>NW_024096531.1:0-1200000 GCF_016545835.1 Crotalus tigris
TTGACTCAGCAGCTGCCCGCCAATCCAGTGCGCATGCGGGGGTAGGCTGGCTGATAGCCCCGTCTCCTGAAGATCCGAAGATGGCGAAAATCGGAAGGCTTGCGGAATTCGACGTCTCACATCCAGAGCGGTGGGAGTCCTACGTATCCAGAATGGAGAACTACTTCAAGGCAAACCAAGTGAGGGAAGATAGCTTGAAGGCTGCCACCCTGCTTTGCGCTTGCGGCCCAGACGCCTTCGAAATCGCAGAAAACCTTGCAGCACCTGTTCCAGTAGAGTCTGTAAGCTACGCAGACCTGAAGAAGCTGCTGAAGGACCACTTCCACCCCACGGTGTCCGTTATCTCATGGCGCCACACCTTCGAGCAGAGGGATCAACGGTCCGGTGAGTCAGTCAAGGAATACATCGCCGCGTTACGGAAGGCCGCCAAGCCCTGCGAGTTCAAGGACCTCGAGGAACGACTGAGGGACCGATTCGTGTGCGGGTTGAGGCATCGAGAGCTACAACAGAGACTTGTCGCTAAGGAAGAATTATCCTTCCAAGACGCTTTAAGGGAAGCCACCGCGGAAGAAGCAGCAGGCGGCGCCGTCAAGAACATGCGGCCGATCAGACGCAGTGCAGAGGGTGCGTCCGTGCACCAAGACGACGTCCGACGAAACTCCGAGGAGGATCCGGACGAAGAAGTCGACCGTCTACACCCCGCGAAGGGAGAAAATCAGAAGGAAAGCTCTTCAGCTCCGCTCCAGTGCATCGGCTGTGGAGGTCGCCACAGGAGAACCGACTGCAAGTTCCGCTCCGCTACCTGCCGGGCATGCGGCAAACAAGGGCACATTGCAGCTGTGTGTCTGGGCCGACGAAAGGCACAACCTCAAGAAGAACGCCTGAAGGGTCCCAGAGTCCCCAGCCAGAATAGGGTAGGTTTTTGCGCTTCGCGTAGAAACATTTGTAGGACAGGCACACACAAGCCCATGAAGAAAAAGCTGTCACTCAACGTGAAGCTACAAGGGTTTCCATTATCTATGGAACTAGACACAGGGTCTGCCCTTTCCATCATTTCATTGCATACATTTAGGAAGATTTGTTCCAGTAGTGGGACTAAGGCCAAGTTAAGGCCTTCTGATATTGTATAAACTGATTTTCAGAACTCAAGAGTGTGTGTTAAGGGGGAGGCCACCCTTAACGTGCAATACAAGAGTTTTGAAGGTCCACTAGACTTGTTAGTAGTAGTGGGTGAAAGAACGAGTCTCATAGGACTCGATTGGTTTGAGGCCCTGGGGATACACGTCACAGGACTCAACAGCTTACAAACACTCGACCTACAGGAAGTCCGCAAGGAATTTGCAGATGTTTTCAGCCCCCAGCTGGGCACATTCAAAGGACCACCTGTGTCCTTAAAGCTAGACCCCACTGTCACTCCCATTAGGATTAAAGCAAGAAGTGTCCCTTTTGCTTTAAAAAGTAAGATTGACACTGAATTAGACAAACTAATCCAACAAGGAATCCTAGAACCTGTTGATTCCAGCCCATGGGAGACCCCCATTGTCACGCCTCTAAAGGCAAATGGGGACATTCGCATTTGGGCTGATTACAAATGCACACTCAATAAGGCATTGCAGCAACATGCCTATCCTGTTCCTGTGGTCAGTCACATCCTGGCCTCTCTCAAGGGGGGCTTGTTTTTTTGCAACTTGACCTAGCTCAAGCGATATCAACAGCTTTGCCTGTTTGATGATTTGGTCTCTGCCATAGCTCAGACTATTGTGACGCCACAGGGGAGCCTTTAAGGTAAAAAGGCTACAGTTTGGAGTAAATGTCGCTCCTGGGATTTTCCAAAGCGTAATTGAAAACACACTACGAGGTATACCAGGGGTCTGCCCCTACTTTGACGATGTCTTGATTGCAGGAGACTCCACACACATTCTAGCTGAAAGACTTAGGGCTGTCCTGTTAAGATTCAGGGAATCAGGCCTCAAGCTCAGAAAAGACAAATGCAAGATTGGGGTGCCTTCTACTGAATTTCTGGGATTCAAAATTGATGCTGCTGGGATTCATCCTGCTGAATCCAAACTAACTGCTATTTTAGAAGCACACAGGCCAAAGTCTAAGCCCGGAACTTCAGGCCATTCCTAGTCCTCCTGAATTCTACATTCTTTTTCTTCCACATAAAGCTAGTGTAGCTGAGCCTCTTCACAGGCTACTAGACAAACAAGCTGTGTGGCTGTGGTCACAAGCACATGAGTCTTTCTTTAAAGAAGTCAAGGCCTTGCTCACTTCTAACAGTGTTCTTGCACATTTCAACGAGTCTCTTCCTGTGTGCATCGCTTGTGATGCATCCCCCTACGGGGTTGGAGCTTTCCTGAGTCACCTCAAGTCTGATGGAACTCAGGTTCCTATGCATACTACTCCAGAACACTGTCTTCTGCCGAGCGCAACTACGCTCAGATAGACAGGGAGGCTCTGGCTGTTGTTGCTGGAATTAAAAAATTCCACGATTTTCTATACGGCAGGCATTTCACGGTCTTCACTGACCATAAGCCTCTGCTGGGACTGTTTTACCACACGTAAGCAGACTCCCCACGATCATTTCCCCTAGAATGCTTAGGTGGTCTATATTTTTTTTTTTTTTGTGTCTGCATAAATTGATTTTTTCATTACTCCACAAGCCTGGGAAAGAATGGGCTATGCTGATGGCCTCAGTAGAGGTTGCCTCTGCCAGTAGTAGAAAGCTGACCCCGGCGCCAGTGTCAACATTCTATCAATCCAAGCCTTGCCCGAGCTTCCTCTTAGTGCCAGGGATGTTACCGCTGAAACAGGTACAGATCACACACTTTCACGTGTCCGCTCCAGGGTCCTGTCCGGGTGGCCTGAGCACTGCCCTAGTCCTGAGTTTCAGAGTTTTCCAAAAGGAACGAACTGTCCCTTTCTCAGGGTTGTCTGCTTTGGGAAACAGAGTTGTCATTCCCACCTCAATGAGGACTAGGGTCTTAGAATCCCTCCACGAGGGTCATCCTGGCATTGTTCGTATGAAGGATCTTGCACGAAGCCACTTGTGGTGGCCTGGTTTAGATAAAGGTATTGAGGCTACGGTACACGCATGCCACCTGTGCCAACGATCTCGCCCAGAGATGCCCCAAGCTCCTGTGCATAGATGGGAGGAAACACAGTCCCCATGGTCTAGGGTGCACATTGACTCCGCTGGGCCCTTTCAGGGCCAGTTCTTCTTGGTCCTTTTTGACAGCCATTCAAAATGGCTTGAGGTTGTGCCTGTCTCTTCCACCACCACTGCAAAGACTATTCAGGTACTGAGGGGGATTTTTGCTGCACACGGGCTGCAGATGTCATTGTGTCCGACAACGGCCCTCAATTCACTTCCTCCGAATTCCAAGCTTTCTTACAGGCAAACATGATTCGTCATGCCACGTCTGCACCCTTCCACCCGTCCAACAACGGTATGGCTGAACGTATGGTGCGCATCACAAAGGACGCATTGAAAAGACTCACCTACGGGGACTGGCATCACAGGTTGGCTGACTTTCTCTTTTCTTAAATCGCACCACACCGTCCACGTCTACAGGGAGAAGTCCAGCTGAACTTCGTTGGGGGCGCCAACTTACTACGAGACTTGACCGGTTGCCTCCGGACAGACTGCCTTCATCTACCTCACATCCTAGGGCACCTAGACAACTACTTGTGGGTGCCCCGGTTTGGGCTCGCAATTACGGGCCTGGTCATACATGGGTCCCCGCTTCTGTGTCCCGGATCACAGGTCCTCTCTCCTACGAGGTTGCCCTGGACAACGGTCGTGTCCTGCGTCGGCACATCGACCAACTCCGCTCTAGGCGGGACTTTTCTGCTGAAACTCCTGGGTCTTTTCCAGGGGGGGAGGGGGACCCTTTGGAGCAAAGGGACGGGCAAGAGTTACTGCCCATCTCCACTGAGGGAGCCACAGACGGCTCGGCCCAAGATTCTGCAATTGCTCCGAAAAGGAAGTCATGGAGCTTACCCACACAACAGGCATCCACGCCTACTCCAGCCAGGGAGTCACCCCGGGGGCATACTCACTTTCCACACATATCACACAGCACTCCAGTCACGGAGGATACCCGGGGGCATCCCAACACATCATTCCCCGCAAGAGAGCTGGCACACAATCCCCAAAGTTGGCCTGACCTTACCCCAAATCCTACAGAGGGTCAAACAGACACAGAGCTAGTCGAGGAACCAAGTCCCGACTACAACAACCCTAGCACAAATCAGGGGACACCTGAGTTTTGGGAGAGTACAGAAACCCACATGAGCCCAAACACAGAATGGGGTTCAGGGACTGGACAGCCTCCTGACAGGTCTTGGACTGACCTAGGAGGTCCTACAGAGACGCCCAGCAGCGGCTATCATTCAAGGGGCCTTGAGGGTCTACACGCTAGGCTAGGTCAACCAGTCACAAAGCAACAGAAGCCCTGGCCTGACGAGCCGTGGTCAAGCAAGCAGTCGCAGGCATCGGGGCACAGTCCTTGGAAGACACCAGGGCACAATAGAGAGAACAGGCTCACGCCTCCCTCCAGTCAGGGGACTTATGCCAGTAACCCACAGCTAAGAAGGTCACAGAGAGCAAAGAAATCTCCCAAGTACCTAGAAGACTACATCACATTGCTGGCAAGGCAAAGGCCAGTAAATAGTGGGAGCACTGGGGAGCAAAATGTTATATAAACTAAATGCTGTATGTTGGTAGTAGTTTTAGCCCGGGGGAAAGGGGTGTTATGTCCCGAGCCTTTGCAAACGGCTCGGGCGTTTGCAGGCAGTCCCGGGCAGGTGCAAAGCTGCCCGGGACCAGACAGGCTGGCGCCAGCGCCGTGCGCATGCGCGGGTGCTGGCGCGGGAAAAGTAACCCATTTACCCGGGAGTTGCCTATATAAGGGGCTGCGAGGCGTTTGGGCTGAGCTGAAGCCATCTTCCTGTAAGCTGAACGCTGAATAAAAGAACCTGAGAACTCAAGCTGCTTCTCGTGTCTGTTTTCCCGCCAAGGACGCAACACCATGAATGGGTTGTCTTAATCTTCCTGCTCCAATAAGACTAAGTCTGAAGTGTAGAACCGCCTCTGCTGTGCCATCTGCACCCCAGTTTAGACTTAGTCTCTTGCTCTACAGACGCGTTTATCCAGCTCTTGGAGCAGGAAAATTAGACAATTGTACATCCTCATATCATAGATATTCTTAATTCCTTATCTGGACATTTTCATTATTGATTGAATTATTGGAACTCTTTATCAGGAAGATCCTACCTTAGATTCTCAGGCGGCTGCCTGCCCCAGGCCAGGCAATTGGCTTCGCATGAGCCATTGTGCATTTGAACGCTCCCCTTCTTCTAGTGCAGCCCTTAAGGCTCCAATCCCCAAGATCGTGACATTCTCTCTGAGAGCCAACGCTGTCTCCTGACAACCGGAGGAGTGATTCAGGGCTTCCGACGGCACCACCAGCCAGCTGATCGGCGGAGCGAATGTTCCTTTCCTTTCCTTTATCCCAGCATTAGAATATTTTCCAGAGAGCTTTGTCTTCACATAATTTGAGCCTGATAATTTATGCCTTGGCTGAGAGGTCTGGATTGATTGGTTTGTATTTTTCACTGTCCATGATATTATGATGCGTCTTCTCCAGTACCAAAATGCTCTTTCAATCTTGCTTTTTCACAATACAACTTTTACTTCCATAGGGTCTCACATGGAAGATGGGAATAAGACATTGTTTGCATTGTTCCCATCTTTGTGCAGACACATTATGGTATCTGCATATCTTTTGCAAGGTGTTCTACCAAGTTCTAGTCTGCAGCTTATTTCTTGATTGCTTATTTCTTTATCCTAAAAGTCAAAAGCTATTTGCCACTTGATATTTTCACTGTCAATTCTAAAAGCAGCATAAACACCATCTCGAACTTAACCACATTATGAAGTGAAGTGCACATTTGCATTTTCCATAGCAGTTCTAGTACTTGCTCTCTGCATCATACAGAGGGCATATCATTTTTCTGCAGAAAATTGCAGAGATTTGTTTATCTACTATGGCAAGAATGATTGGAAATGCATATGGAATATTTAAACATCCCTAATATTAAAAGATGTCTGTGATGGTCCTTGTTTTTGTTGAAATAGGAGTGAACAACATAGCATAAGTTTCCAAAGCTGAAATGATGTCATATTACATTGCCTCCGGGCTGTAATGTGCCCACTTCTGTGTTGGGGCTGCCTATTAGTTTGTGTCACTAAAAGAACCAATTATGGAGTTGGCTTTAGGAAGAGATAGTTCCTGATTTTCAGCTCCGGGTTGCTAACAGAAAAAAATGAACTGCCTGGACTCCTGGTAAGCACTATAACATATTTTGCTTTTTCTTGGCCTGCACCAAGTTCTGTCTTATTGAGAATGACAATCAGTAAGGGCAGTGGGGTGCTTCAGATTTGATCTCTCAATAATGCTTTAGAGCCAGAGGAAGACAAACAGAACATCTGTCAGCAATATCTTAAAACTGCTGCACAACCCTTTCAACTGGTGGTATCACAGCATGCTACCATCTTTCCCCAGCTTGCTATCTAACTAAGAAAGGATTCATAAAGACAAACTCTGATTTAAAACAAAAGGGTTCAATTAATATGTATATGTTCAGCCTTTTAGAAGGAGTACAAACAGATGTTGGGAAGAATTAATCTTTCCAGATAAGCAAGAAAGCCTATTTCTGGGTTGGGGTGATTTTGTTTAGTGGAAAGAAAAAAATGTTCTGTTCATTTTAAAAGTGATAAAATGAAATGAAAGGGAGAAGGAGGACTGATTGTTTGTGTGTGCTCTCTAATTGGGTATCAGTCACTGTGCTGTGTTAAAACTAAAACTAAAGCACACACATATAACCACCCTCATAAAATGACCTTAGGGAATGGGGGAATTTCCTGAAGCAAGCAGCCAAATAGTTGAAGTAAAACTCTGGTTCAGTTGCACTCAATTTCAGTCAGTTTTGGTTGTCTTAAAATGGTTATTCAGGACCTAAGACACATCCTTAAGTAACTGCTGCTTTCTCCAGTACCCATTTCTCAACCTACCCAGCGTAAGCCAATAGTAGCAGGAATGTTCCTGCTTTTATACTGGGGGAAAAGGAAGAGGCACAAACCATAAAATAGGCTAGTCCCAGGGCTCAGAACTTGATGGAAAGCTGTTTGAAACAACCAAAGAAACATTTGAAACTGGAAATATTTTTCAAATTGCATTGTGGATAACTGCACTATTAAAGTTTCAAAAGTTTCAGTGTGTTGCTTCTGTATTGTTATGAAGTTTATTATATATCTTAGAGGTAGAAAGAAAATGTCAGGTGCAAGGAACTGATATCAGTGCTTTGCACAAATATATGGATACTAAGGAGGTATTAACAGATATTCTGCTTATTTTATTTAGTTTATCAGAGATCACACAAGACTGCCAGATATACACAATAAGCCCACCTGTTAACAGTAAACTTTAATTATTTTCTACCTGCTGTAATCCCCAGAAAATCACAATTAAAAGAGTTACAGTACTAATTTTGGATCAGCATGCAATTTACCCTCCTGTGGTTTGGCAATAATTAAATAGAGAAAACCAGTAGAGGAACATGAACCATTTCAAAATAAATAGTTAAGCTATGATTAAAAAAAACTAAATCGAACAATTATGATATATTCTTGCATTATACTGGGCCCCAGACTGTGTGATCTCCTAACCATACGAGCATTTTGTTGTATAAGATATCTCTCCTGCTGATCATACTGATGAATAATTTCTTTTTCATATGGTTTTTATAATGGGAAGCCTACAACAAAATTTCTTCACACAAATCTCTTCTGATGTAGGCATATGTTTTATGTCATTGTCAGTCTAAATACTGGTTTATGTAAGGACAAATTTTCTTTATTATGTCTTTATATAAGGACATAATCAGAAATTAACAACAGATTCAGGTAATTTCACATTTATATTTTTATGTAGAAGTTGTTAGGGAATGGAGAAGACAGAGACAATGTTACAAGGGAAGTACCACCATTGTGCTTATCCTGATGTGTTTTCTATTTCCACCAAAAATTTACACTGCATACAGAATTTGCTTTAAGTGGCAGATTTATTGATTAGGCTCAATTGTTTTCCTCCTGGTGCACTGATGGGATTCAAATATGTGAACAACCAGTTCTCTGTGTGGATGCTGCTTCTGGAAGTCCATTCTGGGCCTAGGAAACAAAAAATTAGCTACCTTTTCTGCCGAAGTGGTGTAAACCGGCTGAATCCCACCACTGTCCTGGTGGCTTTTTCCACCATAAGAAAAAGGACTAGCTGGCAGAATTTTCTGAAAAGCATACATTTTAAGCATGCAAAAACTCTTTCAGATCTACATATAATTCTATTCATGGAAAGAAAGCCAATCTTTTACAATCTGGTGCCTTCCAGATACACCTCGCTACAATTCTAATGCCAACCAGAGTTAACTAGAACATTGGGAAAGGCTGATCTGAGGCAATTGTGGAATATTTTCCTGAAAGAACTCAAAACTCATTTTAGTAGTTTGCACTCTTAAATGTTATACACCTGAGACGTTGTTGTTGTTTTAAACTAAGAAAAGGTCACAATAAATGATGATAATGTTAAGTTGTAAAGATCAAAAAATTTAAAGGTTTTGTAAACATTTTGCTAAGAGAGGGGGGGAAAGGAAGAAAGGAGGGAGGAGAGAAGGAGGGACAGAATATGTGTTTGAAAAAAGGCATACTGGTTAAGGTGAAGGATTTAAAATTGAAAACTCTAGATTCCGATCCTTATTATTTGTGAAATGAACCCTAAATGTCATTTCATGGCTTACCTCAACAGAAAGTTTTAATGCTATGTGGAAATTAAAAAAATATAAATAAAAAAAATTCAATAGGTATTTACTTACAGTGCATCTGTAAGTAGTCATTTGCAAATTAATAGTGAGCATGTGTTACATGGATAGGCATGATTGGAGGCGAAAATATGTTGCTTCCCTCATTATCAGTACAAAGAGAGAAAACCATAAAGTAATGAAGCACATTTCTATCAAAGCAATGTTTCTATCTAGCAAAAGTCCTCCATACTGATGAAGTCTTTAGGGATTAATATTAATCCCTAAATAGAATAGAAAAGAATAGAATAGAATAGAATAGAATAGAATAGAATAGAGCTGGAATGGACCTTGGAGGTCTTCTAGTCCAGCCCCCTGCTCAAGCAGGAGAACCTTTATATTTCAGACAAGTGACTGTCTAGTCTCTTCCTAAAAATCTCCAGTGATGGAGCACCCACAATTTCTGAAGACAATCTGTTCCACTGGTTAATTGTCCTCACTGTTAGGAAGTTTCTCCTTAATTCCAGGTTAATTCTCTCTTTGGTTAGTTTCCAACCGTTGTTTCTTGTCCTGCCCTCTGGTGCTTTGGAGAATAATTTGACCCCCTTTTCTCTGTGGCAACTCCTCAAATGCTGGAATACTTCTATCATGTTGCCCCCATTTCTTCCTTTCTTTAGACTAGCCAAACCCAAGTCCTGCAGCTGTTCTTCATATGTTTTAGTCTCCAGTCTCCTTTAACCATTTTAGTTACTCTTTGAACTTTTTCCAAAGTCTCAACATCTTTCTTGTAGTATGGTGACCAAAACTGGTTGCACTATTCCAGGTTTTATAAAGCAGAACTAATACCTTGTGTGATCTTGATTCTGTGCCTCTGTTTATACAGCCCAGGATTGTATTAGTTTTTTGGCTGCTGTTGCACACTGCTGGCTCATATTCAGGTGATCATCCACGAGGACTCCAAGGTCTCTCTCACAGTTACTGCTTTTGAGCCAGGTCTCACCTAATCTGTACTTATACCTTTGATTTTTCCTGCCTAAATGTAAAACTTTGCTTTTTTCCACATTAAAAGTCATTTTGTTGGATAAGGTCCATTGTTCAAGTTTGTCAAGATCTTTTTGGATTCTGAGTTTGTCTTCTGGGGTGTTGGCTATTCCTACCAGTTTAGTGTCATCTGCCAATTTGATGAGTTCCCCATTTAGTCCATCATCTAAGTCATTTATGAAGATATTGAAAAGTATTGGGCCTAAGACATAGCCTTTTGGTACCCCATTGTTTACTTCTCTCCATGTTGATGTAGTACCATTGAGGACTACTTATTGAGTATGGTTTGTCAGCCAGCTATAAATCCATCTGGTGGTGATGTTGTCTATCCCATCTTTTTCTAGCTTACTAAGCAGCAGGTTGTGGTCTGTCAAATGCTTTACTGAAATCTAAGCATATTATTTTACACAGCATTTTGCTGGTCTACTAATTTAGTCACTTTATCAAAGAATGAAATAAGATTGGTTTGGCATGATCTGTTTTTAACAAAAATGTGCTGGACAGTAGTTATAATTTTGTTTGCTTCTAGTTGTTCTCAGATCTGTTTTTTTATTATCTTTTCCAAGATTTTTCCAGATATTGATGTTAGACTGGTTGGTCTGTAGTTTCCTGGTTTTTTCCACTTTCTTGTAGATGAGAACAACATCAGCCCTTTTCCAATCCTTAGGTACTTTCCCGATGCTCCAGGATTTTTGAAATATATGATGCAATGGTTCTGAGCTAACATCTGCCAGCTCCTTCAAAACTTTGGGATGTAATCTGTCGGATCCCGGTGATTTATATTCATCAAGATTGGATAGGTGTTCTCTTAACATTTTCTTACTTATTTTAATTTTTGTTTCTAGTTTGTCTTTTGCAGTAGTTTTTTTGGTATGTTGAGCTATAATTTCTTTTTGTGTGAAGACTGATGCAAAGAATGAGTTAAGCAGCTCTGCTTTCTCTCTACTGCCTGTTACTTCCTTGTCACTTTTTCTCTTTAGTGGACCTACAATTTCCTTGACTTTTTTTCCTGTTATTAATATGTTGAAAGAAACTTTTCTTTATTATTATCCTTGATTTCTGTTGCAAATCTTTGTTCATTCTGAACCTTTGCTTTCCTGACTTCATATTTGCATGTTCTGGCTGTCTGCTGATAGTCAGCCTTAGTTATATGTCCCTCTTTCCATTTTTTGCACTTGTTCTTTTTGTCTTTCAGTTTGTCAAAGAGATCTTTATGCAGCCATGCTGGTTTCTTCTTGAATTTCTTTTTTTTTTTTCAGTGGTATTGTGGATTGGGCTTTTATGAACATATTTTTCAGTTTTTCTCACATTTCTTGAGTTGTTTTCCCCTTTAGGATTTTCATCCATGGAATTTTCCTAGATTTTCTCTGAGACAATTTGATTATGATTCTTTGTATTGTTTGCATATCAGATGAAAATTGCATATGTCAGCTTTCATAATAGTAGGTGTTCCAGTTCTCGCTCCTTTCACATGCTCATAGTGTTTACATCAATAATATAATTTTCCTAAATTTGCACTTTTTGGATTTTTAAAGTGATTTTTATTCTGGTTAAAGCTCTTTTTTGGGGGGATGTTCAAACATTTTAATTTTTTTTATAAGAAAGGACTCCTTTAATTATGCATCTTTTGTATTTTGTAATGCCTATGAGGCAAGGTTGATTCAACCTTCCATCCTTCTGGGGTTGGTAAAACGAAGACTCAGATTGTTGGGGCAATGTACTGATTCTGTAAAACTGCTTAGAAAGGTTTCTAAAGCACTATTAAACAATATATAAATCTAAGTGTTATTGCTATTGCTATGCTTTATATGACATCACTTATTAGCTGTTTACTGTCTAACAGAGGGATTTTTATTAAAAGTGCTCATTACAAAAATGACTAGCATGTCTACGTGGAAAAAATAAGGACCAAGATTTCCATTTTATTCCCAACTGCAACCATGATGCTCACACATTGGCTTTAGAGAGCCCAGGGAAGTGAAATTGTAGGATGCAAAATAAGATTTTATAGCATTTTGCCTTTTTTTAGCAACTAATTTATGTTTTTTCAGAATCTGAAAACATTCTGAACCAGTTCTCATCCATGTAGATATTGATGCCAAACTGATGAGCAATGTGCAATGATGTAATCACACAAAGATACACTTAGTCAGAATTCTGACTCAAACAGATAAGTGAGGCATTTGCATATTTATGTCATACAATAGTATCAATAACAATCACACTAAGTATGTCAACAGTTGCTTTATCTGCTTTCTTCACTGCATTCCTATCCCCTTCCTCATTGATCAGACAACATCAATAGGCTTGACTTGAACTTGTAGCCAGTCTTTGAGATGTTCTTTGTTGCCAGGCCTTGAAAATGGGTTCTTTAAAGGGTAGCTTTATATTTCAGCAGCTCTGTTTCTCCTGTTCTTTTACTCAGAGGACTAGGCATGAAAAACAGACAACTGGGATTAATTGTTCCCACAACCAGACTTTCTGGGCCAAGTTAATTTTACTCTGTGCATGCCTAGGTCTGTTCTAAAGTAGGTGCAATCCCTTTGAGTTACTTCATTAAGTCAATTAACCAATTTTTGTTGATTCCACAGTGCACTAATTATACCATTGACCCAATTAAGCATTCTGTGAGAACAGGTCAAAGAATTTTTTTTTCTTTTTAGAGACATATAGAAGGTTGCACTGAATCCAAATCAACTTTATTTAGAGATAAATTGCATTTTTGAAATATTAAAATGTGGTACCTTTCTGCCTGAATACTGTATATTATTATTGTACATTCCTTCCCCCCCCCTCTCTCATATACATGTATAATGCCAATAATTCACAGTCAGATTGTGATAGCATGATCCAGAAACAAAAACAGGTTGATGCTATGTGAATAAAAAACACTAGGAAACAGATTCAAGGTTGTGTACTTTGAATACTTTCCCTAACTTGGGACCCATCAATCTGACCAACAAATAGCAATTTTGAAAATTTTAATCCTAAAATATGGAGGGATCTAGATTGGAGAAAGTTGTTGCTCAACTGATGGGGAAATGTTGTTTTAATTGATTTTGAAACTTCCTATCAAATGAATAATTATTCATTAATTCTCCAGGTGGAAGTAAACACTGCTCATTTATGTAATTAGTGTTTGTTGCATACCAATAGAATGATCTAGGTCTCACTTCTTTGACTTTAACAGATTGCACATTCGGGTGTATGTATACAAGTACATAACTTTCCTCAGTGATCCTTACAAAACCATCCTTTATGCTATCTACAAATTATAAAGTCACTTTTTTTGTTAATACACAATAAATTTCAGGGCTTTGGTAATGTATTTCACCCAACCAATCCAAATTTCAAGTAAATTCCACTAGGGATGTGTAAACTTGCATAGACATTTTAGCTAACTCTATTAAAACTCTATAAAAAATTAGATTGTTTTTTTAAAATCTTACTTACAGATCCTAAACTTTAGCAAACTTCTCTGTCCTTTATTTTTTTAAAGATGGTAAATATTTTTTGCTGCCTAATAAAAGCATTGCAGGATTATAGATATCAACATTTTTCTTATGAACTTTTTTCTTTGCTAATTTCACATATTCACAGGTAATATTTCTTCTTTATGTATTGATGATCTGTTGTATTCCATAACGAAGAAATGGCAATCTCACTTTTTACTGTATAATAGTTCTGTGTGACTTGCATTGGTGTGAGTTCTCAGGTCACAGAAGCAACATGTTTCTCCTTCTCAAGGAAAAGTATTGACACAATTGTCTTCAGTAAACCTTTTGCCTCAACCATCAGTTCCAGTAGTCAGTTAGAGATTTCTGGTACCTGACTAGCCAGAATGGGAAAGGATGCCACACATGGAATGGGACAATCCACCACACCAACTCGGTGTGGCCAATTCGCTATGGGACAACTCACCATAGCCAACTCACCATGGGACAACTCACTGCAGGACAATTCAACTTAAGTATTTAAAATAATGAAAAATTTACTTTACTTTTTGCCATTCACATTTCATTTTGTCCCTCCTTTTGCATCCTTTATTTAATGATTCTATTCCACCTTTTCTTTGATAGCGGTGTAACTCTTGTCCTGCTACGAGTTGTCCCGTGGCAAGTTGGCTGTGGCAAGTTGGCCATGCTGAGTTGACCTAGACCCTGCCACACATATACAATTAATAGATAGATTCCTGTTCTTCCTATTCTAATGGCTTTAATCTCCTGTTCTAAGGTACTATAGTGAATAAATGAAGCCATTTATTATGCTTTGCTGTCTCTTTCATTGAAACTCGTGCCCTCTTGAAGACATGTGTAGTTGTACCACGCATGGGTGATTTCCACTATGAATCAGGAAAGCTGCTTTATAGCAGATTGCAGGTTAACCCTTTGATCTGTGTGAATCCTAAACTTTCCATTTTGTAGACCTGACAATGAAGCGGGAACAAAGTTGAAAACACAATTTTTCAAGCCTGTCCATGTCAAATTTAAGTTTGGATTTGACTCAAAATTTCTTTAAAATTTGCAGTCAGTTTCATCACATCAGTGTACTAGTTTAATAATATACCGTGTGCCCTGGAGTTGTTTCTTCCACTTAATTCAGATAAATGATGGGACTGATTTATTTCAGCCATCTTAGTGTCTATTTAATAAATGAATAAACATTTTTACTAATATTATTAAATGATTCTGTATTCTGGATCATTCTCTGTGTACATGCTTGCTCAGTTAGGCAATTATTGCATCCCTTAACTGTCCTCTGCCTTGTTTACTTTCTGACATTGAAAGTCAATTAGTTTCTGGCGTAGTATGAAATGTCATAAAAGCAATAAATATTGCAGGTGGTAGTTTAGGTAGTGTTGTGCACAGCATGAAATGCAGTAAACATAAAAATTTACAAGGTGCAAAACTTGCACAGAAGGTTTGAATGAAACTGACCAAATAATGTTACTGCTATTAGTCACATTATTGCTTCATAAAACCAAATTATTTGATATTCCAAAAGAGACAATAACAATCCATTCTCTCCATCACAATAATCAGAGTGAGACATATTTTTATGGTACTAAGCAAGTACTTTTCACAGTGGAGGTTTTGTTCTTTTAAAAAAAACACTAACAAATATTGGCATATTTATCATTCTTTCTTTCTCCATTTTTATTTTTCACACAGTGATAAACTCCCAGCCTAACGTACTGTATGTGTTAAAAATAACAGGTTCACTTCCTATATGATCACTTGCTCTGAGGTCCTTGGTGAAAGGTGAAAGAAATTCAGATGTGAATAAAAATGCTGAAGCAGGGACAAGTAGAAAAAGAACATATACTGAACTATTTGAGGCACATCTTAGGAGTGAATAGTGATCTAAAATGTATAACTACTGATCGTTCATTCATAACTAATTGTGGAGTGCATCCAACTAAACAATTTGTAATTTAAACATTATACAATAGTTCATTGAATGAGGAGTAAGAAAGACATGGTTCTTCCTAAATGCTCTCTTCATACTTCTTTAAAAAAATATGATTTAAATTTCAAAAACATGAATAAAAATTAAACAAGAAGAAAAAAGAAAGTAAAAAAAATCAGATAAAAGCAAGATAAGGGTTTCCTGCCTGAGTGGGGGTTGGACTAGATGACTTCCAAGGTCCCTTCCAACTTTATTATTGTTATTGTTGTTGTTGTTCTTGTTGTTGTTATTATTATTATTAAATATGTGAAGAAAAGTAAAAAGTAAAAGTAAAGAAGAAAGATAAAGAATGCTCTCTGGCTTTCTTTGGTACAGGTATAGATGAAAAATACATTCAACTCTGACTGTAAAGTTAATAATAAGTGTACATTCCTTCTATAACTTCACATCATTCTAATCATCAAATCCCAAAATCAAAAATTCATTTCTGTCAGTTTCTTTTCCAAATGAAATGGAATCCTTTTCTGCTTCAAAATTTCAGTTAAAAATATAAACTTCTTGATAGGAATCTCTTTTAAAACAATAATGGTAACACTGTCTATTTTAAATCTTGAATTGAAGTGACACTGAAATACTTGTTCCCCCATTCTCTTCCTCAAAAAATGAAATAAAATATCCCTTGGAATATGATGCATTGCAGCATAATATGAATTTATCCAATATATCTTGTCTAATCCCTGATCCATTTTGTATTTATCTTGGCTCGATAAGCCAGCCAATACCTCAACAATTGTCTTCCTTATGTCTGCATGTGGGCTCTCAGGAATAGCCTTAAAGCTAAGACAAAATTCTTTCTCCCAAACCTTCAGCATAACAAAATTGTCCAGCCCTCAATCTAATTCTAAATCTGTAGTTTCTTAGATGTTTCTAAATGTTACAATGACCAAAGAGAAGCACTTCAGTGTCTATATCCTAAGAAAATTTCTCTTTAATTGAAAAAGCAATTGTAATCTATAAAATGTGTTAGAAATGAGGAAGATTGCTTATAATGTCCACAAATTTAGCTGTATCACTGCTGCAAACTCCATGGATGATCCCACTTCTCTGGCTCTCAACTTGTAAGCTGATTGAGGAAATCTCTGTTTCCACAACACACTTGTGATGAACGACAGTACAGATAGGAAATGAATTGATTTTAAGTTTTCTCCTTGAACCCAGATGAAGGAAGAAATCCCCCTAGATTGCTTGGGTCAAAACAAACTGTAACACTATCATGTTTGCAGATCATTAAACCATCATTTTTCCCCACTGGCAGCCAGAACTTCTTCATATTTCTATTTGTTGCAGACTATGTGGAAGTCTCCCAATTTAATGGAATATATAAATGTTTGGTCTGCAAACTTTAGAAGGCATCTGTATTCCTCTAAACTTCAATGCCTGAAGATCACAAATTCCTAATTAGAAAAAAATCCTTTTTCTTTCTACTAAAAAAGTTTTTTTAGTAGAAATAAAAAACTAATTTAAGTATAAATAAAACTTTTCCCAGAATGGTTAATAAATATTAGTATCATGGAAGGGAAATTTATATAAACTAGAGATCAAAGTGATAAACTGACTCAGATCTCAGATCATTTTTGCATATTAGTACACTTTCAAGATATCTTGTTGTATTTGATATACAATTTTCTATACCATTGGGGGGGGGGAAACCTGATTTTAAAAGAAGCAGATGCATACCATTTTTCATAACCAACAAAACTGATCTAATAAGTTAAATTAATTATACTACTGAGGTACCTAGTTGGACTTCTTTTGGGGAGGGGACATTTACCATTGCCTTATAAAGCTACTCACATATATAACTCACACAGAGTTAAATCTGAAAGCATATTAAAATTTAAAATAATTAACAATTCAAAACCTGTTCAAAGAGACCTGTTTTAAGGTCTTTGAAAAAGCTGGCAAAGAAGTTACTTACCCCAACTCAAAAGAGAACACATTCCAGGAAAAAAACTTGATCTCAGGCTACTGCAAATGGAGCTATGGCAACATTAGGTACATCTCCTCAGATGACCTCAATGAACAGTAGAAATTGGGTAGAAAAAGGCCAGATCTCAATTAACCTGGACCCAAGTTGCACATTATGCTAATAAAAAGTATTTTACATCTTGCTCAGAAACAAATTGGCAGCCAGCACAGGTATGAGATCATCTCTTTTTATCTTTAAGAGATCAACTTGGCTGTAAGTAATTGAAATGTTCAGTCTAGGCCCAAAGGCCATTCTATGCCATTGTCCCATGAAGACATAGTTGGCATAAGCTGAATGAAAACTGCTCCTGATGCTTGGCATATTTTTTGAAATCCGGAAGACATCCACATCCAATAAAGCCCTCAAACTGCATACTTGTTCTGCAGGAAGAGTGTTACTATATCCAGAACAAAGAGGTTTTCCAAAATTACAATTCATAGTGAACATTGCCATAGATTTAGTTTCACAATGACTTTTATCTTATTTAGACTATTAATATTTGCAGGGAGACATTCAGGGAAGCCACTCCATTACCTGAACGTGTTATAAATAAATAGACTCAAATGTCATTAATATAATAATAGCAGCAAAAAAAAAATCTGATGACTCCCCCCATCCACTCATTCCAGTGTTTTAATAAAACTTTTGAAGGGCATTAAAGAAAAAAAATGAAACTGTGAAGAATCCCATATAATGAGTTTAATCTTAAGGAACAGATAGTACCAACTAAAACCATTAGGAATCTGCCTGTTTGGGCAACAAAATAAATAAAAACCAGTGTCTCATAAGGAAAAAATATTGATAATATTAATGGATTAGAATAAGTTCTAATTTTTCCTGCCTACCAAGTTGCATAGCTAATCTTGTCCAATCTTGGAAAGCCAACCTTATTTGTATATGGTTAGTAATTGGGCAGAAGAACATTAGGAAATATCAGCCCTGTACTTTAGACAAGAAAATGAATATAGTAATAATAATCCCTAAAATAATTCCAGAAAAGGGAATTACATCCATATAAGTGGCAAGAACACTACAAGATGTTTATTCCATATTTATGTTAGAAGTTGTAATTATAGAAAATAATTGGAGATAACCTCAAAGAAAGAATGCAAGTTCAGTTGCATAAATATCAGCTAAACTCTGAAAGAGAGGAAAGAGTGAGAAAGTCAAGACGATGCCTGGTTTATTCCTCCAATTAACAAATCACTTATCAATTGTTTCTTTTCTTTTCTATATTCAGCCTTCACCTTTGTTGTTTTTAAGAACTTTCCTTGATTGACTTTCCTCAGCAAGGGTTATTGGCTTTTCTTAATGTAGTCATTCAGTCCATGCTTTTCTTCCCTTACAGTTTGTTTCACCTATAGTAGACCTCTATTCCTTTCACCAATACATCCTTTCAGGGTGCAAATTGTAGCACACTGTTGTTACTTTTCTTGCCTTCCAATCCAAGTTATTGAGTTCCTGCTGTGGCCAGTCAACTACCAATAAGGGAGAATATTTGTAGCACAGGGTTGAAATGAGGGGTCCTTGTGTTCTCTGAGCTTGCTTGTTTTCTTGCAGATGTGTCATTACCCAAACTAGAGAACACCATCAATGCTAGTAAGGAGTGTGGTTTGTTGTCAGTTTACATTCCGGTGCATTGCCCTGTCACTATTGGTGGGCGTGGCCTTAGAGCAGTGGTTCTCAACCTGTGGGTCGGGACCCCATTTGGGGTCGAACGACCATTTCACGGGGGTCGCCAAACAATGCAGTCCGCCATTTTCTTTTCCCCTTTTCCTTAGCTGTGCTACTCCCTTTTATTCTATTGGCTTTTGAAAGCCAATAGAATAGACTCTCTTGAATAGAGTCTAATTCTATTGGCTTTCAAAAGCCAATAGGAATTGTCCAGGCTGTCTCTGCCCTACTGAGCCCGCCAAAAGTCCCATTCTGCAAACGGTCCTCGACTTACGACCGGTTGAGTAATCCTCAACTTACGACCGGTTGGGGGTCGTGGCATTAAAAAGGTTGAGAACCACTGCCTTAAGGATTCTTTGGTTGAGCTGTTTACTGTTGGCTTCTTTGGCAGTTTCTTGATTGGGGTATTATTTACTTGATTGTTGGCCTGATGTTAACCTTGGAGTTAATCTATGCTGATCTGGGTGCTGATTGCTAATAGAGAGGTGCTTGGGACTTTTTGTTCCATTTTGGACTGTGTGATAGTCCCTTTTGCATAGTCTATAGATGTTGTTAGTGTCTATGTGTCTATTGATGGCTGATTTGTCAGAGTGCCAGGCTTCTAGAAATTCCCTGATGTTTTTGGACTTGGCCTGGTCTAGGATTATTACAGTTTCCCAATTGAAACTATGTTTAAATCTTTCTATATGTTGTGAAATTAAAGAATTTTCATCATGTCTTTTGACTGCTAGTTGGTGTTCGTGAACTAGCAACTAGTTCAATTGATATTCATGGTTTTTGCCCTGTTCAAAATTGTTGTCATTTGGGCCATTAATAGTATATTGGTGATAGTTACCTTGGGAAATTCCATGTTTGATTCTTCTAATTCTTCCCCATTAGCCATTATTATATTTCCTGTATACACAAATTCTTCACTTCCTGGATTGCTATACTGAAATGGATGCTGGCTATAGATTGCTATCTAGAACATTGATATTTGTGATTTACAGTAAAAACTGCTACTGTGTGACCATTTGCAACTCCAATAAATGATGAGAACTAATTTAGAACTTTATGACCAACTCTCTTAGCAAATGGACTTGATTTATGATTAATGTATTCTGTGTTGAGGCATTATCAAGCTATAAAAAATCTCTCACTTCATAGAGTCTCAAGTGAATAGGCTGTAGGAATGATGTTACCAATCTTCATTTCAATTGAATATTGGGTTTTAAAACCATTTCACCCATGCCCCCCCCCACTTCTGGTGATCTTAGAAAAAAGATGTGCAAAGTCTATTTCATAGACAAAAGATCAGAAAAGCACCAGGCCCAGGTGGAGTAACTCCTTCCTGCTTGAGAGCCTGTGTTGAACAACTGGCTCCATCTTTACCCTCATCTTTAATAAATCACTAGAGATGTGTTATGTCCTGTCTTGCTTCAAACATAATCTCGGTTCCCAAGAAACCCTCCATCAAGGAGATAAATGACTACAGATCAGTTGCTTCTTGCGACATCTTGAATCTCCAGGGACCATTTGATTTTTCACAATAAATGCATTATAATACACTAGATTGCTTATGTTAAATAAAGAATAATCTCACTGACTTTAGCTGCATTGCTTTTCTAATACTAGAAGTTTACAAACAGCACAACCAATATAGGGAGCAAAAAATAATTTAGTCTCCAACATAAGTTGCTTGTATTTATTTATTTTGTTGATGTGATTACTGTTTGCTGTTTTTGATTGTTTTACGATTTTAGAATGGTACGCTGCCCAGAATAACTTGGTTGAGTTGGACAGCTATAAAAATTGAATAAATAAAATAAGTAAAAAATAAAGTCCCTAAAAATGGTTGACTAATCAATTCAGTTTTATCCTGCTGTATTGCTAGCTATATTACTATTTTGGCTTTTATGTACTAACATCAGTGAGATTCTTGAATGACACACTTGTTTTTGCACATGCAGTATAGGAACTGATTCTTTCTTAGGGCAACTGCTGCATTATATTTTGCAGAGCAAAGCTGGATATAAATTTTCTTTTCTGTTAAACTTTAAAATCCAACTCTCTAGACTACTCATTTAATTCACTATTCATATTCTAAACATATCTCATACTATAGCTGAAATTGATTTTATTGCATCCTCTGCAAGGCTTGGTTTGCTGCTGAGCACAGTATTGAAAATTTACTTAAAAGGACATCAATTTTTAATTGTTCAGTGTATATTTCCTAGTAAAATACAACTTCAATTAAAGCCCTTTATGCAAGTTTTGTTGAGAAAACCTATTACCAATCCCAGCATCTGCTGGAATGCTATTGATCATCTCTACATCATGTCAAAATAATTTTAGAATATTTTATGGACATGAATGATTTTTGTGACTATTTCCAAGTTGTAAAATGTGACCATGAGTTTCAGACCAATGCACATAAAACTAGAAATGCATTTTCTGCAAGGTCAGTATTTTTTATATTTAAGTAGATATTTTTACTTTATAACCTACTATGGTACCATAATATATCATATTCTCTTTAAAGAATGTAGATGGATAAAATCCTACTTCTATACTGATATTGTACTGGGAGGGGGGGGGAATGAGGCACACCAGTATGATACTGGTAAATACAACTGTTGCATCCAATGACTGCAAAGGCCAAAATGGAAGGGCGCCCACAAAATAAAGGTACAGTGGAAAATATGACCACTACTAAAACACGTCCATGCAAATCAGGAGCCAAATTGAAAAGATGGTCCATATGAATCTGGAACGAGCCTGTCAGCTCAGGCCAAATTAGAGACATGATTATTTTGTCACCAGGTCATCTGAAATAAGAACAAAGAGAGCAGTGTATCCCTATGTTCATCAAATTCAAGGGAACTAAAGTCCAAAATATGCATACTCTAAGAAACATTGGTTGCATCTTCACAAACATGGAGCAAATTTGGTATGTACAAAGTAGAAGTACAGGTAGTCCTTGATTTACAATTAGTCCATTATGGTAGTAAGTTGAGGACTCCCTGCAGAATAACTAAAAGGGTACATGGTATGTTCTGTGCAAACTGGTAAACATACTCACTAGTGTTTAAACAACAACAAATATAATATAAAAAGAAAATTATACAAAAATAGAAACAATGCATATAAAAATAATTAATAATCTTTGCATTTTGTATTTCCTTCTCCAGTTGATCACATTTTGTCAGAACGACAGAGAATGAGGTGGCTGGATGGAGTCACTGAAGCAGTAGGCGTGAACTTAAATGGACTCCAGAAGATGGTAGAGGACAGGAAGACCTGGAGGAACGTTGTCCATGGGGTTGCGATGGGTCGGACACGACTTCGCAATTAACAACAACAACAACAATCCTGCACTGATTCCTTTCCTTGTAATGGCTGAGATGAAATTAGGAAGCAACGTGCACCTCTACTGCTTCAACCATAACCGCATAAGACAAGATGAAAAAAACATACGTATCACTATGTAAGCATGCAAAACAGTGGAATTATAAGCTGCCTTTCCCACCCTGCCTTTAGCCCAGTTGCCTTTCTACTAGCCTCCACGGTTGCAACAAGTTCTGGACATATGACTCTACTTGGTCATCTCTGCTTCCTAATTTTGCTATATTGTTCCACCACTGACCTTACCAGCTGACCACACACAATCCTATTTAAAAGCTCTTTAGGGTAGGAATACCATAAGAATCGCATTCACACTTTCTCTTGAGCTCAGTTTCCCACCTTTGTTTGGTGGTTATCAAAGATTAACAGCTCTAAAACTGATACATGTTGCACTTCTATATCCTGAAGGACGGTATCCACAAGAATGATCAGTGGTTTAGTACTATGTCCAGGCCCGAAACCCAGCTGTAAGGGATGCAGACAATTTGTTTCAGCCAGGATTTTTTGGTGCTGAAGTCTGAACCTTATCCAGAACTTACTTTCCTAAAGTTTTGGGACTAAAATAGTGGTCTCTTCAAGAAGGGAGTGTAACACAACACACAATTACTCTTGGTAAACTGTTGTTCTATGTGATAGGTACACAGCTGCATGCCATTTTAACAATAGCAGGACCTTATCTCATTTGTATTGCATAAGGGAGTCTTACAGCATGGTCCTACAAAGTTAGATTCTATTATTTTTGAAGTGACATATACCTGAGTATCTATCAGATATGGGGATAGAGTGTACATTTCTTTGATTCCATTCCATACAATTAAGGAATCTCTTCTATATAGAATTTATGTAGTGACCTTCCATAATTAGTGTCATCTTCCATGAGGACTACATCTTTAATGTAATGATATCTACCGTGTAGAGATTATAGGTTTCAGACAAAAGTTAAACAGCATGGAAGATTATACTAATTTTTATGGAATGTCACTGCATAGATCCCATGAAGAAAAGATTCCTTAATCCTTTTGAAGGGCCACCATCAGTGAACTGTTGGACAGTATTACCTGGTCTATTGGGTGGATGTTTGGGTGGTTTTAGGGGTGGGGAATTGTGGTGGGTGGGAGTGTGTTTGGGGATTATGTGTGTAGGACCTGGTCTTTGGGTGTCACGTAAATTTCGTTGTATGTCTATACTGTGTATAGACATACAATAACAATAAAATTGTTTATTATTATTGTTGTTGTTGTTGTTATCCAAGGATATGTTGTGAGGCATGTCAGGGAAAAGCTGCCAATCCTAAACATGATTTGTCAACAGCCATAACATGGGTTTATGGAAGAAATTGAATAAGTGATCAGAACTGTTCTCTGCTGAGCAACATCAGCACATTCAAATACATGTTGTATATTTTTTCCATTTCTTAAATTATTTCTTCACTCAATTGCCTGCTCAGTGGGACATTTTACCAAATCAGTTTGTGGCCTAGTATCATAATGAAAAATTGGCTGCTCAGTTAGGGATGAACTAAATTAAACAGAGAAAAATTAATGGTCTCATCCTAGAATCCAGTAAAGCATTTGACATCATGAAACAGAGCTGCGAAAGCTGAGCAATGGGTGTTGTCCTGCAGCTTTTGTTTCTGTCTATGCAAATCAACTGTCAAACGATCTAATTTAGATATTTGGCATGATCTGACAGATGGCTCTTCTAAGATTGTGTCAAGAGGGGTGGTTGCCATGAGTTTTCAGAATCACATGCTCTAGTATCTTCAACTATAATCTGATGAGTTGTGAAATGTGTAGCTGCATTTGGCAGAAAAGCCTGCCATATGGGATGAATTTGCAGTGACATCTATAATGTCATTTTGTAAATGTATCAGAATTATAAGATCTGATATAGTGAAGATCTTAATGAATCATTCCTCTTTGAATTGGTGATTGAACATCTACTCCTTGCTTTAAAAAAATCAAAACAAAGCATCACATCATCATTTGTTGGACATGTGAGCAGAGCATTGCCAAAAAGGTGATTTTATATTCTAGGATGGATCTATATGTACTAAAGCTCTAAAGTTTGGTTCAGTGAAATACAGCAACTCTCCACTTCTGAGCTGCTTTTGACTCAATAAAGGGGCAAGATTGGACAATATGATTCCATATAGTCTATGGATTAGTTACTTAAAAATGGAATTGTAACTACTCATATAAATATATTATTACATTGATATTGCAGTAAAATCAATTGCATTGTATTGTTAGGATTTCTTATTTAAGTGCTCTTTATTTTATTTTTTATTTTTTCTTTGTAAATGATGATGATTTCAATTTATTATATCTGCCCACTCAAAAAAAAAAAAAAAAAAAACACTCTCTGGGTAGTTTACATTGGTAAATTAAGAAGTAGGTAAAACCTGGTGTTTCCATGACTTTTATGCTGATGGATAATTTATATCCACACCTATGCAAATAAATGCTTGACAAGGGACAAGGGAGAGTAGCCCAAACAAATTTTCTGTTCTTTCTTTCCTTCCTTGTACCTGTATGCTGGAAAGGGGATTCTGCAGAATGCAGCTGCAAGGCTGTCTCACCGAGCAGCTGATCAGTGCAGAGAAATGGTGGGGGGCTGAAATTCTACCTTGCTTTCTTGCCTTGCTGCTATACCAGCATTCACGCCGGATGCTGGCTAGGTGGTTGGGGGTAGGCCAACCTGGAGGCATCTATTTAGAGTGCTGGGAGGTGGTTGCTCCCAGCGCTGACTTTGTTTCTGTTTGTTTGGATACTGCATGCCAGAGCGTTCCGTACATAAACTGACCACCTGTGAACTCAACGGCTTGCTTCTTGTTGGAGCCAGGGGTGTGGTAAGGACCTCTGACAACAGATCTGTACTTTGAAGGAACAAAACAATCACTTGACAAATGCATGGCGCAATATAGGAGAACCCATCATGATAAAATTCAGCAATCCATCTACATTTGAAAGACAAAGGTCATTATTATGAAGACAGCAAAGTCCACATTCTGGACAGAGAAGACCACTGGTTTGAAAGAAGGATCAAAGAGACCATTTGCATTAAGATTGAACAGCTGTCTTTCAACAGAGGGGGAGGGATATGACACCACTGGTCTCCAGTTTACAACACAGTACTTTCAGCAGTTCCTAGAAGGTTCCACACTCATTTGCACTATTCAGGTGATCAAGTGTCAGAAAGGGTGTTATCGATGACATGACTGCAAGGAATAGAAATCCTTCTATTCTCCACCATTCAGTCAGAGCTGAAAAAGCTTCTTGAATGAAAAGTGAACTTTCTCCAAGGAAAAACAAAGTCCAATTATCTTTTGAAAAAGCACCTTGGGGCTGGAAAGAAAAAGTGCCATGAGACAGTTGTAGAGGTAAGTGAGCAAGAGGACAGATGAAAAGCAATGATTTACCAGCCAGAAGACCATCAGTCAAGCACACGTCAACTCTTCAGTTTGAGAGTGGATGGTAAAATGTTAATTTCAGAAACCCTTTCCTTACACTTAGATAGGTAAAGAGAAGTAATTGGCATACTACAAACTATGCTTACATACTAGGGATGCATGTATGTTAAGTTTTGTCACAACATATTAAGATGGGTTTAAAATGTTATTCAGAAACAAAAGGTAGTCTATGTTAAAAAAATGGATAAAGCATAAAATATTTTGCTATGCTGCCCACCTAAAGGAATACAAACCCCATTAGCAGTACTGAAACTGGAAAGGGAAAGTGCTTGTCTGCTCTAATAAGACTCAAACTGCTTCTTCTTGTCTTCATAAAGTGAATTAAAAGGAGAAAAGGCTTGGAAACTCTGCAATCCTGTCTGTTTCAATCAGATCCTTGAACCCATATAGAGGTTCCCCATCATGGGGAGGGGGATATCTTTAAAAAAATTGTAAGCCTGTTTTAGGGTTTTTAATTACAATTGTTAAGCGTTTCCATCTCAAAATCACAGGAATAGATATTATAGATATTACCAATTCTCAATAGCTGTGGTCAGAGGTACCGATACTTACAAAATTGGGACTCAAGAATCATGTGTAGCCTCAGATTGCTCAATTGCCATATTAATAAAGTAAACTAAAACTCATGCTAGTGGTAGATTTTGTTAGTTGTGGTTTAATGTTAGGTTCTATTTTGTATTTAATTTACAAAGTAAAACACCATTTTCTTGAAGCCAAAGTTAAAGTAGTAACAAGAATGAAAGCATAAATGCTCTTAGACATTTGTAACAGGAAACTGTTCTATTGTTGCTGTGTTTTTCTTTTTTCTTTTGCCCTTAAAGGGACAATTAAAGCAGAAACACAAACTGTTTGATTAATATATGCTAGGAGATAGCCACTACTGATTCTCAGAAATTTTGGAAAGCGAGATAATATGCCCATCTCCATTATGAGATTTTGCTTTTAATTATGGTGATGTAATTACGGTGAGCTTACAGCCCTCAGTCAGTTTCAAACCATTCCATTCTATTACATCCATATGAAAAAGTATATTTAGGTTTAGAAGTAATGTGTTCAGTTCCCTTAACTAATTAAAGCAAAAGAATTGATCTTCATTTTTCTGAATGATCAATAAGGAAACAGGTATTTCTGTGCTAGGGCAAGCCAGAGGTTTATTAGCGGAGTGACACTTCTCTGCAATTTTGATAGATGATACCTTATTTATGGGTCCAGAAGGCTATTAATGATAACTAGCTCCCACTAAAATCCTTCCAAAATGCAAAAGACAGAGGTAAATTACATGCTTTATTTTTTTAAAAAAGATAATAAATAATTAGGCTACTACTTTCTTTAATTAAGCTTTGCTTTCTTTTAAAAAATATTTTAATAAGATGGTGATGTGTTCTTCTATTATTCCCAATCATTGATCATCTGTTTCTTCATTGTTCACACTAAAGAGAAAAATAAAATATGTCAGGCTAATGAAAGAGCTGATTGCAAGTGTCATTTAATCTTCAAACTTAAAATTTGTTTTTATATTGAAAGAAAGTGTAAATTCAGTATTTTGTGAAACCAACATTGTTTAGTTGATTAGTAAAATAATAATTATATCATATTTTTGCAAAGCATATATGACACAAGAAAAATATGGGGGTGACTATATGTGCATTATTTATTTATTTTGCAGTATAATTTAGCATTTAAGTCAATAATTTAGCTTCCTAAGTCAATTGCCCGAAATAAGTCTTATATTGATGACATGAGAGGTGACACACAAAAAAAAGGGAAAGGGAAGGAAAAAAACCACATCCTACTGCTTAAGTCACACAATTCAGCAGATTTCAATATACTGCAGACATGCATATATCGAAATGAAAGGACTTGTGATTTGAATAATGGGAACTGGAAGTTAAAGAATTCATAGTTAAGATTTCTTTAATTATCTGAGCTCTCCTTCTATAACGCAAGAATTCAATGTGAAGTGGTCTCAAACACATCTCAACATTTGAAAAATATCATGAGTTGACTGTACAATATAATGAAGTGCATTGATTATAGTTGAAAGATTATATTCAATAGATTATCTTTTGTATTACTGATATAAGCATCTTGGTAACCTGAATAGAAATTTCTCCTTGTGTTTTTAAATTGCCATGAATTAGTCAAGTAGGGAAAAGGGTAAATTTCTGTTTGAGCATAGTATGACATGAAGAATTTCAGAAAAATGTCATGATTCTCAATTCATGTTGCTAGTGATGTATAAAGTTACAGCATCTGATTTAGAAATAGAGAGTTAGGTTGTAATCCCCACTTAGCCATAAAACACTCTTGATTGTGATTGCCTTCTTAATCATTATCATCTTAGATTAGAATAGTAGCAGAGATTTGGTATAATATCGTTTGTATTGGAATCAATAAGCAAGGTTATAGATTGTTTAATGGTTGCTGTCTCCTTGTATTGATCCAAAGATTTTACCCATACCTCTATTAGTGGATTCTTGTGAGATTTCAATAATGGGGTGAGATGCTGTTTAAGCTCCTTGGAGGAAAAAAAGAATAACAAGTAAGAATGTAGTAAGTAAAAAAAAAGCCATCAATCTTTATTTTAAACATATACACAGAAATGGAAAATCAGTTCAAAAGCACATACATTATCAATGGAGTTTGAAAACAGGCAAACAAACAAATTTCACTTGTTCTTTTGAACACAAATGCTTTACAAAGTAGGATTATATTTCCATATTTACGGCATATCTAGGATGTATTTCCTGCTCTCATGTTCATCTTTACCTAGCAGAGTAGATTAGAGTCAGCTAGAAAATATTACTATGATGATATATTCGGACAGCAGTGTGCAGTGCACAATATTTGATGAGAAGGAAAGGATTTTCTGTTTGGGGGAAACTCAAATATATAAATATATAAGAAGGATTCTGAGGAATCATATATAAAATGATACATATACATAAGACTTACATGATTGTGCCATATCTATGCATGCTATCATTTTCATTACAATGCAACTTAAGTTAATCATGAGTAATCAAATTCATGCTGATGTTAATAGAATTATTCAAAGCATGATTAAATCTAGATTTAACCTATATTAATTCTCTTTTCCCTGTGTATATCTATGTAATAAAGTAATTATCACAAAAAATTAGTAGTAAGACAGAATAGAATGTGGAGCAGGTTGAACTAATGAAAGAATATGAAAAGGGAAAAAAAGAAATATGCTCATTTTTAGATTAGCTATGTCCTGTCAATAAAAGTATATAAGCACCTATGCAAATCCATAAAATTGCAAAATTGATTCACAGGACACCCAATTTGAGGCATGAAATTAATACACCGGTGTTGATTTGATCATTCATTTCAAAATAGTGATTTGACTGAATTTCTTTTAAATCAAATATGTAGAACAAACTCTGAACAGATTTGACAGACACCCTAAGACTTCCATTTCCCCCTCCTCCAAAGAAATCATGAACCCATCAAAGTTATCCCAGACTTTTTGCATGTCAGTGATAATGGCATAAATTTGATGGATTAGTGTGTTGTATTTTCAGTTCAGCATCATGGCTATTCTCACCTCTATTGATGCTGAGAATGGAATAGCAAATTTTTGTTGCTGCAGGCTATAGCAATGCAACCAGCTGTTTCAACACTGTTCTTCATTTTTTGATCTTACAAATATTGCCAATGGAACAATAGCTATGACCATCCTTGCTGCCAGTCTTCTTTCTTATGCTAGTCTCAATACCCAGTTCTAGCCCAGCTGGTAAAAGAAACACAACCATCTGCATAACCAAATAGGCTTACAAGAAGAGGGATGGTAATGATAAGTAAATGATTTATGGGTGGCAAGATAAGCTCCCTAGGACAGGGCTTTTCAAATTTTTCACTGATTGTACCACTTTTAGGACATGGCAATCCTCGAGTATCACCAGTCACCTAGCAAGGTATCAAAAACTTCATGACCCCCCCCCAAAAAAAAAGAAAAGAAAAGAAAAAAGTGATAAAGTACAGGTAGTCCTCAACTTACAACAATTCGCTTAGTGCAGTGGTTCTCAACCTTTTTAATGCCGTGATCCCCAACTGGTCAAAAGTCGAGGACTACTCAACCGGTCATAAGTCGAGAACTACTCAACTGGTGCAGCACCGTTTGCAGAATGGGACTTTTGGCGGGCTCAGTAGGGCAGAGACAGCCTGGACAATTCCTATTGGCTTTTGAAAGCCAATAGAATTAGATCTATTCAAGAGAGTCTATTCTATTGGCTTTCAAAAGCCAATAGAATAAAAGGGAGTAGCACAGCTAAGGAAAAGGGGAAAAAATGGCAGACTGCGTTGTTTGGCGACCCCCGTGAAATGGTCGTTCGACCCCAAATGGGGTCCCGACCCACAGGTTGAGAACCACTGGCTTAGTGACTGTTCGCAGTTACAACAGCACTGAAAAAAGTGACTTATGACCATTTTTCACACTTATGGCCGTTGCAGCATCCCCAGGGTCATGTGATTTACATTTGGATGCTTGGCAACTGATTCATATTTATGATGGTCAGAGTGTCCCAGGGTTTGCAACCTTTTGACAAACAAAATCAATGGGGAAACCAGATTCACTTAACAACTGTGTTACTAATTTAAAAACTGCAGTGATTCACTTAAGAAATGTGGCAAGAAAAGTCATAAAATGGGGCAAAACTCATTTAACAAATTTCTCACCCCTTCTCCTTTTATATCCTCTCCTCTCTCTCCCCTCCACCTTTTATATCAGAGTTGTCGAACTTGATTTTATTGAGGGCCCCATCAGCATTGTTACTGTTGGGGGAGAGTGGGGCTGTGTGGCCAGCTCTGTGTCCCTCAGGTTGGGGTGTGCCTATGGGAGGAATCCAGGGGTCTCTGGTAGAGGGAGTTAGGGTTAGGCTCCTTCCCTCCCTCCCTCCTTCCCTCTTTCTCATTCCCATCTCCTTCCTTTTCTTCTTTTCTTCCTTTCTCCTCATTGCTTATCTCACAAAAAGCCTTTTCTCTCTTTCTCATGCACACATCTCTCCAAAATCCTCCCCATTCTCACTCATACGTCCCTCCAAAATCCTCCCCATTCTCATACACACATCCCTCCAAAGCCTGCCCTAGAAAATAGCGTAGTGTTCATTACAAGCCATCTTGTTCCTTTTGCTGAAGGTAATCCAGATCTAATAGCATCTTGCTAACTGTTTTATGCTTCAAGAGTCCCTGAAATAGTACTAATGCCAGACTGTGTCCATTTTCTTTTATGAATATAAAATAGAAATAGAAATATATTGAATAATATTCAAAGTTTTAATGGTTCCACTGGGAAATGAGGAGATGTAAAAGAACAGAATATGGAAAACTCTGCTGCAAAATAGAGAACAACTGATGGGCAAAATTCACATGTTTCACTTTTTCTCTGTTCTTTCAAGGAAAGAAAACCTGATCTGCAGCTCCTCCATTTCTTCCGCACACTTAAAAATAACCTAGGGGTTATTTAATTTGAAGACAGGGAGAATGTAGAAGGATCAATTACTGTCCAACTGGTTTTATTGTCTAACTGGTTTTATTGACTAACTTTCTTGCTATAAAGAGCCGAGGTGGTGCAGCAGTTAGAGTGCAGTACTGCAGGCCACTTTAGCTGACTGTGTTCAACAGGTCAGCGGTTCAAATCTCACCGGCTCAAGGTTGACTCAGCCTTCCATCCTTCCGGGGTAGGTAAAATGAGGACCCAGATTGTTGGGGGCAATGTAAATATATATATATATATATATATATATATATATATATATATATGCTTACTGGTGTACACCGCTTAGAGAGTGCTTGCACTTAAAGCGGTATATAAGTCTCATAAATAAATAAATAAATAAATAAATAAACTTATGGCAAGGTTCTTGTTATATATGTGATAAAAATGAAGGTGTTTTTAATATGCAGCCATCATTTATATGCCTTCAACATATGTTGGTAGGATATAGACATATCTTTTTGTGACCACATATAGAAGTGGTTTGATACTCCCTTTTTCTAGGATGCTTCTCCAATTTTTCCATTTATTTTATGCCATAGAGATTTCCTAATTTCCATCCAAACCTCTGCTTAAATTTAACTCCAGTGTGGTTTGCTGGTGTTAAAATTTCATTTTAGGACATGGAGCAAAAGTAGATATAGTGTTGAAAAGTTGACTGGCTCTCATTATTGCTGACCACCATAAAGGAAGGAAAAGGGGGATAGCACATCTGAAAAGCAATCAGAACTGGAAAGTCCTTAGTGAATTGGCTCCCTTTGAGTAGATTTGCCATAAAAGTTCTGACATTTTGGCCAACCAGAAAGAAGAGAAAAGATACTATTTTGATTTCTCATTCCATTTCCAGCTGAAGTCATTCAAGGGCAGAACTAGACAATCAGTTCTCAACTATTCCTTTCTTTTAAGTGGTTGCCTAACCCAAAAAGACATTTCTTGGACTATTTGAAGCCAGATCTCTTTAATGGGTCATAACTGAGCACAATGTGGCTAGAAATCTGCTGAAGGTCTCTCCTGAATTGGACATGCCAATACAGGCACTAGGAAGCTGTTAGACCAGCCATTCTCAACCTGTGGGTCGTGACCCCTTTTGGGGGTCAAACAACGCTTTCACAGGGGTCACCTAAGACCATCGTAAAACACATATTTCCGATGGTCTTAGGAACCGATACACCGCTCCTCTATCCGGCCGCCGCCACTGCCCTCCTCCTCTGCCGGCTCCTCCACCTCCAGGGCACCCTTCTCCTCCGACAGTGCCTGCTCCTGCTGCTTCAGTGCCATCGCACATGCCCCTGATGCCACCCCGGGCCGGCTCAGCTGCGTGAGCGGCTGGGCCGAGCCAAACAGCCAAGATTTAGGATTTGTCCTTTCTCTAATTTTGGCTTTCCAAGAGACAGTAAAAAGTATTCTCTGGCCCTCTCAGATGTGAACAAAGCCTCTTTTACACACCATAAATCAATGCTTAGCTGCCCTGTTAAGCCATCCAAGCAGAAAACTGTCTTCAGCCAGACAAACAATGGCTTATTTAGAGGAAATTTACTGAAGGCTGCTGCTGGGCTGCTCCACTGCTGCCGCTGCCGCTGGCTAAACTGAGCTGCAGTGCTGAGCCAGTCCCCACGCCTCCTGGTTGCCCGGCCGTGCTCTGCCCTGGCCGCCCTCTGCGCCACACCGGAGTCTCCCCCGCGCCGCCCAGCCCGCCTCCCTCACTGTCGGAGGCCACCTTGGCCCTCTGGCATCCGGTGCAGTCCTGGGGCTGGCAGGCAGGAGCAGCTCCTTCCTGGTTCACCGGGCTCCAGGCCTCGGAAGCGGCCAGGTGGCGGTGATGCCCATATGTGCATTGGAGGCCAGCCGGCCGGGCTGGAAGGGGAGAAGTGGTGCCTTCCGAGCGGGAGCTGGTGCTCCAGCTGCACCCCTCTCGTGTGCGACAAGTTGGGGAAGGGTCATGGCGGTGAATGGCTGCACGGTGTGGAAAGGGGTTCCCGTGACCCCACCACTGCAATGGCGTTCAGGAGGTTGGAGGGGTGGGCAGGTCCTGGAGGGCAGCTGGGAGAGGGCAAGAGGTGCCGGGATGAGGATGGGGGCTCCAGGTTGGTGGGCGCGAGAGGGCGGCTGGCGGGTCTGAGGCGCGCGGATCCTCCACACTGCTTCTGAGGCCCCAAAGGTGCCACAGCTTGGCTCTCCGCCAGGCTGTGGAGAAGTGGGGAATGCTGGGAGTTGCAGTTCATCACCATCTAGAAAAACATGACTCTCCAAAGATCGATCAATCCTTCCTTCCTTCCTTCCTTCCTTCCTTCCTTCCTTCCTTCCTTCCTTCCATCCATCTCCTTCCCTTCCCCTTCAATCTCTCCTTCCTTCCTTCCTTCCTTCCTTCCTTCCTTCCTTCCTTCCTTCTCCATCCCTTCCCCTTCAATCTCTCTCTTTCCTCCCTTCCTTCCTTCCTCCCTCCCTCCCTTCCCTCCTTTCTTCCTTTCTTCCCCCTTCAATCCCCTTCCTTCTCCATCTCCTTCCTTTCCCCTTCAATCTTCCTTCCTTCCATCTCCATCTCCATCCCTTCCCGTTCAATCTCTCTCTCCTTCCTTCCTTTCCCCTTCAATCTCCTTTCTTTTCCATCTCCTTCCTTTCCCCTTCAACCTACCTTCCTTCCTTCCTTCCTTCCTTCCTTCCTTCCTTCCTTCCTTCCTTCCTTCCTTCCTTCCTTCCTTCCTTCCTTCCTTCCCCTTCCCTCCCAACATTTTTGAGCAAGGAAGAGTAAGCTTCTCCAGCGAGCATTGCTATATTGTTTTTGTGGTTAATCACTATGCTTTAATTATGTTCAATTCGTAACAATGAAAATACACCCTGCGTATCAGATATTTACATTACGATTCATAACAGTAGCAAAATTACAGTTATGAAGTAGCAATGAAAATAATTTTATAGTTGGGGGTCACCAAAACATGAGGAACTGTATTAAAAGGTCGCGGCTTAGGAAGGTTGAGAACCACTGTGTTAGACCTTACAATACATCTCTTAAGCTTAATCCTTTCAGTCCAATGCCTTATTAAATTTCAGAAACACAGCCTTTTCTCAAGCAGTCCATGCTGAGTTGGATTTCATAGCCTGGAAGTGCTAACTAGCTTTGCTGGATCAGACCAGTTGAAATTAGAGAAAGAAGTTATATACTGCTGATTTCTGAAGTAGTCCGTGTGCTCAACTCCAGGAGAGCTGTACCTGGAGAAACTGAGCTGAATTCAGTGCATCAAACTGATATAGTTAAAGAACATAGAGCAGAAACTCCTAGAAGGGCTTTTTAACTTCCCAACTACGAGGCTGTTTACCAGCGGTCCTCAAAATGTGGGACCAAAGCACTTCGATTGCTTCAACTCTTTTTCCTCTTCCCATCTTTCTATTATGTGTTTATATTTGCTGGCCTCTCTGCTTGCCTCATTTATTCATTGAATATATGCTGTTTTAATCTCTCTTTCCTTTTTTCCTCTCTTCCATTAAGTTCCTTAGTCCTCAAAAGCAAGGTGTGTTCGTTATTTGCCCCTCCTAATTTATCCAGGGTTTTCAGAGAGAATACAATGGATCTGCTCTCTTTTCAAAATACTAGTCTGTACAGGCTATTCCATTATGAGCTTCCAGGGATTGTTTATTACTATTGGCTTATTATTATTAATAATAATAATAATAATAATAATAATAATAATAATAATAATAATAAAGTTGGAAGGGACCTTGGAGGTCATTGAGTCCAACCTCCTGCTCAGGCAGGAACCCTACACAATTTCAGACAAATGGCTGTCCAGTCTCTTCTTAAAAACTTCCAGTGTTGGAGCATTCATCACTTCTGGAGGCAGGTTGTTCCATTGGTTAATTGTTCTAACTGTCAGGAAGTTTCTCCTTAGTTCTAAGTTGCTTCTCTCCTTGATCAGTTTCATTCATGCAGTTCTGTGATGGTTACTTTCCATTTCCATTTCCCACTGACACATTGTAATCCACTCGTTTCTTTGAAGCATATGTGGTTATCGATTTTGAAGTCTGTATACACTCTGGCATATTTAAACACTATTTAAAGGGCTGCCATTGCTATCTGGTCCCTAAAAAAAAAAAAATCCTCCAACAACATGGCAATTTCAAAATCCACTGTTTTTCATGTATATTAGGTTCCTTTCTGTGACTGACAGTAGGAAGTTGGCATGCTGTTGCACACTATCTCCAATCTCCTGGCTCCCCCCCCCCACAATCCAATTAAAAACTTTTAACTCTTTCTTCTTTTAAACTCTACTGCTCTCTAGTGATCAAATGAAATTTCCTTAATAATTTTAAGTTAAATTCTTACATGTTGATACACATTCTCAAACAGGGACCTGATCTTATCTCAAGACACTAATCTTTTAAAGTGCTCCTGTCTTCTGCTCATTTAGCTTGAGTTTAAGGTGGTTTCAGAAAAGCCTGTCCAAAACGAAACACAGGCAACAGCTTGCATGGACTGCTCGCTAACATCTCCCATTGGATGCTTCCTCTACTGCTCTGCCATTTCAGCTTTCTCACTCATAAAGCAGTTGCCAATCACATTTCTTCCTATTGTCTGTCTATTCTGTACACATACAAAATTAAATTTTATACATATAAATATTACACACACATGGTGACAATATCAAAATGGAAATACAGTACAGGTAGTCCTCGATTTATAACTATTCATTTAGTGACCATTCTAAGTTACAATGGAAGTGAAAAAAGTGACTTATGATCTTTTTCACACTTATGACCATTGCAATGTCCCCACGGACATGTCATCAAAATTTGGATGCTTGGCAACTGTTTAATATTTATGATGGTTGAAGTGTCCCTGGGTTGTGTGATCACGTTTTGCGACATTCTGAAAAACAAAGTCAATGGGGAAGCCAGTTTCACTTAACAAACATATTACTAACATAACAACTGTAGGGATTCACTTAACCACTGTTGCAAGAAAGATCGTAAAATGAGGTAGAACTTGCATAACAACTGTCTTACTTAGCAACCAGAATTTTTGGCTCAATTGTGGTCGTAAGTCAAGGACTACCTGTACATGCAGGTACAACACTCCTTTGTAGCTCACTTATTGAGCTATGCTGAAAGATCAGAATAGTTTTTTATTACAATTTTTCTTTTCTTGATTACATCATTTCCTTCTGGCTTTTCTAAAAAAAAAGGTGCTGCAGCAGTTAGAGTGCAGTACTGCAGGCCACTTTAGCTGACTATGTTCAGCAGGTCAGCGGTTCAAATCTCACCGGCTCAAGGTTGACTCAGCCTTCCATCCTTCCGGGGTAGGTAAAATGAGGACCCAGATTGTTAGGGGCAATGTAAATATATATATATATATACATTGCTTACTGGTGTACACCGCTTAGAGAGTGCTTGCACTTAAAGTGGTATATAAGTCTCATAAATAAAATAAATAAATAAATAAATAAATAAATAAAAGAAGTTCAGAAGTTTACCATTTTACCAGTCACCTAAGGTGGAAAAGTTTCACTTTCAGGTCTGAGGCAAAAGATGAGTTAAAATTGTAGGTAGAAGTGGCATTAAACATAGTCAGTTGAGCATGAACTATTGATTAATGTAGCAAGTCAAAACTCTAACAGCCAGCCTTTCACAGGAGAAGACACTCTTTAAAGTAAGCTGACTGAAAATGAGCAGATTCATGTGGAGCAAATAAAATTCCATAAACAACCTCTTGATCCTGTTGACAGAATCAGTTGATCCTGTCCATCTGATTGCTTAAGTACAGTATATTTTTGTTTGTAAAGATACATGATGGACATTCAAATTCTATATTCTCTTTATTCCTTTTTTCCCCTCATAATAATCTTCTACCATGCCCAAATCTCCAGAAACACAAATTTGGACCAGAAATTTATCAAGAACCTGTTCTGGACCAAATTTTGCCAGTGTTTGATTTAAGGTTCCTATATATCTAGAATACAATCTTTAGGAGGCATTATTGGCACTAAAACAATTTTCTCTTACAAAATAAAATGTAGCTTCAGGGATGTGAATTTGATTTTCTTTAAGCTTGCAACAATGAAGATGGGATTAACTAGCTTCTCGTGTAACATTACCCAAAACCAAACCAAGAATTTATTGCCAATTACTTTGAAAAAGAGCAAGAAAAGGCACATGTGAAAATGCATTTAACATAATGCATACTGTAACAATTAAACAAAATAGAAGATGAGTTATTAATGTTGCTGGGACAGACTGGACTACAGGAATGTTGAAGTAGGAATTATATCTCCCATGGACAAGATAAAGGCCAGGGAGAAACAGCAAAAGAAAAAAAAATCATTATAGTATAATAGCAATTATACTGTCTGTTGGAGTTGGGTGGCTATAATAAATTGAATAAAGACAAACAAATAAATGCCTTTTCAAAATTGATTCACACTTATAATTTTGTTTTTATCAGCAGGAAATCTTGATGACACAAGGCTGTTTCACAGTTGGTGCAATCCTCAGATAGTAATACAAGGGGAAAGAAAGAGGTATGCACATAGCTATCGTGATATGCCAGAGATGACTTCATATATACCATTCATTACTTATCCCTAACAACACCATCAGTGTGTGAACCCTCCCGTTTGATGAGCAAATAGTGACTATATCTATACCAATCTATGCCAATCAGGAGTGATTGGCTTCTACTGCCATTATCCCTCATGTTCACAGGTTAAACATGTTAGACAAAGTCAGACAAACATTCAACACTTAATGTATTTCTGTTGTTACCTTTTATTATTTTTGAAATTCAAAGTTCTACTGCCAAATTGTCATAGCATTATACCTCAAATCAAGCCATTTTGCTCCAATATCAACAGTGGTGTTTCTTAGTTGTTCTCTCATACTCTTTTACTTCTTATAATTCTGAAATAGGAAGAAAGACTAAAAATATTTGAGATTTCCATATCAATTTTTCCCAGCTCAGAAAAAGCCTTTTTTCCAGTGTTCTAAATCAAGTACAAATACAAATCCACTCAAGAAATGGAAAAGCTGGTGGCTTCTATTTGCTGCCTTATATCCTATCAGAGAGTACTTCCACTTCCAGAATCCTTAATACTTCCTAAGGTCATTGACTTGCACATTAGCTTTAGCACTGAAGTTATTTTGTTTCTTCTTTTGAAAGGAAGCGATATGCAAATAAATAAATAATCTAATGAAGATTGCAGTCATTTTTTTTTTGCCTGCTGCATAATTATACTTTAATCTGACTTTATGTTTTGGTTATAAAAATGTAAAATCTTTATGGCTGGTTTATGATCCAGACTTGATTTCAGCATTCAAACTGTCATTCCAGCTACTTTAATGTGTCCCTTAGGAAAGTGGTATTGTGAATTCCCTGACAGATTTGGAAGGTCAAAAATATGGTTGGATTGCAGAGTTTTCAATAGCCATCATGGCAAACCACAATAAGGTCAAAACAATGACATGCATATATTGACATAATCACATAAAGGTCACAATTTCACATATGGATCAGAATCTCTCACTCAAATACTTAATTTACAGCATTTGTAGGATTTACATCAAACTGCCTGTTGTCATTAGCCTGTCTCCTCAATAGATGCCCATGAGAATTTTTATCTGAAGTCTGCTTTACCTATCTAAACCACCAGAAAGCCAGCCATTGTTTTCTCACGAAGAAAATCATTCAGTTTTACTGTAAAAGCAGTATGAATTTAACAGAGAAAAATGTGATTCCAATACTAGTGAAAAAGTTCCCCAAATGTCATGTAACAGTGCTGATTCCCAGTCAAAAAGGAAGAGTGCCCTCTGCTGTTTTGCTCCCTTAGATTTTGCTCTTTAAAAGATGTCACTGTGAAACTGTTAAGTTGCCTTTTACTTCATATAAGGTGATTATGTATCAATCCATAATTCATATCTTTATAAAAATAAAAACATGGTAACTTTGGAATGTGAACACTGTCACAGTTAATACAACAATTTGACAAACATGTTAGAATTCTCCAGAGTTGGCCGCCAAAGAATTTTAATTAAAAATATTAAATGTAGGAAATTGAAATCAGAGTGCAGCAAACTCTAAACTTGCAGGTATTCAGGGATAGGCTCTAAAAAACCTTTAACTGAACTGGTATTTATTCATGGAATAAAGTTAATTAACATTCTTGCAATCAACCCTGACCAATTTAAATAAAATGAAATGGCCATGACATTTTCAGAAAACGCATTTTCATTGTCTAGGCAACTTATTGCCTAGACATAATTTAGATTGTCATGTTCAACTTCATTTGTTAAAAAAATAGAAGTTTGGCATCAATTACTTAGAAAACATTTTTCTTTGTTTGTCTTTGTTTTTCCAATGTTTCTCTGAGGTTTCAAAGTGCTTCTCAAATTCAGTTAACATACTGAAGAAAATGGCTGCCCATATTGTACATTCTAAAGATGGTTGAAAGAATTTGACAAGTAAGTTGAAACAGCTTAAAAATATGTGGTCACCCCATTAACATATTTCAGCAGATCAAATCAAATTCTCTTAGAACAGAAATGGATGGAAAGGAGGAGAGAAAGAGAATAGCTGCAGAGATATGAATGATCAGTAGAGGATACTACCAAAGTGTTAAAGAAAATGCTAATTCTTTTCTGCCATCTACTGGTCATCAGAAATTCTGTAGTTCAATCTGATAATGGTCTAATACATACTGTACATATCAAGGGGCACCATGTTCACTGATTACTTTTGTCATACTGATTTATTGTTATTTTATTACACCTATAATAAGCCACCAGAGGGACATTTTATTACATAGAATGGTAAGTTATACTTTGATTAGATGTAAAATCTATTTTTGTTCTTTGACGTGATCTTTTTGGTTGAGCTTCCAAGTAGCTCTCAGCTACTACTGTACTGATTAAATTACAGATTAATAAACTTTTCTGGTTTTTATGACCAGTTTTGTTGGACAAGGAGAAGAAGGATCAATCTGATCCATTTGTCTCCCCTCCTGAAGTTTCCAAGGATCATAAACGATCCTCTTTGTGGTATTCAAGAATTGCATCTACATACTGGGTATTGAGAAGAAAAAGTATGCATACATAGCATTAACATATGATGCAATAGTATCATTGTTACTTACACACTCCACAGATAGTCAAAAGCACCAAACCTAGTGAGAACTCCCAGATACTTCCTAAGGATTTAAGACATCTAAAAATATTGTTGTAATATATACACTATTGCAAGTATGCAACAACAACAAGGAAATAAAAATAGGAAAAGGGAAGGAAAAAAAATAAAAAATGCCATTTTGATTCATTTCCTTGCCTGAACTAATACAGGTATTCAATTTTCTGTCCGGAATGAAAAGATGCAAAGTTGACTATCTGAATCGTTCTAGTCAACAATGATCCTGGGATGCATTTGCAGTAGTCCTAAATGAAAATGGCAAAGGATTGGAACAACAAAGATCCACATTTCACCTGATGAGAAAGGATGAGTTATCAACACAAAGAAATGAGCCTGTAAAGTAAAAGTGATTGTGGAAACAATTCAATAAGAAAGATAGTCAGAAGACCAAATCCAACAGACGAGAGAAACAATCAGAAGCAAGATACTAAGATTTTATTCTGTGCTGCTAAAATTTAAGAAAAAGAGACACTGCAAAACAGTCAATGAAATCCCTAAAGAACAAACAGGTTGCAACTGTGCTCTATAAGGAGACAATGAGAAGAGTCACAAGTAAATACTGTGGTGAATCAATTCCTACCACAAGGAACTACTCAGTCAGCAGTGGAGGATTTCTTGAAGGACTATATGGAGCCACTTCATTTGTCTGTTCAAATAACAAAAGTCAAAGAGAGAGAGAGTTGTCCAATCGGTACCTGATGTAAATGGCAAAATGCAGCTGATGTATCAAGAAATGTGCACTGATACAAAGGCGATTTAATGAAAGCTTAGAAAGAACATTGGGTCATAAAGTCCATGACATCCATTGTTTACATACTAATGCTCAGAGTATTGACAAATAAATACAATTAGCTTGAACACAGAAAGAAAAACATAATTAAGTATAAAGTATAAAGAAAACTTGTTATAATGATTCCTATGACTAAAACAGAATTTGTTCAAAAGGAGCAGAAGCAGTAGAAAAATGATATTCCAAATGAGTGAAGTTAATAATACACCTGGGTTAAAGTAAGCTGAAGATCAACCAAAAGAAATGATGTGACTGGTCTCTCCTTTAATGAAACCAGTTAATGAGAAGGGTGAAATTTTAATGGATGCTTTTGAAGATTAGATGCCTTTGGGACTTCTAAGTTTAACTCTTTTTGCAATGATTCAACGTGGTCTTTTTTCTCTCTTTTTCCTTCTGGTCTAGTTATCTCCTCTCTTCTCTCCTTTCCTCTCCACCATCCCCTTCCCCTTCTCTCCCCTTTCCCTCCCCTCCCTTTCTCCTTCCCCCCTCTTCCCTCCTCCCTATCTCTCTCCTCTCCTTTATCACTTACTTTATCTTCATTCTATTTTTAGTTCTTTTTTGCTGTTTATTAAGGAAAGAGGAAGGTCTTCTTCTTCTTCTTCTCTCTCTCTCTCTCTCTCTCTCTCTCTCTCTCTCTCTCTGTGAGTATGTATGTGTTTTTTCATGTGTATGTTTGTTTCTGTGTGGGGAAGTGTTTTGTACATGTGAGAGACAATGGTTACTCCATGACAATAGGAGTCACATAAAGCTTCCCTCTAAAAAGATAAGGGGGTTGAGAATGGGGCCTGTTATCACCGATGTCCCTTTAACTGCAATGTATGCCCATCTGTAGAAATGTTATTATACCAATGATACAAGTGATGTTAGTTGCATTATCCTGTATCATTTATCCCATTATGTAAACTAAGGTAAATGCAGCAGAATTTCATATACTGCATAGAAACATCCGCCAAATTGCCAAGTTTCACTTGTAATTCTATATGCAAAGTTTGAATTAGTTTTGATTAAATTCACTGAGGCTTTCATTCCAGCTTATTTTAACTCTAGCTAAATAAATAATACTATTGTGTCAATTGGCAAAGCATTTCATGATTTTTTATGAGCATAATTCGCATCTCACATAATGCCATGTGACTTTCTTAAGGCTTTATAGTGAAAGTAAAATTGGATAATGTTTGAATCCAAGCTTTTCAACATCTATCCATTGCTTCATATTTCTCACTAAGGGATTTGTTTTTTCAATAATGCTGGAATAGATTGGCATTTTCCAAAGAGGAATTTCTTCACATTGGAAATGGTTGAAGATACTTGAGGTTTTCTATCTTTGTGAAGGATTAAACTTTAATTTGAAAACAATGAAATTGTATGAAGAGTGCAAGCTAAAAACAGCCAGTGGTTCTGCGGCTTAAACAGTCAAATATTAAAGCTTAATTTGATTAAACAGCTCATTGGGGAAGTGCTTAATTACCAATACTTTTAATTTATCTTAAGTGCTAACTTCTTGGAAGCCAAGAGGACCAACCTAATCATTTAATGACCATGACAGCACAGCTGTTAAATGTAATCAAGAAAAAAAGAAATGATTGCAGGGTGTGTTATACCTCTATGAATGTAGCGACCTTGTGTTGTTTAAAGGAAAGATATATTTTAACTGTTGGCCTGATACCTCTACTGACTAATGTCTTCAGGACTTGAGAATGGTTAATTAGGAGTAGGGCTACGCTACTATATTTCAGTGACAACAACAACAACAACAACAACAACAACAATAAAATTGGAAGATATCTTGGGGGTCATCTAGTCCAACCCTCTGCTCGAGCAGGAAATGTTATACCATTTCAGACAAATGGCTGTCCAGTCTCTTCTTAAAAACTTCCAGTGTTGGAGCATTCACAGCTTCACATTCACAGATGAGAACAAAACCTAGGCAGCATTAGGATAATAATTACTCTTATTTAATTGACATTTCATTTAAATAATTATATAGTCAACAGGATTCCTCCCAGTATGTCTAATAATTTTTCTTCCATTATGTTAAAAGTTATGATTCAGTAGATTGTTTGGAGTTGCTTTGGATCTCCAAGATCATGTCCTTTGTCTTTGAGATTGCTTTGCATGTCCTGGAATATGCTCAATGAGAAATATATTAAATCATCCAGCAATACCATTACTAATACTTTGAACTGAATATTTGTATTCTACTTAAATTTAAACTTATAAACTATGTTTCTTTTTCTAATTTTTATTTTCTATCTTATTCATTTTCTTTCTTTTTTTAATAATTTTTTATTTTTCCAAACTCTCCCCCATACATATACCGTAATACTTATCAGATATTAACATACATTCCCTCCACACTCACATACAGATACTTTTAACAAAATGAAATAAATACATACACATAACTTTGGTGTTGCTCGCCCATTTCCCCTTTTCACCGTATCCACACTCTTCTTTACCTTCTTTCTCCCTTTCTTCTCTTCCCTACTTCCCTCTTCTTCCTCTCCTCTCCTTCATCACTCTCCTCCCCTTTCCTCTTCCTCCAAGCTTCCTACTTTCTTCTCCCCTCCTTTACTCTTTTCTCTCTCCTCTCCTTTCTTCCCTCTTATCCCTCTTCAGATACAATTCATCGGTAATGTCCGAACAACTCCTCTCTCCAAATTTCCCTATCTGTATTATATACAATAAGATTAATACTTCTATTTATCTAACCTTCTCGGTATATACTTCTATAAACATTTATACAACCTCCAGTTATTCAATACTGTGTCGCTTGGGTCTCCCTCCTTATCTGCTCCTTCTTCTTCCATCTAAATTGATGTTAACTAGCTTTTAACCGTATTCTCTTTTCAGCCAATCATAAAAAGTTCCCCAAATTTCATAGTAGTCTGACTCTGTCTTATCTTTAATTGTCATTGTTAGTCTATTCATTTCTGCACATTCCAGTATTTTCCCAATCACCTCTCCCTCTGGGGAGGGGCTTTCAATGCTTCCCAATTTTGTGCAAACACAATCCTGGCTGCCGTAATTACATGAATAATTAAATATGTTTTTTCTTTATTGTATTTCTCTGGTAGAATACCCAACAGGAATATTTCTGGTCTTAGTTCTATACGTTGTTGTATCATCTTTTCTATCCATGTTCTAATTATATTCCAATAAGTTTTAGCTTCTACACACGTCCACCACATATGGTAGAAGGAACCTGGTATCTGATGACATTTCCAACATTTCATAGACCTGTCCTTAAACATTTTAGCTAATCTTTCAGGAGACATGTGCCATCTGTAAAACATTTTGTACATATTTTCTTTATACGTAGTCACCATTCAATTTATAGTTTCTTTCCCATAATTGCTGCCATCTATCTAATTCAATTGTGTATCCAAAATTCCTTGTCCATTTTATCATTGTCTCTTTCACTTGTTCCTTCTCTAACTCCATATGTAGTAGATAACTGTACATTTTTAAATCCATTTTTCTTCTGTTCCTGTGAGTATTTCATCTAACTCTGTTGTCCCCAAATTAACACCATCTATTTTAACATCTTTTTCATATCTAGATTGTATTTGTGTTCCCATGTACCAATCCATCTTTATTCCTTGTTCCTCTAATTGTTGTTTGGTTTTCAACTCCCCCATATCTGTTAATAAGTCTTTATATCTTATAATGTTTCCCGTGTTAAACATATTGGGGTGTATTAGCACCTCCATAGTTGAGAGCCAATTTGGAATCTTCAAATAATAATTTCTCTTTACTTTCTCCCAGACCACAAATAAAGAATTCCTTATATAGTGTCTCTGGAAATAGTTATGTATTCTGTTTTTTCCATACCATATGAAAGCATGCCATCCCAACTGTAAATCATGTCCCTCTAATGTCAATAATCTTGTATTCCTCAGTAAGATCCATTCTCTCATCCATGATAATGCTGCAGCCTGATAGTACAATTCCCAATTAGGTAGACCAAACCCACCTCTCAATCTTGTATCTTGTAATATTTTTAGTTTAATTCTTGCCTTTTTTCCCTGCCAAATATATTTCAAGATTATTTTATTAAGCCCTTCAAAATATTTCTTTTCTAATCTTATTGGTATTGTTGTAAACAAGAACAATAATCGTGGTAATATATTCATTTTGATTATCGCAATCCTTCCCATTAATGATAGTTGTACATTTTTCCATTTATTCAAATCTACTTCAATTTGTCTTTTCAATTTATGATAATTATCCTCTTTAATTGTTGTGCATCTTGCTGTCAGGTGGATCCCTAAATATTTTACCTTCTTTACAATCTGTATATCTAATTTCCCCACCAGTTTTTTTTTGTTTTTCAGTAATATTTTTCACTAACATTTTGGTTTTATCTTTATTAATTTTCAACCCAGCTACCTCACCATATTTTTCTATTTGTTCTATTAATACAGGTCCTGTCTCTAATGGTTCCTCCAAAATAAATACTAAATCGTCTGCGAATGCTTGTAGCTTATATTCTTCCCTCTTAATTTTCATCCCTTTTATGTCATTATTCTGTCTTATACGTCTATTTAATACTTCTAATGTCAGAACAAACAACAGTGGAGATAGGGGACAGCCCTGTCTTGTTCCCTTCATAATGTTGATCTTCTCAGTCATATCTCCATTTATCATTACTTTGGCTGATTGCTTATTATAAATTGTTCTGATTATGTTTATAAATTTCTCCCCACAATCCATAGTCTGTAATTGGCTTATCATGAATTGCCAGTTCACAATGTCGAATGCCTTCTGAGCGTCCAGGAACACCAATGCCATCTGTTTCTCGGGATGTGTTTCATAATATTCTAGTGTGTTCAATATAATTCGCATATTGTCTCTAATCTGTCTTTTGGGTAAGAAGCCATTTTGATCCAATTGTATAAATTCATTTAAAAACTTTTTAAGTCTTTCCGCCATTATTGATGCAAATATTTTGTAGTCCACATTCAGTAGGGAAATCAGCCTGTAATTCTTTATTTTCTGTGTTTCCGTTTCTTCCTTTGGTATGAGAGTAATAAGAGCTTCGGACCATGAATCTGGTATCTTAGCTTCAGAAAGAAGTTCATTATAAAGTTCCAACATTACATTACCTAGTACTTTTTGCAATGTCTTATATAGCTCTGCTGGTAGTCCATCCGGTCCTGGTGTTTTATCATTTTTTTGTCTGTTGATTGCTTCTATTAATTCCATCATTGTTATTTCCCCTTCTAATTGCTTATTCATTTTCTGTGTGTGTACAATGTAACACGAAAGATTGCTTTCTTCTAGTAGTAGAGTCATTTTGAGAGCTGAAACAAAAGGATGACTTTTAATTAGTTTTAAAACTACAGGAATTCTTGTTTCTGTATAAGGCAAGCAGAAGTGATGCTTATGCTTGCTCCACTTATTCCTATTGCTAAAAAGAGTGATACCGTAATAAATGTCATTACAGGTAGCCCTCCACTTACCACAGTTCATTTAGTGATTGTTTGAAGTTACAACAGCTCTGAAAAAAATGATTTATGATCGTTTTCATACTTAGGACTACTGTAGCATCTCCATGGTCATGTGATTAAAATTCAGACAATCGGCAACTGATTCATATTTATGATGGTTGCAGGGTTCCAGGATCATGTGATCAGATTTTGCAAACTTCTGACAAGCAAAGACAATGGGGAAGCCAGATTCCTTTTACAACTGTGTTACTAACTTAACAACTGCATTGATTCACTTAACAACTGTGGCAAGAAAGGTCATAAAATGGGGCAAAACGTATTTAACAAATATCTCAGTAACAGAAATTAACAAAGCAGCGAGGCACTAAACATGGTTTGAGTCCAAAGGAAGAAGAAGTATGTAAACATGTCAGAGAGAAACTCCCATAATTCATAGAAGAAATGAAGGTAGCAAAGCATAATCAGAAAAATGTGGGTTAGACAGCCTCACCACCAGATGAATTGATAGCTGGCTGACCGGCCGTACTCAGCATGTGGTCCTCAATGGAACCGCTTCTACAGGGTGGGAAGTGTGTAGTGGTGTGTCCCAGGGCTCTGTTCTGGGCCTAGTGCTCTTCAACATCTTCATCAACAATTTAGATGAGGGGATAGATGGGAACTCATCAAATTTGCAGATGACACCAAGCTGGCAGGAATAGCCAACACTCCAGAAGACAGGCTTAAGATACAGGAGGATATGGACAGACTTGAACACTGGGCTCTATCTAACAAAATTAAATTCAGTGGTGAAAAAAGTAAGGTTCTACATTTAGGCAAGAAAAACCAAATGTACAAGTATAGTATAGGGGGTACCTTGTTCAATAGTAGTAACTGTGAGAGGGATCTCGGAGTCCTAGTGGACAATTACTTAAATATGAGCCAGCAGTGTGCTGCAGCTGCCAAAAAAGCCAACACAATGCTAGGTTGCATTAACAGAGGGATAGAATCAAGATCATGTGAAGTATTAATACCACTTTACAATGCCTTGGTAAGGCCACACTTGGAATACTTCATCCAGTTTTGGTCACCACGATGTAAAAAAGATGTTGAGACTCTAGAAAGAGTACAGAGAAGAGCAACAAAGATGATTAGGGGACTGGAGGCTAAAGCATATAAGGAACTGTTGCTGGAATTGGGTATGTCTAGTTTAACAAAGAGAAGGATGAGGGGGGACATGATAGCAGTGTTCCAATATCTCAGGGGCTGCCACAAAGAAGAGGGAGTCCAGCTATTTTCCAAAGTGCCTGAAGACAGGACAAGAAGCAACGGATGGAAACTAATCAAGGAGAGAAGCAACCTAGAACTAAGGAGAAACTTCCTGACAGTTAGAACAATTAACCAGTGGAACAACCTGCCTCCAGAAGCGGTGAATGCTTCAACACTGGAAGTTTTTAAGAAGAGACTGGACAGCCATTTGTCTGAAATGGTATAGGGTTTCCTGCCTGAGCAGGGGGTTGGACTCGATGACCTCCAAGGTCCCTTCCAACTTTATTATTATTATGGATCATCGCACAGTCAGCCAGATGTTCAGACTGGATTTGGCATTTTGTCTACCTATCGAGTCCTTACCTAGGACCTGGGATAGGCAGATGTGGATGTTTGATGGTATTACAGATATCGTCGCAGGATATTATTATTATTATTATTATTATTATTATTATTATTATTATTATTATTATTATTTGCAAGTTTCTGTTATAATAATCCATCTCAATAAAAGTAGTTTTAGACTTCTATGGAGTTTGTTTGTTTTGACTGTGTGCCTGACACCCTATGAGAGCTGGAAGATTTGCAGAATTGAGAATGTGAAGGATGAGAGCATGAAAGATTTGAACGACTGCATCTGCCTGCTTCCTTCTGCAGTTTGGCAAGCAATTTCCTTGGGACAAAAGAAAGGTAAAGGAAAGGGAACAGCAGTTGCCACAGCCATAATTTCATTTAATTTTTTAAAGGTATTTTCCAAAAGTAATGTTGTTTTTATTGTTAACTGCGAAGTTGTGTTCGACCCATAGCAACCCCATGGAAAACTTTCCTCCAGGTCTTCCTGTCCTCTACCATATTCTGGAGTCCATTTAAGTTCACGCCTACTGCTTCAGTGACTCCATCCAGCCACCTCATTCTCTGTCGTCCCCTTCTTCTATTGCCCTCAATCTTTCCCAACATTAGGCCCTTCTCCAATGAGTCCTTCCTTCTCATTAGGTGGCCAAAGTATTTAAGTTTCAACTTCAGAATCTGGCCTTCTAAAGAGCAGTCAGGGTTGATCTCCTTTAGGACTGACTGGTTTGATCGCCTTGCAGTCCAGGGGACTTGAAGGAGTCTTCTCCAGCACCATAGTTCAAAGGCCTCAATTCTTGGTCGTTCAGCCTTTCTTATGATCCAACTTTCACATCCATACATTGCAACTGGGAAAACCATGGCCTTGACTATATGCACTTTTGTTGGCAGGGTGATGTCTCTGCTTTTCAGTATGCTGTCTAGATTTGCCATAGCTTTCCTCCCCAGGAGCAAGTGTCTTTTAATTTCTTGGCTGCAGTCCCCATCTGAGGGTGATCTTGGAGCCCAGGAAAATAAAATCTGTCACTACCTCCATTTCTTCCCCTGCAGTAGAACAGGGATAAATGGAGAGCTTCAAGTATTTTCAACAAATGCATACAATATATAAATATATTTTAGTCTGAATTATCATCAGAGCTGTTGTCAACATTAGAGGGCAGCAAATACACATGCTACGGTATACTTCTGGAAGGCTTATTAGAAAAAATTTTTTTTCACTTATTGCTGGAAAATGAAAGTCATAAACTCCAATCAAAATGCTTTTCAGAGTTACCTTTTTAATGCTGCAAATTGAAAATCAAAATGCATAAAATATTGATTCTTCAATGCAATTATAATCAGGTTTGTGAAAATAAAAACTTGTATACATTGCCCCTCTTCCTCTGAAGATTTTACTCCAACTTAACAGAGTACTTTCACTAGTCCTATTCATTTTTATGTACTTTGTCTATTACTACTAGTAAATATCGATTACTCTATTTCTTATTATCACTATACGTGATTTCCTCACTATTACTTAAAAAGATAAGAGGAGCAGGAAAGAGATCTGAGGGCAGCTAATTAAATATTATTGCAGTGATAAAAAAGAGGGTTATCCTAAAAATGTCTACTTGTCCACGTGAATAAATACTGTGAGTGATTGGGTCCTCTGAGGAAATCTCTCTCTCTCTCTCTCTCTCTCTCTCTCTCTCTCCCCTCCCCCCAGGGGACTGTAGGCTAAAACATATAAGGAACGGTTGCTGAAACTGGGTATGTCTAATTTAACGAAGAGAAGGACGAAGGGGGACATGATAGCAGTGTTCCAATATCTCAGGGGCTGCCACAAAGAAGAAAGATCAATCTATTCTCCAAGGTGCCTAAGAAGCAATGGATGGAAACTAATCAAGGAGAGAAGCAACCTAGAACTAAGGAGAAACTTCTTGACAGTTAGAACAATTAACAGTGGAACAACCTGCCTCCAGAAGCGGTGAATGCTCGAACGCTGGAAGTTTTTACGAAGAGACTGGACAGCCATTTGTCTGAAATGGTATAGGGTTTCCTGCCTGAGCAGGGGGTTGGACTAGATGATCTTCGAGGTCCCTTCCAAATTATTATTATTATTATTATTATTATTATTATTATTATTATTATTATTTCATTAAACATGAATCTCAGTCAACTGAACATTCAAATTGGCTGGCACTGGTTGATGGTTGACACGGGTTGCGATCAGCATCCTAGGTGTCAACCAGGTATCTCCTTAAGATATAAGATGTTCCAAGTAGCACAGTTTTTTGTAACATTGTTAGAGTTATTGCAGGAAGCTGCAGTTTCTTGATGTATTTTGTAAAGTTATGCCCCGATGACAATGGGTACCACTGTTACACTTTTCATCTATAATCGTGCAGTTTTGATGGCCAGGTCGCGATATTTCATAATTTTTTCCACTCTGGCATCTCCTGGTACAGCAATATCAATCAGCTGTACGCTTCGGTTCTCTACAACTGTGATATCTGGCATATTGTGTTCCAAATGACGATCTGTCTGTATTTGAAAGTCCCACAAGATCTTCACCCTCTCATTCTCAACTTTTTCCACCCTATGTTCCCATGACTTTTCAGACACAGGCAAGTCGTATTTTTTACACAATGCCCAGTGGATTAATTTAGCAACTCAGTCATGTCTAGATTTGTAATCAGTTTGCGCGATTTTGCTGCACTCACCAATTAGGTGTGAAACAGTTTCAACTTTGTCTTTGCAAAGTCGGCAATTTGGATTGTCAATGGATTTTTGTATCTTCGCTTTCATGGCATTAGTTTATAGTGCTTGTTCTTGAGCAGCCAGTATTAAGTCTTCTGTTTCTTTCTTGATGGTTCCCATCTTAAGCCATGCCCATGTCAAGTTGTTATCACATTTTCCTTCAATGCTTTTCAAATGCTGTCCATACAAAGCTTTATTATTATTAAGGATCATCGCACAGTCAGCTAGATGTTCAGACTGGATTTGGCACTTTGTCTACCTATTGAGTCCTTACCCAGGACCTGGGATAGGCAGATGTGGATGTTTGATGGTATTACAGATATCGTCGCAGGATGGAAGCAGTTCCTAGTAAGGCCGCCTTTTGCAATTGACTAATAGCGAATTTGTCAATGCCAATGGTGTTCAAGTGGTGCTCCAGCTGTGTACCTAATAACTGGAATTGCCCAGGTATTGATTGTCTTTATGGTATTTCCTCCATTGAGTTTTGACTTTAAGATCTTCTTCACTCTCTTGATGTATTCACCTCTAATATTTTTCTTGACTTCAGTGTGCTTGATGTTGTCAGCTTGAAGGATACCCAAGTATTTGTAGTAATCTTCCTCATCCAGACTCTTAATGTTATTTTCGTGGGGCATCTTGATTCCTTCAGTTTTCACTACTTTTCCTTGTTTGATAGTAAGTGTGGCACATTTGTTCAAGCCAAACTCCATAACAATATCTTGGCTATATATACGGACAGTGTTGAGCAGCGATTCTATTTCAGATGATGTTTTTCCATACAGCTTCAGATCATCCATGTAAAGGAGATGGGATAGTCTGGTAGATGTTTTTGATGTTTGATAGCCATGTCCTGAGTTATTCAGTATTGTTGACACAGGAAACAGTGCAATAACAAATAGTAATGGTGACAATGAATCTCCTTGAAATATTCCTCTCTTGATATTAACCTCTCCCAGTCTCTCACCATTGATCTGCAACTGTGTCTTCCATTGTGCCATCGATCTTTGCACAAATTTTCTGATGTTTCTACTGACTCCTGTTATTTCTAGGCACTTGATTATCCAGTCATGTGGCAGAGAGTCAAATGCCTTTTTGTAGTCAATCCATGCCACATTCAGGTTGGTCTTCCTTTTCTTGCAGTTTTCCAAGATCATTTTGTCTATTAGGAGTTGATCTTTTGTTCCTCTGCTATTGGGACGGTTTCCTTTCTGCTCAGGTGGAAAGAGATTGTTTTCAACTAGATGCTGTTGTACTGCATCAGCTACCACACCAGTTAGTAATTTGAAAGTTGTTGGTAAGCAGGTAATTGGCCTGTAGTTACCTGGTGTTGCCCCTTTTGCTGGATTTTTCATTATTAGGTAGGTTTTCCCAGTTGTTAGCCACTTTTCAATTTCTCCTCCTTGTAGTATATTGTTGAAGTGTTTGGCAATGAGTGGGTGTATAACAGTTAGATGTTTCAACCAAAACCCATGCAGTTCATCTTCACCTGGTGCTGACCAATTTTTTATTTTCCTTGCTCTTTTTTCTACCATTTTTGTTGTTATTACTATTTCTTTCATTTCAACTTCTGTTTTATTTGCATCCACCTCTTTTAACCAAGCCGCATCCTTGTTGTATTTCTTTGGGTTATCCCATATCTGCTTCCAGAACTGCACTGTTTCTTCCTTGTCAGGTACTGACTGATTCCTTGCAGTTTCTCCATTGATGGATTGGTAGAAACGTTTCTGATTGGATTGAAATTGGAGGTTCTGCCTATAGTTTGCAATTCGAGCTTCATATCTACTGATTTTCCTGGCTATAGCTGTTATTTGTTGCTTTATTATTTCCAGTGCTTCCTTGATCTTCCTTGTTTCTAAGTGGTATTTCTTGATTAGGTATTCTTTGGTCTTCTTGTTCTTCAGCTTCTTTTCTTTCATCTGTTCTAGCTTGCTTGCATGTGATCTTAACTTGCTGATCTTATTTTCTAGTCTAACCTTCCATTTTTGGGGTGCACTGTTTGTTTGTTTTTCTTCTTTGTTGATTTTGCATCCCAGATATTCAGTTATAACTGCAGCTGTGCTGTACATTAGTTGGTTTGTTTCTTGCAGTGAACTGGTGCTTATACTTGATATTGCAGTATTTGCATCTTTTAATGCTTGTGCTAGCTGTTTCTTTGGAACAAGCTTCAATGCAGGCAGCCTTATTCTGTTATTTTTGTGCTGTTCTAGATGCTCAGTTATTCTTTGTTTCCATTCTTTTATTTCTTTAGTTAGAGGGTTTTGTTCTTCCTGAGGAAGAGGTCCTGGTTTCCAAATGAGAACAGTTGTATATCTCTGCTGGATTCCTTCACTGGCAACTCCCCCTGGTTTGTCTCTACCTTCTGAATTACTTCTGGTAAGGTTTTGATTTCTTTGCCCTGGGTAAACCTTTGCAGTTCGTCCAATTCTGTTTCTGTGAATACTTTATTTCGTATTATAAATCGGTGTTGATCTGCTAGTCTCTGTTCTGTTATTTCTGATTCTGGATGTTGTTCTTTCCAGAACTGGTGCATTTGTTTTAGATATCCTCTTGTTGTTGGACTTGATCTGTAGTAACAGATCATTATTTCTTTGTTTTCAATCACTGTGTATCTGCGATGGGTAGACACCTTTTCTTCCAGTAGTTCTGCAGCTGCTGGCCCTGATTGCTTAGCCAACAGTCCTGAGTCCTGTAACCCATTTTTCACCAGATATCCAGGAACTCCAATATCTAGCGCGTACCTTGTTAACCCGGGCGACTTTCGAGCCGGTATGGCATTCTGAAATTTACGTCTCACCATATTTTTTATGGGAGAGACACTCTTTGTTGTTGTTGTTGTTGTTGTTGTTGTTGTTGTTGTTATTATTATTATTATTATTATTATTATTATTATTATTATTATTCATCGTACAGTCAGCCAGATGTTCAGATTGGATTTGGCATTTTGTCTACTTATCGAGTCCTTACCCAGGACCTGGGATAGGCAGATGTGGATGTTTGATGGTATTACAGATATCGTTGCAGGATGGAAGCAGTTCCTAATAACGCTGCTTTTTGCAATTGACTAAAAGCGAATTTGTCAATGCCAATGGTGTTCAAGTGGTGCTCCAGTTGTTTTGGGATTCCACCCAAGGTGCCTATTACTATTGGTACTACCCTTGCTTGCTTTTGCCACAGTTTTTCTATTTCTATTTGTAGGTCTTTGTATTTTGTTATCTTCTCCAGTTCTTTCTCGTCTATTCTGCTGTCTCCAGGCACTGCCACGTCCACTATCCAGACTTTTTTGTCTTTCTTGTTGACAATTGTTAAGTCTGGTGTGTTATGTTGCAGGTGCTTGTCTGTTTGAATTCTGAAGTCCCAGAGCAGTTTAATTTTATCATTTTCTATGACTTTCTCTATTTTATGACCCCACCAGTTTTTGCTTACAGGCAAATGATATTTCTTGCAGATCTTCCAATGTACCAGTGTTGCTACTTTGTCATGCCACTGCTTGTAGTCAGTCTATGTGATCTTCTTGCAACAGCTTACCAAATGGTCCACTATTTCTTCAGCTTCTTTGCATAGGCGGCACTTACTGTCTGTTGCTGTCTTCTCAATTTTGACTTTATATGCATTTGTCCTTAAGGCTTGGTCTTGTGCAGCCAGAATTAGTCCCTCGGTCTCTTTCTTCAATTTTTCGGCTCTTAGCCATTGTCAGGTCTTGTTATTATCTGCTTTCCCAGATATTTTTTTAATGTATTGGCCATGTAGTGCTTTGTCTTCCCATGCCTCTATTCTGTTCTTCATTTGGTCTTTCTTGTAGGCCAGTTTGGTTGTTGTTGTTGTTGTTGTTGTTGTTGTTATTATTATTATTATTATTATTATTACTACTACTACTACTATTATTATTATTATCATTATCTATCATCTCAGAATATTGGGCTCCTCTATTTTGCCTCCATAATCAATGAAATAGCCTTAAGACTGGAAACACAGACAATCATGCAAAAGAGATTGGTTTCATTTAATTACAGATGTTGTCACAATTTTACTACTGTATTTTAATGAACAACCAAATTGACATTATATTGAGCAATTTTATATGCACCTTCAGAACACATCCAGGCTTCTGGATGGCTCCTTAATAGCTTGCATTCTGAACTATGAAACAGGCTGAAAATATTCTGCTTCATTTTTTCATAGGTCCCATTTTGAATATTTTGTATATTTTGAATCCTGAAATGATAAGATTAGCATGCATACACTTTTGGGCACCATGCAATATTCAATATTGATTTTATCTAAGGTGATAAAACTGAGCAACAGGAGTAAAACTGAGTAAAAACAGGACAAAATTATATGTATAAGCTTTGTATCTATTTCTTTTTTTGAAAACATCCTCTGATTTTCTCATACATGCAATTTGTGGCTATGCATAGGGTTTATAATATTACAGAAAAGAATGATTAATTCCTTCATGCTGATGCAAATACAATTGCTATTGGGAACCTAAATCATTGTGCAGATGTTCCTATATTCCATTTGGGGGCGCTGGAAGACCTTGTTTTGTTCCTCCGTTTAAGTTTGTTAAGCTAGCTAGCACTGTTGTGTTGCATTAATTTCAAATACCACAATACCCAGTTGAGCAATAGTATATATGTATTTACATATGTGTTACATTATATTACATCACATTACATTATTTCTGGACTTGTGATAGTTCTTATGACTTATGACTAAAACTGCCTTCTAAATTCTCACATTTTGCTAAGCTACAATGAGGTTGATTTTTATTGTGTTCTGTGAAACCTGTTGCTATGGTTTGAAAGTGGTGGTTTATGGTTTATATTACTATGAAATGTTTGTGGTTTTATTTAAACAAACTATGGTTAAATAAACCATATAACCTTATGTGATATGCAAACTTGCACAAAGGAAGTGCAAATTAAAAATAAAAGATTTACTGTAAAAATTCTTAGCCATAATGCTGATAAAGAAAGCCTATTTAAATACATCAAAAGTGCAAAATCAAAGAAAGAGAGATTATTTGCTTTAAAGGAAGTATTTGAGAAATCAAAGGAAACTGAACTTTTAACTTTAAGGTATCTGTGAGGTGATATTTTCAGCTATAACTATTAGAATCTGAGGCAATTTATATGAATATGAAATAAAATGCTATACTTCATTGCCAAATTGAAAGCACTAGGCACAATAACTCAACCAAGATTTTTTTTAAGAACTCAGCTATAAAACTATTAATTTTGTAATAAAATTTGTATAAAAGACTGGAAAGAAACTGATGCAATCCCATTTTTTTTTTTTGAAAAAGAGAGCCAAGAAATTATTATTTAAATCATTTAATATCTATTACAGATAAATTGGTACAAAACATCTTCAACAATAAATATGGATAAACTGGAACAAAGCAAGCATAAATTGATCAAACTAATCATTGTAGAATCAGTAAATATTGAGTCCTTGCCTATAGTTCCTGAACAAATTTAGCAGTTATCAATTATGATGGAGATATAAGCAGTTTCTGATCTTCCAGATATTCCTTAAGTGTAACTTTCACAATCCTTTACTATTTGTCAAACTGAATAGGGACCTGAAATCCAGCAACATCTGAAATGCAACAGACTGCCTATTCTTAGTTTAAAAGACAACATCTTTGTAAGGAAAGTTTAAAGAACAGAAAGCAAAGAATAGGAAGGAATTCAAAAGACACCTGCCAATTGGAACATTGGAATTCTGGTTGGTGTACAATGGACAAGATTCTAAAATAAGATAATTTCTTATTTTTTTTATTTTAAAATCTAAAGCATTAATGGGTGAGTTGGAACTCACAGTCACACCCTTCTCTAGGTAGGAGAGTGTTCAACCCGACCGTAAAGCCTTAGGACAAAGCCAGGTTTTTGCTGCCTTTCTGAGGGCCAACAGAATCAGGGTCATATTATGGAAGACAGGGATAGAGAACATTCCAGGAGTGGCATGGTGGCCTAGAGATGGAGCTCTTATCCAACAATCAGGAGGCTGTGAGTTTGATCCTAGGCAGCAGCAGATGATTGGGTGCTTGGAAACTGACTAGCAATGACAATGGTTGCAGCATCCTGTGGTCACATGATTGACCTTACCCAGGAGCAAAGTCAGTGGGGAAGCCAGCAGGAGGTTGCAAGTTGCTCCTGCAAGTCATTCCTGTTCCTGCCATTTTTTTTTTCTCCCAAGGAGCCTGCGGACAGTATAGGAATCTCATGCTCCATAATGCCTATCAGTCTGCATTTAACAATGTGCACCGGTGGAATACATCTACCTGCATTCCAAAATACTCCTCTGTGGCACCTCTCCACCCATCTGCACTCTGTAATGCTTGCCTGTGGCAGCTATTCACCCAGCCTTACTTCAGAGGCCTGCCAGGGCTGCTAGCCTGCTTGTTTCAGTGCCTTTTTTCACATTGAGGTGATATGAGTTCTTTTCTGAGCAACCTGCAGGGCTTTTTTTGTCATAGAACACCCAGAACGGAGTTCCGGCACCTTTTTTGGATGGAATCTTGTAGGGTAGGCAAGGCGGGTTGTATGACGCGTGTGAGTTCCGGCACCTTTTTTTTTTTTTTTTTAGAGAAAAAGCACTGGCATGGTCTTTGTTTAACAATGGCAACAGGGACTTCTGGGAATGCCATTGCTCAGTGATGTGATCATGTGTGGTCATGCATTATGTTTTATTGTGGAAATTTTAGTCCCAATTGCTATCATAATATAAGGGCTATTTATAAAAGCATTAATACCCTATAAAACTTCTTTCCAATATAGTGGAATAGTTATTGTTTCTTTAAGGCTCATTGAAGCTAACCTTTCCACATATCTTGGGGTATTCTGTGTTTATTTAATTGATTGATTTATACAGCCACTCATCTTTCAAACAAAACTCTCGGCAGCTGACAAACTTGAAAAACAAAGCATATTATGGCAACCAGAGAAACCATATTCAAAGTCCAGTTTTCTGTTTCAGTCTGTGGCAGAAATATATAAACTCCATTCACGATACAACATTATGAAAAAAAGAGCATTTCCATGATTAATTTTTATATATGATTGAAAGAAGTGACTGTAATCACTCTATTTATGCTAAATTGTACTAAGAAGTTTTCACATTTAGTACGCCCAATGAGAAAAAAAAATCACATTTTCTCCCGATGCTAGATAACAATTACCCATACTATTATACAAACTGACCCAGTGTGGCAGATGCATCATTACCTATATCAATTTCCTAGTTTTTGTGTCAGCCTTCCCTAAAACTACCATTATCCCAAATCAGGATTGACAATGATGTCCTCTCTGGTGCAAGATGAAGGAAATAGTCCAAAGAATGTGGCAGGCATCAACCTGGAGAATGTCATTCTGTGTATTCCTCAAATCATTGGAAGAGACATCACATCCTGACAAGAAAAAATGTTATTATTAAATAGAATAAACTCTAAGTTAATTAAATTTCACTTGGGATGTGATTTTCCCATGAATGTTACATTGGTTCAAAAATACTCCCAAAGGAAAACACCTCTCACACACTGCCCTTAGAGAACATATATACATATAACCCTAAAGTAAGTTTTCTGTACTTATACCAAGGAAAGACTCTATCCCTGACATAGGTTTTTCTGCCCTTATTTCCAAGGAGACCCAACCATAACTTTAAAACGAAGCTGAATCTACTTCAAATTTGATTGGCAATAGCATTTTCCCATGTATTTTTCTCTGGTCCACAAATATGTTTGAATGAGAAGCTGTCACCCTCCCTTTCCTTAGAGAAATCTAACCCAGTTATCTCTCTTAAGCCCTGAATCCTAGAAGCCTAATCCTAACCATATTTTTAATCCTAACTTTATATTCATTTTCACCGAGAATGGGACTTTCCCATGTATTTTAATGTAGTTTCCACATAATTCCAATCATAAAGTCATCATCCCCCCTTTCCTTAGAGTCCCTCTGTAAATGTTGATGTTAGTTTTCAGCTGTGACTTCAAGTAAGCCTAACCCTAATATGGTAATCTAAAAAGAAATAGGAATAGCGATGAATCCATGAACAAAAAAATTCACCAGTATGAATCTCTATCTCTATCTCTCTATCTCTAGATATATAGATATATATATAGATATAGATGATATAGATATATAGATATAATATATAGATATCGATATAATATATAGATATATAGATATAATATATAGATATAGATATACTATATAGATAGATAGATAGATATAATATATATAGATATAATATATAGATAGATATAGATATAATATATAGATATAATATAGATATAGAGAGAGATACAGAGAGATAGAGAGAGATACAGAGATACAGATACACACACACATACACACACAGAGAGAGGGAGAGCTGGCCGGCTCATGTAGATAGAATGAATGTAAGTTTTGAAAAAAAATTCATTATTGGTTCTGACAATAGGGAGAAATGTTGGATGAAGTCCTGAAACACCCCAGAAAGAGTTGTTCTTCATATTACAGATGGAGAACAAACAGGTACTTTAATCTTTCTCTTGTACTCATTTACATAGAAATAAGTCTCATTATATTTAGTCAAGGATATCTCTAAGGGGGCACAGAGAGGTTTGTACTGCTAGGGAGAATGAGCTGCACCATTTTAATTGCATGAAGTGGGATGACAATACTGAATGAGAATAAGAAAATAGTAAACCTCTTTGCAAATGAGACAGACTTTGCATATGTAGGAAAATGTTGCTAGGCCAATCAGGGTATGAGTTTTCAAAAACTAAAATAAAATAAAGGGGGGGGGGGCTTGAGAACTGGGATATTTTGAATGATCACTACAAAACTGATGTTTGAAATAGAAAAAGTAAGTTGTCATGTAAGACCCAAAGCTTTATTGATATTCTACTTCTTTTTTTCTTGCAAGATTTTTATTTTATTTGTGTTAAAATGTAAATTCCAAAAAAGGAAATAAAAATACAATAACAGAGCCTAACTAAGACATAGAAATAAAATGTGCATAAAAAGAAAAAAACATACAGATAGATTGTCCCCCGGTTGAATACTGATAAATATATTTCGGGGATAATAGTTTCCTCTCCCATGGGAAATGTCTATGAATAAATGTCCATGTAAAACAGTAAAAAGATGCAAAAAATTCACATTAAAATCCAGTGAAGGGTTATAATAAATCAGCATTCAACAAGTTAATTAACAGTTAAAAATAAAAATCAAAATGAAAAAAAAACTTCAAAACATGCAGTTAAAACTGAGGCATGCTAAAAAACAAATGAATGATGAAAGGAAAAGATGGAGATCCAGCCCTCTAGCTGCTCCTGCTGAAAATTGCAACCATTGAGATTTTTCTTCTCAGATAGGTAACAATCATCTGGGGTCATTTTGGGTCATTCCTGGTTGGCCCTGTTCAAATCTGCCACCAGCTTTGGTGGCAACATCAGCTATTTGTTGGCAGGAGAAAAAGATTACCTCACCACTCAGCATGCCATTTTCAAAGGACTCCAGTATTCTACTTCTTTAAAAAACTACCACTTCTTAATTACTTCATCCTACTGTATGGAACTTCAATTTTTTTTTACTGATACTAATTCTTACTAGAAAATGATGCAAATACCATTTTGAAACATCAGGGACAATTTTTGAAATATTTAAAATGTTGATCAGATGCCCACATGAGCTATCTCAATAAATCTCTGAACGAAATTTATAATCCCTTGCCCCATCTTCTTTTTATCCATTGTTCGTTTTCATTCTTGACCCACTCTCTAAACTTTATTTCAAGCCCAGGCAAAGTGATAATACTGTATACATTATGTATAATTATAATCCAGAGTTAGTCTCTAGTTGTTTTATGTGGTGAAATATTGGAGTCTTATCTCATATTAACCATCATTACTGTATTAATAAGGTCACATAATGGCCAGAGTGAAATAAAAGGACAAATGTTTCTTTGACGTTTTCAGTTAACTTCTTTTGAACTTGGATTTTGATGTTCAACCTATCCCACTCACCATCTATGTAAATTGCCACCCAGCATAGCATGAAAAACTCTGTACTGTTTATGTAGCTTTGGATAACAAAGAATCAGAGAACAGAAATGAATACACCTTACCACATGCTGACCTTTTGTTTTAGATGTAATCTAAGTAATAAGTGGAAAGCAGGAGAAACTGCTTCTCTTTTTATTTTTATTTTAACAATTATTAAAATGATTAAAATGATATCCCTTATTTTACAAAATGAAAATGAGAGACTTTAGAACAGAAACAAGGAAAACAAGAATTCCACATTAAGTTCTCAAAAATTGTTGTCATAAACTGCAGGTTCCATTTAAACGTGGAAGACTTTGGAATGTGCATATAAATATTGAAGTAACTTACACAATGTTTACAATGCTCGACTGTCTCCAGCATTTATTGGCACTGATTGCAACATAATGTATAGCACAATTCTCAAATAATTATTTGATATTTTTTAAAAAATATATCTTTCATTTTATTTGTTTGGGGTTTTTTTTAAGAAAAATCTTAAATCTGTCATCCCATGAAGAAAATGGGATTTAAAATATAGAAAGCTTGCACAAGAAGAGAAGATAATTCACTTTAAATTGAAAGAGTTATATTGTTTCTGATGCCGTGCCCTTCCATTTTCTCCATTTGGGTTTAAACAAAACAAAACACCTCATTATTATTAATTCAAGCAATGACTGTAGGCTTGAATTCAACAGGGGAATTCTTCTCTCATCGATAAGTTGATGGCATTTTTAAATTATGGGTGATTTGAAAAAATGATCCGGCATTTATTTTTGCTTAGCAGCTGAAAATCAAAGGGACTACCATCAGAAACAAAATGCATGAAATCGGGCAGACAGCAGAAGTAAAAAGCTAGGAAGAAAGTTGAAAGGAATGATTGACACACCTGCATTTTGCTCAGCTCTACCTTTGAGGCTTTTGCTAGGAACATGAAAATACTGAAGCTGGCCTATCCCTAAAGGGATAGAGAGTGGGAAAATTGTTCATTGTACTTTTAAGATGCCGATTAAGAGAAATAACCTGAAAAAAATCCATATACACAGACTCTTTAAGAGGCGGGTTAGATTTTTGTCTTCCTGGGTGCAGCTGAAATTAGGTTTTTCATGAAGTTCTAGGGATTAGCAATTTTCAACTGAGCAGATATATTCCTTGAAAGACTTTGGAACAAAAAGGGGGATAAAATTCAGAAAATATATTTTCTGGTCATCTGAATTGGTTTTGCAGCAGTCTTTAAACACTCCTGTTTCTGCTGCCATATTTTCACATCATAGTGACTCTTGTCTCTCTCTCTCTCTCACACACACACATAAATATTATATACATACATACACAATAACCCTCTGATTTTCAGCTGTTTTATAAATATAAATATATTTATATATATATATAAAAAACACACACACACACATACACACACACATACTAAACTCTTATAATGCCATTATACTTTTGGACTGTACTAGAATTATATTAAATTATAGGGCAATGATTTTGGAACATAATAAAGAATAATGTGGATGAGGAGATTCTTCCTAGCTACAGCACACATAGCATAAATATTGTGAACCAGTCATAAACCATGGCTTAACACAGCAAACATTTTTTAAAAAGAAAATGCAAGGCCTTGGTAGTTCTTGTTATAGACAACTGGATGTAATTGGAATTATATCAGATTTGTGGAATAACATTCATTCATCCTTGACTCCTAAGAAATAGCCTTTGTGAAGGCATGTTTAAATGCAATCTATTGATGTATCTTCTAGATTATCTTTTCCTTTTCTTTGTTTGATAGAAGGAGAGCTAAATTGGACACTTTTAAGTTTCCTTTACAGATTCTTTGTTGAAAAGCCCGTTTCCTTTATCAAGAACTGTCTACCATGCAAATATTCTTCAGGAAATTGAGTTTAGGGCAAAGAATAAGTCAGTTGGGACAGAAAATGAATGCACAAAATTCAGTCCAGAAATAGTTTCTGAGAAGCAAGTGGGAAATAAAATGGCAATGTTTTGAGTCTGAAGGAGACATATTTCAATAATGAGAAATCCAGCAATAAAGATGTACAATAGTTGAAAAATGGAAGTCACATTTATACCATGGATTATTCTTTTATTGCTTGTGAATGATTCAGAATGTTTTTGTTATGTATGCGGTAGGTAGAAAGCACCATCTTCAGCCGCACGGTTCTTTATTATGTTGCAAGATCAATACAACATAATCCAAAAATTCTAGTATAGTCCAAAAATATAATGACATGATAAGAGTTTAATATATATTGTGCTTCTATTAACAAGTATGGATATGATGTAGCCTTATGGCTAAAGCATGAAACTGAGCAATTGAAAAGGCCATTTTAGGACACCTGTCATTTAAAGAAATTTCTGGATAACATTGATTAGAGCAGGCAGGCAATCTTTCCATTAGAGGGTGGATTAGTTGAGAGTGCAATTCCTCATAGAATTTACACCTTTAAAAACACGTTTTACAATTTCAAGTTCACTAGAGGGAAAAGGGCATTCGTTGCCTGACCACCACAAGTTTCCTTAATAGCTGCCATTCACAACTGGAGAAAAGAGGGCATTAAAATGTGCTTTGGCAAAAGTAGATCAGTGATGGGTATAACATTTTTTAAAATAAATAATGTACAGGTTATGGTTTCCTTGAATTCCTGGGGAGATGGTAGAACCTGTTGCTATGTAATGCTGAAGTCCATGTCTCCTAGTCTTTGTTTAATAAACTCCATAGCTTTATTGGAACCAATATTTATCAGAAAGTCAGGGGCATGGCAAAATGAAAAAGTTTGTTAGTTATTGCTATATACATCTAGGTTTAAAATGACTGCATATTAAGAGAGATAGAAATCAGGTGAGAGATTGGAATATGTGAGTAGTTTTTTTTAATGCAAGTCAGCTCAGGCTGTACCTTCAGTACAGCACTGGAAGAACTTCTAAATGGAGAGAATATGGCTGTCAGAAAGTATGATTACAATCTTTCATATGGTTGGAATTTTATGCTGAGTTCAATTACACGCTATAGAGAATCTGTGCTGCTGATTTTGCAACAGCATAACACTCACCCTAGGCCTACAAAAATTTAGACTGGCCACCCAATTTCTCTAAGCTTAATTGCAAAGTTCCTTTATGTTGGGCTCTCCGAAAGTTTTGTGCCATTTTCAAGAGGCTTGAAAAAAAAAATCTCCAATATTTAAAAGCAATTAACCTGTTTTATTGGCTATCTAGACCAATAAAACATCTGTGTTTTTAAGGTTGTTGGAAAATATTTTGTTTTATTTTTTTAATGACTCGATATTCAGAAGATCTTCCTGAGGCATGATTAGAAGGCAAAGATCACAATGCCTACTTCTAGACTAGTGACTTTGATTTTTTTGTCTATTTATTATGGAAAATTATTTTTATTTGTTGTCTTCTGTCTTTGAAATCTGTTCAGAGCAGGTTAGACTACTCTGTTTGCTGTTTGAAGTATGATTGTTAGGAATATAGAAATTAATGGCAGACATTTCCCAATATTGTTTAGCATAACGTTTCTCATCCTTGGCAAATTTAAGATTTGTTCAGCTGGCAGTTGAAGTCCATACTTCCTGTAGTTGCCAAGGTTGAGAAACTCTGATTTAGCACTTCCCGTAGCTCTTAACTAAGAAAAGACACTCTGTTCTTCTGGCTTTATACTGTGCACAGGACTTTCTGAGCGGAGTTAGCCCATTGTCCATTTGATTCAATACTGATTCTTCCAGCTTGGGATAATTTTCCAAAATATTTTTTTTTTCAAATTAATAGTGACCAATGAGTCAAGATGCCAAAAATGAATATAGAATCTTTTTCTCTACTATTAACTTGAAACAAAGTTTCTACATTTTGTTGAGTCCGTCGCGAAATGGTAAGACACAAGAAGCAGTTGTAGTTCTCAGGAAACCTTTATTCTTCAGTTCAGCTTACATTGGAATATGGCGGCAACGCCCAAAACTCTCGGCCTTCTTTTATAGGTCTTTCCCGGGTCAATCTGCTACTTTTGGAGCGCCAGCACCCGCGCATGTGCACATGTACTGGCGACAGCCTGTCTGGTCCCGGGCAGCTTGCACCTGCCCGGGACCGCCTGCAATGCCCCGAGCCTGCTTGCAAGGCTCAGGACATAACACCCCTTTCCCCCGGGCTAAAACTACGACCAATGCCATAATAATACACAACCCACTCTTAGTACAATGCTCTGCTCCCCCAATGTTCAGAGTTCCCCCCGTTTCCATTGCCTTGTGTTTCTACCCTTCTACTGGCTCTGTTTAGCCAATAGTGTTATGTAATCCTCTAAGTACTTAGGAGATTTCCTTGCTCTCTGTGACCTCCTAAGCTCTGGGTGTCTGACAGGTACCCCCTGACTGAGGGGTGATGTGTGCCTGTTCCCCTTGTTATGCCTTGGTGACTCCCAAGGACTGTGCTCCAATGCCTGGCCTGCTTGCTTGCCCACCGGGCTCGTCAGGCCAGGGCTTCTTCCAGTGTATGACCTGGTTGTCCCGCCTAGCTGTAGGCTCTCTGGCCCTTCTAAGTGACTGTCACTGTTGGGCGTTTCTGTAGAACCTCCTAGGTCCGTCCAAGACCTGTCAGGAGGCTGTCTATCCCCTGAATCCCGTTCTGTGACCGGGCTTGTGTGGGTTTCAGTACTGTCCCAAAACTCAGTTGTCCCCTGAGTGTAGTCAGAGGTGTTGTAGTCGGGATTTGGTTCCTCGACCACCTCCCTGTGTGTTTGCCCCCTTCTAGGGACAGGGTTGAAGTCAGGCCAACTAGGAGGAGTGTGTGCCAGCTCTCTTGCAGGGAATGGATTGTTGGGATGCTCCCGGGTATTCTCTCTGACTGGAGTACTGAGTGATACGGGTGAGAAGTGATCATGCCCCCGGGGTGACTCCCTGGCTGGAGTAGGCGTGAATGCCTGATAACTGGTTAAGCTCCTAGAATTCCTGTTTGGAGCACTCGCGGAATTTTGGGATGGGCCGTTTGTGGCTCCCTCATTGGTAAAGGGCAGCATTCCATGCCCCTCCCTTTGCCCAAAGGGCTCCCCCTCCCCCCCTGGAAAAGACCCAGGAGTCTCAGCGGGAAGGTCCCGTCTAGGGCGAAGTTGGTCAATGTGCCGACGCAGGACACGACCGTTGTCCAGGGATACCTCGTAGGATAGAGGACCTGTGACCCTGGATATAGATGCGGGGACCCATGTATGACCAGGCCCGTAATTATGAGTCCAAACCAGGGCACCCACAAGTAGTTGCCTAGGTGCCCTAGGGTGTGAGACAGAAGGAGGCAGTCTGTCCGGATGCAACCGGTCAAACTTGGTAGTCAGTTTGCGCCCCCAACGAAGTTCAGCTGGGCTTCTCCCTGTAGAAGTGGACGGTGTGGTGCGATAAGAAAGGAGGAAGTCAGCCAACCTGTGATGCCAGTCCCTGTAGGTGAGCCTCTTCAAGGCGTGCAAGAAAGCTTGGAATTCGGAGGAAGTAAATTGAGGGCCGTTGTCAGACACAATGACGTCTGGGAGCCCGTGTGCAGCAAAAATCCTCCTCAGTACCTGAATAGTCTTTACAGTGGTAGTGGAAGAGACAGGTACAACCTCAAGCCATTTTGAATGGCTGTCAACGAGGACCAAGAAGAATTGACCCTGAAAGGGCCCAGCGTAGTCAATGTGCACCCTATACCATGGAGACTGTGTTTCCTCCCATCTATGCACAGGAGCTTGGGGCATTTCAGGGCGTGAGCGTTGACAAAGGTGGCAAGCATGCACCTTAGCTTCTATGTCTTTGTCTACACCTGGCCACCACAAGTGGCTGCGTGCAAGAGCCTTCATTCGTACAATGCCAGGATGACCCTCGTGGAGGGAATCTAAGACCCTAGTCCTCATTGAGGTGGGAATGACAACTCTGCTTCCCCAAAGCAGACAACCCTGAGAGGTGGACAACTCGTTCCTTTTAGACCAGAAACTCTGAAACTCAGGACTAGGACAGTGCTCAGGCCATCCAGACAAAACCCAAGAAAGGACACGTGAAAGTGTGTGATCTGTGCCTGATTCAGCGGCTACATCCCTGGCATTCAGGGGGGACTCGGGCAAGGCTTGAATGGAGAGAATATTGATGGCTGGCGCGGGGTCAGCCTCTATTACCGGCAGGGGTAATCTACTGAGGCCATCAGCATGGCCCATTTCCTTCCCAGGCTTGTGAAGTAGGGAAAAATCATATGCAGACAAAAAGATAGACCACCTGAGCATCCTGGGGGAGATGATTTGGGGAGTTTGTCTACGTGTGGTAAAAAGTCCCAACAAAGGCTTATGGTCAGTGAAGACCGTGAAATGCCTACCATATAAAAAATCATGGAATTTTTTAATTCCAGCAACAATAGCTAACGCTTCCCTGTCTATTTGAGCATAGTTGCGCTCAGCTGAAGACAATGTCCTGGAGTAATATGCAACAGGAACCTGAGTTCCATCAGCCCTGAGGTGGCTCAGTACAGCACCCACCCCATAAGGGGAAGCATCACAAGCGATGCACACAGGAAGGGACTAATTGAAGTGAGCAAGTACACTGTTAGAAGTGAGCAAGGCCTTGACCTCATTGAAACTAGCCTCATGTGTTTGTGACCACTGCCACACTGCCTGTTTATCTAATAGCCTGTGAAGACGCTCAGCTACACTAACCTTGTGTGGAAGAAAGGAATTGTAGAAATTCAGAAGGCCCAGAAAAGCCTGTAGTTCGGCCTTAGACTTTGGCCTAGGGGCTTGCATAATGGCTTTTAGTTTGGATTCAGCAGGATGAATCCCAGCAGCATCAATTTTGAACCCCAGAAACTCAGTAGAAGGCACCCCAATTTTACATTTGTCCTTCTTGAGTTTGAGTCCCGTTTTCCTGAACCTTAACAGGACAGCCCTTAGCCTTTCAGCTAGAATGTGTGTGGAGTCTCCTGCAATTAAGACATCATCAAAATAGGGGCAAACCCCTGGTATACCCCGTAGTGTGTTTTCCATTACGCTTTGGAAAATCCCAGGAGCGACATTTACTCCAAATTGAAGTCTCTTTACCTTGAAAGCCCCTCTGTGGGTCACAATAGTCTGAGCTATAGCAGCGTCATCATCAACAGGCAGCTGTTGATATGCTTGAGCTAGGTCAAGCTTTGCAAAAACGCGCCCCCCCTTGAGGGAGGCCAGGATATGACTGACCACAGGAACAGGATAGGCATGTTGCTGCAATGCCTTATTTAGAGTGCATTTGTAATCAGCACAGATGCGAATGTTCCCATTTGCCTTAAGAGGCGTGACAATGGGGGTCTCCCATGGACTGGAGTCAACTGGTTTTAGAATTCCTTGTTGGATCAGTTTATCCAATTCAGTGTCAATTTTAGTCTTTAAAGCAAAAGGGACCCTTCTTGCTTTAATTCTAATGGGAGTGACCATGGGGTCTAGCTTTAACGACACAGGGGGTCCTTTGAATGTGCCCAGCTGGGGGCTGAAAACGTCTGCAAATTCTTTGCAGACTTCCTGTAGGTCGAGTGTTTGTAGGCTGTTGAGCCCTGTGACGTGTATCCCCAAGGCTTCAAACCACTCGAGTCCTATGAGACTCGTTCGTTCACCCTCTACTACTAGTAGATCTAGTGGACCCTCAAAATCCTTATACTGTACGTTAAGGGTGGCCTCCTCCTTAACACACACTCTGGAGTTTTGAAAATCCGTTAGCACAATGTCAGAAGGCCTCAACTTGGCCTGGGTTCCGCTGCTGGAACAAATCTTCCTAAATGTGTGCATAGAAATGATTGAAAGTGCAGACCCCGTGTCCAGTTCCATAGTTAATGGAACCCCTTGTAGCTTCACCTTAAGTGACAGCTTTTTCTTAATGGGCTTGTGTGTGCCTGTCCTGTGTGTGCGAAGCGCAAAACCCCACCCTATTCTGGCTGGGGACCCTGGTACCTTTCAGGCGCAATTCTTCCTGAGGTTTTACCTTCTGACGGCCCAGGCACACAGCTGCAATGTGTCCTTGTTTTCCGCACGCCCGGCAGATAGTGGAGCGAAACTTGCAGTCGGCTGTCTTGTGGCGACCTCCACAACCGATGCACTTGGGGAGAGCTGAAGAGCTTCCTCTTGGTTTTGCTTCCTTTGTGGGGTGGAGACGGTCCACTTCCTCGTCCGGATCCTCCTCGGAGTTTCTTTAGACTTCTTCCTGGTGCACGGACGCAGCATCTGGACTGTTTCTGATTGGCCGCATGTTCTTGATGGCGCCGCCCGCTGCTTCTTCTGCAGTGACCTCTCTCAAGGCATCTTGGAAAGACAAGTCCTCCTTGGTGAAAAGTCTCTGTTGCAACTCTCGATGCCTTAGCCCGCATACAAACCGGTCCCTCAGTCATTCCTCGAGGTCCTTGAACTCGCAATGTTTGCGGCTTTCTTCAGTGCGGCGATGTACTCCTTGGCCGATTCTCTGGGTTGTTGATCCCTCTGCTCGAAGGTGTGGCGCCACGCGATGACGGACATCTTAGGCTGGAAGTGCTCCTTCAGTAACTTCTTTAGATCTGCGTAGCTGACAGACTCTAAAGGAACAGGTGCTGCGAGGTTCTCAGTGATTTCGAATGCGTCTTGACTGCAAACGCACAGCAGGATGGCAGCCTTCAAGCTCTCTTCCCTCACCTGGTTCACTTTGAGGTAGTTTTCCACCCTGGCTACGTAGGACTCCCACCTCTCTGGATGTGAGACGTCGAATTCCGAAAGCCTTCCAATCTTTGCCATTTCGAATCAGGAAGGGTTTATCAGCCAGCCTACCCCCGAATGCGCACTGGATTGGCGGGTAGCTGCTGAGTCAACGCCGTTCCTGCCGCTCCGGACTCACTCGGGTAAGCTTGCACCTTTTCTTCTTCGATGTAAGGCAATCCCATCCTCGTCGCCAGTGGTGAGTCCATCGCGAAATGGTAAGACACGAGAAGCAGTTGTAGTTCTCCGGAAACCTTTATTCTTCAGTTCAGCTTACATTGGAATATGGCGGCAACGCCCAAAACTCTCGGCCTCCTTTTATAGGCCTTTCCTGGGTCAATCTGCTACTTTTGGCGCGCCAGCACCCGCGCATGCGCACACATACTGGCGACAGCCTGTCTGGTCCTGGGCAGCTTGCACCTGCCCGGGACCGCCTGCAATGCCCCGAGCCTGCTTGCAAGGCTCAGGACATAACACATTTCAAGTTTTAAATTTTGACTTTGAAGGACATTTATGGCTTGGCTGTCCTCCTCAAAGGACTTACTGTACACTGATAAAATGCTTTAGAAACCTGTCTCATAGGACAAATAAACCTCTCTATTTACAATTTTTTAAGATATTGCTTCACCTTCTATAGGGATTGCACAGCTAAAAGCTTTTGTCACATTTTACTCCTGTATTCTGTATTTTTTTTTTCCTACAAGTAAGTTAGGAGGCCAGCTCCCAACATTGTTTAGCACAGCCTTTCTCATCCTTTTGTGTGTTGAAATCCACACATCTCGAAGTATTTTAAGATGTGTGGATTTCAACTCCCAAAATTCCCCAGCCCCACAAACCTTAAAGTTGCCAAGGATGAGAAATGATGTGATAAACAATGTTGGGAACTGGCCACCTAGCTTTCTTGTAGCACTGCCATTAATTTCTATACTCCTAACAAACATACTCCAAAGAGAAAAACAGAGTAGTCTTACTTGGTCTAAACAGATTTCAAACAAAGACGACAACAAAGGAAAGGAATTTAGTGAACACAGAGGTAAATGGGGGGGGGGAAGTATGTGCATACAGGAAAAGCAAATACAAATGTTTACAATTCTCATCCAGAAATAATTAATATTTACTTCAATCCATGAGTAGGCCAAAGCTTCCTTTCTGTAACACACATGTGTGATGTCTTATTGAGCAGAAATGAATGCAATAATACTAATCACCTGTATTTGGTAAACATTTCTCTTCAAATAGTCCTGAAGTCCCACAACTACTCAAGTTGAATAAGATTTACCAAGATTTTGCTGTAATGTATGAATTCAGGCAGTTTGCTTGCCATTAGTTTTACTCCAGTTGAAGGGTGAGGCTGAACTTTCTGGTCTTTTTTATTGTTGATAATAAGATTAGGAAGCTTCAAGCATCACCATTCCTTTAACACCACCCCAGAACAACAATAACAAAAATCCAGAATTAAGCAATTTTTGTGAAGAGTCTTGGGGGTTGGTGATTATAACCAAAGTTGAAGTTTGTGTGTGGTCTTTCAGCTCTGGATTGTCTATCCCAGGGGTAGGCAACCTTGGCTCTTTTATGACTTGTGGACTTCAATACCCAGAATTCCTGAACCAGCCATGCTGACTCAGGAATTCTGGGAGTTGAAGTCCACAAGTCATAAAAGAGCCAAGGTTGCCTACCCCTGGCCATACTACATCTTCAAGGAACTGTATGCCCATTAGGAAAGGGTTAAAACCAAAAGTAGGGGGAGTCAATACAACCATTATTATTAGTTACCTACATCTACTTCTTGTGCTGTGTACATACAGATCCACACATTTTCTTTTATACAATGCACAGCAAGTTGACTAATTGCAAGAAATGGTACTGAGGGGAAAAGGAATTTTTTATTATACACTGGTTTGGGGTGCAGAGAATTGGGGTAGAAGACAGAGGAACTTAGCACTAAATTCCCCAAATCACTTCCTACTTGCAGTTATATTTGGAAATGGTTTCCCAGTGATTCATGAGCACATAAAATAAGGGTAGAACTTTAATCATAAGGTATAAATTGCCATCTTGATATATTTTTTTTTTGACCCTCCTTTAGGAGCCTCCTTGATTCTTTCTTTGAAAATAATTGGTATGCTCTGCCTCATTTCTGGGGATCACTTCAGTTGTGTAGCCCACTTAACTTCTCCCACATTGAAAACCAACATTTCCCATTAGCATGTAACATGATGATATGTACTAATTATGTGTGAGAATAGAAGAATAGTAGGCAGAGAAAGAATACATGAGCAGATGTGGATCAATACAGACATATATAAATTTATAATAAATATAAAACTGCATTTCTCAGTGTTATACAGAATTTCACTGTTTCTGTATTCCTAGGAACACTAGAAAATTAGATGTAAGGCTGCAGGTCACAGAAGCAGAATGCTTGAAGTTCAATAGAGTGGAATGGATGTTCAATATCTCAAAATCTCTGCTGCCCTGAATATCAAGGAGGGAACTATTTCTGAATGCAGCTTCCTGAACTGCCAACTGGGATCTATAATTCCCCAAGTGTTCAGGGGGAATATTGCTGCCAAGTGACTTAAAATACTGCTTTGATTTATTCAATTATATAATTGAAACTCCTTAAAGCTTGTGCTAAAAGGTATTGCAATTGCAATAACGATAATAACGTGTCCTTTAAGACAGCCCTGCTGAATTAGTCCCTCGTGTCTCTATCTCACAAATGAGGGGAAAAATATACTATCTGTATTGGTTGGTTGAGATTAAAGGATCATATAAATTAGAGTCAATCTCTGGAAAGCATCCACAGGCAAAAGGAGGTGCCACCATTATGGAGATTGGAATATATTACAGAAATAATCAACTAAAAGCTTAGCTCCAGATTTGAGTGTTGCTTTGTAACTTTGGGTGACGTGTATGAAGCATCAAGTTAGAAATCATGTGCCAAGGTAAGAGATAAAATTCCATATTTCTATCCAGCAGAAGATTCAACATTATGTCCTTGTGGCCAATCACAGTTTGTTGCCTTGTGCAAAATAATCCACTGATAAAGAGGAGCTCTTCAAGGTATTTCTGCAAAACCTTTTCAATTGCTTGATGGGACCCTAAAAATACAATATCATTATTCAGGAGGAACTTTGGAAAATCAATGGAGTGCTAAATATCAATGCTAGAAGAACAAGTAATAATTAAGTGCTCTTAGCACCTGGTGTAAGAAAATATGAATTAGTACATAAATACAGCTGAAATTGGCAATACTAGGGCCAATTTCTACATCCTTGTTATTATGTTTGCAGTTATTATTAGGCTTCTGGATTTCAATAATTGGCAGTCACAATTGCTGTTCCAGTTGTTTGGAACTAGACTTTGATTTGGGGGATTGGGGTTGCAGAACAGTAATTCAAACTTTAATGAAAAGAATAACTGGATTTTCTGGTCACAATTTTTGCAAGCATGTTGGAAACACATATTTGGCTTTGATCCAAGGGGGACTATTAATATGCTATGTATATTTGTGGTTTTGATTTTGTTGTTTTGCATATTTACATTTCTATTGAAGAAAGACAGTTTGTTCTGTTTAAATGCTTTATTATTTTTTTCCAAGCAAGCCTCCTAGAACCTATTATCAACTATGATGTTATCATTCATTAGATCAGGGGTCTTCAAACTTGGCCCTTTTATGACTTGTGGACTTCAACTCCCAGAATTCCTCAGCCAGTGTCCACAAGTCATAAAAGGGCCAAGTTTGAAGATCCTTGCATTAGATCAGCGGTTCTCAACCTGTGGGTCAGGACCCCATTTGGGGTCGAATAATCATTTCATGGGGGTCGCCAAACAATGCAGTTCACCATTTTTTCCCCTTTTCCTTAGCTGTGCTACTTCCTTTTATTCTATTGGCTTTTGAAAGCCAATAGAATAGACTCTCTTGAATAGAATCTAATTCCATTGGCTTTCAAAAGCCAATAGGAATTGTACAGGCTGTCTCTGCCCTGCTGAGCCAGCCAAAAGTCCCATTCTGCAAACGGTGCTGCAAGTTGTCTGCAGCGAAGGCGAGCTGTCTGGAAGTTTCCACCCCTCCCTGCTGAGCAACTACTAAAAATGTAAGTAAAAGAGGGCCAGGGGTGGGAGGTGGGAGGCCGGCGAGTGCAGGGGGGTTGCTGGCGCAAGTTTGAATTAATGTTCTGCAACCCCAATCCCCCCTAATCAAAGTCTAGTTCCTCGATTTACGACCGGTTGGGTAGTCCTCGACTTACGACCGGTTGGGTAGTCCTTGACTTACGACCAGTTGGGGGTCGTGCCATTAAAAAGGTTGAGAACCACTGCATTAGATGAAGTATTCAGCTACTCTGAGCACTGTTCTCTTCCTTGCTTGCTTCCTTCTTCTGTAGAGCACTGGAAAGATATATAAAAAAGGACCAAAGATACAAAGGTATATTGGATGGAGGTCGACATACAGTATGTCCTGCTCTAATGAAGAAAGGAAGTGTAGTAATCAGTCATTGAAAGGTGCAAAAAGATGGCTACTCACACGTGGCAGTTTATTGTTTTTATACTGTTTTACAAGCAGCAAAAATTCTACATGGCAATAGCATTTCATTGGTTAAGCTCCTAACCAATCCTCAAGAATATAGCAGCCAGAGGCCATAAACAGGGAATAGTTGGCAATCACATCTTGTTGTTTGCCTACTAGCCCTTATCAAACTGGCCAAGGTTACACAGACCTGCATACTTCCACATCACTATGGTGATGTGAAGGAATGAGATAGATGCAGAGAGGAGGGGTACACAGGCTTTGGAGGGGCAGTGTTCTGGACGTGACCTTTGCCTGTCTCTCACCTCTACAAGGAAGGTGCTGGCAAAGGAATCAAGCTTCACTCTCCAAGGCTGCCCACGATAGAGTGATGAGAAATGCTATACTTCTAGTATCTAATTTGCTTTCCAGTCCAGACTTAGGACTGGAAAGATGGTGGTTTTTTTTTTTTTAACATATCAGGAGAATATTGCTAGAAGCAATATTGCTCTATTGCTTCAGAGAAAAACTCTGTAAAAGCAGTCTCTTTGCAAAGATAGAATATGCATTATAGCATATTGTTAAAGGAAAGGTTGGAAACGATGAGCCATGCAATCCCACATATTTCTGCTTAAGGAAGAAGAAATAACTTTGATGCATACTATCTTAGTCTTAGAGCTGTGGTTACCTGCCCACATTTCCCCCCATTTCTTGAATTTCTTAGGAAATAGATTATTTCTAATGTCTCTGGTTATCTAATTCTAATTCCTTTTACTGAATCTTCCACAGCTGACACAAGCTAAGTTTTATTTCTTCAATTCTCTAGTGTTGGCACAAATAAGCTTTTGACAAGGTGGCCAATATGTGCATTTGATGCAAACTTCTAAACAAATGTATACTACATGACATTAATAAAACACATTGTCTTATTTAGAGCCATAAAATCCTAAACCACCCCCCAAAAAAAGCTTTCTGCCAGAAGATATTAAGTCTTAGCCTGTAGCTAATCTTAGAAAATCTAAAAAAAAAAAGCCACTAAGAAGGTCAGATCTTGTTAGCAGTTGGATGGTCAACTATCTCATCATTATGGACAGATCAGTAAAAAAAAATTCTAAAAAAAGTCAATGATAAATCACTTCCACACTGTCACCCAGAGACCAAGACAGACTGATCCTTGTAGTCAGTGTGAGTCAAGCAGAGATGAAAGAAGCTTTACTTTCAGAAGAGGTCGGTTTCTTTTTGCCTGAAAAAAATCTCATAAAAAGCATTTTACTTCAGTAGGTTAATACTAAAAAGGACAATACAATAAACCAACGGCAAATATGCATATATTGCTTGAATAATTGGTAAAATTTGCTAGTTATTGTCAGTCTCTTTCCATAACTCTGCATGCTGAGGTGACAATTCCCAGATGTTTTGACTGGTAGAAAATTTTGGAATTGTAGTCCCAATATATCAAAAGGACACGAAGTAATTTCTCCACTTTTTCAGACCATTTCATTTACCTAATCATTCATTTACCATTTCATTTCTATTCTAAAGCTCTTTCTTTCATGAAATCTCATTCTTGTATTTAAATTTTCCTATCTCATGGGCCTTCATTCTTTATGATATAATTTATCTTTCAGGTTTATATCTGAAATGTCTTGTCAGGGTTGAATTTGATTAGATGCCTACTCAAGTGAATCAGAGGGTACATTTTCCCCCTAAAGTTGGTTGGCTTTCTTGCTAGGTTGAATTACCCTTATCAAGTGGTTTTTATTTTTCTTAACACAAATACTATCATAATCCTATTTGTTAGGCCAAGAGCTTGTTCATATATATAATATTTTTCCCCAAAGTAAATTTCTTTTTATGAGACATGTTTGCCATCTGTCATGCCTTAGGGATTCCTCCTTATTATTACTCCAATATCTCCTACAACAGATATAAAGCCCCTTACAATCAAAAGCAATAATTGTCTCTTTGGACAAAAGTAAACAAGAATAATGTGTTTATGAGCAATAGGCAATTTAATGATGTACACAGTACCTTAGGCTAACATTTCAGGCTATCCGCATTAAAGTAATCAAAATTGGCATCCAGGCAAAATTAGTGAAATAGTTTCCTGAAATACATTGTTTTAAAATCTCAATTAGATTATTTTAAATAGAGGTTGTTGGTATTTAAAGCAGGGATAACCTGAAAATACATATGCACACTTAGATAACATATAAACAACTCCTTTTTTAAAAAGTGATTTCATTAAAAATTATATTACAAAATAAAAACTAATACAAACAAATAAAAAAGAAAAGAATGAAAAGAAAAAAATAGAAAGTGCAGAAAAGAAAACAATGGGAAGAAAAATAGAAAAGGAAGGAAAATAATATAATAAAGAGAAAGAAAAAATATAGAAAGAAAAGACTTGCCTGATTAGCAAAAGTCCATTAAGATTTGCCAAGAATAACAACATATCTATTTTAGCTTTAATCAAATAAACCAATGTTATATTCTTTCCTTTTAGTTAAAAAACCTTGATCTTTAATCTGGTCAAATAATATCCTAGAGCTTGATTTCTTTCTGGTTCCTTTTAGTATCCAACCTTCAAAAATTCACCCTATCAGTTTTTTAAACAGAATTCAAAACAAAAGCATTTTCCCACAGGAAGGATTCTTATAACTAGTTGCAAAATTTTATTTCAAATCGATCTGGATCCTTGTACCACTTGTAACTTTTCAAAGTTTTGATCACTCTTTCATTGTTTATTTTAAAAAAGTCAAATTTGTATTTTAAAATGATTTCCTTAAGGATCAAAAATAAAATATTTGGAGCTGTAAAACCTGTTGAATAAACAAAAAGGAATAAAAATATAAATAGATTAACAATACACTTGTACCTATGAGTTCTCCCTTTAAAATTCAATGAATACAATTCAATTGTTCTGGATAACAAGGTAACTGATCTAGGTCAGATATTGTAAACAGCAGATAAGTAGCAGCAGGAAAGAAAAGCTAGAGAAAATAGCCAAAAGACAATTATTCTCAACTCCATCTTCTTGTCAAAGTCTTCCTGGCAAAATGTGTGAAGGAGTTAATATAACACTATTCTACATTTATCATTGCCACAGGAATTAATGACGGCTCCCTTGAATTTCAATTTGTATCTGAGACTGGGACAGGCTCTGAAGCTCTTTCAACTCTATATACCTTTGTTGACATCTTCATTCTTATAGTAATGACTTTTAAAATGAATAGCTCTGACTGGAGGTTATTGTATGCATTTGCTATTATGAAACTCTTTTGTATTCATTGAATTTTAAAAGGAGAACTCACAGGTATAAGTGTATTGTTAAACTATTTACATTTTTATAATGGCATATCTTCTTCTGAACTGCTCGAAGAATACCAGTTACTGAAAAACAAAATACCTAAAGCAATTAGAACATCCTTCCTTGCATTATGTTTAATTTCACTAATATATAACATTGTTCTACATTTTTCATTATATTAGAATATAAGCTTATAGGGGTAGATTGGGGAAATTGTTATCCCAAAATTTATTCATATGTTCTATTGTTCCAGGAAAGATAAATAAGAGAAGAAACTGCTTGTTGGCACCTGATTACCTTATTTAGTTATCACTAAGGAATATGTTCAGAATGAACATTTCTCCAAGATTATACCTGAGCAAGGTGGGCTCAAACAAGAGAGGAGGTTCTTGTGGCGAAGCCTCTGGCAACCAGATGTTAACTGTCTGCTTTGAATTTCCTCCTGGCCCACTGGATCTGAATTAATCTTAAATCAGTTTTGACATAATAATAAGTAGATAGAAGAGCTTGAATGGATCCTTATGCAAACATATCTCTGCTACCCAAAGCTATCATGAACCATCAATGATTAATTAAAAAAAAATTGTGTGTATGAAGATTTTAAATGCTAAACCAGTGGTGGCAAAGCTATGGCATGCATGCCAAAGGTGGCACTCTGAGTCCTCTCTATGGGCATGCATACTGTCGCCCCAGCCCTGCTTTCCCCCACAGCCCCCTCCTCACCAGCAGTCCCTGGAGTCGTCCCTGGGCATGGCCTGCATGAAGCAGCGCAGCCAAGGACATGGCAGCCGGGCAGCAGAGACAAGATTCCATCCTTGTGCCCTGTCATGTGCAGATGATGCTCTGGGACGCAGGTGGAGAGCGTGGCTGCCATGGCACTGCAAAACTGCCTGGGTGACCCTGCGGGCTGGGGGGCAGGGGTGGGATGGTGAGGTGGGGTGGCGAGGCGGGGTGGGGTGGGCAGGAGTGGGGACAGGGCGGTTTTTGGGCACTCGGTGTCTAAAAGGCTCGCCATCACTGTGCTAGACTATAGATATATGGAAGTTCTGACGTCTATGGACTGTTTTGGGCAATCAAATGCTTATGTTCAACTTTTGTTATGTCTGCAACAAAAATTCTAAAGTAGCTAAACTGGATCTGCCAATTCTAGTCAATTGCTGAACTAAATATCGAGTGTCTGGAAATATGTGATTTACTGCACATTCCTGGTGTGAAATTTGTCAGCAGGGATTCTTCCAGTAACTCTAACAATTCATGACAGAGGAGAGAAGGTAAATAAAGTATTACCCTTTAGGTAATACTGGAATAGAAAGAAACAAAAACTGACTTTCATATTATTCTATCTTTTTATCACAAACACTTTTACCACATTTTTAACTTAAAAGATTCCCAAATAATGTTTTTTTTTGTTTTTTTTTAAAAGACACATTTGAGCTCTTAAAAAGACACAAAACAGAAGACACAGGTTTAGTGCAGGGGAAAAGGCTTCATAGGAACTTAGATGTTAATACTGTATAGTTTTTATAATGAAGATGATGGATCATGATGCTCAAATGATGGCATCACCTTTAGAGAAGATGATCCATTTCGCTCAGTGCAAGAATGTCTACTACAGGGCAGTTGTTAATAAGGAAGAAGAAGAACTACAAGTCCAATTTGGTAAACAGCTGCAGTGAACAGACTCAATGTTTCTTTTTGTCAGCTTCCTGTCTTTGTCACATGATAGTTTATAGATGTTATGAACAATGATGGGTTAAGAATGTGTTTTCCATGTTAATTAGCAATAGCCTTAGACCTATATATGGCCTCATAGTGCTTTACAGCCCTCTCTAAGCAGTTTACAATGTTAACATATTGCCTCCAACAATCTCATTTTACTGATCTGGCAAGGATGAAAGGTTGAGTCAACCTTGAGCCACTCAGAATTGAACTCCTGAAGTGAGCAGTGAGTTAGCTTCCAGTACTGCATTCTAACCACTGCGTCACCACAGCTCTTAAATTATTGGTTTATTTATTAGCTGGTTAGATTTATATCTTGCCTTTGCATTCAGAAGTTCAAAATGGCATCTTTAGCACATCCTGTTACTATCTTAGCCCACAGTAACAACCCTCTGAAAGTTGGGAATAACTGATCCAGTATCACTTAGTGAGCTGGTGCAATCCGTTAAAAGGCTACATAAGTTGCCTATCAAATTCAGCATGTGTATATGTAAGCAGGAAAACCATGTACTACAACAACAACACTTTGGAAGACAGTAGGAAGTGCTTGATTTTTAGAACTAAGATGATACAACTTTATTTTTCTTAGGTCCTTTTTGTAAAAAACAACAACTTATGTAATTTTTAGCAGCCTATGTTATTCAAAGTGGAGACTCCAGGCACATGTTAAACAAAATCTTGAATCCAATTTTTTTTTACTAGATATCATGGTTCTGGATCAGGGCTCTCGTATCTGCTAGCCTAGATTTGGTGTTAATATTTTTTCCCCACTAAAAGAAGTATTTTACAAAAAAAGTTGCTATTTATACTAAGAGAAAACACAGTATAGAGCTTCCCCTTGATCTAAGACACATGGAGAGACGTACAGACACAAATTCATGTAGTACAAATGCAGAAATCAACTGACAAAATTCAATCTACTAGTCTGTGGGAGAAGAAAGAGCTGACAATTCATGTCAAGTTGCTGAAAGTTGTCAAATTTAAGCTTCCATCAGTAAGCCTTTCCTCCCCTTTCTACATCAAAATCACCACAAACCTTCCTCAAATCTATTTATTCTTGAGTGTCAAATTTGAGATCAATCCATGGAGCTATTGTATATCTTCTTTTAATAAAAGCAGAGGAAAACATTTTTTCTGTCTTGCTTTTAATACAGAACCAAAGCCACAATTGTTAGTACATGTAAGGCAGAATCCCGTGCTTCAGAAAAGTGTAGTCATATGCTGATGGTTGTTGCGATCCTTTCTCTTACACCAGTGAGTAGAAGACTCCCCAGGACATCATGCCATGTTCTGACCATCTTTTCTTGAAGATTTCTTGAATTCTTTGAAATTCAAGAGAAGAATAATTTTAAGGAAATCTTTATTCATGGATGTAAATATATCATTAAAAAAAAATTGGTTAAAATCTCACTGAGTTTATGAAGCAAGACAAATACTTTATAAAGAGTATTACTTCAGGTTTGCTATATTTATTTAACAGATATTCCTATGCTAGTATCTTTATTTTGAACAGATAGATAAGTCATTAAAATTATCCTATGGAAAGTGTTTACCTCCTAACAGAACAATTAATCAGTGGAACAACCTGACTCCAGAAGCTGTGAATGCTCCAACACTGGAAGTTTTTAAAAAGAGACTGGACAGCCATTTGTCTGAAATAATATAGGGTTTCCTGCCTGAGCAGGGGGTTGGACTAGAAGACCTTCAAGGTCCCTTCAAACTATTATTATTATTATGAATCATCACACAGTCAGCCAGATGTTCAGACTGGATTTGGCATTTTGTCTACCTATCGAGTCCTTACCCAGGACCTGGGATAGGCAGATGTGGATGTTTGATGGTATTACAGGTATCGTCGCAGGATGGAAGCAGTTCCTAGTAAGGCCGCCTTTTGCAATTGACTAATAGCGAATTTGTCAATGCTAATGTGGTGCTCCAGTTGTTTTGGGATTGCACCCAAGGAGCCTATTACTATTGGTACTACCTTTGCTTGCTTAGTACCAATATTATTATTATTATTATTATTATTATTATTATTATTATTATTATTATTATTGTTATTATTGTTGTTATTGTTATTATTATATTATTATCTTTATTTAAATCATGGTTATTAGGGGGATTAACTTCCTTGACTTTTAGTTTTTATTCATTCTGAATATATATATTGACCTCAATTTCTTAATACATGGAAATGTTATTTGAATGTTATTATATGGTTCCTCTGATATTATGAAAGAAGATTGGCTCTACTTTTACTAATAGTTCTGTTGTATTTCCTGCATTGAAAGCTGGAGGATATATTTGGAAGATGGAGCAGAAATGTAATTCAATTTTTATGCACATGGCGAACCGTTAGAACAAGCCCTGTTGTTGCAGAACTCATAGCCAGGTGAGATATCAATGCTTTATCTCAAGTTTTTAAATCATCTGCATTACCGAAAAAATTTGGACTGCATAAAATTGCTTCTCCTAATTCCACAATTTGGACAAAATGTATTGGCAGCAAACAGCAAAAACACAACTATTTAAGTTATGATCACTCTTGGAATGTGTTCTCAGTAATCTATATTTTTGGTATTTTTGAAAAAAAATCTTTTAATAAGAGTATCATGAAATTGGACATTAGTTATTTTCAAGAATTGGAATAATGGAATATCTCTCATTAACAGATTAAAAGTTAATTTTAATGAATATAAAGTATATTTCATTTAAAATTATTAATATTTTAAAATATTAACTGATCATAATTTTTTATTTCATGTTTACTGAACATGATACCGGGAGTATAAAAAGGAAGAAGGAAATTCCAACTATTGTCCTATTTTAATATTTTAATAGTTTAATATTAAGATAAAGAGGCTTTCCTTGTCAGTATTTTTTTTCACTTAATCTTTTATTTTTAACCTTATAAATCTATGATCTCCTCCGTAATATTCTGGCATTGTTCTATTGCAAATAATTTGTTCCTCTTTTTAGTGGTTTTATGTTTTGTCTAATATTGGTCTCCAATTATACCACAAAATGACCTGCAGTTGTTTGAAAGATGATTAGAATATACAGATTACAATACATGCACTTCATAATTTTATTATAATCCGATTCTGACTTGAGGCATAAAAACAAAACCTCCATCTTTCTTCATGAGAAAGCAACCAATTTTCTTCTCTTTTGTAAAAGGCAGCTGGCAAACACGTTGCTTTGTTGTTTTGGGTTGTTATTTAAACTTAAACATGCCAGGAAAAAAAATATATCCTAAAGGCGAAGCCATTCATTTTCCTTCCAATTTCCTTCCCTCCCCAATTATCTTATTACACAAGAGACTCTAAAATTCTGATGCACATTACTTTCACTATTTAATTTAAACAGTACTAAGGAAGACTAGTTTGGGGAGAAGTCTGAGATTTTCAGGAACTTCTCTAACAGTAACGATCGACACTATAGGTAGTCCTTGACTTACAACAGTTCATTTAGTGACCGTTCAGTTACAATGGCACTGAAAAAAGTGAATTATGTTTGTTTTTCACATTAGGACCATTGCAGCATCCTCATTGGTCATGTGATTAAAATTCAGATGCTTGGCAACTGACTCATAATGGTTGTAGTGTCCCAGGATCATGTGATCACTTTTTGTGACCAAAGTCAATGGGAAAGCCAGATTCACTTAACAGCCATGTTACTAACTTAAAACTGCAGTGGTTCATTTAATAACTGTGGCAAGAAAAGTCATAAAGTAGGGCAAAATTGGAATTTGTATGATTTTAAAATTCTTCCTGTATACTACAGGTAGTCCTTGATTTACAACTCTAATTGTAAGTATTAGGTGATGTAGGCATAGGACATGGCCATGAATATATGGGAAGGATAGCGGGGGGGAAAGATGAGAGGAAAATACCCAGCACACAGCCTAATAGAGCAAGAAGGAGTAACTGGGAAAATACGGAGGAAACGAACTGCCAAAAAAGTGGGGGAAGGAATGTGCCGAACCTAGAAGCCTGTAGCAAGGAGATAGATAATAACACACTCACGAAGAAGGAGAGTGGAGGAAGCAGAGCAAGTAATGGAGCGGCAGCATTCAATCAACATCAAGAATATAACCAACATGCAGCCCAATCAAGTAGGACCGATGACGAGATCCAGGAGCCGTGTGCATAAACTGACTAGCAGTATAAAGGAGACTCCCATCGACCGGTTTTAAGCCCTGATGATTTCGCAGTTGGCCGACGAAAGTTTGGCATTAGATTAAACATTTCTAGTTTTAAATTTTTCCTGGTGTTCATGTTTGCTTGTTTTTATAATATAATTATACCCAGGATTCGTGTTTTTAACAAAATTAGTAATAACTCTAATTATATATATATTTAGAGCCAGTTTGGCCTAATGGTTAAGGTGCTGGCTTAGAAACCAAGAGGCTGGAGTTCAAATCTGCCCTTAACCATGAAAGTCAGCTGGATGACTTTAGGCAAGTCACACTGTCTCAGCCCAACCCACCTTACAGGCTTGTTGTTGTGGGGAAAATAGGAGGAGGAAGGAGTATTAAGTATGTTCGCCATATTGACTTACTTATAAAAGTAATAAAGGTGGAATAAATATCTACTAAATAATAAAGAAAATAAATATATTTGTATGTATGTATCTTTGTATATGTAACACACACATATATACCTATGTACTTATCAATGTATCTAGTACTCTAAATATAGATGGTTAACAGCCATTTAATTTCTTTCATATCACCACCTTTATCCATCCTGTAGGGCAGGGGTGTCAAACTACTGGCCCATGGGCCAGACACATCACTGTGAAACCATGCCCACCCCATTGCCGGCAATGGTGAAAAAACTCTGATACGCTGCACGATGTCATGTGACGTCACAAGTTTGACATGTCTGCTGTAGGGGAATGTTCTGTCTGAGGCCAGACATGCACCACCCCTAAGAACTTTTACTTATGCTTTAGAAGTACTAACAGCACAACAGTATATGTTTTAAATAGTAGATTGTATTGTATATCATGTGCAATGGGCAAATCAAATACAATTGACAAATAACATGCATAAAATAAAATAGCAGCAGGAAGGACGTGTGTGCAAACACACATAGAGATGCAAAGTCCCAAATCCTTAGATAGCTTGCCTGCAATGAGTTTCAGTGCAGACAGAAGCATAATTGCTCATGATCCAGTAGTCCAAACATGGCTAATCAGCTAGTCTGGATTCCAAGAAGTGGGCTTTTCTCAGACAATGGATTCAGAAGTCAAATGGACACAGCATAGATGTTCCTAATTGAGAACTGCTAGGCAGTGAAGGCTCTTAATTGAAGTATGGGTCAGATGCAAGCAATTAAGGTTGGGAACATCCCTGTAAAGCAAGAAACTATACAACTATCCTGTGGTCTCCACTCAGCTCTCCATGCTACAGAGCTAGGAGGAAGTCCCAGATGGGGTTCCTCATCTTCTGCTGCTTCCAGCTGTCTCAAATGTTGATTGGCCAAGTCAACTGTATGTAGCTGGTGGCCAGGGTTCCCTTGAGACTGGTATTTCTCTAGGGCAGGGGTAGGCAACCTTGGCTCTTTTATGACTTGTCCACGAGTCCATAAATACCCCTGCTCTAGGGCATTTTGAGCAGCTTCCTTCATATCAGACTCTTCTAAGTTTGAACTGGGCATCACAATAAATATACTGAGCTTTGGACTTATTGGCTGAGGGCTTTGGGGAGCTATACTTCTGGCACAATTGGAAGGCAATGGGTCATGGAAAATAGATGTAACTTGTCATTTTTCAGATAAAACTAAAAGAGCAGAAAAGAGCCCATGGTTTCTGGCAGTAAAATCATTCTGATTATACATTGCATGGGCACTTATAAAAGATTCAGAGCTCCTAAACCCACAAAGACCAATCAATAAATAGCTAGGCATACACACACAGGTGTATTTTTCTCTGTCAGGCATAAAAATGCAATCATAATAAATTTTTAGAAATGCTATTTGCAATCCATTTTTGAGAGCTCAAATAAGCTGTCTAAGACTCATGTTAGTTTACCTAGTATTAGACTGGCTGATACTTAATATAGTAAGTAATTGCGTGTATCACTGGAAAAATACACAGGGTGTGCATATTTACTAGCCTTATCTTCAATAATTATGCAAACTTCCAAGGTAATGAAAAGCTATCAGAGATGTGCAAATCAAATCATATTCACACAGGATCTTTTTGTCTCATATAATGCAATCTTTGTCTCATATAATGCAATATAAAGCTAACTTTCCGCATTTAAGCACAGATGTCTGAATCACATACCCTGATGTGAAAGTATCTGTCTTGAATTGTTAATTTTAATTGATTTGCCAATTCAATTCAGATAATTCAAATTAAACATCTAGCCATATTGCCATTACCATGGATTTTACTGTTGATTTTGAAAGGTGTGTAAATGTGGTTTATCTCTATATGTTTGTTGATGGCTGATTTTTTTTGTATGCCTGTGGTGGAATGGAGTTCAGATTCCCAGAAGGGAGGCGGTGCATTCCAGAGCAATAAGAAACAGTAACACTTAAATAGTTTGGTTGGGAGGAAGAAGATCAAAAGGTTCTCTAGAAGTTCTCAGAGTATATCTTTAATGACACAAGTAGTTTGCTTTAGTTTGGCAAGATTTCTTTCTTTGATGTAGGTGAGGAACAATAAAGGAAACTGCTAAGAACAAACTTTATATGCCTTGCTTGGTCTTTGACCCTGATAGTGACAAGTTTCCTGGAATTCCCTAGCATTTTTGAATTTAGCTTGGCTAAGATGCTTACTCAAAGTAAGTCTACATTCATTATGCTAAGTATATGTTTTGTAGGCGTTCAGGATTTTGTTACCTTATAGAGTCCCATCCTATCTTACTTTCTGCAAGGCTGTTAAGATACTTTGATCCCATTGCCTTTAACCCAATCTCTTTGCCAATGTTCAGTTTGTATATAAAATTATTTTATTTTTGTTATTTCTCTTATTATTTATGGTTCTTTTTTTCTTATTGTAGACTGCTCAGAATGTCATAACTGAGTTGATTTTAAAATAATATTTAAATAAATAATAAAAATAATAAAAATTCTGTATCAGTATAAGATGGGAAAACTTAGCTGATTAGTCATGCATGAATTTTAAATTGGTTTTCTTATGAAGAAAGGTTTCGGAAATGTTAACTAAGCTAATTTCATTTATTTATTTTCCTTATTATTTGGAGTTGAATACAAATGAAATAAAAATGGGTTCCCATTTTCTGAACATTAAACACAATGATTATTTTCTATGAACCTATGATATGTTCATTTTCCAAATTAACATGAAACTTGAAAAACAGTGATTCTTCCTTATTTACATGTTCAGGATCAGTATTCCAGTTCTGTTCTTTAAAAAGTTGCATATAAAATACATTAGAGAAAAAGATATATAATATTTAATTCTCTCTCTGTTTCTCTCTCTCGCCTACAGATAAATTATATTGTGATAAATGTATTTTGTTTTGATTTGTTTCTTTTTTAAAAACCTTAATTTGTTTTAAATTCAAGAGATGTCCAGGGCTTTGATTAGGAAAGTGCTATTGACAAAATACTAAGCTTGATAAAATATCAAATGGTATGCCACTTGTGATTAGTAGCATGTGCTTCAGCAATGAGTCCTTGCTGAAAAAATAATTCATTATCATCCATGCAACTGTGAAATGAAAGGGAGAAGTGTAGCTATAACTTGTAATACATTTTAAGATTAAAATTTTTTTAAAGGGTTTTTTTTAAAAAAGAAATTACTTTTAGAATCATTTCCAAATGAAAAATAATCCTCAAAGATAATGTTAGCCTTACTATCACCATTACAGTGGTTTCTAGCTGCCTTTGCTGTTCTGGTCTATAACACTTTTCAGATGAACAATATGAGCTAGAAAGATTCCCAACATTTAGGGAGGCATGTATTATATAAATTTATATAATCTATTTAAATTAGTATAAAATTACAATAGATCAGATTCTTGCTAGGAAAGATCATGATTTAGCAATAATTAAAATGTGAATCTTTGAATACTGTAAATACTGCATAAACTAGACCAGAGGTCCCCAACCTTTTGGCAACCAGGGACTGGTTACATGGAGAGAGGTTTTTTCATGGACCAAAGGGGTGTGCTGCCTGAATCCTGAAGATGGAGCTTTTCTTATTTGTGCGGGTCAATTGCTGGCATGCCATGGCCTGGTATTGGTCCACAGACTGGGAGTTGGGGACCTCTGAACTAGACCAATATTTCTCAACTACAGCAACTTTAAGATGCATGGACTTTAACTTCCAGAATCCTCCAGCCAGCATACTGAAGTGCATAAATTGAAGTCCAGTTGTTGAGACTTAAGGTTCCACTGTGTGAAGTTGAGGTGAAAACCTGTCCCTTCCAAATAACCTAGAACAGGGGTGTCAAACTTGTCCATTGCCGGCAATGGGGTGGGCATGGTTTCGCCATGACGCATCTGGCCCATGGGCCGGCAGTTTGATATCCCTGACCTAGAACCTCCATTTCTGAAATCACCTAGTAGCAGTTATAGCAAAAAGGATCAGCATGTTAGAATCACCAGGCATTTTTGTTGTTGTTTGCTTTACAGAAAGTAAAATAAATGGATGGAATGTCTCAATTAATCCTATACTTGGGCTACTTTATTCTTTTTTATGTTTCTCTAGAGAACAACACAAATGTTTTATTTCAAGAAGCAATAGTTTGCTCCAGGGAAAGCTATAAACCTTTGAATCCAATGTTCTTTGTTACAAGAGAGTATGATGCTCTTGGGCAATTATCTGGGAATCTGTAGTTATCTCTACATTGCTGTCTTGGCCAGTACTTTTATCACTTGCTATTTATGAGAGGTAATCTGTGATTTAGATCCTTTGCATTCCAGGATGACACCACTGGATGTCATAAATCCATAGCAAGGAACTCAATTTATACCAAAATAAGAGGCTGAACATAACTTGTTTTAAGGAACCTTCATCTATTTTAGTATATAGGATGCTATTAATTCCTCAGTGAGAGAATTGCTATCTAGTTATTTGCAAGCCATTCTGCCTCTAGAGATGGAACTTTCTAGCCAACTGCAGATTCTTCCTTTTGTCCCCAGGACCACAACAATTTGACACTTTTCTGAAAATAAACTCAAAACACAAAGCAGTATGTGAAAATAGTTTGATAATGAACTACTATCAGACCACTCCCAGTATGGTCAAAATCAGAGTGGTTTGGAAAAGGAAGAAGAAAAGAATATTTGAGGATTCCTAGAATGCTTCATGTAGGAATATGAAAGATTTTGCAGAAATTACTTTCCAATTCTTCCAGGGTGCAAAGGAAGATGCAATCCCAATTCTTGCAGCCAAAAAGGAAATGAACATCTTCCTCAGGCTTCTGGGTCCAATTCAGAGTACTGCTTTGGAAAATAAAAAAAAATCTCCATGGTTTCAAGGTACCTTAGAGACTGTCATCCAGGCCCAGCACCCTTCCTATTAACCTTCTGGAAGGAAAGAGAGAGGGAAGGAGGGTGGGAGGCATGGAGGGAAGGAGGAAGGAAGGAATTCACTGAGAGCAGTGAAGCTTGTTCTAAAATAACTGTTAAATATGATCATGTATTTCCATTCCTTCAGACATTTCGAAGTTTGTCTAATGATGCATGCTGGTAGAACACAAAACACCCTTTTCTAAGAAGCAAGGTATATAGAATTGGCAATGTTTTTTATTATTTTTTTTATTATTTCCCTTTATGCTTTTATCTGTACACTTTGTCCCCATAAGAAACTTTACAAAAATATTATGTGTGTGTACCTAAGCACCAAATTAGATTTTATAGCTACTATGTTTTACACAACAAAGCCATTACAGATCTGTAGTAGAATTTCCATTGTTTTTTAAAATCATAATATTCTGCAACAAGAGTGGGAAAGTCTGATTAATACCTACAATGGAGGAATGTTTGGTGAAGACAATGGAACATGAAGAGATGGCTAAATTAAAGTTCTTGCTTAGAGAGAAAACAACATCTACATTTCTGGCTGACTGGAAACCCCTCATAGACTTTTTTTTGCATAAAATGGAATAAAAATGTACTTAGAGTTTTTTATTTTGATGATAGGAAAAAACCTGGATAACAGAAAGGAATGAGCTTTTCTTTTGTAACCGTAGAGTAAGAGATAATTTTGTACTTGTATTTTGTACTTGTATTTATCAAAATTATATTCTGATATTATTATTCTTTGTTATTATTCTTTCTCTCTGTACTTTTGTCTTTCTTTTTTTCTCATTTCTGTTTTTTCTTTTTGTTAGTTTTTTTTGTTAGCTTTTATATTCATTATAAAACTTTTGATTATTTATTAAATTTATTATTTATTATATAAGTTTATTAAAATCTAAGGTGACCAACTTTTTTACAATGAAAAGGAGGACACAAATAAATTGAAGAAAAAAAATATCGTAAATAAAGGAAACATTTTATTCATTGCAACAATAATACAGAATACACTATAATATGGTAAATGCATAATAAAAATCATTTGTAACAATAACATTTTATATTGTAATTATGCTTACACGTCGCACCCCCACCCACAGCCTTCCTGCCAGCACTGCGGCCCTGCCGTGTAGAGTGGGCCCCATGGCTCCCAAAGCACCAGCTGTGCCGGCTCTGTCCCCAGGGTGCAGCCCACCATCAACACACCCCGCCTGCAGTTGCCCCTGCCAGCACCACCACCCACCCTGCACAGCCCTGTGTAGAGCAGGCCCCACGGCTCCCACAGCACGGGGGCAGCCGGCCACCGCCGCTCCTCACACCCCACCCGCAGCAGCCCCGCTGCCTCTGCCTCTTGCGCCCACAGCCATTATTGCCTTAGCAGGGCCGAAGATCAAGAGAAAGTTACCGTGGTGTCGCCGCTCCAATTTCCTCCAGGTATCTTTGGGACTAACTAGGAGATGGTGTAGTTGGAAAGCAGGGAGAGGTGCAAAGTTCCTGCCAATTCGCCTTCGCTGCAGACAACTTACATGTGCGAAGTTTGCCAGCTGCTCTCAGCAGCAATTCCTACTGGCTTTCGAAAGCCAATAGGGGGAGTTGCACAGCTCATGCAAAAGTTGAAAAAAAAAACCATCAAAAAAAGGTGCCAGAATGCCATTCTGAGTGTTCTATGATAAAAAAAAGCCTTGCAGTTTAGTCTTCAAATATCAAAAAGGAGGATATGTAGGAGGACACTTTTTGAGGGAGGACAGAACTTTAAAAAGGAGGACTGTCCTCCCTAAAGGAGGACGGTTGGTCACCTTATTAAAATCACTATATGCTCTCTTCCACTATTTTCAATTCACACAATAAATTTCTGGTGGCAGAGATGATCAAGTAGAGATGTCTTCTGTTGTTTCTTCCGAATAGAGGGAGATCTAGAAACATTTATTTTTGTGTAATAAACTGCAGCTTTTTGTGCCAACACTGAGTAACTTATCACTCCATATAGCAATTTAATTATATTTCAACATATAATCTCTTTGTTTTTTGAAAGATGCATATGCTAACTATACTGTGGAAGTTTCTTTTTTAAAAAAATAATGCTAACTGAAACTTTTTACAAATCAGACAAAGTTGTTAAACTTTTCAAAATTTGTCTCTGAGTTTCTTTGGTAAATTATTCTATTAATAGAATCAAGTTGATCTAGAGACAGATAACTTTAAATTTCTGGAATTTGGAGGATCAAAATTGCTTTAGGAAATTATATTACCAATGTTCAGCAGTGTTTCCTCATGACATTTCTCCAATTTGCATCAGGGAAAAATGACAATTGTATGAAAGGTATAGAATTGGCATGTTTCATTATAACCATTTTCATCTCATCTGGAAGCCATATGAATTTAATTATGGTTCTCTAATGATAATAAACTTGCACATTAAACCTGTACTTTTCAAATATGTAAATGTAATATTGTAAAATTAATAAAAAACTTGGGAAAAAATAAACCTGCACGTAGTTGTTCCAATATTATCATGTAATTTGCATTTGTACCACTGTGATACTTCTAACAGATATTATTTGTATTAACTAAGAGAAAAATAGAAGAAGGAAAAAACCCTAGAATTAGAAAGCTCAGTGATTGGAGGTAGCATGATATCCAACAATTCCTAATTCTTCATTAAGCTTGTTATCCCATAAAAACAGAAAAGTAGGAATTTAACTTTTAAACATTACCTGAATGAATTAGAGTTGAAATAGGGCACTTTTTGCATAGGATCAGTACAAGCTTGGCCATTTACTAGAGAATTTGGAGGCTGCTCTGCTATCATTTTTGTGGCATTTTTGCCACCAGCGGAAACTAACCCCAGTTAAATTCGCTGAAGTGTCTACCATTCTGACATTTTCACCCATTTCAATCAAAAAACAAAGTTGCTTCCCATTATACCCTGTGAGTGAAATCTTTTTTACATATCTAATCTCAGTCTTGAGCAGCTCAAGTCATCTTACTCTCACATCTTAATCACAAAAAATTGAATTAAATTAAATTCTTTGAATTGCATCTCTTCAAGTTGAATCAAATGAGGGTCAATTTGCACAAGCCAAATAGGGGGCACTTATACATAGCCAAAAACATAAATGATTTTCCAAACCAAGGAAGGAATAAATTAAGGACAGAAAGGATGCTTTACAAAGAAAGAAATGACATCAGGGAAATGCAAAGAACAAGAAAGGCAATGTATAAACTTCCCAAGAAACACATGAAATAAATCCCGATTATCTAGGAATCTTTCACATACAATATGCTCCATAATTTGTTAAATAAATAAATAAATTTGCATTTAAAAACATCGGTCATCCACCTATGGGAAGAAGAGGAGGCAATCTCTGACCCATACACTTAATCTGATCCACTAAATTCATCCAGTTTATAGGACTTTGTGTGAGACTGTTAACTTTTCCTAAAGGTTTTATCACTACTATTGTCCTGATTCTCGCACCATCTTGTATTTTTCATTTGAGAGTAATGGTAGAATGTGGAAATATACAGTACCTTCTCACAACTTCCTCTACAGAGAAATTGATGTTTTCATGATGTGTGACTGAACTGGGCTACTAGCTAACCTGTGCCTACTGTCTTCTTACTGGAGTGCCAAATGCCTCTTCAGATAATAACTTCCATGTCTCTTCCCAGCTTTTCCTTTTCTACCATGGCCAAAATGTCAGGCCCTTCACAAGATTCTTCTGTGCATTGTGACAATGGAAATGAACACCACCTTGTGAGGCTTGGATCAGCCTTTGACTTCAGAGTCCTAAAGTGTTATAGCTATGTACAACTATGCTGTTTATCAACTTTACTATCCTTTACCAGTGGGAGGGAAGCAGGCCCAAGGGCTGTGGGAAACAGGGGGAGGGGGCATGATGGGAGGGAGATAGCCAAAGGACAGTGCACCATCCTGCAGTTGGTCATAAAAGCAAATGTATCAGTTGTAACTTTGAAACTGGGTCATAAATAGGGTTTTCTGGGGAAGGATCCATCATAACTTTGAACAGTCATTAAGCAACTGGTCATAAGTCAATTACTACTTGCAGTTGCTACACAATATCCTGAACTGATGTCATATAGTTGCAACAAAACAGACATATCATATACCTTGTAATAGATCATATTTTCAATCACATTTTGACTATATTTTTTAGCAATGAACATTTATTTGTCCGGATCGTGGGTGAAATCCAAAATAGATATTTGAATTTGTGTCTAATTCTTTCTATTAAGCACTTTGATTACTTCCACAATGATGCTATTTTTAATACCTGGCCAGGCAGTTTGGACACTTTTGTTCAAATGATTGGAAACTTCATATTTTTTTTTCTGCAAACATTCTTTAACAAAAAGGCAGCAAGACTTAAAATATTGCTACTGTCTGTCACTCCATCAGCATGCCACTGATGTCCTTGGAAATATACCAGGAAATAGAGTGGCAGCTGCTAATGGATCCTACTGACATTTATATGCACAACATGTGCTTTGACAGCAGTGATCAATTCACGTGGGAAAGGCTTTACTCCAAAGCTCATGACCCACAAACTGCATTCAGCTGCAATATTTCAACTACTTTCTTTATTGTAAGACTAGACAGCCTAGGGCTCAACAACAACAAAAAATGGTTTGCACCAATGGGATTTTGATGATAGAATTTTTTTAGGCATACAGTTTTGAAAAGTCTTTTATTTAAAAAAAAAAAGCTGATAAAAAGCTTTCGGTTGGCAAATTGCAACTCCATGCATTAATAAAAAAAAAACATTTTAGGTTTGTTACTGGAGAACTTGATCATATAAATGGCAAGATTATGTGCATTAACATTTCTCGGTTTTTAAGAATGCTGCAAAAAATAAGTGGAGTGCTTGTCATCTAGCCTATTGAATGCATCTCCTTGGGAGTCGTGGTGATAATTCAGTGTTGCTGTGAAAGTACCCCAAGGATACTGTGGAGCTTTGAAGTGCTTTAAAATGTTTTAAACTGGGGGCCCTCAGAGAACCTGCTGCTTAATAGTATGAACAAGTTGTTAAGGCACAATAAATAATGTCAAGGAGCAGCAATTTTAAGCATCTTGAAAAAAAGGTTATCCACTTGCATGTCTGAAAAGTCTTTGCATACTTTGTAGTTTATGCAACTAGACACTATTAGTAGTGATGTGCTGTACTTTGGATCTAAAATTGAAAAGGGGCTCAGGAGTGGGTATGAGAAGGCACATTGTACCTGCATCTTTTCTTGGACTTATACAGTATGGTAGCCCTATACAAGCCCAGAAAAATACATGTACAAATTAAGGTACATTGTTTCCACACCCACTCTAAACTACCTTGTCACATGCTCTTTGTACTTTGTTAAGGCAAATGTAAATTTTCCTTAGGCAAAGTGAGTGTGGCTCCTTCTTTTTTATAGTAGTAGTCTTATTTCAGGTTTTACTTGTTTTCCAGCAGGAAATTAAATTTGGTTGTTTAACCAAATTGGTTGAACAATTGGAGGACAATTTATGATTTGCAAGACAGGAATTTAGAGACTAAATGCAAGTCTAAGGCCCAGCTTCCCTGCCTGTTTATCAAATGGACATTTAAAAACGCTTTAAAAGGTAAGAAGGTACTAAAAAGTTGGCACTGAATGGCTGAGTCATTCATTTTTTTCATACTTTGCAAAAGAGCCATGGTGGTGCAGTGGTTAGAATACAGTATTGCAGGCTGATTCTGCATTCCACTGCCAGCAGTTTGATCCTGACCAGCTCAAGGTTGACTCAGTCTTCCATCCTTCCGAGGTCGATAAAATGAAGACCCAGATTGTTGGAGGCAATATGCTGACTGCTTAGAGAGGGCTGTAAAGCACTATGAACGGATATATAAGTCTAAGTGCTATTGCTATTTTTTAGTCTAAATAGAGAAGAAAACCCCATATAAAGGCCAGCCCTTTGCATTCTCACTGCTTTTGGCAGCACGTTCAGCACACAATAACTTTTGTTGTTTCATCAATCTCAATATTTCTCATGAATAATGGAACATATTAATCTCCTCTCTCTTTTATATTCATTCCTTTTAATCAAGCTTTCAATAGCAAATACATGATAAAACAATAAGCATGCTGAACTAGGAAGCAATTATAGCACTTAAGGAAACCTATTGATATTTTTTTTAAAAAAAATCAAGAAAATGGGAAATGAGACACAGCAGGCTTCTCAGGGTAGGTTAGCCTCACGTCCAGAGCTGTTGAAAATCATTTTAGCCTATTCAAAGAGAGATTGGTTTTGTTGGCTGGCAGTATCTGGCCGAAAATAAAGGAACAACATTGGTCTTTTGAGATGCAGGACCAGCATTAACCTTCAAAGCTACAGTGGAAGTGATCACTGACAGAAAAAAATATTTTAATGAATGTGAAATTTAAAAAAAAACTTTTTTACCTTTTTATTTTGTACTATTGTATTGATTTTTAATAGTACTTGCAGCCGAAAGTAATAGTAATAGTAGTAAAGTTGGAAGGGACCTTGGAGGTCATCTAGTCCAACCCCCTGCTCAGGCAGGAAACCCTACACCATTTCAGACAAATGGCTGTCCAGTCTCTTCTTAAAAACTTCCAGTGTTGGAGCATTTACTGCTTCTGGAGGCAGGCTGTTCCACTGATTAATTGTTCTCACTGTCAGGAAGTTTCTCCTTAGTTCTAGGTTGCTTCTCTCCTTGATTAGTTTCCACCTGTTGTTTCTTGTCCTGCCTTCAGGTGCTTTGGAAAATAGCTTAATTCCCTCTTCTTTATGGCAGTTCCTGAGATATTGGAATACTGCTATCATGTCCCCCCTTGTCCTTCTCTTCGTTAAACTAGACATACCCAATTCTAGCAACCGTTCCTTATATGTTTTAGCCTCCACTTCCCTAATCATCTTTGTTGCTCTTCTCTGTACTCTTTCTAGAGCAGTGGTTCTCAACCTGTGGGTCGGGACCCCATTTGGGGTCGAACGACCATTTCACGGGGGTTGCCAAACCACGCTGTCCACCATTTTTTCCCCTTTTCCCTAGCTGTCCTACTCCCTCTTATTGGTGGCCACACCCACTTGGGGGTCACCACAACATGGGGAACTATATTATGGGGTCACGGCATTAGAAAGGTTGAGAACCACTGTTCTAGAGTCTCAAACATCTTTTTTACATCGTGGTGACCAAAACTGGATGCAGTATTCCAAGTGTGGCCTTACCAAGGCATTGTAGAGTGGTATTAATACTTTATGAGATCTTGATTCTATCCCTCTGTTACTGCAGCCTAGCACTGTGTTGGCCTTTTTGGCAGCTGCAGCACACTGCTGGCTCATATTTAGGTGACTGTCTACTAGGACTCCGAGGTCCCTCTCACAGTTACTACTATTGAGCATGGTGCCACCTATGCTGTACTTGTGCATTTGGTTTTTCTTGCCTAAATGTAGAATCTTGCTTTTTTCACCATTGAATTTCATTTTGTTAGTTAGTGCCCAGTGTTCAAGTCTGTCCAGATCCTTCTGTATCTTAAGCCTGTCTTCTGGAGTGTTGGCTATTCCTGTCAGCTTGGTGTCGTCTGCAAATTTGATGAGTTCCCCATCTATCCCTTCATCCAAATCGTTGATGAAGATGTTGAAGAGCACTGGGCCCAGAACAGAGCCCTGGGGCACCCCACTACACACTTCCCTCCATACAGATGCAGTTCCATTGAGGACCACTCACTGAGTACGGCCGGTCAGCCAGCTATGGATCCATCTGGTGTGATTCTGTCTACCCCAGTGGTGATTCTGTCTACTTGCTTAAGGTCATAGAAATCTAAGCAAACAAATAAAATGTTTGAAACTTGAACAGTTAGAAATTTGGATTAAGTGATTTAAAAAAATAGAATCAAATAAAATGGGGGTTTCTTCTGAATAAACAATATGCTGGCTCTTTTTTTTTGTAATTGCTCAGCAGTGTTATAAATGATTGTGTTATTGAAGTTCATGAATTCTAATAAATATTAAATGTACATTTAGCCTATGTTTGTATATAGATATGTATTAGTATAAATATATAGTTATATCAAGATAGATATTCAGAAAGCAATATAATATTTCAATAATTATATGATTTTTTAAGGAGTAAATTTCTTTTTTTTTTTTTTTGCTGTTCTTGCTCTTTTTACTTTTACTAGTTTTTAATTCTTTTTTAAAAAAAAACAAACTTTTTTTTTCTTTGTTAAAATGGCCTCAAAACGTCCTGGACCTGCTTCTCATCCTAAAGTTGCAACTCCTTCTTCAGTAACTCAGACTGTACAACAACAACCCAGACCTAAACCTTCTCCACCCTCACCACCACCGCAGTCAATAACACTTAAAGATTTGCAAGATGCTTTGGAAAACATTTATGAGAAAACTATACAAAAGACAGCAGAACTTATTGAGAAAAAAAATGATCAGATGAGAGTAGATATTATTTCTGCACTGAAGGGGCTTGCTGGACTTGTAGAAAAAATTGATGACAGGGTAGATGAAGTGGTGGGGAAGGTTGAAATACTACAAGATAGAATTGATAAGATAGAAGATAATGCAGACAATGTTCAGGATGAGATTTTAATGTCACAATATAGAAAAATGGAGTTCGCTTTGAGAATAAGAGGCTTGAAGGAGAATGTTCAGGAAAATTTGAAGGAAGAAATTGCAATTGAATTGGCTTCTATTTTGGAATGCGACCCTGAAGCAATGTTGAGAGATATAGAAAAGATTTTTAGAGTTAATTCATGGGTCGCAAAACAGAGGAAGCTACCAAGAGATATGGTGGTTTATTTTGCTAGAAGATCTTTGTGGAATGAAATCATTCAGGCTTTTTATAAGCACAGATTTCAGATAGCAACTCAAGATGTGATAATCTTAAAAGAAATACCTTCAAAAATCCTTAGGAGAAGGAGAGATTTTGCTTTTTGGGCGGATGAACTTAAGAAACAACAAATTTAATTCAGATGGGATATTCCTGTGGGGATAGTGGTGACTTATCTGGGTTTATGTTATCGTCTTAATACAATTTCTAAAGCAAAAGATTTTTATATGACTGTGTTAAAAGCAGACTCACCACCATCTCCAAGATCAAAAAAAGATGAGAGCAAGGCAGAAACACAATCTGATGTAGGCTTAAAGCCACGCCCAGGAGAAGAATTATTGGTTGAATCTATTCAATTAATTGATGACCCAAAACAACAGAGAATTACACGTGCTGCCTATAAACGTAGAGAAAGAGAACAACAGCAACAGCAACAACAACAAAAGGTTGATGATGGATTACACTTTACTTCGGAGCCAGTGGGAGGAGCAAGGCCAAAGAAGTCATTGACTGCAAGTCTAGAGGTTTTGTTCCAAAGGCTTCAACCTGCCAAGAATGGCAAAGCTTCTAACCTGGAATGTTAATGGGCTAAACACTCCAAAGAAAAGAAAGTTTTTTACTATTTGAAACAACATAAAAATGATATTATTTGTTTGCAAGAGACTCATATTATTTCCAAAGATCAAAAATACTTGTTTAACCCTCGGCTTGGGGTACATTTTATAGCTCCTGCATTGTGGAAAAAAGGAGGTGTAGTTATATATATAAGAAAAGAGCTTTCACCAAAATTAATTGACTTGGACTTACAAGGCAGATATGTTATTATTGATCTTTTAATAAATGATAATAGAACTCTTCTTGTTGGATTATATGCTCCCAATCAACAACAAAAACATTTTTACAAGATGATTCATCAGAAACTAATTTCTTTGGATTATAAATCAGTTATTATGATGGGAGATTGGATCCAAGCAAAGATAAGAAGGGTTCTTTTAAAGTGTGTAACCAGGCTAGACTTCCGAAAACTTTTTTTGATCTAAAGGAAGATTTGGAACTCAGAGATATTTGGAGAGAACGTAACCCTCAGGAAAAAGATTTCACCTTTTTTTCAGATAGGCATCAATCTTATTCTAGAACTGATTTTTTTCTAGTTTACTAATGACTTTTCTTTTAGAGTGAAGAATACTAAGATATTTTCTAGAATTTTTTCAGATCATAGTCCTGTATGGTTGCAAATTTCTTCGGATAAAGGGTCTAGAAGGTCTTGGAGGTTAAATGAGAATTTATTTAGATATGAAGAGAATATACAGAAATGTAGAGGTTATTTAAAATAATTTTTCTCTTGGAATATGAATAAGGGCACCTCGATGCCAATGGTTTGGGATTCCAGTAAAGCATACATGCGAGGGATTTTGATCTCTATGAATAATGCTCATAGACGTAAACAAACTGAGAAGCGTAAAGAGTTGGAAGATGAGATTAAATGTAAGGAAAAGATTTTATTATCAAATCCAATGGATAATAATCTGAAAGCTTCTATAACTCTGCTTAAGGAACAATTTAATATGTTAATAGCGGATCAGATGGCAATTAATTTGAGGTACATGAAGTATATAATACATTTTGTAATGCAAATAAACCTGGTAGATAGTTGGCTTATCAATTATGTAAGAAGCAGAAATCAAGGATTATAAACAAAATATGTTATAAAGGCAAAGAGGTGTATCAACAAAATTTGATTAAAAAGGCTTTTTTAGATTTTTATTCTAAGTTATATACTAGTGAAGCTATACAAATCTCAGAGGTAGAAAATTATTTACAACAAGCCAATTTTCCCAGAATTACGACTGATCAGCATGATGGAATTAATGCTGCAATTACTGCTGAAGAGATTACCTCTGCAATTAAACAATTAAAGGCTGGTAAGACGCCAGGTACTGATGGATTAACTGCAATTTATTACAAGATGCTATTGGAAGAAATGATAGAATCATTGAAGGAACTTTTTAATGACATTTTGCTGGGAGCAGAGTTACCTCCATCTTGGAAAAGGGCCTTCATATCATTGATTCCAAAGGATGATCAGGACTTGTCCCAGCCTAGAAATTATAGGCCTATATCTTTGTTAAGATATAGATATAAGATTTTTGCAAAGATTTTGGCAAATAGATTAATGCAGGTTTTGAAACAACTGATTCATACTGATCAATCGGGATTTATAACAGGAAGATACATGAAAAATAATGTAAGACAATTGGTTAATATAATAGAATATTTGGATAAGAATAATCAAGGTGTATGTCTGGTTGGAGACTAGAAATAATAGAGGAGAATAAATATGGAAAGGTCAAAAGTGAAAATATGTGTACAATAATGTATAATAATAATAATATGAATTATTCTTAGTAAGAAATAGAACATGAAGGGAGAAAAATGTAATAAGAAATAATGGGGCTATAAGGACAAATATTTAAATAAGAATAAGGGGGAAATGTAAATATTAGATTACTATTACGTAATTGTTGTAAAAAAAAGGAGGAGTATATATTGTGTGTGTATGTGTGTTATGTTTTGCTTTGTTTTGTTTTGTCTTGTTGGTTAAAAATAAATTAAAAAAAAAAGAATAATCAAATTCCTGCTGCCTTAATATTTATAGATGAGGAGAAAGCTTTTGATCAATTAGATTGGAAATTTTTATTGAAAGTGGTAGAGAAAATGAATTTTGGAGATAAATTCTTGTGTGCTCTTAAAGCTGTATATTAGCAACAATCAGCACAAATTATAATTAATGGGGGATTAACAGAGCAATTTAAAATAGAAAAAAGTACTAGGCAAGGGTGTCCTTTATCCCCTTTGTTATTTGTATTAACTATGGAAATCTTACTTATTAAAATTTGAGAATCCTCTAGATTAAAAGGAATAAAAATAAATAAGATTGATTATAGGTTGAAAGCTTTTGCTGATGATTTGGTGGTGACATTATCTTATCCAATAGATTCGGTTAATGAATTGGTTGAAATTTTAGCACAGTATGGACAGGTCTCTGGTTTCAAGGTGAATAAGAATAAAACTAAAATTTTACTTAAAAATGTGTCTATGAAGGGAAAAGATACTATAGCTGAAGCAACAGGTTTTGATGTAGTTAATAAGGTTAAGTATTTAGGAGTATATATCACAACATCTAATGGGAAATTATATAAGAATAATTATGAACAATTGTGGATAAAGGTACAAAAAGACCTAAATGACTGGCAAAAACTACAATTATCTTTGTTGGGGAGAATTTCAGTAGTAAAGATGAATGTTCTACCAAAGTTTCTTTTTTTTATTTCAGATGTTACCCATTTTGAAAAAGGATGCAAATTTGGAAGAGTGGCAGAAGGGTATCAGTAAATTTATATGGGGTGGCAAGAAACCAAGGGTTAAGTTTATTTTACAAGATGCTAGAGAAAGGGGTGGACTTAAAGCATCTAATCTGAAATTATATTATGATGCGGCCATTTTAACTTTAGTAAGTGATTGGCTTAATTTAACAAACAAAAATATTTTGGTTCTTAAAGGCTGGGATTTATTATTTGGTTGGCACGCATATTTAGTTTTTGATAAGAAAGTAGATTGGGTGTTTAAGTCACATATTTTAAGAAATGCCATACTCCGTGTCTGGAGGAAGTATTATTATAAATTGAACTATAAAATACCCATTTGGGGGATTCCTGGACAGGCAATTCAAGGGGTTTCTAAAGGGGTGAATTTTGACAATATTTCCTATAAAGAGTTGCTCATTTGGTCAGGTACAGATTGGCAATTAAAGTCTTTTGATTTGTTAAGGCAAGAAAATATTTTACAATCATGGTTTCAATATTTACAAATAATGGAGAGATGGAGGGTAGATAAGAAGGTGGGAATTACTTTAACAGATGAAAACTTGGTAATTCAGATTAAAGATCAGAAATTTGCTCATATCAAAAGAATTTATAATGAGTTGATAAAATTGGATTCAGAAACAGAGTTAGTAAAAGATTGTATGATCAAATGGGCCCAGAATATACAGGAACCAATCTTAATGGATTCTTGGGAGATAATCTGGGTTAGAAATGTTAAATTTACTCAAGCACAAAATTTGAGGGAAAACTTTTATAAAATGTTTTATAGATGGCATTTGGATCCTAAAAAGTTATCTTGTATGTATCCGAATTTGCAACCCAAATGTTGGAGATGTGGTTCCTTGGATGCAACTTATTTTCATGTTTGGTGGACTTGCAAAAATATTAAAGCTTTTTGGATTATGATTTGGTGGAACATTCAAAAGGTTTTTAAAAGGAAAATTAAATTTACTCCCCAATTATTTCTTTTGGGTATTTTTGTGGATTTTGATGTTAAAGAAACTATTTTAATGCTGAATTTAATAACAGCAGCAAGACTATTGGTGGGTCAGTATTGGAAAAAAGATTCTGTGCCTTCTTTGGAAGAATGGGTGTTCAAGGTTTCTAACTTAGCAGAAATGGCTAAAATTTCTGCTTACTTAAAGGATCATTCACAAAAGAGATATTTCTGTATGAAGAAGATGGATAGAATATATTCAGAAGAAGTATGGAACAACAAAGTTTCATTTATTTTATGAATAATGGATTTTTATTAAATTATGAATTCAAGTTTGCAGAGAGTTAAGGGTTATTAGGATTCCAGTTATTGTATAAGTAGTAAATTTAAGTTGAGTATGTTTAGTTTTCTTTTTTTTTTCTTCTTCTTTTTTTGTAATCCTGTACTGAGCTCTGGGAAGTCGGGGGGGGGAAGGGGGTGGGGGGAGGGGGAGGGGAGAGTATGGGTAATATGTTCAATAGTTCAGATTTTGATGATAGAGGATTGCTCGGGCATTTTCCCGCAGACCGCATCCGATTGAGAAGAAGAGGAGAGGGACAAGTAAGTAGAAAGATGGAGGAGAGAGAGAGGAGAGGAGAGGAGGAGGTAGAAGGAAGGGGGAAGTGAAGAGATGAGAGGGGGATGCGGTCTGGGGGGAAATGGGTGAGCAATGTCGGAATTTGTGTGTTGTATTTTAACTTCTTATGTATCTGAATTTTTTTTCTTATGATTGTAATGAAAATAAAATAATAAAAATTGAAAAAAAAATAATTATATGAAGAACACATTAAATAATAAATGGTGTACTGTATAATATTTGGTTAAGTTTTAAATATTAGTTGCAAGACATATGAATCTATTAATAGCTATGAATCATTGTGCCTGATTTTCTCCAATTAATTTGTGTTAGGACTGTCAAACAGAATTGGAGGCCAAGAAAGTACACCTCATTCTCCACACTCATTCTCAGTAAATTGATTTTAGAATGGATGACTCATTATAAGTTATACAAAAGTTGAGTTGATCTCCCTATTTCTAATCTATTTATCCCTTCTTCTCAAACTCCTATTCATTCCTTTTTTATCTGGCCAACAAATGTTAATTTTTAATGTGCTTAAAGTTTGAGAAGAAGAAATGATATTCTATCAATAAGGAAGAAATCATGGTTTGCGTGAATGCTTGAACTCATAAAAAGAATTATCTGAATTAAATTAGGTAGACTTATAAGCAGATAAATAATGCTTCTTTGGTGGTACATATGAAAAAGAGTTCCCATCTACTTACATTACAGGCTTCCTTTTCCCATATATTTCATATTATATTATATGGGAACATAAAGTAATATAAATGGTAAGATCTTAAGCAAATTAATCTGCGGGCATTTTGTATATTTTATTCATAGTTATAGAAGTGTTGTCTAAATGTTAATCTTATAAACAGAATTATCCAATAGCTATCCAACATTATCTATTAAATCTTTGGATAAAGTCATCCAATCACCAGTGATCAAAGTGATACCCTGGCTTCCCTTTCACAGTGTCAGAAGGATATAGGGGTCTGGATAGGGGACAAGAAGCTTCAACTAAACCTTAGTAAAGCAAGTGTCTATGGATCTGATTGTTTATCATCTAGTTATGGATGGGGTTGAACTAACCCAGACAGATCCAGGGCAGAATTTGAGGGATCTCATAGACTCACAACTACTGCTCAAAGAGCAGGTGGCAGTCGTGACTAGGAGGGCCTTTGCACAATTTCATGTTGTGTGCCAGTTGCATCCTTATCTGGATCACACAGCATGCACAGTTCTGGGGGCCCCTAGGGTGGCACATAAACAGCACTGTTGGGCAAGTTGCATTGGTTACCAGTTTGCTTTCAGATCCAATTCAAGGTGTTGGTTTGTTGTTGTTGTTAATTGCGAAGTCATGTCCGACCCATCGCGACCCCATGGACAATGTTCCTCCAGGTCTTCCTGTCCTCTACCATCTTCTGGAGTCCATTTAAGTTCTCACCTACTGCTTCAGTGACTCCATCCAGCCATCTCATTCTCTGTCGTCCCCTTCTTCTATTGCCCTCAATCTTTCCCAGCATTAGGCCCTTCTCCAGTGAGTCCTTCCTTCTCATTAGGTGGCCAAAGTATTTGAGTTTCAATTTTAGAAAGATCTGGCCTTCTAAAGAGCAGTTGGGGTTGATCTCTTCTAGGACTGACCGGTTTAAATGCCTTGCAGTCCAAGGGACTTGCAGGAGTCTTCTCCAGCACCATAGTTCAAAGGCCTTTTAGTAAAACCCCATGGACAGTACTAAAAGGTGTTGGTTATTACCTTTAAATATGGCACAAGTCCAGGTTATCTGAGGAGTCAACTCTCCCCAGTGAGACTAGCCTGCCCCACCTGCTCCACTGAAAAAGGCATATTGCAAACCATGTCTGCTAAGGAATTTTAGTAGAGACAAGGAGAAGGACTTTACTCTTGTGGCCTTGGTCCTATGGAATATCCTGCCACCAGAGGTAAGAACTGCTCCCACCCTTTTAGCCTTCCAGAAGGATATCAAAGCTTGGGCCCCAAAGTGGGTGCTCACTGCTGGAGGTGGTTGATGGGGTAAGAAGATTGCATCTTTTTGCTCCCCTCTCCTTGTTTTTTTTTTTTTTTTGTTTGCAAAACAAATGTTTGTAGCTTTTAAAATTTTTAAAAGCTGGTGGCTGTAAACTTTTGTAGCTTTCAAAACTTTTAAAAATTTAATTGTTTTTTTGTACTTATCTTTTTACTCTTTGTAAGCTACCCAGAGTCACCTTACTAGGGGATGGGCAGCATATAAATTTAATAAATAAATAAAATGTTAATGGTAGCTATGCCCTTTGTATGGTAATAGAGTGTGGGTTACTATATTTTCTAAAAGGAGAATGATCAGAAAGTTAAATCTATCTTTGCCCTAAAAGGAAGAATTCTCATTACATCTAGGATGATCCTACCAATTTAAAGATGAATTATTTAAGAGAAAAGCCTAATCTTTGTTTCAAGCAAATCCATTACTTATGGTGGAAAGAAATCCATAATATAAGAAAGGAATAATACCCTTTCTTGAAATAAGCAATTCATTGAAATAGAAATGTGCTAACTTGAACCCAGAGCTTTTTCTTTCTTTCCAAACAAATGTTCTGTGATGTACTACCGCAAAAGTGTTTATCAACAAGGGTAGAATTGGAAATAAATTCTGTTATTTCATTGTGCTGTCATATCAACAACAGAATGTATATTACACAGGCATGACAAATTCAAATATTCATCTTTGAAGTGTAAAGTGATTTACGGAGCTTATTAAAGAAGCTAGTGACAGTCAGATTTAATACAGCCACATTTTCCAGAGATCACTGAAATAAAGTAGATATCGTTCCTGGTTCATTTCAACGAGGCTAGTAGTCATATGTTGTGAAAGGGTATGTAGTGAATAGGGCAAGGAGGTCTATTGTATGTAATGTTGTTACTTATTCACATCAGATAAATTCATTCATTTGATTTATCACCTGTATCAACTATTCATGGTGTATCTCAAAATAAATTAAAATAGAGATAAAGAACCCATATAATTAAATTCAAGAAAACAATTGTATTAAAGCAACAGGTTAAAAGCAGCATAGCCTAAAACCATGGGAAACATAAAGAAGAAAGAAAGTAGAAAAAAGACTGTTAGGAGATCTATTTCCCAATCCTATATTGACTATTACAATTTTAATTTTATTATTTAAGCCTTTAAAATAAATGTATAAAATTAAATGCTCCCTTATCGTGAAATAAATGTTCAAATTTTCTTGCAGTTTACATCTATTTCTATTAAAATCAACAAATACAATGTCTTTGCAGCATCTTCTCACTCATGCAAAATTTCTGCTTGTAAGGAATTTTTTCCCAATAGGAGAACAAATTACACCAAAGCACCTTGAAGGGGAATGCTTTTTAGTGTTTATTTTAACCAGCCCATAGAAAGAAATATAGAAACACTGAACAAGAGGAAGTCAGAAAAATCTGTTATGAAAACATATTTTTAAAAAACAGATCAAAACTCCAATCAAGAAAATACAAGATATTCCTAATACATTGGTAGTATTGTTATCGTCCAAGGAAGGATTATTTATTTATTCACTCACTTTATTAGCATTTTCAATTCTTGATGTGAGTCAATGAGGATGATAATTCATTAAACTTGCGTGCCACCCACTTTTAATAACTCTGGGCAACTCACAACAGTCAAATTAGAATTAAAAAAAAGATTAAAAATGGCAAGTGCAATGAAGTGAGATGTCTGACTCTCCCTCACCAAAGACCTGGGTGAAGAGCCAGGTCTTCACAGCATTTCTAAACAACAACAATAACAGAGTGGGAGTCTTCCAATTCTTGGGGGAGGGGATGGAATGGAGACCCTCATTCCAGAAAGCAGGTGTTGCTACAGAGAAGATGCACTTCTCAGAACTCTATAGATGAGATGGTCTGATTGAAGGAACTCAATCCCACAAGATCAAATTGATCAGCAGACATTATGGGAGACAGGAAGCCCCTCAAGGAACCAGGCCCTATGGCACAATAATAATAATAATAATAATAATAATAATAATAATAATAATAATAATAATAATAATAATAATAATATGAAGAACAGAATAGAAGCATGGGAAGGCAAAGCACTACATGGCCAATACATTAAAAAAATAGCTGGGGAAGCAGATAATAACAAGACCTGGCAATGGCTAAAAACAGGAAAATTGAAGAAAGAGACCGAGGAATTAATTCTGGCTGCAGAAGACCAAGCCTTAAGGACAAATACATATAAAGTCAAAATTGAGAAGAGAGCAACAGACAGTAATTGCCGCCTATGCAAAGAAGCTGACGAAACAGTGAACCACCCGGTAAGCTGTTGCAAGAAGATTGCATAGACTGTACAAGCAGTGGCATGACAAAGTAGCAACAATGGTGCATTGGAAGATCTGCAAAAAATATCATTTGCCTGTAAGCAAAAACTGGTGGGATCATAAAATAGAGAAAGTCATAGAAAATGATAAAATTAAACTGCTCTGGGACTTCAGAATTCAAACAGACAAGCACCTGCAACATAACACCCCAGACTTAACAATTGTCGATAAGAAAGACAAAAAAGTCTGGATAGTGGACGTGGCAGTGCCTGGAGAAAGCAGAATAGAAGAGAAAGAACTGGAGAAGATAACAAAATACAAAGACCTACAAATAGAAATAGAAAGACTGTGGCAAAAGCAAGCAAGGGTAGTACCAATAGTCATAGGCTCCTTGGGTGCAATCCCAAAACAACTGGAGCACCACTTGAACACCATTGGCATTGACAAATTTGCTATTAGTCAATTGCAAAAGGCGGCCTTACTAGGAACTGCTTCCATCCTGCAACGATATCTGTAATACCATCAAACATCCATATCTGCCTATCCCAGTTCCTGGGTAAGGACTCGATAGGTAGACAAAATGTCAAATCCAATCTGAACATCTGGCTGACTGTGCAATGATCAATAATAACAACAACAACAACAACAACAACAACAACAACAATAATAAGGAGTACATCATTCTAGCATATTTCAATAGGAAAGTTTTTTGTCCCAAACAAAACTAGGATAGTCCCCTTCTGGCTTTATTGCAACTGGAACATTCAAAACATAGACCTTCTCATTAAATGCTGGAATCCCATGTTCACAAAAATTGCCATGAGAAAGCTGCATTGGCAGGGGTTGGAACAACATCAAGGAAACTCATTAGCAGAGTGTTCAAACTACAATCAATCCCAAAAAATGTTTATGCTATCTCCTAATGAGTATTTGCCTGGAAATAATTCACATTCACCTTGTTTTGTATAGCCCAATATACTACATGCTGTAAAAGTCTATATAATTTATTGGCCACCTTACATTAGAAACTTTAGGTGGGTGCCTTATAAAATTAGAACCAGAACTAGCTAAAATAACCACAGTAATACAATAAAATGTTGTGTATATTAATCAATATTTGCTAGGATAGAGCTGTTAAATTAAACCAAAAGTTATAAAAGTCATCTGGCTTAAATGGTTTCAGAAAGACTTAGCCAATAAGAAACTTCCTTATGAATGAACTTTTTCACCTTAAACCATGCACATAGAAGTCTATGTACTGTTGTTAAAATTTAGAATCTACTCATATATGTTGCAGTGACCTTAAACAAAATTTGCAAGTAAATAAAGATCCATTCTTCATAGCAAAGTGAACCCACTTGGCATTTCTGGGATTGTCCTTTAGATTTTTTTTTAATTGCTTCTTTCTCATACGGAATCATTTTTATATGTGGCCAGTTTCAACCTAGATCAATCTAAAGGTAAGGCAGTTTACCTGAACTCATTTGAGAAATGTTCACTGGATAGTTTTTAAATCAATTTGCTTAATAGCATTTAAAGTCATTTGGACATATCGATGTCACGTGCCAACTGATACAAGCAGAAAACAGATCAGGCAACCTCACTAGAAGATTCAATTACCTTTCATTGCTGTAACAGCACACCAGATAATTTTTCACTATGGACTTTTTTTTAGCAGTGTTATGTTCAGCCTGCTGCTCTCTAATTTAGTTTATTAAAAAATCAAATAGACAGGATGCTGTGTTAATGGCCCCATGATAACCCTTCCAATCCAGCTATTGACCCCTATTTACTGCTGCCTCAACCCCTACATAATCATTTGGGCCTCCTTTTGATTGCAAAAGCCTGGACCTCCACTCCCAGCTTTGATCTAAACTACACCCGGGCCTCTCTAATTACCAAAAATAACTGCTGTAGCATTTCAAGCCATTGACTGCTATTTCAGTATACATACCTCCTTCTACTTTTTCCTCAAACATATCATGCTTCTTTTTTTAACTTCCCTTAGGTATAACAATAGAGAGGAAAGAGAGATGAAGGATAAAAGAAACTCCCGTGTCACAAGGAACATGCATATTATGAGCATATGCTATAGCCTACAGATGTGTTGGAAGAATTCTAGCACAGCAGCAACAAGGCTTGTTGAAAAAAGCTCAGTCCCAACCTCCTTGCACTCTAGATATTGTCATGTATATTAGCTGCAGTCACCAAGCTTTAGTAATAATCTGCTCAGCAACTGTATAGTAGTAGTAGAAAGAGAAGCAATTATATTTGGTGTATTTTTATAACACATGCAAATAAATATATATATAATATATAGCTGTCCAGAGTTTGATATAAGATGGGTGGCTATATAAATGTTTTAAATAAATAGTACTATTAAAATAACATAAATGAATATTAACAATAAAATAATAGACTAATCAATATAGGATATTTCCTAATATTAGCACTATAAAAAAACATAAAGGGTGGTTCCAGCTTCAGAAAGATTCTCTGATAAGAAATGATTAAAATCTTAAATTTCTAGGGACTGGACTACAGTTGAAATTTGCAAGTAAATTGATTTTGGAAAGTGTGAGACTGATGGAAAAAAGCCTTAACCCATGATGTGGTCATTTAAATGCAAGAAAAATCTAATCAACTGATCAACTTTGATTGTGCGATTGAACTGAATGCACAGAAATAGAACAGAATAGAACAGAACAGAATAGAAAACTTTATTGTCACTTTAAATGTACACTAATCAGCATACATTAAAATGAGATTTCGTTGCACACAGCTCTCAAAGGGTAACCAATGTACACTGCATAAACAAAACAAAAAAATAAAAAATAAATAATGCATATACCCACATACACACACACACACACATAAGGCCCAGAGAAACAACACAGTCTAATTCGGATATATACAATACATGGTGAGAAAAACAATTTTTGCAAGTTTACCAGACGGATGGCATAGGGAACAAAGCTGTTTCAGAATAAAATGTGAATTATAATCAAATAATTATTCAAATAATTGCAAAATAATTACAAAATAATTGCATGATCCAAAATGTATAGACCAGAAGGGCAGCACCACTAATTGAAAAGAATGCCACATTCTTTATCAATGTCTCATCTAAATTCCAAGTTCATTCACTATATTTTATTATGATTTTAAATGTTGCCAAATGTAATGGCCATAGATGTTTGCCCATCTGAAGGAAGACTGAAAACTGAAACAGTTCAATTCTGATTCAGCCTAAACTCATTCTAGAGTTCAGCAGATTCTCATGTCTTGTCTTTTACTAAATCAGTATGAAAATTTAGGGAACTTAATTGTTTCTCCCATTTTCAAAATCTAATCAGCCATTCCTTAGTATTGCTCTATTAGTTGTTTTCCCCAAGGCACAATTTCCACTGATCATTATTTTCTCCAACTGAATGATATTATCTAGCTAATATGTTACAGCTTTTCTGAATGTTTCATGGATTGTGGAGGTGGATATTTCATATGAAATTCATAATTAATACTTTACGGTACACATTTTCTCTTGTACATGTGAATGTATGAATTTAATGACTAAATGTGGAGCATTCCTAAATTCTATTGTAAACTTTCAAAATGTTAAGAAAATTGTTGTTCCTGAAGAAATAAATCTATTACTTTCTTGTAGTCTTTCCATTCTTTCCTTTCAAAGTGTTCTTAAGCTTTCCCATTTAAAACCCTTTTCAGTATTTGCATGTCAGAAGGTATGTATTGTATTACCTCATCTAATTTACAAAAGAAAAAAAATGCTGGCACAAGAAATGAAATCTTATGCAGCAGGAGAAAATGGCAACTTTAGTTACTTATCATCAATGTAAGCTCTAATCTTTTCTGCCATTTTGTGTACTATCTATTTTATTTTTCCCAGTTATGGTGGAATTTGCACCTGTAGGGCCAGTGAGGGAGAATTTGGGCAATACATAGCTTCCCCAGAGAGAGGCTTGGTTGAAGAGTACTGAGTTCGATGGGGGAGATGAGAAGAAATTCAGGAGAATCATACTCTAAAACAGTGGTTCTCAACCTGTGGGTCGGGACCCCATTTGGGGTCAAACGACCATTTCACGGGGGTCGCCAAACAAGGCTGTCTGCCATTTTTTCCCCCTTTTCTTTGGCCACGCCCCTGCCACCCAGTGATGTATAAGTGGTTGGGGGTCACCACAACATGGGGAACTGTATTATGGGGTCGCGGCATTAGAAAGGTTGAGAACCACTGCTCTAAAATCTCTTAGGCTATGTCTAATAGATTAGAAAGTTATAGTTTTAGTTTGATAAGATTCTGACCACTAGGTGTAGGCAGATAAAGAATAAAACTCAATTGGATTTTATTGTGTTGCCTCTAAATTTGGGCCTGACACCCAACTTAAAATTTAAAATAGCTTTCTTAACCATGTAAAGAAAATGTTATTTCCTTCATTAAATTCAGTGATTTTGCTTAAATAAAAAATTAAACAGCCAAAGATGTCAAGCTAAATCATCATCTGTCAAACCCCTGTAAACACAGTAGTAACTGGAATTTAATTAAGTCCCAAAGAAAGCATCAATAATTGCATCAATCTTTTCATGTTTTAAGTACTTGAGCAGCATCTGTTGTGTTGTTATTGTTGTAAAAAATAAAGAATTGCAACTTTGTAAAAAAGTTAGCAGTAGTACATATTTGGCTAGGAGGTTTAAGGCAGTTATTTAAAAACTGGTTTGTTTTTTTTTACCAGTGATTTTCTTCCAATATAAAGATGTAATAAATTATAGACTTGCAAATTAATTGTCTAACTTTGATAGGACCTGTATCATATATTTCAGTTTCAATATTTTAATGGTTGAAAAAACACCAAAGAACATATTTGGCATATTCCATTTTTCCATTTAAATTGCTACAGCCTACTCATGCCAGCCTGATCCTAAACTGGATTAACAAAAACCTATCTGGGCTGATACATTTTAGCAACAGTTTGCATCACTTTTCATTGATCATTTCCCCTGATGCTGTGCTTTCCATCTTTCTGTTTCCAAAAAAATGGTGACCATTTCCGTTCTGTATGCAAGTCTATTTGTCTGTCCATCTGTCTGTCTCTTTTTCTTTGTGTCTTTCTTTCTCTCCATAGTTAATTTTATCAGATTAATACATAAAAATATAGACACGTGCAAGCACAACAAGCAGCTTTTTCGAAAAAATCAACTCTCCGCTTTTTTCCCCACCATGCACTTCAATGTTTGTATATCTCCCTTTACATAAAGACATAAAGAAATAGCACAGTAATTAAGAACTTTCCTTTTCACAGAAAAAGTTGCTGGTGTTAAACCCAGCAGAAACCTTAACTGAACTACTTTTTTTTTTGGAACAAATATATTGAGTTTACCATTTTTTCAGTCACCTGAATTAGAATAGTTTTGCTCCCAGTTGCCAGATAATCCATATGTTGTTGCATTTCAAGCCAGCAACCTTCTTTATACTAAGCAAAGATCTTAGCCATTATAATATATCTTTAGTGCTTATAAGAGAAGATACACAACCTATTTCAGTACAGTCATGTGAAAACTTGGTTCAGTTGAAGGGATTCTTCTTCTTCGAAGTAGCTGAAAAGATATTAAGCAAACTAAAGCAGCCTAGCCCAATCAGACAAGAAACTTGAGGCAACATAGCATAGAAAAGTGTATTTTGGAAATGGTAGAGAAATCCTTTTGTTGACTTTGGTGAACTGGCTGATGCCAGTTGGGATTCAAATATGTGAAAAACTGGTTCTCTATGTAGATGCCACTTCCAGAAGTCCATTCTGGGCCTGGACAAAAAAATAGCTACTGGTTCTGCCGAAGTGGTGAGAACTAGCTGAATCCTACTACTGGCCCTAGCCCTTTTTTGCAAAGCCCAGAACACACCCCTGGAAGTGTGTGGATGCCATTATGGAAGTCCTTTCTGAGCTGGGGAGGCCTCCCAGGCCCAGAATGGCACACTGGAAGTGCGTGGACACCACTTCTGGAAGTCTGTTCTGAGCCTCAGAGGCCTGGGGAAGGCCCCCCGGGTCAGAACGGCATACCAGAAGTACATGGAGGCCTGGCCTAGAAGCAGCGTCCATGTAGAGAACTAGTTGTTCAGGTATTTGAATCCCACCACTGGGCTCACCCTCATGCTACCTTGAAAACAGTCCCCAAACAACAGCCCCTATAGTACCAAGAAAGCCCACGGAGTAGGAACATACTCACTGGGCAAGGTCCAGGGTTCCAAGTCCAATCCACCAGGCAGGGTCCAGGCCCAAGACCAGGCCAGTCCTCAGGACAAAAAAGAAGCAATTCCAAAGCCTCTGTGAAGCAAAGGCCAAACATAGATCACCAAAGAAGGATGAGGTCCAAAACAAAATGTGAAGAGCAATCTTCCAAGCTAGGCAAGGCAACAGGCACAAGTAAAAGCTGGGGGAGTGTAAGCCAAAGCAAACAATTGTTCCTGGCAAAGACTATCTCCTCATGGCTTCTCCTTACGTTACTCCCCTCCAGGTGTTCCTTGTGATGAATGGTGGGTAGACCTCCTCCTGAGTAGCCTTATAGCATTCCCTTGGATCAGTGGAGCAGGCAGCTGTTCCTCATCAGAGGAGATTGGCTGCCTATCAACACCACTGCCAGTCAGCAGCAGATCCTCCTCTATGTTTGTGCAGGCAGACAGCTCTCTATCTGACTGATCTGGGACAGCATCTCCTCACCCCTTGGCATGACTTTCCTGTTGGACAGTCCCAGCTTTAACTCTTCCTCCTCCTCCTCCTCCTCCTCCTCCTCCTCCTCCTGCTCCTCCTCCTCCTCCTCCTCCTCTGAACTAGCCTCTGAGGGGGCCATGGCATAATGTTCAACATATTTTTCAGTGTATGTATTTGCCATTAGTGCCTGATTCCAGTTGGTGGATCATGTAAATTTTTAGTGAATCAACAATTTATATTACTGTGAAACTGAAACGAAGTGAATCTCTGCCTTACTGATCAGCTTTGACCAAGAAATACCCATCTAATGACTGACACAGCAACTAAGTTGGAAATTTTTATGAATAACTAAGGTCTGTTGGTTGATGCAGTTCAGTTGTGATTAAAGCAAGTTCAAAAAATGTGATGGTTGGTTTAGTGATTATTATAAATTGATAGCAGGTCATATTTAATGCAAGTCCAAACTCAGTTAACATGGCTGCAGGTGAGGATAGTGCATGAGCAGTTGGTAGTGGTCAAAATAGAAAAAAAGGAAGGTTCTATTTGAGAAAAGATAAAAAAGAGACGCTCAGTTTGAAGAGCTATAGCAGAATATAGCAAATAGCAGGTCAGGTTTTGATATGAGTTTATCCTCCAGCTTGTCCTTTGTTCACTTGATTATATATATATCAATATTTATAACATCTATTTGGAAGATTGCATAGAAGGCTACAGTTCATTAGAAAGAAATAAAAACACTTTTAAATATTTTCAAGACAATAAAGATGCTTTTATCAGTGTAAGCTTAACTTTAGGAATGATATTTAGATATTTTTTTGTTTCTACTCTGTGATTTTGTTGAAAATTAATGTAAGTTGTTAGATATTCTTTTATTCTTTTACTGTTATACTTCATTAATAAACATTCAAAAATTTCTGTTTAAACATTTTCATTGCCCATTTGCATTAAGCTTGAACCAGTTACCCTATTTTAGAAATATCTCATTGAATAGTGTGAATTTGAATAAAGTATCCAATGCAAGGGTGTGTGAGAAAGACCTTGGGAGACAGGGGGAAGAGACACACAAGAGGCAGCTTAGCCCTCTAAAGGACTGTGGCATGGCAGACTGTCAGAAGGGACTCCCCCAAGGTTTTTTTGTAAAAGAGACAGCAGATAAATGTACTTTCAGATTTGCAAGATCTTATCAATGTAACCTTACAGTAAAATAGAATTAGTTCATCTGAATGTGCTTCCTATCTGGTTTACCTCACAAGGCGGATATAAGGTGTCAGTTTGTGGGATTCATTATCAGCACTACAGTACAGAACAGTACAAACATACCTGTACTGAGAGCTACAGGGCTTGGTGATTTGTTTCTGGGCAACTGTTTTCAAAAACCGAAGCAATGCTCTAACTGGTGGCTGCAATATTCTCGTATAGATAATTCTTCTCAGGTTCTTGAGGAAGAGGCCCATTTCACTTCTCAGAAAAATGCAAGTGTTGGAATGAATTTTCATTGATTGTAAATGAATCCTCTTAAGTGCCTCCTGGTATTAAAATACATAAACAACTTTCTTCTCATTTTAATTGCTTTTAAGACTTCCTCTTTCTTTATAACTACTAATTATATTGATTCATTTAAACTCCTGTGTTTAAGATTATGAAAGCAGAAAGTAGAAAAAATAGCCAGATACGTAGAAAAAAAAATATGCTAAATAAAATGGAAACATTTTGATTTGCATTTCCCTCTGTTATGAAAACAATAACAATTAATAGATTATTTTCAAGGGAAATAAACTGTGTAAAATTATTAATGAATTATACATAATTTCTCACATTACATATGTTAGCCAAATTAGTCAGTGTGGGACTCCTAAAAAGGTATTCAAAAAGATACATTTGCCAATTATTGTACACTATTGTACAATTGTACACTAGAACTTTCTGTTGATATTGCCACTCATCCCATCTATCTTTTCTTTACTCTTCTTCTGCATCCCCATCTGGCTCTATAAGGTTTCTTTAGTGCTCTTTAACATGCTTTCAACAGAAATCAGAAGAGAGAAATAGACACCATATTTATTTCTTATATTTTAATATACATTGATTTAAGAGCACAGTAAGTGCAATCCAAAAAGCATATAGCCAATTAAGTTATATAATGTAATATAGTGGATATTGGGTTCGTCCTGAGAATTTGATTCAAATTGAAACTTCTACTTCTTAGATCAACCTAATGTATAATAATAGTTATTATTACAAGGTGGAGTACAAAACAAAGAGTTATTAATTACAAATCAATTTAATAAAGTTAGCTCAGAACTTTATAACAATCCAGTTGTCAGATTTTAACACTAAAGCTATTTGTTTTGACAGAAACAAGTTTCGACATATAATATTGTGTAGTTTAATTCCTTAAAATAGTTTTGTTATGATTTCTTGCAACCATTTGTAACTGATCTGTTTCATGATTTTTAGTGTTTTTTATTTGTACTGCATTTTAAATATATATAACAGTAATAGCTGAAAGGAAAGGAAATTTATTACTTTTGCTGTTAGTTGTACCTACTTGTAAAGCATTTGTATTATTACTTGCACCGCTGATATCATTATTCGCTTTGGTTTAAAAATGCAATGAAAATTGCTCTATTAACAAAATGCATCTCTTTTAGTCTCTTTTAGGCAATTTAGTCCCTTTTTGGGGGGGACATCATTCTTACTGAAAAAAACATCATTTTAGTGCCATTTTTATATTGCTACATATCAACACATTGCTTCATTGAATAGATTAAAGTTATTTATCTACACAAATCAAACTAAACTATGATAATATTGCAGTTTTATCTCTGAATTTTATATTCCACTCACTTCCTTTGTTAAAAGAAAAAAAAAACCTACAATAAACTTGAAAACAAACAGTTTCAGCCTGTTCTTATTTGTTTCATCTTCAAGTATATTTTTATATTTTTAGACACGGATGTTTACAGCTGAATCATAATTTCCTTAGATACTTATGATTCACTTATTTATAATGCTCTATTGATAAGCAGGCATGTGATACAAAGACCAATTCATATTTGAAACTGCTTCAAGTGACTTCAGAGAACATTTTTTTTTAAAAACCCTGATGTAATTATCTTTGCATACCTGATTAGTTCAAGGCATCCCTATGGAATGCACATTGGGAGGGCCATTTACTGAAAGAAAAAGAATCTGGGAAATCAGTTATATAGCCGAAAATTCTGCCGATTATTCTTCACACATTTTAACACAACTGAATTAACTTTAGTGAGTGAGGGAACATTAAACAGAAATGACAGAACATTGGGTTCCTTAGAGTCCTACCCATTTTTTGCCCATCAGTCTGTTGGATAGTGGAAGACAATGAAAGTTAAGTCTTTAGCTTTCTCCCTTCTCGCAGTCATAATGGAATGGAGTTTGCCCTTGTGGAGCCTTCTTGGCTGCAGGATGTTTTCTGACCTGGATAACTGATAATCTCCATAGACATTAGCTATGCACACACATTTGCACTACTCAGGTGACCCTGAGGACCCAGGTAAACCTCCAAATGGCTTCAATGAATCTATAAAAGAGTGCAAATGACCAGCTGTCAGCAAAGAATATGAATCCTTCCATTCCCCACTATCTAGTCAGAGCTGAAGAAGCTTCTTGGATGAGAAGTGAAACGTCTTCAAAGAAAAACAAAGTCCAGTTGCCTCCTGAAAAAGCACTTTTGGGACAACCATGACCTGCATGAGTGAGAATTTCCTCAGACATTAATACAACTGATTACAAAGCCTCCAGGCTTATCTAAAAGGCTGTTTTTGTGTTAATCTGTCCCTAATTTAATTGGAGTTTAAATAGAGCCTAGAAATCAATAGACAATTGTTTCATTTTTGAGTACTTTGCTATTGTAACTATATGATTTATCTTTAACAAAATGCATGATTTCAATTGTATTTCTAAAAACTTTTTATTGCTAAGCTTTTTTTCTTTATAAAACTGAAGCATATTTTTGTGTTTCAGCAATGAAAATGCAGAATATTGATTTTATTAAATAAATCCACCTGCTCTGGATAGATCTAATATAGCAATAAATATCGTTTGATGGCCAGGACTTGCTCTTAATACTTTTTGGAGACCCATGAGTCACAGTTGACCTGGCTATTAATAGGAGTGGCGGATTTAAAAATTAATTCAGATGGCCCTTGAATTATAATCATAACGGAGCTTACCTGGAAAGAAGCATTCACTGACTGCCTGTGAAGCAATCCCCACTTACCACCATTAAGTTGAACAAATTAAGTTCAAGTCTGCTGCTTTTCTGTTTGGGTTTAAGACTATTTTTGAAGAAGTATAGTAGGATGAGTAGTTAGAGGGAAGAAAGAGAGAGTTTTCCCTCTTACAACTGCTGCTTGTCAACAAGCTCCTATCAACTTTAAAACATTGTTTTCTTTCTCTTCTCCATCCCACCCATTCCCCAAAACATGAGATCTTCTTATTTACTTGGGGAAAGTAATAGGATCAGTGATACTTAATCAGGTTATTAACTAATATTCTCCAGATTTGTTTAATTAGTATATAAAACAAGAGTGCAATCAAAAATTATCTGCAATCATTACAAACTGACCTCTTTTAGGTTGCAGTAGGGTAAGTCCTTGATTTGTTACAAGGCTTATCACATATTTTGAGAAGAATGCAGATTTCACCCTTTCTATTGTGGTGCAAGCTAGCATCAGGGGAGAAGTCCCATTGCTATAATTAGGTAGGTGGAAAGGCAGGCAGGATGTTTCTATTCACAGCTTTTGTAAAAGAAACCGAACAGCAAGCAACTTGACTATATCATCAGCTACGCTAGAATGATGCCACATTGATTCTCAACTGGCTTTTTCTTGTAATCTCTTTGCATAGTCCTGTGGTTATTGTATAGTCCCAAAAGAACCCACTGCCTGTAACTATTTTTTTCACAGAATCCTGTCTTTAATCTTTCACAGTCAGTAAAGCTTTCCCACTATCATTCTTGTCCCTTTCTGTTCTGCAAATGTTCATCATGAAGTTTGAGTTATTGCTGCTAAAGTCAAGGATCAGAAGAAATTTTTCTACTGAGTAAGGGAATTGGTTTGTTTTAGGCTCTGCTGGTAGAAAGAGAAGATTCTACTAAATACAGTAGAATATAATATATGCATGGATAAATAAAAACATATCAGTATTATTTTTAAAAGAATAATACAAAGGGGCACTGGCTAGTGATGATCATGTGGGGTGGGGTGGGGTGGAATGAGCCTCTCCCATGAGGATTTCTAGGATGCTGGTTATTTTCTGGGCTCTGTCTTCAGGAAAATTACCAGTAGAACAATTGGTGGGAAATGCACAATGTGGAAGCTTCTGTGAAACAGACATTAGTAATAGTAGTAAAGTTGGAAGGGACCTTGGAGGTCATCTAGTCCAACCCCCTGCTCGGGCAGGAAACCCTAAACCATTTCGGACAATGGCTGTCCAGTCTCTTCTTAAAAACTTCCAGTGTTGGAGCATTTACTGCTTCTGGAGGCAAGCTGTTCCACTGATTAATTGTTCTCACTGTCAGGACATTTCTCCTTAGTTCTAGGTTGCTTCTCTCTTTGATTAGTTTCCACCCGTTGCTTCTTGTCCTGCCTTCAGGTGCTTTGGAAAATAGCTTAATTCCCTCTTCTTTATGGCAGCCCCTGAGATATTGGAATACTGCTATCATGTCCCCCCTTGTCCTTCTCTTCGTTAAACTAGACATACCCAATTCTCGCAACCGTTCCTTATATGTTTTAGCCTCCAGTCCCCTAATCATCTTTGTTGCTCTTCTCTGTACTCTTTCTAGAGTCTCAACATCTTTTTTACGTCGTGGTGACCAAAACTGGATGCAGTATTCCAAGTGTGGCCTTACCAAGGCATTGAAGAGTGGTATTAATACTTCACGTGATCTTGATTCTATCCCTCTGTTAATGCAGCCTAGCACTGTGTTGGCCTTTTTGTCAGCTGCAGCACACTGCTGGCTCATATTTAAGTGATTGTCTACTAGGACTCCGAGGTCCCTCTCACAGTTACTACTATTGAGCATGGTGCCACCTATGCTGTACTTGTGCATTTGGTTTTTCTTGCCTAAATGTAGAACCTTGCTTTTTTCACCATTGAATTTCATTTTGTTAGTTAGTGCCCAGTGTTCAAGTCTGTCCAGATCCTTCTGTATCTGAAGCCTGTCTTCTGGAGTGTTGGCTATTCCTGCCAGCTTGGTGTCATCTGCAAATTTGATGAGTTCCCCATCTATCCCTTCATCCAAATCATTGATGAAGATGTTGAAGAGTACAGGGCCCAGAACAGAGCCCTGGGGCACCCCAGGCCTTCATCTGCCCTCCCCCCCCCCTTCAGGAATCCTTCTCCTCAATCAGAGAATAGAGTTGCTCAGCCTGGTCTTGTTCCAGAATAGCCCTGAGTTTAAATGATTCCCGGGGAAGTTCTTTAGTAGAGAGCAGTCTCCTCAGATGGGGAATACTTTTGCTAATATATATAGCTAGAAGGCATTAGAGCAGCTTTGCTGGCTGAGGAATTTTGGGAGTTGAAGTCTTAAAGTTGCCAAGGTTGAGAACCCCTGCATTAGAGGAATCCAACTGAAAAACATCAGCTTAAACCAGCCCTGTCTTTTTCATAGCTGGTTTCATAGCACTTGCTTGAGGAACATCTCATGCTAATTAACTGATTAATGCTGATGTTATATTAAATTATTGAGATACTAACTAATAAAGCACTATTAATTATTTTTTTTTTAAAAAAATCATCCCTGAAGTATTGGCTTTAAACAACAACTCATAAAGGAAATTGTGCATCATCTAGCATATTTAAAGTTTAACTGTACATGTCACATATTGAATAATATAAATTGATTCCAATGGTTACTTAACAAAGAAGCTGTTAAATGACTGGTACCTAAAACTGTGGACAAAAGTTGGTCAGCTATTATATTCATAATCTAAATATTTTAACCTGATAAATTTTGTGCAGAACCTATTTACACCTTGCCATGAGCTTTGGTCTCTTAGAAACGACAACATATATATCCAATCATATTTATGCAAATTTCAACCTTGATTAAACATTTAAAATTGCAATGTGACTCTGTCTGTTTCACACAATGCATTTTCTGTGTCAGGCTTCCAGAATTGAAATACATTATGCTTCTGATGTGCAGTTATTTCCATTTCTCTGGGTAAATGAAAATATTGTTTATTTTTAATGTTGTCAACATATATATTTGAAATAGAAGTGCTCCTCCTGATTCTTTCTGTCTGTTTTAGAAATAATGTACATCTATTCAAATGGTTTCCAGCATTTTAAGTTACCCAAATTCATTCAAATGTACTATGATAAATATCTCTATCAGAAAGCTAAACAATGTGGCAAACTCTTTTAGCATCTACAGTCCACTAAAGTCAGCTGTTACATTTGGGGTGGCTGTGCAAATTGAAAGAAAAAGAAAGAATAATGCATTGTAAAACTTACTGTGGTGACAAAAAACATGGCTCCTCAAAATCTTAGAGCTGGTATATATATGCTCAGCAGGGTCACGTAGCAGCCTTGAAACTTTCTCTTAAAAGTTTACTCTTTATTCTTAAAAGAGTAAAGGAGGGGGGAAGGAAATAGGAAGGTTGGAGGAGAAGAGGAGAAGTGGGGAGAAAGGGGAGGAGAGTGGTGAAGGAAAGAGAAGAGGAGAGGAAGAAGAAAGAAGTAGGGAAGAAAGAGAAGAAAGGGAGAAAGAAGGTAGAGAAGGAGTGTGGATACAGTGAAAGGGGAAATGGACGAGCAACACCAAAAGTCATGTGTATGTATTTATTTCACTTTATTAAAAGTATTCTATATATAAGAATGTAAAAAGAATATATGTTAACATCTGATAAATATCACGGTTTGGAAAAATAAAAAATTAAATTAAAAAAAAGAAACTTTCTCTTGAAGTGTTTGTGTGCTTGGTGTGAATTGTTGTATGCACTATCATGTGCATTTTTGTCATATACTGGTATTTCTATGAAGATTTCCTAACATGCACATATTTTCCCCTAGTTCCTCAGATAAAAATAAGTATATAGGTTTGGGGAAAAAAATAAAAAATTACTTTACTTAAAAGTTACAATAAATTACCATCACATTTAACCATTTAGAATTAATATGATTATTCTTTACATAATGAAATGATATCTAAGAATGTGCCAGCAACTTATTTTGTTATGAGATAGACTGTGATGACATTTTCAGCAAAAACCCAATGGAAGCACTATTAGTAATACATTTCAGACATAGATTGAGGAAGCATGGTGCAAAATGATCAGTGGTGGTAAGAATAATGTTTTCTTTCCTAAATGTAGTGCTAATTATAAGGGGGCTGAAACTAAAATAAATGTTCAGAGGATGAATTAGGAGTTCATTTTCTCTCATTTTTTTGTGGAAATGTTGGCCATGGGAGGGATAGAATTTGAGTATTATCAGCTCATAATATTATATTATCAGCTCTCTACATGCTTTCCTGTGTTTCAATATTGGCCAAAGCAAAGATGAGAATGGTTTTTAATATGCTTTGTGAGGGATTGGAAGGCTATGAAACACTGGGGTTTGGGATCAAGTAGGGGATATTCATACAAGTCCTAATGATGAGAACCTTGGAATTAGTGAGATAGAGCAAATAAAAAATTAAGGGTTTATCTCTTAAGGGTGACTCTCCCCCAAAACATAATTATTAGAATGACCAATGGGGGTCTAATACCCCTAAAATTAAAGGTACTGTCAATTACAGATAATCCTCGTGTTACGACAGTAATAGACCCTACCCATTACTGTCGGAATTGGGATGATTGTTAAGTGAACTGCCTCATTAACAATCCCTGCTCTCCCCAATGCATTTGGTAAGAGAATACATAGGTTGTTAAGTGGTGCATGGGTACCTCCGGGAAGGAGGCAGATTGCTGGAGGCCCAGTGCAGGCAGAAACCCACTTGCATCAGGCTTTTCCCTACCCTCTAAGATACCCTATGCTCTGCTTCCCACCCCTTAGGGTCTTCACAGTCCTTTGACCATCCTCCCTACCCCACCCCCTCACAATTGCACACTCTCAAAGATCCTTAGCTCTCTGGAGGCCGGGGGGGGGGGGGAGGAGGATAGGCCATGCTGTTGCTGGGCTATATGACACAACTGAGGAGAACAAAATTCTGCCAGTTTTGCAAAACCAGACTGACTTGATGCTAGATAAGATGCCATAGAGTAAAATTGTTTTTCATTATATTGAAGTTATGATTCATTAAAAAGTTGTTTCTGAGCTGATATTTAAATAAACAGCTAGTGGAGAAATTATACTTCAATTATGCATCACTGACATTATACTGTTTCGCAGCTATGGTACCCTGTCATCCTTAGTATTTTGGGGTCATAAACAAGCGTACCTGGAAAATATTTATTTAAAGTGAAATCTCTCTATATAATCCTGATTTCTTGTGACTCAGTATAGTTGACATGAAATAAATATTAAAACAATTAAAATTTGCACACACAACCTGGGGCTACTGGTTGCACTAATAGCCCATTGGAAAAGTGGATTTTCACATTTTTGGAATGGGGTAGTCACATAGCTAGAAAATGGAAACAGGTTCCTTGTTTCATCGTTTCTTCATTTAGATATGAATAATTTTTCTATTCATTAACAGTTTGGTCAGCTCTAAAATTGCCCACCAAAACTAAATTTCCAAAAGTATGTTTAAAGATCAGAACATAAGTATATATGCAAGAGAAATAGGGCTATAACTCTGGTTCCTACCTTCAATTTTCCCAATTTTATTTTCCCCATTTAACATAAATATTATGAGTTTTGCTAGATTGAGTACCAAAGTCCTCATAAGTTTCCACTTCTGTTCATTTCAATACAAGTAGATCCCTTTGCATAAACCAGGCCTTAATTTATCAAGGTTCCCAATCGCGTAGGTCTCTATTCACCTTCAGGTAATAAAATTCTCTTGTGGTTTGATTGGGGATTTGCTAATTTAAGCACACTTGGAGTTCAATTATTAAAGCTCATTTATTACAAATTGCCTCATCTGAGTATACCGAATACTTGAGAGTATTTAAATGTTCTTTGGAGAGAACTTCATAAAATGGTCAAGATCAATTTGTACTTCACAGATAGCAGAAATAATTGTTAAAAGAGATCTAACAAAGCCTTGTAAGATCCAAAAAGAAACAAGTCAGGGAGGCTCATTGTCTCTGTTTATTTAAGTCCTAGAAATATTGAATAAATATATAAGACAAAATGACAAGGTTATGGGAGTAAAGATTTAAAAACAAACTTATAAGTTAAGGGCTTTGGCACATGGCTTGGTGTTGGTTTTGCAAAATCTTTTAAATGGAATTGAAACTTTAATGGGAAAATTAAGATTTTGGTACATTAGCAGGTTTTAAGATTAACAAACAGAAGATGAATACGTCAATAATAAACTTATGAAAATAGATGTGTAGGGTTTGTATAAAAGGGTGAAAACTTATGCTTGTTGTTAGCCTAACTACTGACATTTTGCTTCTGTAAACTGTGCTTGCATTAGGGACACCATTTTATGAATGCAGGAAGAACACATACACAGACCCAGAGACAAGGAAAAGATCAGGAAAAGAATGAAATGTGATTGGCTGATACTATGTGCACTGACATGTGTAACATGTGATTGGCTGTTGCTGCCTATATAAGGAAATGCCTGACCGACTATGGTGTGGCACTTCTGAACACAGTTGCCAGTGTTTCAGACAGTGTTCTACCCAGCAACTTCATTTGATCAATTAAAGTGCTGTTTATCTTGGAAGCCCCTGCTTGAGTGTCCTGATTTGCCCTCTTGGAAACTCAAATTCTTCGGGTAGCTATTGACTCTTACAGAGGAATAAGCAGAATTGATAAATAAAACTAAGATTGAGAAGAAAGTAAAATATCTGGGTATTGCCATGACAAATATGAATTGTAAGTTATTGCAAAATAGCTATGTTAAGAGATGGAATGAAGTTAGAAAAAATATGTTAAGAAGGTAGAAACTGCATTGTCATTGCTCAGGAGAATTTCTGGGATAACAATAAATACATTGCTTTGAATGATATTTTTGTTTCAGACGATACCTGGTTTGATAACTGGTACAGATGATACCACTCTAATGGCAGAAAGTGAAGAGGAACTAAAGAGCCTCTTGATGCAGGTGAAGAAGGAGAGTGCACAAGTTGGCTTGAAACTCAACATTAAGAAAACCAGGATCATGGGATCCAGCCCTCTCAATTCCTGGCAAATAGATGGGGAAGAAATGGAGGTAGTGACAGATTTTATCTTCCTGGGCTCCAAGATCACTGCAAATGGAGACTGCAGCCAAGATATTAAAAGACACTTGCTCCTGGGGAGGAAAGCTATGGCAAATCTAGGCAGCATACTAAAAAGCAGAGACATCATCCAGCCAATAAAAGTATGTATAGTCAAGGTCATGGTTTTCCCAATTGCAATGTATGGCTGTGAAAGTTGGACCATAAGAAAGGCTGAGCACCAAAGAATTGAGGCCTTTGAACCATGGTGCTGGAGAAGACTCTTCCCCTGGACCGCAAGGCGATCAAACCAGTCAGTCCTAAAGGAGATCAACCCTGACTGCTCTTTAGAAGGCCAGATCCTGAAGTTGAAACTCAAATACTTTGGCCACCTAATGAGAAGGAAGGACTCACTGGAGAAGGGCCTAATGCTGGGAAAGATTGAGGGCAATAGAAGAATGGAAAAACAGAAAATGAGGTGGCTGGATGGAGTCACTGAAGCAGTAGGTGTGAGCTTAAATGTACTCCAGAAGATGGTAGAGGACAGGAAGGCCTGGAGGAACGTTGTCCATGGGGTCGCGATGGGTCAGACACAACTTAACAACTAACAACAACAACAACAACACCATTTAAACAGTGGCAATAGGATATTTCCAAATTTATGTAGCAAGGGGAAAAATGAATTAAATATAAGGTGTTACAAGTTGCAAAGGAAAGAGGAGGATTTGAGTAGAGCCGTGGTGGCAAATGGTTAGAATGCAGTTACTGCAGGTTACTTCTGCTGACTGTCAACTGCCAGCAATTCAGTTCGAGTCTCACCAGCTCAAGGCTGACTCAAGCCTTCCATCCTTCAGAGGTCAGTAAAATGAGGAGCCAGATTGTTAAGGGCAATATGCTGACTCTGTATACCACTTAGAGAGGGCTGTAAAGCACTGTGAAGTGATATATAAGTCTAAGTGCTATTGCTATTGGATTTACCTCATTTGAAATTGTATTTTCAGTTTGTTGTTTGGTTTCGATGAAAGAGTGGGTATTGATGAGAAAGAGAAGACTTTTGAAGCCAAAAGGACATGACCAGAGATTTGGATGGCATGGATATTTATGGTGCAAGAAAGACAAGGTTAACACGGATTTTTAAAATCAACCATAGAGAGATTGAGGCAAATTGAGACAAATACCAACCCAGGTTGTGCCCCAAAACAGGGATATAATTATCAATCATTTTCTTATTTACACTTAACAGAAAATTTTAAAGTAGATAAAAGAGTTAATGGTATTTTTAGAAAGGTTTGCTCTGGACCCAACACCTCCTGTTTTGACTGTTGCCTTTCACCTTTGCTCTGTCCCTAGGTAGCATCTAATTCTTTCCACTTGATTTATAAATGGCTCTCCACACAAAGATGTTCATATACTCCTGTAGAACTCACATTCTTCTGCAGATGAGAATTTCCAAAAGAAAATATTCTCAGCTCAGTCAAACCTTCCACTTTAGGGCAGCCTTTAGAGAGGTGAATTTTAACTTATTCAAAAGATGAGCCATCTGGAGCACCGAAGTTTATTTGATGAATTCTGAGAGGTCTGCCATTATTTAAATAAATCACATCCTCAATCATCAGTCATTGCTGTAGAAGAGAAACAAACCATGCTATGACCCAAGCTCATTTTAAATAAGGTTTAGGACAGAGAAACATCATTTCAGCCTGGCGGCAGCTGCATGATAAAAAATTTCCAAAGGCAGTGTCCTGGAATGTATGGTAGATTTTTTATCTTACCTCATTATAACCAATCTGTTTTCCTACCTAACTCAAAGCAGAATGGACCACCATGACATTTAGCTCTAGCTATGGAAATGAGGCCTACAAAAGTTTTTGCCAGCAGAAAAAGAGAGAAAAAGACTTGTTCATAATAGAGGATCTTAGCATGTGCATAATTTAAAAGAATGTAATAAAATGGTCATATTTTATTCTGTCTTGTATGTCAGTCCATCCCTGAATAGTCTCTGCAGTTTCTCTGAACAACTTAAATCAAAATATAGACAATTAGTAATGTAATATAGTCCAGGCAATACAAAGAACCTCGGCTACAAAATCTTCAGGCATCCTTAAATGTTTCTCTGAAGAAACATGATTTGATAGGTCTTTGGAAATATAGTAAGGATGAGATAGGATCTCCAGAACTGAGGATTCATTACTTAGAATACTCAAGCACAGGAACCTGGTAAATTGCACCTGTCAGATTGTCATTTGTGTTAGATTTCACAAATGGGCAAATTCAAATTAAGGAACATAGTCTGGAGATATCCAGATGCTAAGACATGTAGGTCTGTGAAAATTATAACATTGAATTCTACCCAGAAATGACAAGGAATCTAAAAGTTTGCATGAAGCATCTGTCATCTCAGCTGCACCTGCTCAGCTGCCATGTCTCTGAGCATATGTGAGCAATTTTATCCTCTAGAATGCTATATGATTTTTATTGTACCAACCCAGCAGGTAATCTTCTGGACTAGTTTTACCTAATAGAGCAGTGGTGGCAAACATATGGCACAGGTGCCAGAGGCGGCACTCAGAGCCCTCTCTGTGGGCACGCATGCCATCTATCCAGTCCTAGGCTTTCAGCTGCATTTTATAAAACCTTTTCATTTTAGGCCTCTGTCTCCCCCCTCCCAAAAAAGTTCAATCAATCAGTCAATTTCAACTTCTCGCGGGAAAAAAAAGATCTTGCAAAGTTGGAATTGATTGAACTTTTTAGTCCCACCCAGTCTGCCGTTACCACTGCAGCCAAGCCCACCCAATGGGCCACGCCCACCCAATGGGCCACACCCACCCGGCACCCAACAATGCATAAGTGGGTTTTGGGTTGCAGTTTGGGCACTCAGTCTCTAAAAGGTTCGCCATCATTGTAATAGAGATTATCACCTGAAATGATTTGGCCAGGTGAAATAGTTTGGGCACTCGGTCTCTAAAAGGTTTGCCATCATTGTAATAGAGATTATCACCTGAAATGATTTGGCCAGGTGAAATAAGAATGAAGAAAGAAGCATGTTTTATCACTTACCACTACAGAATGCAATTTCTCACCTATGTTTGGTCAACTTGCTTTTTGTTTAATGCCAGCTATTCTAGTTACCAAAGAAATGTTTGAAACTCTTAGTGATTAATTTATACAGAACATACATGTCAAATTGGGGCTCCTGGATTCACTGTTGACTTGCTTCACTGGCAGTTGATGATGATGATGATTTCCACAATAATAGCCAGCAAGAAAATAAACCAAGGCTAACAATTTGTTAGTTCATGAAAGTTCTCATTCAATCTTCTTACAATATTTAATGATAATAACATGAAAGTATCAGAGTTTTCTCTTTCATTAATACTCCAAAAGGATTCAATGCCTTGGCAGAAAGTCACATTGCTGTTATGCAGACTTTTTTTAAAATTATATTTTTTATTAATTTTTTACACAAGCATAAGTCATTCAATAGTTGGTAAACAGTGTGATGTCTGGATTACATTTGTTAAAAACAGTCCTTAACAATTAATTTCTATAGTTGTATTCCATATATTAATTTCATTTACTTTCCTCTTTCCCTGAAACATCCTTTTTTGCAAACATTGCGTTAATACAATTCTTGTTGTTTTAATAAAGACAATTTACGTAGTATATTTTTTTCCGATATTCCTAAAAAATAATCATCATATTAATACATTTCTTTTCTTTCCATTCATTTGGACTATCTTATCATCAATCCTGTTACAGATCTTATTTTAGTTTATTTCTCCCACCAAATTCTAAGTATTTTGTTATGCAGACTTTTTAACAACATACAAAAGGACAAAGTTTTAACATGTATGGTTCGTAAGTTAATATTTGACATGATATTTGATCTTTGGGCATGGAAGAATCTAAGTAATAAAAAGGCAAAAATACTAGTGGATGGGGGGGAAGGCGCAAACAGAAATAATGCATACTATATATACTTGTGGCTAACTTCATCTTGACATTATAACATGTTTTAATTTTCGCAATTGTCTTATCTGCAAGTGGCACATTTTTTTTATCAGATTTTGATAAAAAATTCAAGGATCAGCTTATCTATAGATGAGCTTATACACAACTATATATGGCAATCATTTCAATCACTAGTCTAGTTAAGTTGTGGCCAGGGTGACCTGCAGGGATGGGGGATGTCAAGAAAGCCTAGATGGTGGCCATGACTATACATTTAAAGCCCTGTCCCTTTTATTGTAGTTTATTAATACCATATTTTCTGGCATATAAGACGACTTTCTAAAGTGTGGAAATCGGCACCAAAGTCGGGGGTCGTCTTATACGCCGAGTCGCCTTATACACCGGAAAATATGGTAGTTCCTTTATTTTGTTATAAATAGTATGTTACCATAAGTATGTAAGTTCTAGATTATGGTGAACATTTATTATGCAAACCTATGTATGTCTACTCAAAAGTAATTTCATTCAATGAAGCATGTTGATTGCAGCCTGAATGGACTTTTCCAGAAACATTTCTTCACCATATTTTTGACTAAACTTATGTTTGATTCAGACCACCGGCAAAAGTGCACCTGCTCCTTTAGTAAGTTTATTTCTGTTAAATTTATTGTATTACATCTTAAAACACTTTTATTGAAACAGGAACATATGTATCGAATTGCCATATTCAATATTGCTGTGCTCAGATTAATTTCAAAAGATAAGGATCATAACTTCAGCTGGCATAAAAGGGAAATGGAACAAACACTCTCCTCCTTTCAAGTTAATTGTTTTGTATCTTTCATTCATTGTTGGGTGAGTGACATTCACTTGCCTCCTTTCAATCACTATTAATCTTCATTATCAGAAGAAAGCAAAATGTTTGCAATCTGGCAAAAGATGGAATATTTTCGGCGCTCTTTGCCTTAAGGAAATAATATGAAAAAAAGAAAAACATAGTAAAGGTTAATAAAATCTGTACTTATCTCTGAAAGAAAGAGATAAGAATTCTTCCATTTTCATAATATCTCTATAAGAGTGACCCTGCAGAAAACAAAAGGAAAAGAAATCACCACGTATAAAGCTGTTCTTTGCACTCAAAAGAAAATGTGCTTGTTCAGGTTCTGAATACATGAAGAAAAGCTTGTTTGAGTGTGATTTGAATTGTATAGGATGAGGTTAGCTTGATATATTCATAATGTATCCATGAACAAATTCGAATCCATCATGGATGATTTTTGGACAAGTGGAAGTACCAGGTCAAGGTTGTAAAGTCATGCAAAGTCAAGCACTCTTACAAGAAGCTGTAGAATTTTTGGGTTTAATCAGATGAGTCATAATGAATCAATCTAATCACCTACTGAAACTCTATATAGACTGGCTTTTAAATAAACTTGCTACAGAGAGTTAGAGTTGGGTTTTAGCACATATTTCCAATGTTAACCTTGGTACTTTCTAAACAACCATACAGTATAGACCTGGAACCTGCACAACAAACAAGCAAAGAGTTATTTCGAACATGTTACTTTGAAAGCTTCCCTTTGGTCTCATCCCACTTCTTTTGCCAAACAAATGAGTAGTAATTATTCAGATCCTTCTTTTTCACTGAAAATTATCACACAAATTGAATTTTTATTCCAGACTTAAAATGTTATGAATTTGCTTTGCTTTCCTTCTGGTCAGTTTGCTGAGGTTTATTTTCTACAATTTCAAAGTATTGAGTTTTAGAAAAGAAAATTAATTAACATTATAAAGACTTCAATAATTAAAATGATTAATGACTGACTCTGGATAGGCCTTTATTATTTAAGCACAAAACCTCCCCACTGATCACTTTTTAATCCTTGCTGTTTTTTCCCCCAATCAAGAAAATATTCAGAGGGCCTTAATATTCTGTATAATCTCTCCCTACCTATTTTATTTGCTGTGTGGCTTGCTAATTCATCTTGCTTGCTTTCTATTATCACTTATCCTTTTGTCTGGTGCTGTTTTCTGTTCCTTATATGCCATCTCTCATTTTTACACCTTAATCCTTTTTCTCACTCTTTTCTACAGACCATCTCATTAATAAATAGTCCATGCATCTGCCTTCCCTACAGTTCAATTTCTTCTCATTCTCTTTAAAATCATTAATTATTTTCCTTTAGCTGCTTATTATTCATAGTAATTCCATGCCAAAATAATGAAAACAAACTCTCTTACTCAGGGCTGCTTTGGAACAAAAGGATTCCCGGGTTAAAAACATAACATTATATCAACCTGTTGCATTCCAACTGTGACAGAAGAGAGATGGGGGGGGGGGGAAAGAACTTTTATCCTCTTGAAAAGTACCACAGAATATGAGCTCTTAATTCACATTTGGGCTTTTTTGTTGTTGTTGCAAACACTGCTTAGAAGAGGATACCTGAAATACCATCCAAAAAGATCTACCTCTTCCTTCCTTCCTTCCTTCCTTCCTTTTTTTCTTCCTTCCTTATTAGCCGAAACTAATTAATATTCTGAAATTCTTTCATGCCAGTAGGAAATTGCTTAGCAGTTTTTTTATTTGTATGTTGAATAGATGCTCTTTAAAAGATCTTCATTTCCATAATTATCACTGTTACTTGACCCTGGGTGCATTCTGTAAGGATGAGGATTTGAATTTTGCCTGAATAGAGAATCTAAATTACTCAAATTAAAAAGAAATAGTTCCTATATTAATGGTGTACAGTTTTTGAATGATCAAATTTTTTTACTTCAATCTGGAATACAGGTTTCTGGAATACAAAGAGATAGTTTTAGGATTTTTACTGTCCTATAACTTCATCTAATTAAGTTTTGTATAAAAAAATTTAGTGACTGTTTTATAACGTATATTTATTTTAATTATAACAGACAAGAAACTTTGCATTAATATAAATTGGAATGAGGAGATTCTGATTTTAGTGGTCTTTAATGATGCACTCTAACAGATCTTGTTTATGAAAAAATATGTTGCAACTATGATGGTTCTGAATAGCTTACATTGAAACCATTGGGTAACATTTATAAGAGTTAGTTTGCATTATTCCTGACAGAATCTGTTTAAACAATGCCAAATAGGTCCATTAAAATCCTAAAATTATAATAAAATGCTTTCCATATGAGATTTTTTTTAAACAATGGTCAAATTATATCTAATTGCTAGAACTGTGGTGACGCAGTGGTTAGAATGCAGTACTGCAGGCTACTTCTGCTGATTGCTGGCTGCCAGCAGTTAGGCAGTTTGCTTCTCACCGGCTTAAGGCTGACTCAGCCCTTCCGAGGTTAGTAAAATGAGGACTCGGCTTGTTGGGAGCAATCTACTGACTCTGTAAATCGCTCAGAGAGGATTGTATAAGTCTAAGTGCTATTGCTATTGCTATCACCAAATGAAGAAAAAATGATGATTCCCACCACTGGAATATGAAATGTGTCCCTCCCGCTGAAAAGTGTCATCTATCAGTGTGTTTCTATTTCATTAAAACTTTTCAGAACATGGAAAATCTGAATATTACTTCCTTCTCAGACTGTATTATAAGCTATTTATTCTTTATGTTCCACAGCCATAATAACACTTGTATTTATGCTCATTTAATGCAAATTAGTTCTGTATCGTTGGAATTTATAATTTTAGTTGTAAAACTGCATGTTGCATGGGTCAGGGTACTCTGGTTCAGAGTGTAATCTGTGTTTATTTATTTTTATTTCCTATATGCATGATTTTGTATTACAACTTATTGTGCATTTTGTTTATTTGTTTCTTTTTTTTACTGTTAGCTACCTTGAGCACCAAGAGGGAGGTACAAATTGAATAAACAAATGAAGTAAATGAGTGATTGCTTCAGCATCTGATCTACCTTGTGCACAATGCTCTCTCAGCAGGTGCAATCTGATCACCCTTGTCTGGGATCCAAATTTAAGTGTTAGAATCTTAAGGTCTTGAATTACCCTTCAGGTCATACCTGGGTTGTGAGCTAGACTAGGTAGTGAAAAGAAAATGGAATCCTTAAGAAGGCAGTGACAAATCTTTTCCATAATGCTGCCAAGAAAATTACAGAGATTTTCCATAAATTCAATAAGAGTCAAGCTCAATTTTAAAAGGAGTTCGGCTTTATGTTCTCTCAGAGATTGGAACTGGAAGGGAGAGCTAACAAGGTATGGTATGTGACAGCTTTGGTTGGCTGACAGATGTATTTGGATATCATCTCTGAAAAGCTTGTACTATGATTCCTATAGCTGGAATCGTTGTCTTCCTGTTTTTTTTAAAGGAGGCCTTATGTTCGGCCCTTCTCCACCAGATATGTCATGGTTAGTGATATTGGGGCCATGTCACAATTGCCTAAGCTTACAGTTTTCCAAACTTGAATAATAATAATACCTTAATCTAAACTTAATTGCTCTTAATTTAGAACCACCTCTTATCATTTATCATACTTTATGTCATTTGCTTAATTGTTTAAATTTGATTATTTTCCTTGACATAAATCAAAGAGATAATAAGATGTCACTTAACAAAGCACAGTAATCAAAATGGCATGGTAGGCAAGAATGGATTAACAACATGATACCTATAGAGCCTTAGCCTGTTCTAAAAGCCTCAAGATGTTTTTCAAGGTGCCTGGAGGGCATCAACTTTCTAAGTTGGTCCTTTTTATAAACCTGCTATAGTAGTTATCTTGAGTTTGTTTCCCTTTCTCAAATAATATATAATGTTTCTCAGTAACTATATGTTGTTAATCCCTCTGTCACGTTCAGCTATTAGGGATCAGTTACAACAAGACTTGATGATAATATCTTAAGGACAAACCAAATATTGAAATAATTTGGAAATCATGGTTTAATGCTTATAAGATTCAGCCTCAAAGTAAACAATCAAGCATAAGTCCTTTTTTGGACCAGATTCTATAGTTGGATTACATAATAGATAAAGAAGGATAACTTCAGGTTATCATTAGAGGCAGTTGTCTTTGTATTCATTCTTAGCATAGTATTATTCACAATTTATCCTGAAAATCATTATAATGAAATGTTTTTATGAATTACTGGTTCAAAGAAAAGCTTGGCTTGATTCCTACTTCCCCAGGAGGCATTTCAGTAAGATCTCACCAGTCTGACTTCTGTAGCTGTGAGGGTTCTATCCAGGATATTTTCAAGGAAAAGAAGGTCAACCATTTGACTGGAATGGGATAAGTATTTCTGCTCTGGGAAAGATCTCCAAGATCCATTACATTCTCTGGCTTAGCCAGTGTTTCTTATGTTCCTTGACATAAATCAATTGGCAGCTTTAGGATAAATGGAGTTCAACTTTGAGATTTCTCCCACCAGCTTGCCATTCCCTCATATACTTTTTGAAGTAATGGGAAAGAAGAATAAAAGCTACTTTGTCTGTTGCTGGGAAAGGTAGTTTCTAACCAGTAAACTTCCAGTCAATCCCTATCTCCAGATCAGAGCAAACATGTACACATACACATTACTGAGTTCACCTATGAAAAACATAGCTTGATGTTTATTTATTAGATATAAAAATAAGGAAAAAGTCATGAGATACTTAATAATAAAAATCTATATATAGTATATAGGAGAAGAATTTTCCGGAGACACCAGAAACAATACTGTGACTAATTAGAGTCTCAAAGTGAGGACCCTTTGGTCATTGACTCTTTTATGTACATAATAGCCGCACAATAGAGATGGAAAATAGAAATAAGTGATGCCTGCACTGTTCTGAACAAAATGGTGAATAGAGATGATGTATCCAAGATCCATAATGGATAAGTATTAAGCATACTCCATGTCATTCAAACCGCATGCCACAGCAGAAAAGATGTTCACCAGCATTTTGATAAAAAGCTTCCTACCATTTTTTGATAAGAAGCTGCCCACCATTTTTCCTGTTTCAGAATGAAGGTTGACAAAGAAACAGGTAAATATCTCCTTTCACGATCCAGTGTTTCAGTGTAGATAACATTATTTTGTAAACCAAGGAGTGCTGTTACTATTGAGGCTGGAAACAATAATTGATTGACACGTGAAACAAACCGTACTGAAAGGTTTATATGCTTTAAAGCACTGATAATCAAACTAGATAAAGGGAAGGGAGAGGCTTTCTGTGGATGTAATTATAGAGAAAATGAAATTAGGCTTTGTCTAAAGTTGGAAATACTCAGATGATTTGGTAATGCTGTCCTGACTTATTGATAGCAAGTTTAATCAAAACTGTTTAATTTGATCAGTTTCACTTCTAAATTTATCCCTAGATTAGTGCCAGTATTCTAATAGTTTTCAATAGTGTATTTCAAAAACATTTGCAGCTGTAGTGTCTCCACACTGGGAATGTAACAAATTTTTATAATCTGTAAAGAGATCCAGAGAAAGACAAACTATTATTTTAATTGAAGTGTCAAAGTACTGTGTGCCCTGTGGAGTTTGTGAAGGATTTTTCCGCACCAAGCTCTTCTTCAGAAAATATCCTGCTGGGTGAAATATGCTGACAGGCCCTCATCAAGAGAGAAGATTCAACAAGAGAGTCAGTTTAATGTGGTGGTTAAGGCATCAGTCTAGGAACCAGGAGGTCATGAGTTACGATGTAAAAAAGATGTTGAGACTCTAGAAAGAGTACAGAGAAGAGCAACAAAGATGATTGGGGACTGGAGGCTAAAGCATATAAGGAATTGGGTATGTCTAGTTTAACGAAGAGAAGGATGAGGGGGGACATGATAGCAGTGTTCCAATATCTCAAGGGCTGCCACAAAGAAGAGGGAGTTAAGCTATTTTCCAAGGTGCCTGAAGGCAGGACAAGAAGCAACAGATGGAAACTAATCAAGGAGAGAAGCAACCTAGAACTAAGAAGAAACTTTCTGACAGTTAGAACAATTAACCAGTGGAACACCCTGCCTCCAGAAGCGGTTAATGCTCCAACACTGGACGTTTTTAAGAAGAGACTGGACAGCCATTTGTCTGAAACGGTATAGGGTTTCCTGCCTGAGCAGGGGTTTGGACTAGATGACCTGCAAGGTCCCTTCCAACATTATTATTATTATTATTATTATTATTATTACTACTACTACTACTAGTAGTAGTAGTAGTAGTAGTAGTAGTTCTAGTCCCACCCAAGGTGCCAAACCCAGCTGGGTTAGTCATTCTCTCTCAGCCCTAAGAAGAAGGCAAGGGCAAGCCTTGCAAGAAAACTGTAGGGACTTGTCCAGACAACTAGAACTTGTCAGAGAAAAAAAATAAAATTAAAAGAGAAGTGGTCATAAATTGCATGCTTGGGGAAACTTTTGCAATTTTGTTTTTATTTTATTTTTAAATATGAATATTATCTGCACAATTCTGTGGAATATGATTAAAACATTCATGCGTTATCAATGTCTTTTTGCCTACGTTATTTTTTCTCTGCATAATATGATTTTTGGTACAGAATCTATTCTTATAAAAGAACAAGGGATGTAAGTCAAAGAATTATATTAAAAGTTTCAAGGTGTTAGTCAATTCACTAAAAGAACATTTACTTTTAGACAGATACTTGACATGATTTATTTATATTAAAGTAAGAGTAGAGGTATATTAATTCTAATGCTTGTCCCAGCATGGCAGTAAAACAGCATAGTACAGACATTGGAATTTTATTTAAAACAATGGCTTTTTGCTTCATTTTTTTCACTATGGAGCATTAATAATTTAATAGTCAATTTACTAATTTAATAGGCTTTTTTGTATTTCATGGTTCAACTATCATGCGATAGTAGGGGGCTATTAATTAGGAAGCTTTGCTTTCCGGATTGTGGATTGTTAAAAGATACACTTTAGTGGGGATTAAATATTGGAGGAGAGAATATACCACAGTTCACTGTAACAAGATAAAAATGAAAATGTAGGATTTAAAACTTTCAAAAAGACTGTGGCAGGGGGAAAATTGCATTTTTGCATCTCTGCTATGATGAAAGAAATATCATGGGGGTCTCAAATTTTCTCCTGCTACTGTCAAATGAAAATGCATGCCAATAAATGACTATGAATAAGAAGAGTTAATTAACAGATGGTTTTTCAACTGATCCAATGGAATTGACCTTGTAATCCTGAGAGATGGAGGCATCTGTCTTTTTTTTTTAATTTCTCCAAGTTTTTAAGACTCTAATTGTTTGAATCTTACTTATGAAGAAATCTGGGGGATTGTAGTAAATTTCTCTGTAAATAAACAACAACTCTCATGTTCATCTGGTGCAAGAATTCCTAGCATTAATAGGATAATGGTATACTTGCTTGGCATGTAGAAATAGGAAGGAAGGAAGGAAGGAAGGAAGGAAGGAAGGAAGGAAGGAAGGAAGGAAGGAAGGAAGGAAGGAAGGAAGGAAGGAAAGAAGGAAGGATTTCCATTGGAAGTGATTCAAACTTTAATATTTAAGAGAGAAATCTATGCCATTTGATTTTCTCCCAAGTCTCATCCTATCTAATAGTGGAGAAAAGAGAATTTTAATAGGTTCTCTTCAATCAGAATTAAATCCATCTGAATTCTCCTATCTGTCCTTTTGTAGAGGATGGCAAGATATCAGGGGCAGAGGCAATTTTACCTATAGCTCAAGGTATATATATAAAGTCAGGTAAGCTGGTTATGTAGTAGAACTATAAACAGTGCTATAGGGTTTTTGCATTTGCAGTAGTCTTTGGTTAATGCTCAAGTGTGGTTGCTTTTAGGAAGCAAACGGAGTAACTCAAAGCCCTCCTCCCCCATCCCATTCCTCCTTTCTAGGAAAGCTTGACTTGATTATCTGAAAATAGCCAATAGCAAAGGTTGGTACGAGTTTTCCCAGGTGCAAGAGCAGCTGAGCCTGACAAATGAGGCAAATGAGGAAAGGTCATTACAATTTGTCAAAATGTATGGCACTTTGCCCAGGACTTGCTTTTGTTTGATTCTCCTCTTTTTCTAAATTAAGGAAGTTAATTTCATGGATACATAAGAAGAGGATCTATGAAGAATTCCTGTTGTTGTGGACCATTTGATTTTGTGCTCTAACGCTGCATTTGCCAGAACCACCTTTTACTATTTTTGTTATGGTTGTCAAATAAAGAGCAAGTATTTGTCATCAGAATAACCATAACATTTTCTGAGGAAAAAAATTCTTTTTCAAAATTTGTGCTGCTTTTTTTAAAATTCTTTCTGGATGAGCTATATAAAATATTTGGTTTATTCATAATGTATACAAAATGCTAAAAATGCTTGTGCACATGAAGTATTCTAATATAAAACAGGTAGCTCTTGAATACCAAAAAGCACTTTAAATTTGATTTATGTTGAATGTGTTTATGAGTGCTGACATTGCTGTGGAGATGAAAGGATTGGGGTTGAACAAAGAGTTGGTCAAGTTACCTGACACTAATGATTCTGGATGATGAAAATCCACACAGATTGGGCAGAATCATTGAAGAAATGAGATTCAATGTAAAAAAACAAACAAACTGAATTTTGGGGAAAAGCAATCAGACATCACTGATGGACTTTGATAATTTCCCAGAAAGGGATTAGATTATTATTCCACTTTCCATCCTTCTGCTTATTGGAATTTAGAATGTAACAAAAGTGAAAACTAACAAGCAATTTTAGATGAAGGATTTTTAGCATATGATAATATTCTTCAAGGAGCTGTGCTCTTAAAATACTAAATACTGACTCTTGGTCAGTGATGAATTAGGAAGTTAACCCTGGACACTTATCACTTAATCTTCCAAAGCAGCAACCAAAGTGGCCAAGATATTCAGCAATATATAAATCCACAGCTATTTATATAAATCAGGAATACTAGCAATCCCTATTGAGCTTTGCTAGCAAGACAGCAGTTACTTGCCAGGTTAGTCCTGCTACTACTGTACCTGCCAATAGAATCTGCTATTGAATGGAAAAGAGAAAGCTCTGGTATCTTCTTGCTATGGTCATGGATTTTCAGGCCAATTTTAGAAACAGATGCTGGAGGGCCATATGAACTTTTTCTCTGATCAAAGTGGATTTTTTTCTCATGCTATTATCTTTACTTAAATTGATAGAGCTATTGGCAATTAACTGACTAATGGCCCAATGAAACTCACATTTCTTGAAAACCCTAACTACCACTGATATACATTACCATGAATTATGTTCTGGTGCTTGGTGGTACATCTTTTCTGCACAATTACTCATGATTGTCCTTGATTTGTGGACAAATCACGGAGTTAATTAGAGTTTGTAAAATGAAACTGACTTGTCACAGGTCTCACAACAGTAATATGAAGAGAGAATAGAATGGAATGGAATGGAATAGAATAGAATAGAATAGAATAGAATAGAGCTGGAAGGGACCTTGGAGGTCTTCTAGTCCAGCCCCCTGCTTGAGAAGGAGAACATATACCATTTCAGACAAGTGACTGTCTAGTCTCTTCTTAAAAACCTCCAGTAATGGAACACCCACAATTTCTGAAGGCAAACTGTTCCATTGGTTAATTGTCCTCACTGTTAGGAAGTTTCCTACCATTAGGAAAGTGTCTTTTAAAGTTAATTTTCAATATAAAGATTACAGTACTAGCTGACAACATTTATCCACAAAGTTGGGAGCATCTTATATAAATTTTACAGTTTTGTGATATTCTTCAAAAGATTACCAGTAAAAGAAATGATCATAAATAATGTTTTATCATTATATTTAAGCCTGAAATATTCATTCGTGTTTAGAATCTTTTTTCAGTTCTAAAAATTTAATGATTCAGAAATATTTAACTGAACTTAAAAAAACCAACAAAAAAGCAGATCTGCATTATATTTATATTGATGAATAAACTATAATTGAACTTTGGGATGGAACATTAAATTTGTGCTATTAAACTGACACAGAAAAGTCAATGAATCTCGTGATTAGGACTTAAGATATCTAACATTAAATACTTTATTAAAATGTGTTTATGTAAGAATAAAAACATTGAGACCATGAAGGAAAGATGAACAATTTAATAATATTGATAAACAAACTGTAACTAGACATTTGAAGTATGAAATTCTTTCTCAGGGAGAATTATTTCAATACCATTACAGAAAGAAAACAATCTCATGTTCAATGGTTTCCTTTATAGTATAGACAGAAGTTTTGGTTGTCTCTTTTTCTTGCTTTGGATGTTGTACTCCAGTTTGGAAAAGTATGAAACCACAATGCACTATTGTGCACATAAAGCACAGTGCTGTGGTGGTCCAGAGACTAGAATGCAATATTGCAGACACATTCCGCTGATTGTCAGAAGTTCAATCCTGACCAGTTCAAGGTTGACTCAGCTTTCCATTTTTCCAAGGTCGGTAAAACGAGGACCCAGATCATTGGGGTCAATTTGCTGACTCTGTAAACCATTTAGAGAGAGCTGTAAAGCAGTGTGAAGTGGTTTATAAATCTAAGTGCTATTGTTATTGTTATTGACTCAAAGCTAACACCATGGGTTTCATCTAAGCATAGTCTGGTGACAGTGTGTTCTATCAGCAGCATGATTTGCTTCTTCCCTTGCCTCCTGTTACTTGTTTTCCTAAGAAACAGAAAGCGCCAGTGGGAATTATAAGTCCATCATCGCACTGTGCTTTATATGCACAATAGACAATTGTGGTTTCATGCTTTTCCAAAATGGAGTACAACATCCAGAGAAAGAGAAAGAGATAACAAAAACTGGCACAGATCTGTTGCAGAAATAGAATCACCAGACAACTTTTAATTACACATAGTTTAAAACTAGTTTTATAATGTGTTGCGCTCTGGAAATTTGATTAGTTTGTTTCAAATGATTTCACAGAGGTTGATTGAGGTGGAGAGTCAGATTTCAGAGTCATTTAGCTCTTATTAAAGTTGTTGCTAAGGCTGGCCATCTTTAAATTCAGATGCAGTTGAAATTTATGCATTGAAAGATTTTTTAATAACAGAGCTTTGATTTACTGATATATTGACAGGACTATAAAAGATATATCAGTCAATATATGTATTAAGGGAGCTAATAAGAGAACCTCTTTTTCTTAACAACAATAGATATGTGCATTCCCCTCCTGAATTATTCCACTATACTCTGAAATATATATATTATGTCAGAGAAATTGTTTTTTCAATGAATCCTAGCCCATTTATTGGAGTAACACAGTATTGGAATGAGCAGTTTTATAGTCCTAAGGGGCTTCATATTACAGAGTATAATGTTTCCATTCAACCAAGAGAATTCTTCAGTGGTGCAGTGACATATTTTTTGGAAATATCAAAAGCAATCCACACATCTTATTTAGTGTGCATATATGAGAAGGACTGCTTTTTACAAAATTCATGATGGCAAGATTTCCTGGAAAAGAATGGAAGCCTGAAGGTGTCACCATGAAAGTGAAACCAATGACTGTGGTGAAGAATGAACTGATGAGCAGACCAGCTCTTCTGAGCATCTCCAGGGAAGGAGGGGATGGAAGCAATGGTGGGATTCAGCCGGTTTGCACCGGTTCGGCAGAACCAGTAACTAAATTTTGCTGAGTTCAGAGAATGCACACTGTTTCCAGAAATCCAGTCTAGGTCTTGGAGGCCGGGAGGAGGCCTCCCAGGCTTAGAATAGCTGACTGGAAGTGCGTGGATGCCACTTCCAGAAGTCCGTACTAGACCTCGGAGGCCCAGGCCTGCATCCAATAAGAGAACTGGTTGTTCAGGTATTTGAGTCCCACCACTGGTTGGAAGATCAACCACTGTGCTCCAGTTGGTTGCTTTTTGTGAGGAGACTCTAAGACAGCAATTTTCTGCAAGTTCTGAGCTTTGCAAAACAATGGGAATAGACAACTTGCTCACAACTGTTTGACCACAATTTGAATTACATTTAAGTTTGCTTGCCTTACTTTCTTATCAGTTTTAGAAATTGCTCATTAGCAACTTTAAGCTATTAGAGGCCTTTAGAATGACAAGTTTGGAAATGCTGGATGAACCTACCTTTAAAGGAGAATATTTATAGTTTATGGTCGAAATGATGGTCCTTGGTGCTCTCTGAATTTGGTTGTTTTCCTGCAGATGTTTCATTATCCAAACTAGTTAACATCACCTGTGCTAGTGGACTGAGCACTAAGAACCTACTTTTGTTAAATTAACTGGAACATAAATATGATGAAAAAATGTAAACATTAAAAATACTAATGGAAATCTTTGAAGAATGGAACTAGAAATTAAAAGCCACAATATCAACATATCAGTAGCGATATCTGTTTTTATGGATAGATTATGACCAAAATATGTTATTGAAGAAATGACAAATGTGGAACAAATTTTATCTAACAAGATAGAGGTAGTACTGGAAATAGATTTACAAATGGCAGATCACAAAACAACTTAGAAAAGTATGTCTCACTGGATATGCAAAAGAAACTGACTGATGTTTGGAGGGCTGCCCTGGATTGAGTGGAAGTGCTACCGCCCTCCCGCGATCAGGTGGTGATCCCCTCCTTGCAGGGCGACTTTCGACCCTTTTCAGGGTCCCCCCGTGGTGTGAAATTGAATACAGAAGATGGAGCTCACCTTCCAGCATCTGTGGCAGCTGCGATGGCAAACTGGAAGACATTTTTTAAACATTTATAAAAAAGGGTTTTTAAAGACTGAGGAACTCTGCATGATGGTATAAAGAAGAAATAAAGAGAAATAAAATCCTATGACAATATTTGAATGAACTAAAGATTAAGACCTCGAGAAATAGTAGGAAAGAATATAAACTTAGTTTATTTGTTTAAGATTAAGGTTAGATATGCTGTTATATCTGACAACCCTTTAGGACTTTCTGCTGACACCAGGTTTAAAAAGATGGTGTTTTATGTATCTGCCTATAAATAAGGAATGGAATATGGGATGTAGAAATAATTGCTTGTAACCTTAGATGGGGTAAAGAGTCACTAGATTTATTTATACTTGTGATGAAGGTTGAAAGTCACTTCTTTATATATTTCCATTTCCATTATGTACTTATATAATATAACATAATATTTATATATTCCCATTATCATAATTTTTCTTCTCTTTCTTTCCCTTCTCCTTGCATTTTACACCTTCTTTTTCTTTTCTTTCTTTAAGTTCAATTTGTATTAGATTTTACTAGTATAATAACAATTCTTAATACAAATTATATATATTTTAAAAAGTTTGCAGGGGCTTTTGTTTTTGAAACCACTCAAATGATTGACTTGAACAACTTCATTATTTTTTCCTACTATTACAACTACTTTCAGAAGTATGATGTATTCATCTGCAAGATGATAGTCCTCCACAAATCATAAGGAAAGGGCTTCCAGATCTGCTCAAGACAGCTTCCCAAAATGTCAATATTTAAATGGAATGGGTGAAAAGAAAATTAAGAACATCCCAAAAGAAAAAAAAGCATAAAATCAAAGTACTATAAAGTGCCCTCTACAAATATTAAAACTTGGAGAAATTGTTCTTGGTATTTAAGAGTTGTCCTTTGTAATTACTTTGCTTTTTGAAGTTCAGAAAATATGAACTTAGGAGCAGAACATACTTTTTAATACTCTATAGTCACAGCATAAATAGTGAAATGTGTTGACTTAACGTAGAATTGAATTTCTATTTAAATAATGACTTTTAAGTGTAGTATTTTATAAATACAAACCATAACTGTAAGATTACGTCAAGGTACATTTGCCCTTTAAACATAATACAACCTTACCGAACATGTTTGCCTCTTCTCCATAAATTAAATTATTATTTAATGTCCATAATGAATGAGTCATCTGTGTATCAAGATTCCAATTGCTAAATTAGCTTTCCACAATTTGATCCCTTCCAGATGTTTCAGGACAACAGAGTTGAATTCTGGGATTCTGACTGCAGCCCCAGCCAGGCTGGAAATAAGTATGGTTAAAGCTGTCTGTGGCCAAAAGATGCGGTAAGACCAGGGCTTTTTTGTGTCATAGAACGCCCAGAACAGAGTTCCGGCACCTTTTTTGGATGGAACTTTGTAGGATAGGCAAGGTGGGTTGTGTGACATGTGTGAGTTCCGGCACGTTTTTTTTTTTTTTTTTTTTACAAAAAAAGCACTGGGTAAGACAATGATGGAATATATGAAATACAAACTGAATTCTGTAAAATAATTTTTATGCTATATAAGCCCATAGTCATTACTTTCCTAATATGCTTGATCCCATGTATCTTCATATTACGTTCATATTGATTTTATCCCATTTGTTCACTAAATATTACAACTAATAAGGTGTAGTAATTAAGGTTTGGATTGGGAACAGGATGATAGCAATGTCTACAATATTGTAGATTCACTTTTGGGGACTCTGCATGCAATGTTGCGAGCTACCTAAAAATGCATGGGGAACTGCAGTAGCACGACACTGCATTCATCAGTTTGAAGCTGCACACACTCATACACACTGCTGAAAGGAGACACAAATTTAAGTCTATCACTAACTACAGAACCCACAGAGGACTTCGGTGGATGTATCTTTCCAGTGGCTGAAATTTTACTTTGCAGTTGAATAGTCCTCAGGCACATATGCATTCATTGTTTATCTATTCTTATAAAGGTCATAGAATTACCTTAATAAATTGGTAACTAATCTTTTAGTTCTCTTTCCTGATGCTTGTTTCATCTCTCCCTAATGATAGCCTGTTCTCAATCGGTCCATACCCAAATCTAAAGGCTTCTACAGCTGCATTTCTGTTGGAGTCCATGCCCCAGCACTCATACTATGGGAAGGAAATAAATGGTTTCTTTTCCAAATCAGCAAGCTGATATGCAAACCCTGTGATGAGTCAGTAAAAAATGGATAATACCAGGATATTTTTCCATTGCGTGAAACATTTTAGCTTGATTTGAATTACCAGATTTATATGTCATGGTTTTATTTAATTTTAAACCTTTTGTGGAAATTGTTTTTCCTCATAATGTATGCCTTGGAAAGCTATAAATTTAGGATTTAGCGTGCACAATAAATAAGCAAACCTAGCACAGAGGACCAAAATGATAGTTATTCAGATCTATTAAAACAGCACAGCATGTTCACCTTAGGAAATGCATTGTGATAATAATGCTGTTCAATAGATTCCCATCAAGAAAGAGGTACTTAATCATCACGTTCACACTGTGAACTCCACAAATGGATATTCCAAATGAATGCCTTTCAAGCAGAATAATGCTGGTTTGCCTAACTCTTGTATAAACCATTTTCTTTCTTTTAAATAAAAAAACAATGAAAACTGAAGATTCATACTTTTTTTCAGAATCAGGAATATTAGTAAAATCTGAAGATTACATATAATACATACATGCATAAATGTGTATGTCCAAGGCAATTTGGTCACATAAGCCACTTTTCATTGTTTTAGCCAAACAATAAGAATACACAATAAGGATTTTAAATTTATGGGATCCTCAGTAATAACATGAACAAAATATAATAATAGAAATATACAGGAAAGTGCAGAGTTTTCACAAATTATGACTTTGTTATAACAACCTGGACAGGACTCATACCTGGATTCTTTTGACTATAAAAGTAGAGGAGAAACAGTTCTAAGGGAAAAAACTGATTCAGACTTACTTCAGGTTCTGAGACATTTGAATGCTTAGAAAAATGGGAGAAGGTCCTAGAGCATTTCAATAATATTATCCTTTTACAGATCTCATTTAGCATATTAATCTAGTTTTTTTTTCATATTTTCAAAAAAATCAGTTCTGAGATTCTGATTTCTATTCTGCTTTTTACACTTATTTTTTAAGTTGTTCTGTGAATGATTACATGAAAATGCAAAGGACAAGCAACATGTTGGAGACTGCATTATCTCCTTGCATCTATGAGATGTTTTGGCCACTAAGGCAAACGGAGAGTGATCCTCTTCAAGATGGTGCCACACCAGTGCAATCAAAGCCCCAACATGCATACAAGAGCAGGTACAGTTTTAATAATGCCTCTGTGGCCACCGGATTGGCTGTTTTGATCCCACCTGGGACTCCCCTAGTCTTTGTACATTGTCCATGCATCTGTAGTCATCTGGGCTATTGGTAAAAGAATCTGTCTTTTTAAAAAACAAGGACCTTTCTATTTTTTCATTCTCTTTCTCAGATGTAGCTTAGTAGAAACAAGGGTTTTCTATTCAATGGGTTTCTTAAGAAATCTACCTTTTATTTTAAATATAAAGAATATCTGTTAACATTCGTTGATAGGTTTTCTAAGCCAATATTTCCCACCTAATATTGGCATTGGGAACATTTTTCTTTCTGAATGAGACCTGCAGCTACTTAATTACTTGGTATTCTTTTAGCACTCTACACATGCTCAGAAACATCTTCTTTTACAAGATATCCTGCTGAACTGACCTATCAGTGGCTTTCGATACCATCAACCATGGTATTCTTCTGGAGCGGCTTTGGGGGTTGGGAGTTGGGAGCCTTCTCCCACTGCTTTGTGGGGTCCCACAGGGCTCGGAACTCTCTCCCCTTCTATTCAACATCTTCATGAAGCCATTAGGTGAGATCATCTGTCACCATGGACTGACATATCATCCATCACCATGGACTGAGATATCATCCATCACCATGGACTGAGATATCATCAATATGCTGATGATACTCAGATCTATATCTCAGCCTGTGATGAGTTAAATGACACCGCAACCCCCCTCTCGCAGTGCCTGGAGGTATTGTTAGGGGCCGAATGGGGAGCAACAGGTTGAAACTGAACTCTGGTGACACTGAGTGGCTCTGGGTTTGGGGTTCTTTCATCCATGGAAAATTACCACCTTTGGTCTAGGATGAGGTGGCACTATATAATCTGGGGGTTCGTGACTCCTGCTTGAAGAGCAGGTGGAAGACATGGCCAGGAGGGCCTTTGCGCAATTGCAGATTGTGTGTCAGTTATGCCCTTTCCTGGACCAACAATTCATGGTCAGCCATGCCCTAGTCACCTCCTGTCTTGACTATTGCAACTTGGTCTACATGGGGCTGTCCTTGAAAAGCATCCGGAAGCTCCTGTTGGCACAAAATGCAATGGCCTACATGGTTTTGTGCAGACCTCAGTGTGTGCATATATCATCTCTCCTGTGGGAGTTGCATTGGTTGCTGATTTGCTTCCCTGTGCAATTTAAGGTACTGGTTACAGTTAAAGGTCTTCATGATTTGGGACCAGTTTATCTGAGCGAATGTCTCTTTCTGGTCACTGACCCACTAGAGTGGGGAGGCAAGGAATGTTGAGGGTCCCATCCCTTAAGGAGATACATCTGGCAGGTCTCAGAAGAAGGCTTCCTCCCTCTGGAACATCAACTCTCCAGAAAGTAGACTGGCTCCCACTCAAACACTATTTCAGAAGGCCCTGAAGATGTAGTTCTGCCAGTGGGCCTGGGGAACTCAGAGCTGGATGGAACCCATTAAATGGCTAGTATGAGTGTGTGTTGTCACTGGGGTGGGAGGGGGTGGGGGGGTTACTATTTTATTATTATTTTTTATTTTATATTCTCATGAGCAAGTAGGTGGCAATATAAATATAAATTTTCCAAATAAATAAATAAATTCAAATCTTCAATCCAGCAAATACAAGGGATTTCTGGGTAACTTTTGCCTTTCATTTTCAATAACAAGCCAACTCTTTGCTGTTCTTACTTTGATTAAATTTCTGAAACAGTTGGGTATGTTCCTAAGTAGTATTAAAATAAGATGAATTGTGTGCTACAAGATGTATGTAAACAAAACCAAAAATGCCATTGGAGAAACGTCATTAATGATGAGTTTTAGGGAAAGTATTCATGCTGAGAACATAAACTGTGGAAAGAGTCATCTGTTGGAGGCATTGCAGAAAAAAGTTGAATATTTTATGCAGATCTGTATAAGCTATGAATAACTATTTTATTTGAATGCATTTTCTTCAAGCAAGTGTGGTCTGGTCTTCAAAGAGGTTATCAAAGAGCTTTATCTTTATCTGAGCAAAATTTGAAATCTTCAAAAAGCAATTTATAAAATGCAACCTCCAGCATTACAATGTCAAAGTGGTATCAAATTGTACTTCTTATTGATTTTATATAAAAAAACCCTGCTTAGATGGTTGTGCAAATAAATATGTCATTCAAATATCGTGACTATGAACTTACCAACTCCTGTCAGTCATTTAGATCAAGAATGCAGAAACTATCAAGAATCCAGTACAGCATTACATGTAGCGGGAATTATTGTTTCCTTGAATGGAAAATTCCCCAGAAGCATGAATGTATCAACTAGACTGGAACTAATAATAATAATAAAAAATCCTGGAAGAAGATAATGAGAAATAATGTTTTTACTGTTGCTAAGTAAAGCAAGATGGACATGGCCATGAAATCTCCAGGAAATGTACTTGACTTTTATGAGATTTTTTTCCAGTTTTTCAGTAAATCTTGAATGTATTTCTTCCGTGTGCTCATTTCTGCAAAGGTTTCCCAAGATACACTGTGACAAGCAATGATGTTGAATAATAATAAAATATAATCATACACTTTACTGAAGGACAAAGAATTGAGGCCTTTGAACTATGGTGCTGAGGAAGACTCCTGCGAGTCCCTTGGACTGAAAGGCATTCAAACCAGTCAGTCCTAGAAGAAATCAACCCCAACTGCTCTTTAGAAGGCCAGATCCTGAAGTTGAAATTCAAATACTTTGGCCACCTAATGAGAAGGAAGGACTCACTGGAGAAGAGCCTAATGCTGGGAAAGATTGAGAGCAATAGAAGAATGGGACGACAGAGAATGAGGTGGCTGAATGGACTCCAGAAGATGGTAGAGGACAGGAAGACCTGGAGGAACGTTGTCCATGGGGTCGCGATGGGTCGGACACGACTTCACAATTAACAACAACTACTACTACTACTGACCTATAAGGTATCATTGTACAAAAAGATTTTAGCTTACTAGTGCTTCTTTCTCCTTTTTCTTCTAAAATGTATGCATAGACATGCAAAATAGTAACTGAATGGATTTCTTACATCAAACTGGCACCATCCAATGCAGTGCTGAGCTACTATCATGGCACCTTTGTATAATATACAACTTAGACACCCCAGTTTATGACAGCCCTGGCATTATTATTTCTTAGCTTTGATTTGATTTCTTCCCTGATTCTATTTGTTCAATTAGTCCTATCTGCAATTCAAGTTTAGTACAGATTTGGATGATTGCCACTGTTATCTGTATCGTTGTTACTATATTAATTTATTTGTTTCATTTATGTCCACTTTTAGTTTCATTAATAACATAGTTTTATGCATTTTTATTGTTGTGTTTTCTGGCCTAAAGGCTGTAATAAAAGTTTTGATCTGAAGTTTCAAATAAAATATCTCATGAAAATAATGTTGCAGGGTTATGTGACTCCCTCACAGAACAACCTGTCTTGTTACTTCTGGGACCTCCTTTGTCATTACTAATAGCCATGTGTGATCAAGAAAATGATTCATATTGTTATATCTCAACAAGATATACCACCCCCACGACACAAAGCAATTCCGCAAAGTGGGTAATATCTCTTTTGTAGTACGAGGCACCATGCAGAGATCATGGAACAATCATTTTGAATTTCGAGTAATTGAAAATACACAGCTATCAGAACAAATGCTCAGGATTAGTTATGCAATCTCTGAAGATTATTTTACCCAATTCTGTACACTTAAAAGCTCTCCAAGCTTTGTGTTTTGCATATTGAATTGGAATGTTCCCTCCCTTGCTGAGGCCTGTTCCAGGGATAGGCAGCCTTTGTGTGAGTGGGACAGCACCTCAAGTCCTTTAGAGGGGACCTCAGCGGGCACAATGCAAAATAATTAGGATAGGTTATACCGGTAGAAACAAGATGAGATTTTCTCTCCCCCCCACCTTCTTTTAAAGTCCTTGGATGATTAGGACTTTGCTCTAATGTTTGAATTATGTTGGGTGAATGTTATGGTGTGCACTAAGGGTTTGAGAGAGGTACACCATGGCTATTGTTAAGGTGACCAACCGTCCTCCTTTTGGGAGGACAGTCCTCCTTTTTTGAGTTCTGTCCTCCCTCGAAAATGTCCTCCTAAATTGTCCTCTTTTTCTATATTTGAAGACTTATCTGCAGGGCTTTTTTTTCCTCATAGAAAGGCGTTCCGGGACCTTTTTTGATGTTTTTTTTCAACTTTTGCCTGAGCTGTGCTACTCCCCCATTGGCTTTCGAAAGCCAATATGAATTGCTGCTGAGTGTGCCAAAACACCCGGGTGGCAAACGTTGCACGTGCAAGTTGCAGGAACCCCTCACTGCTACCCAACCACACCATCTCCTACTTAGTTCTGCAGATAGCTGGAGGAGACTGGAGCAGTAAGTTTCTCTTGATCTTTCCTGTTCGGTTCTACACAGGGATACACAGGGTAGGCGGTGGTGCTGGGGGGCGGCTGGGGGGTGGCTGCAGGGCCGGAGCCAGCATGGCTGGTGCTTTGCGAGCTGCGGGGCCGGCTCTACGGGGATGCGCAGGGTGGGCAGTGGTACTGGGGGGCGGCTGGGGGGGTGGCTGCAGGGCCGGAGCCGGCGTGGCTGGTGCTTTGCCTTTGCGAGCCATGGGGCTGGCTCTACGGGGATACGCAGGGTGGGCAGTGGTGCTGGGGGCGGCTGTAGGGCCAGAGCTGGCTTGGCTGGTGCTTTGCGAGCTGCAGCGCCAGCTCTCCATGGCAGGGCAGCGGTGCTGGTGGGGCGGCTATGGGCGGGGGCGTGGCGGGCAGTTGACCTTCCATGGGCTGCGCCAGCTGGTGGTCTATGCAGTGCTGACCTGCACTGCCACCACCTCACCCTGCGCACCTACATGGCTATCCTGGAGCACCTGGCTCACAACACCTGCCTCCGCTGCCCACTCCCGCGCAATCCAGCCATGTAGATTTTGGGACAAGTGAGAAATTGAGATTGAATGTTGATACTCTAGCTGCAGCACTTGCTGTAAAATTCAATATGAAGGATATTTCTTGTTCAGATATTTCCAATATATTGTTAGAAGATGATACATTGACAAAAAATATTCATTCAATGGAAAAGTACTCATTTAAATAATTAATAGGCATGTAAGCATAATTACAATATAAAATGTTATTGTTACAAATGGTTTTTATTATGCATTTATCATATTATAGTGTATTCTGTATTATTGTTGCAATAAATACAATGTTTCTTTTATTTACGATATTTTTTTCTTCAATTTATTCGTGTCCTCCTTTTTGTTGTAAAAAAGTTGGTCACCTTACTATTGTGCCACTCATTTTCAGGGGGAGTTAGGACTCTTGGGGACAAATTATGTTACTCCTTAAAATTGCTACAGCATAAAACTTCTGGCTATTGTGGGCAAATAATCCATCATTCATTTTTTAAATGGAAGTTGGACACTCCAGGATTGCTGCTGATTTTTACCAGCAAAAATATTCAAACTGTGATATCCTGCCAATTTTCAGCCTGAAGAGAAAGAATTTCAATGTATACATACCATTGGATTTGTTTAAACATATAAATAAGTATTTTTTTTAAAAAAAAATCCTACAGCTAAAACTAGATTTCAGAAAATCCCAATTTTAACATTTATATGATGACATGGGGTCGTTATTTTGCCTTCTGCAGCCACTGGCTGTGTTGGAAATACCAAAAAGCCTTAAGGCACAAATGACAGCTTCTGTTTCCAGTGGTTTTCCCCTTGTGTTAACCAGGTTAACGATTTAATCCAGTGAGCACATACTTTGACTACTAAGAAAGACTTCCAATATTCTGAATTTCTCTAGGGCAAGCAGCAGCAGCTGGCTTTTATGTATTTTCAATGTGCTTGTGATTCTGAAATGCATTCAAGACCATGATAGAAATTTTAAAATCTGATTGTTGAAGTACAGTGAAATAATATTAATCTAAAATTCTTGGATGTTTACACTTGCTGCGAGGTTTCTTATTTCTAGTACACAAATTAAAGTTTTTAATTTTAAAACTTAATGTCAAAATATCCACCTATCCATCTCTTGCATTTTCTTTTTTGTTTTGTTTTATTTTAATTAAGGGTAATAAGTTCTTAATTGACTGTTCTTAGAAAGTTATGCTTTTGTTATAGCATTACTAGAAAAAAGGGTGACAGAAAATTGTGCAGAAACTAAGAAAAACAATATTAATATACAAAGTTGATACATGCTTACCTGTGTAAGCTTTGCAGACAATGTGTGCACTATTTCACTTTACAATTTTTTTTCTTTTTGCAGATTCAAAAATGCTAGAAGCTTATATGATCCTTCCCAGATTTATGATCATTACGCAAACTTTTGAGTAGAAAATCACAGAGGTTCTGTGCTGCCGCTCTGTCACATTGACTGAGTCTGCTTGGGTGGATTGTACCATGTCACATCATTTCAATCCCATTCAAATATGTATCAGGCTGGCAGCTAGGCTCATTGACCCGAGGGTATTTTTGCTATTTTCATCAATCTTGGATTTGATTTTTGTGGGCCATTTTAGGATGAGGCTCAGTTTTGATCCTAGACAGATGATATTTCAGAATTTGACCATCAGAAATATCTTGTGTGGTTGTAAATGATTGTACAGTAGATAGTATACAAAAAATATTGTGTGATAAATTTGCCACTTGAGGAAACATTACCCAACCGATATGGGTAAATATGTTCTTTTGTGTCAATCCTCTTTATGCCAAGAGCATCAAAGACCAAGGAAAGTATATGTCTGATATATTTGCACATGAATGCTTAATGTCTAGTACTTGATCGCATTTTTGGTAGATGGTGAGAAGTTGTTCTATGTACCAGGAAAGAACAAAGTAAGGTTAATGTTTGTTCTTTGCTAAACAAGTCATCTTTCAATAAGGACAAAAAGCAAGTTTGCAGGAAACTAAGATTTTAAAAATGACAAGAACAACAACTTCTGATTCTAATAAAGTAAAGCCAAATCAAATTAAGTTCAAATTCTAGATAGTACCTTGAAGAATTCTCTGTACAATTCTGCCTGGAATGTATTGACATATAGAACATCTCTGAAATTGAGAACTTTCCCCTTTTTCTATGTGAAAAACTTTGGTTTTACCATCTTCAAAAACTGGTGACTCTGCAAGTGCAGGCTAAGTTGTGACTTTCAAGCCAGAAGATGGCAGAATGACCTCAGGTAGTAAAATGGGTTCTAATGAAACCTGAATCCTTTAACCATGGTGAATCTCGCCTTGGTTATGGCTGTAGAGTGCCTTTATTCATCGATTTTTTTTCAATGTTCACCATGAGATTGTGAAATCTTTATTTTGAATTTTTAAAAGAAGTTTTCAAAGAGAGCAGTCATAGAGATGCAGATCTTACTAGCAAAAGTAATATCACAGCATTAAATAGTGGCATAAATTCTTAAAGAGTCCAACACGTTGATTATGACACTGTTTTTCAATCCATAGCATATATTTTCAGATACAGGGAATGAACTGTGACAACTGTAACGACTGGATTTAATTAGTCTGGAAGATAGATAGATAGATAGATAGATAGATAGATAGATAGATAGACAGACAGACAGACAGACAGACAGACAGACAGATAGATAGATAGCCTTTATCATCATGTTTTATTGTGGGCACAATTTAATTGCTTGCTCTCAAAGTGTATACATATATAACACATATTTAAACATACTATATACAACATATGTATAGACCTACACCCTTACATATAAGTAACATATAAATATTAATTACTGTCCATCTTGAATACATAATGGAAGGAAGAAGGAGGAATAAACTAGTTTTGAAAATAAAAAGTAATGATGAAATAAAATTTTAGCTGTTCAAAACAAATAAATTACTTCTTTTTTTTTTTTTATTGAAATTTTTCAAAAGTTTTACAAATAAAAATCCACCCCCCCCTCCCCAACCACCCCACCCCCCCCCCGACTTCCCAGAACTGAATATAGGATTATTTAACAAATATTTTAAAAATAACATTTGCAATTTATAAAATAATTAATAATAATAATAAAAATCACAGTAATAATATATATAATAATAATATACATAACATAAACTTTAAAATGAATAATATATACTAAAAAAGAAAAAAAAAAATAAAAAGAGAAGAGAGAGAGAGAAAGAAGAAAGAAGAAAGTAGACGAAGAATAAAGCATATATATATATAAAAAAAAATATATGAATAATAATACATAAAAAATGTATATATATAAAAAAGAAAAAGAAGAAAGAAAGAAAGAAAAAACAATCATTACAAATTATAAAAAGGCTAAATAATATTTTTCCATATCCAAATTATGTTGTATAAAATTTATCCATTTTTCCCATACCGCAAAAAATTTTTCTTGAGATTGCTCCTTTAAGAAAGCCGAAATCTTTGCCATTTCTGCCAAATACGAAACTTTATGAAACCATTCTTGTAAAGTAGGCAAAGATTCCTTCTTCCAATATTGTCCTATTAACAACCTAGCGGCTGTAATCAAATTTAACATCAATATAACCTCCTTAGCATCACAGTCAATAACAATACCTAGTAAAAATAATTGCGGAGTAAATTTTACCCTCCTTTTAAAAATTCTTTGAATATTCCACCATATCTTAATCCAAAAAGCTTTTATATGCTTACACGTCCACCAAATATGGTAATAGGTAGCATCCAAATATCCACATCTCCAGCATTTCGGCTGTAGATTAGGGTACATAATGGACATTTTCTTTGGGTCAAGGTGCCATCTATAAAACATCTTATAAAAATTCTCTCTTAAATTTTGCGCTTGTGTGAATTTAACATTTCTTATCCAAATAAGTTCCCAAGTATCCATTGAAATCGTTTCACCAATATTCTGTGCCCATTTAATCATACAATCTTTAACTAGTTCAAGTTCTGAATCTAATTCCACTAAAACCCCATAAACTCTCTTAATATGGGTTGGCCTTTGATCTCTTACTTGTTTTAAAAAAATTTCATCTTCTCTAAGCCAGCCCATTTTACAATCCATCTTCCATCTATCCACTATTTGTCTATATTGGAACCATGAATAAGTTAAGTTTTCATGTGTTAATTCTTCCAAAGATTTTAACTGCCAGTCTTGGCCATCCCATCTTAATAACTGTACGTAAGAGACCTTGTCCATATTTACCCCTTTCCTTATACCTTCTATGGCATGCCGAGGTATAGCCCATAATGGTATTTTGAAGTCACTTTTATAATACTTTCTCCACACTCTTAGCAAAGAGTTTCTTATAATATGAGACTTAAAAACCCAATCCACTTTTTTATTAAATATTAAATAGGCATGCCATCCAAAAAATAGGTCCCAGCCTTCCAAATGAAGTATTTCTGTATTTGTTAAATTCACCCAGTCGCTAATCAATGTCAATACTACAGCATCATAATACAATTTCATATTTGGTACCTTGAGTCCACCTCTCTCACGAAAATCTTGCATTATTTTAAGTTTCACCCTTGGTTTTTTCCCTGCCCAAACAAATTTATTAATACCTTTTTGCCATTCATCTAAATTACGTTCGTTCTTTAAGATAGGTAACATTTGGAACAAAAAAATAAACTTTGGCAGGACATTCATTTTAATAACTGCAATTCTGCCCATAAGGGATAACTGTAAATTATTCCAGTTTTTTAAATCCTTCTGTACCTCCATCCACAGCTTTTCATAATTATTTTTATACAATTTTACATTAGAAGCAGATAATGTAACCCCCAAATATTTTACCTTATCAACAATTTCAAAGTCTGTTAAGTTAACTAGAGCCTGTTTATCACCATTAGTCATGTTTTTAGCTAATATTTTGGTCTTATTATTATTAATTTTAAAGCCAGAAACACGTCCATATTGTTGAATCAATTGTAATAATTTCACCACCGAAGAAACAGGTTGAGACAAAGTAACAACCAAGTCATCTGCAAAGGCTCTTAATTTATATTCTTTTTTATTAATTTCTATTCCTTTTATTTCTTGAGACTCCCGAATTTTAATCAACAAAATTTCCAGTGTTAAAACAAACAATAACGGAGACAACGGGCATCCCTGTCTTGTTCCTTTTTCTATTACAAAAGCCTCTGACAAACCCCCATTTACAATAATTTGAGCAGTCTGTTTTTGATATATATTGGATAATACTTGTAATATATTTTGTCCAAAATTCATCTCCTTGATTAAACACAGCATAAACTGCCAATTCACTTGATCAAAGGCTTTTTCAGCATCCAAAAATATCAGGCCTGCAGAGACTTGGTTATTCTTTTCTAAATACTCTAATAAATTAATAATTTGTCTAACGTTATTCTTCATATACCTTCCAGTTATAAAACCCGATTGATCCCTATGTATAAACTGCTGCAAGATCCCCATAAGCCTGTTAGCTAAAATTTTTGCAAAAATTTTATAATCCACATTTAAAAGAGATATAGGCCTATAATTTTTAGGCAAAGTAAGATCTTGACTATCTTTTGGAATCAATGATATAAATGCATTACGCCAGGATGGAGGGATCTCTAACCCCTGTAATAAATTATTAAACAGTTCACACAACGGTTGAGTCATCTCTTCTACTAAAGCTTTATAATAAATAGATGTCAACCCATCCGTACCCGGCGCTTTGCCCAATTTCAATTGTTTAATAGCTGTAACAATTTCTTCCTTAGTAATTAAACCGTTAATCTTTTTTTCCTGATCTTCTGTTAATTTAGGAAAGTTAACTTTGCCTAAATAATTATTTATATCTGTAATTTGAATATTAGTACCCTTATATAATTTTTGATAGTATTCTAAAAAAGATTTCTTAATCAATTCTTTCTGATAAACCAATTTACCATTATAATTTATTTTATCTATATTCCTCTGTTTCTGTTTTTTTCTTAACTGATAAGCCAACCATCTCCCTGGTTTATTAGCATTACAAAATGTATTTTGTTTCATAAATAGCAAATTAGTTGCAGCTTGATCAGCCATCAGCATGTTAAATTGTGTTTTTAACAATTTTAAAGCTCCTTTAACCTTTTCATCTAAGGGATTTGAAATTAAAAGTTTCTCTTTTAATTTAATCTCCTCTTCCAAGTCTTTCCGTTTCTGAGTCTGTTTCTGTCTATGCAAATTATTCATTTTTATCAAAATACCACGCATAAAAGCTTTACTTGCATCCCAGACCATTGACATTGATGTTCCCTTGTTCATATTTAAAGTAAAATATTCCTTTAAACATTCCTTTAATTTATGAACATTTTTTTCTTGTTTAAATAAATTCTCATTCACCCTCCAGGATCTCCTATCTTCCTTCTCTACAAACAGTTCCATCCAAACTGGACTATGATCGGACAATGTCCTAGGAAAAATTTTTACATTCTTCACCCTGTTGTATAAATCTGTTGTGATCAAAAAGAAATCAATTCTTGAGAAAGATTGGTGTCTATCTGAGAAAAACGTAAAATCCTTTTCTTCTTGATTACGTTCACGCCAATAGTCTCTCAATTCCCAATCTTCTTTCATATCAAAAAAGGCTTTAGGTAATTTAGCCTGTTTAAAAAAGGTAGAAGAGCCTTTTTTGTCCATTTGTATATCTAAGACACCATTCCAGTCTCCCATTAAAATCACAGATCTATAGTCCAACAAAGTTATTTTCTGATGTAGTAACCTATAAAATTGCTCCTGTTGCTGGTTTGGTGCATACAACCCCACAATAAGAATTTTCTTGCCATATAAACCAAGTTCAAGCATAACATATCTTCCGTAAGGATCTGATTCTAACAAGGTAGCGGATAAATTCTGTTTAACATAGATTACCACACCCCCTTTCTTCCCAGGGGCGGGAGATACAAAATGAGATCCCAAGCGAGGATTATTTAAATATTTTTGATCTTTAGCTGTAATATGAGTTTCTTGCAAGCAAATAATATCATTGTTATGTTGTTTCAAATAGTGGTAAATTACTTCTTATAAATGTCTGCTATACATATCAATACATAATTTTGGGAGAATTAAATAGAATTTATAAGATGACAATGATCTTTCATGAAATAATAGATTGTGCTATTCAATGCTGAATCTAAACAATGAGAAAAGAAGAGAACATAAAAGTTGACTTCTGAATCAGATAAAAATTGTTCCAGTTCTACCTTCTGCAATAGCCATTTAGTTATCTAGGCTCACAAACCAATGGAAAGCTAATGATAAGGAAAACCTGAGGACTAGGAATTTGAGATTTCAAGTGCAAGTTGACCTGATTCCAACTAACATGTAAACAAGGCTAGAAATCCTCACCCAACTTGGTAATGAATTTTATATTGGAATTAATTACTCAAAAGCATAAAAACACCTTTAAAGAAAGCATATTGTAGAATGAAATCTAGACATAACTATGCTAAGCAGGTTTATGCTTTTCAAAACTGCTTTTAAAAACCATAATTTGTTTTTGGAAAACCTTTTCAAAATAAGCATTCAGAAACAGAAACCGAAAAGATGATAATATTATCAGCTACTGATAATATAAGTAGCTGATACTTCAATTTCTGTTTGTAGTGATTGTTCCTGACATTTGGATTTCTTGCAGAGTCAAGGCCCAGTGAAGCCCAATACTAGAATATTTGTATATGTGTTAAAAAAGGGGTCTTCAAACTTTGGCCCTTTTATGACTTTTGGACTTCAACTCCCAGAATTCTGGGAGTTGAAGTCCACAAGTCATAAAAGGAACAAATTTGAAGACTCCTGTATTAAAATATCAACATAAAAATAAGTCAGTTGAATATGGTACTTTGTCTTTCTCTGGGCTAATTTTTCTATATCATTAATCTTATTCCTAAATTAATAGATTAAAAACTATAATCTCACCAGAGAAGTTTTTGATCAAAGTTTTATCAGTTCTATGCATAAAACAGTGTCTGTATTAGACAGTCATTAGTTGTGACTTGGGGGATTAAACTCTTTTCTTGGAGCGCAACATCTTCCGAATAAATAGTTTTCAGAAATATTCAGTATGTCCCCAGGGGATTTGGGAAGAGATCACAGTGTGTTCTATTGATGCTCCTTGTCACCGTACTATTCCAACCTTGAAGCAAAACAGTTCACTTTATTACAAAATCCCACGCTTAGCTGAGTTGATGAAATCTGACAGTGCTATATGAGCCCTGAGTATATGAGTTTTAACAACATCCTCCTTTATCCGCTTATAGCTGTTTTTATCCCACTTTTTCATTTAAAAACATTAAACACACTTAATAAAATGTATAAAATAAAAGAACTAAAATGTCATCCCAACGAACCATTATTGAAAGACAATCCAATTAATTTAAATGTATTAGAAAGTTCCCCAGAATAATTATTACACTACATCTTGAAAGTTGATAAGAGGTAGAATTAAACAGATATCCTTTGGGAAAATGATCCATTATGTTGACACTATACTAGAATATTCTTTGAAAACAGAAGTCTGATCCTCAGTGGTAAACTGTTTATGTTAGTACACAGTTTATGGTTTGGAACACTATAAGACCAAATTTGCAATAGAATTGTATACAAATAATGAACATGTGATTGCTAAAATATGTAAACTTTTATTCAAATCTGAAACAGAAGAAGAACAAATAAAAGAATGTATGATAAAGTGGGCTAAAAACTTTGGTTATAATAAACAGATCGAACAATGGGAAATATATGGCTGAAAGGACTACATTTACACTACATTGTTTTTTTTCTTTTTTCATACTTTTTATTTTTTATTTATGTTTCATTTATTCTTTCTTTTCGCTTGCATTTTTGTCTTTGACTTTTTTATTTTATATTTTTTTCTTCCTTACTTTTTTAATAAACATACACACACGCACACACACACACACACACACACACAAAAAAAAACCCCATATCTATTGGGTCATTGTTTCTGAGGTATTTCTTTACCAAAATAGAGAAAAAGAAGAGAGAGACCAAGGGCAAAAAAAGCAGTGAAAGTAGGAGCAAATTCCAACTACCTGCCAGGCTGACCCCAGCTGACTGTCCTTTGTCAGCTAATGGTGGGACCAGTCTACTTGGTCTCTGGAGCCCTATGGCAGGACTGGTCTACCTGATGTCCAGTAGCTGAAGGAAAGGTCAGTATACCCAACCTCCAAAGTGATTACAAATTTACCAATTTTAATCCCATGGCAATCATTGATGCTGAATTTTGGATGCATTCTGTCAGTTAGCCCAAAATTATCACCCTATGATGTACAGTTTCACCCATTTAAATGTTACAAATACAAGACTTTTAGTGGTGTACTACACAACTTGTGCCCTGCTGTGACATCATTTCAGAGATATTTTCTTACTTAAACAGAGAAACAGCATGACCACAGATGGGTAAAAAAGCAGTGGAGCAGGAGTGACTTCCAATTTCCTGCCAGCTTCCCCAATGAGTTTTTTTTAGGGAAGCTGTCAGAAGCATCAGAAATCCTTCCTTCCTTCCTTCCTCCCTCCCTCCTTCCCTTCCTCCCTCCCTCTCTCCCTCCCTCCCTCCCTCCCTCCCTCTCTCCCTCTCTCCCTCGCATAAATTCTTGCTGGTTTTCCCCTTTATTTTGCTTGTGGGAAGCTTGCAGGAAGACAGTTACTGGAGAAGCCAGCAGGAAGTTGCAAGTCCAAGGTCAACATGCAGTTAATAAGATTTTGATGGGTGGGGGAGGAAATCAGGGGGTGCATGGGGTTGTGGGTCAGGGATGGTAAGTAGGAGTGTGTAAGAGATGCCACAAGGGTTGCAAAGGATATGTGAATGTGTGCCAGAGATGCTATGTCATTTCTGACAATGAGCAATTGTCAGAACAGTAATAAATGTAAAATCTATAGGAATGTAATATAACTATAAAGTTTCCCTCAGACTTTAAAAGTTCCTTGAAACAATCAAATCTTAATGGATTCACAAACAAACAAATACTAACAGATTTTGGTCTTATCTGATTGTGGGGAAAAGCTTTCCCAGAGAAAGAGACAGCGACTGAAAAGGGACCTCTTGGGATCCCCAGTGACATTCCATAAAAGTAGGGATCTTTCTCTTCCAGGTCATAACAGATGAGGAAAGATCACTGGGAGCTAGTTAAATCCTAACCAGATAATGGAAACAGTTTAGTTAGTGAAAAACATAAGAAGCTGCATTAAATAGGATGAGATCAGTATCTCAAGTATCCCACTATCCCAAGACTGTGTACACTTATTGGCAAAGTTACCAACAAAAATCTTATCCAATCTTAAGGATGGAGCTACCTGGGTTTTCTTGGTGACTATAGCATTATCCTTTAGAAAAAGAGGTTTCTATAATGAATAGACTAGAATAGAGCTAAAAGGGACCTTGGAAGTCTTCTAGTCCAGCCCCCTGCTCAACCAGGAGGACCTATACCATCTCAAACAATTGACTGTCAAGTCTCTTCTTAAAAATCTGCAGTGATGGAGTGCCCAAGATTTCTGGAGGCAAGCTGTTCTCCTGGTTAATTGTCCTCACTGTCAGAAAGTTTCTCCTTAATTCCAGGTTGTTTCTGTCTTTGATCAGTTTCCAACCATTGTTTCTCGTCCTTCTCTCTGGTGCTTTGGTGAATAATGTGACCCCCTCTTCTTGGTGGCAGCCCCTCAAATACTGGAATACTGTTATCATGTCTCCCCTATTTCTTCTTTTATTTAGACTAGCCAAACCCAAGTCCCACAGCTGTTCTTTGTATGTTTTAGTCTCCAGACCTTTCATTATCTTAGTTGCTCTTCTCTGATTTTTTTCCAAACTCTCAACATCTTTTTTGTGATATGGTGACCAAATTTGGCTGCAGTATTCCAGGTATGGTCTTACTAGGGTTTTATAAAGGGGTACTAATACTTCACTTGGTCTTGATTCTATGCCTCTGTTTATACAATCCAGAATTGTATTAGCTTTTTTGGTTTCTGCTGTACACTGGTGGCTCATAGTCTACTAGGACTCCAAGGTCCCTCTCAAAGTTACTGTTTTTGAGCCAGGTCTTGCCAATCTGTACTTGTACCTTTTAGTTTTCCTGCCTAAATGTAAAACTTTGCTTTTCTCCACATTAAAACTCATTTTTTTGGACAGGGCCCATTGTTCAAGTTTGTCAAGATCTTTTTGGATCCTGAGTTTGTCTTTTAGGGTGTTGGCTACTCCTGTCAGTTTGGTGTCATCTGAAAATTTGATGAGTTCCCCTTTAATTACCTCATCTAATTTATTTATGAAGATATTGAAGAATACTGGGCCTATGATGGAACCTTATGGTACCCATTGTTTACTTCTTTCCATGTGGATGTGGTGCCATTGAGGACTACTCATTGAGTACAGTTTGCCAACCAGCTACAGATCCATCTGGTGGTGATGTTGTTTATTCCACCTTTTCCTAGCTTATCAAGGAATAGGTTGTGTTCTACTTTATCAAATTCATTACTGAAATCTAAGTATACTACATCCACAGCATTTTGCTGGTCTACTAGTTTAGTCACTTTATCAAAGAATGAAATAAGATTGGTTTGGCATGATCTGTTTTTAACAAACCCATGCTGGCTATTAGTTATACATTTGTTTGCTTCTAGTTGTTCACAGATCTGTTTTTTGATTATCTTTTCTAGGATCTTCTCAGGTATTGATGTTAAACTGATTGGTCTGTAGTTTCCTGGGTCCATTTTTTCCCCTTTCTTGAAGATGAGAATCTTTTTTTTTTAAAATTTTATTTTTATTTTTTTTTTATTTTTATTTTTTTTATTTTTTATTCTTATTTTTATTTTTATTCTTATCAGCCTTTTCCAATCCTCAGGTACTTCCCCAGTGCTCCAGGATTTACTGTATGAAGGACATGGTGCAGTGGTTCTGAGATAACATCTGCCAGCTCCTCCAGAACTGTGGGATGTAACCTGTCAGGTCCCAATGATTTATACTTGTCAAGGTCAGATAGGTATTCTCTTACCATTTTCTTGCTTATTTTAATTTGTTTCTAGTTTGTCTTTTGCAATGGTTTTTTTTGGTATGTTGGGCTATAGTTTCTTTTTGTGTGAAGACTGATGCAAAGTATGAGTTAAGCAGTTCTGCTTTTTCCCTGTTGCCTGTTATTTCCTTGCCATCTTCTCTCTTTAGTGGACCTACAGTTTCCTTGGCTTTTTTCTTATTGTTAATGTATTGGAAGAAACTTTTTTTTATTATCCTTGATTTTTGTTGCAAGTCTGTAAGACGCTAAGAAAAAGATGCAGGCATGTCTTGAGCAAAGGTTTGAAGCTGCAGGACACAGCTTGACAAACTCTGAGTTTATTGCTTCTTATATACTTGTTACATACATAGGCTTTACCATTAAATGCTAACATTTTACATTCATAAGTTTAATCATTAGATGCTGACATAAAGTTTCTTCATTGGAAGATATCTTCATGTAAGCAACTATTTTCTAGTAACACATTACATGGTCAAAGACCAGGTAAGAACAAATACAGGGAAATGAAAGCAGAAGGAACTAACAAAGACAGGAAGAGATAGGAGAAGGAACTAAGCATATTATCTGTTTAGGTAGGTGAGGCATTAAGTCTCTGGCTGCTTCCCTGGGACAAAGGGTATCAAAAGGTTATGAGGTTTTTTTGGGGGGGAAGCATGGCAGTTTGCTGCGCATGCATTTTCCCCCACACAAGTCTTTGTTTGTTCTGAGCTTTTGCTTTCCTGACTTCATCTTTGCATGTTCTGACTGTCTGCTGATAATCAGCCTTAGTTATGTGCCTTTCTTTCCATTTTTTATATTTGTCCTTTTTGTCTTTCGTCAGAGAGATCTTTGTGCAGCCATGCTGGTTTCTTGTTGAATTTCTTGTTTTTCTTTTTCAGTGGTATTGTGTTGGTCTGGGCTTTTATGATTGCATTTTTCAGAGTTTCCCAAATTCATAATTGCAGGGTTAAGAATTAAATAGAAGACAAAGGGATACTATATGTTGTGGGATATGTTTGGATAAAAACTAAGAAAAGCAGACCTTTAAATCTGACAAATTCATCACCTTTTAGAATAATTTGCCAATGATGATATCTCAAGTGCATCATGAGATATTATGAAGGCAGTTGCTTCATTCATATCTGTTTCCAAATCAGGTTTTGATTTTATTCTACCCAGGTGTGCAAAAAAAGCCACATACTTTGTTGGCAGAAATTACAACACCTGAAGAATATAAATATATACAAAGAATGCAAATGATCACCTGTCTCTTCTATGAGTTCTCTGAAACAGAATAGATTCTATTTATTGCATCTCCCAACCAGATAATGCACTGCTACAAATGTCAAGAAAGCCTGTAGCTTTTTTAATGAGTTAGTCCTGTTTGGAAGGTCATTCAAATAGCTTGGAGATGCCTCATGAGCATGTTCCAATTTAAGCTCATGAAATATGCAATGGAAATCATGGAGAGAAAAGGGAAAGTGCCATATTCACCAAGATATCAATAATAAGGTGTTCCAAGGGTAAGGATGAAAACACAGATAAAAGGAAAAGGTTACAACACTGATTAGAATGGTTGATTTCTGTTGGTTTCATATTTCCAAGGTGATCAGCAGGTTTATATTTGGCACTGACCGTGCTGTCAGCTGCAGAGGTTTTTGAAAGAGCTAAAGAAAAATCTTGGCTGGAAGGCCACCACTTTTTTTTATGCCAGCTTAGGTTCTAAAGAGATTCGGTAACTTCTCACTGTGCTGCATTACAACTGATTTTTTTTCTCTTTGTGCTATTTTCCAACACTCTTACTTTTCCATTTCTATTTCTTCCCCCTTTGCTTTAAGTTTATCAGATAAACTATCTTGAAGTATTTAACTAGAACCCATCTGGTCCTTCAACAAGAGGCAAAGCACAAACCTATTAGGTTGGTAGCTAGAGAATAAAGAATCATTTCTGTGGATACAACAGACTTTAAGCATTTAAAATAAGGAGCACACTGTAAGATTTTAATGACATGTCAATAGTGCTGGAATATGGAATAGTAGCCATTAATGAAATGTACTAATTACTGTAATGAAGTTACTTTAATGCAGGACACCTTAATATATTTACTTACTCTCTTGTAAGCATATACCCTTAGCTAGTATTAAGATTATTTTTTTTATTTATCAAATTTAGAGACTGCCCATCTCACTCAGAGTGATTCTGAAGCTATATTCCTGACATGACTAATCCTGTTGAAATTAATGGAACAAGTTAGTTTAATTCATATATTGATGTTTCTTATGAACAATCTTTGACTGAGTATTGTCCCAAAATAAAAATTAAAGGTTAAAGTACATCTTATAATTATGATCCATATTTCACAAGTGAATACTATTAACTGAATTCTTTATTAATTAGAGAACAGGTGGCAAAATAATGGAAGTTATGAAACTTTTTTTCCCCACTCACATTCATTTGCCATTAATTATTATTCTAAAAAGTCAGGCAAAATATATCTTGTTTTTTTTTCCTTTTGATTGTATCATAAGCATTTGCACTAGGGCAGGGGTAGGCAACCTTGGCTCTTTTATGACTCGTTGGACTTCAACTCCCATAGATGACATGTTCCATAAGTGGACCTTTGTTTCCCTTTGTAAATACTTGCCTTCCATATGAATATCTAGCTCTTTCTTTGCTGATATTATGGTTTAACTGATACACTGATTGAATATTTTCATTCAAAAAGGAACAATCAAACCACAACAGTAACAACAAGTCTTTAAACCTATCTTTAATGAGTCCGATGCATCATTATGCTCTGGCCAATATTTGGGGTTACTGATTGTGGCTCCAAACCCAGCCATTTCCTCTGATGAGCCTAATAACCACCAACAGAATTTATGCTAAGTATTGTTGAACTGATTTCTTGCTTTCTTCAGGGAGACACTTCTGCTTACTCTTGCATGTACAATTACTTTTGACTTTCAATTGATTGGGATTCATTACCATCTCTCATTTTTCTTCCTTGTTTCTTTGCAAACCTCGTTGAAGGACTATATTTATCTGAAAAAATAAATGAATCTATATTGATTTCTTGTCTTTGGTTTCTTTCCATATACAGATTAGACAAATTGGATAGGACCAACTATTATTGGTTTTTTTGTCATGATGAAGGAAAATTGTCAGTTTAGAAACAGATTATGGTCTGAAAGTTCTCTCTATACTTTTGGGGCTTACTGCTAAAGTGACAGTTAATTTAAAGCTGATCGGTGTTTTTTTTTTCCCTTTTCCAATAAGCCACTTTATTTTAATCCCAGATAAAAACCCTCCTTTGGCAAAGTGGGTTCTTTCTATAACACAAAATACTTTCAAGCATCAGGACACAGCTACGAGTTTACCTAGATGTCAGAAATATTTATTTTCCTTTGGATCTGTAAAGAGAGAGAAGCCATGTGAAAGCCCAAGACTCTGTTACTTCACATTTTTATTTATGAATTTATTTCAAATATGCCATAGAAGAGGAAGCTGCTTGTTTATTACACTGCCCCACTATTACATGATTAGAACACCCCAAATAGAGGGAATAAAGAGGGAGAAAGGGAATATGTCAATCACCTAAGAAAGAGGTGTGAGGGAAATGACAAGACAACATTTAGAAACTCACAGAGCAGGAGAACCTCAAATGCTGGTGAAGTATGGAAAACCCTACAGAGGCTGAAATGAGAAATTCAAAGGAGAAGAAATCAAAGACAAAGCAAGGTACTCTTTGATTTACAACCATTCATTTCTCCCAAAGATGCTTTTTCACGAGGCAACTGGACTTTCTTGTTTTTCTTTGAAGACATTTCGCTTCTCACCCAAGAAGCTTCTTCAGCTCTCATCCAAGAAGTGAAGTGAAATGTCTTTAAAGAAAAACAAGAAAGTCCAGTTGCCTCATGAAAAAGCATCTCTGGGACATCTATGACCTGGATGACTGAGAATCTACATAAACATCCATTCGTTTGGTAATCATTTAAAGTTTTGACAGTGCTAAAAAAGTTCAGTCCTTGCATTTACAAGACCGTCCTCTCAATTACAACTAGCTCTTCCACCTACAACTCTCTCCCTATAATATAATGGCCATCTGCTACCTTCCCAGTTGGCTTCCAACAAGCAGTCAGTGGAGAAAACTGAATTTGCTTATTCACTTAATGCTGACACAATTCAAAGCAAAAAAGTTCATAAAATGTGGTGCAACTCACTTAATGACCATCTCACTTAGCAACAGACATCTTAGTCTCAATTGTGATTAGAGGTCAAGTACTGCTATTCCAGATAGGAAAATAACTTGAAATAATATTGATGACAAGTGGCACCACCTTATCAACAGGGGTGTCAAACTGCCGGCCTGTGGGCCGGATGCATCATGCCAAAACTGTGCCCACCTCATTGCCGGAGAGGAAAAAAAGTCACGATATGTCACAACACGTCACATGACGTTACGAGTTTGACACTCCTGTTTTAGAGGAAGGTTTTGGGTGGATAATTATAGGAACTCAAACAGAAGCTTACTTATTTTTAGGAAAATACAGGATTTGAAATTGAGGGACTTCCTTTCCCTAATTCCCCTAATTCAGAAACAGGTAAAATAGAATTATCAGAAGATAATTGGCAATGACCTATGTTCATATCTGCATTTTTTTACAACTCTGTGGGTTTCAGAATAAAGCATGATGGGTATCAAACATCTGAAGCTCTTAATTTCAGGTGAAACAAGTCATTTTTTTTAAAAAAAATAATCTCAGTAAATCAGCACTGATTTGATTTGAATTGGAGATATAAAACTTAAAGAAGGCAAGATGTGATTGGAGTTTGCGGTTCAAGAGCAACCTTGATTCCATGCAAGTTGCTTTAAGATTTGATTACGAGAGGGAGAGGGGAGTTTGATGTAGGAGTTTCAAAATGTTGAAAGTTTTGCTGATTTTTGTTAGAATAGGATGGAAGCAGAAGGAATAGTAGACTTTTTTGAGAGCACATTAACCCTTCCATGGTTCAGCTGGATATCATCAAGAGTTTCCTGAGACAACCAAAAAATTGACACAGCTGGCTGGTAAGGAACTTTCATCAGTGGCTTTAATGAGATGATTATGGCAAAACTTGTCCTCTCTGGGGCATGACTCAAACTACTATTATGGGATGGTGATAGATTTGGACAATTCTAGAAAGAAACAGAATAGAATTTAGGTCTGATAGAGCTGTAGCTTGCCAGCAGTACCTTGTGTTGGCTAGGCTAGTTGACAGTACAGCAGAGAATGTAGTGCCATAAAGATAGCAAGCAGAGAAAAAGAGGCTGGCATGGAGAAAATTTCATTCTTAACTCTAGCACCCCATGTTCTTTTTTAAAACAGCAACAAGTTTAGGCCAATACTTATAAATGCTAGCTTTAAAATACTTGTAGAATTTAAAAGATCGCCCTTGCAGATTGTTAAAAATCAGTTATCTCAGTTGTACTGGAAGACTACCGTAGACGTGAAACATTTCATTAACAAAAGAGCAAGCAAAATGAAGGTTTGTTTTCAATTAGATTAAAGAAGATGAAAAAAAAATAATGAATTAAGAAATAAATAATGCCAAATTTCCCATCCTGAAGGAACTCTAGTAGGCAGAGTTTAATGAGGCATTACTCTTATGTCTAAGCCCATTGCATCATGCAAGCCTGACTTCCCTGTATGTGGAGGTTGCAACACTGATATTGCCTGAAGTCCAAAAGCAATAGAAAAGCTATCAGACCTGTGAAGTATTCTGAAAGGCTAAGCTATAACTGCTTTGATGAACATTCCTGGTTTGATTTATGAATCAGTTTCAGTGGGGAGCTTCGGTTGAGAGTGTGCTGAATGGAAGCAATCTATTGAAATTTTGCCCAGACCTATAAGTAATGTTATCTAAACAAAACCTCACATCTTCAGACAGAAACCATTTTCTCAGAGTATAGGGACAAAACAAATCAATAAATGATTAAACAGCATTTAATAACAGCTAAATTACAGCATTAATTAAAAAGGTATTTGAATAAGCATCTTAAACCTCATTCTCTCTTCTAAAACACTTGGCTATTTCAGATTATTCTATTGCAGTAAGCACCAAAAGCAAATAACCTTTTTACCCAGTCCAGTTTTGTGATAGAAATGCTTATAACTGAGGCATTCAGTGATATGGCAAATTTAGAGAGTATAGAAATTGAAAGGCAAAGACACAAAGAAAGAAGATATAAAAGTTTTAAGAAGTAGAATTGGTCATTTGTTGTCTCTTACATTAATCAGACCCCCATATGTGACCATGTAGGTAATTCTGCCTTTAATCCAGCCTTTAATCTATTTAATAGATGGTAGCAGGCAACTATGCCGAGTATAGGTTTGCGCAAACTTTTCAGAACATTATTTCCAACAATCAGTACTGTATACCATGGGTCTCAACTTGCCACTTGCGACATAGTGCGACTTTTTTTGCATGTCCGAAGCTGGGGTGGGCGCAGCCTCCGTATGATGTAACCAGCCCGCAGGCCGGCAGTTTGACACCCCTGCTGTATAATATTCTCTTTTTTTCCTGTTAGTACCTTGTTAAATGTAATGTATGTTATTTGTATTGTTATCAGAAATGGACATAACCCAGATCTCACATTGGGCATCTCCACCCATGGAATTTACATCTCCAACTTCACTTCTCACTTGCTCCTCCATCTGGATTCACTGCATTGTTTTGACACTGTTGTGGGAGTATCCTCATCCATCACCATTTGACTGATGGCTAACTCATTTGTTGAGTTAATTGCCTCAGCTTTCCAAAGCTGAAAGCTTCATTGCATTAGGGTAGCATGTAAGCAGAGGTATCCATCAGGTTTTCATCTATACGATGAAAGCAGCAACACACCTAGCAATGCATTCGCTGCCTCTTTCCTACAGCCATAGTAAAGATACATGTTCAGAAGTGGCAGAGCAATGCTGCTTTAATCATTGCCCACCCTGTGGATAACTCTGCACACAAGAGCTGCTTGATTTTATGTCAGCACATCCATTGTGCTTCATCGCAAAATGTCTGGAGATTTATAGGCTTAAGATAGGCTTAAGATACAGAGGGATCTTGACAGACTTGAAGATTGGGTGAGATTTCGAAGTCCTAGTGGACAATCACTTAAATATGAGCCAGCAGTGTGCTGCAGCTGCCAAAAAAGCCAACATAGTGCAAGGCTGCATTAACAGATGGATAGAATCAAGATCATGTGAAGTGTTAATACCACTTTGCAATGTCTTGGTAAAGCCACACTTGGAATACTACATCCAATTTTGGACACTATAATATAAAAAAAGATGTTGAGACTCTAAAAAGAGTACAAAGAAGAGCAACAAAGATGATTAGGGGATTGAAGGCTAAAACATATAAAGAATGGTTGCTGGAATTGGGTATGTCTAGTTTAATGAAGAAAAGGATGAGGGATGACATAATAGCAGTGTTCCAATATCTCAAGGGTTGCCACAAAAAAGAGGAAGTCAAGCTATTCTCTAAAATACCTGAAGGTAGGACAAGAAGCAATGGATGGAAACTAATCAAGGAGAGAAGCAACCTAGAATTAAGGAGAAATTTTCTGACAGTTAGAACAATTAATTAGTGAAACAACCTGTCTCCAGAAGTTGTGAATGCTTGAACAATGGAAGTTTTAAAAAATAGACTAGACAACCATTTGTCTGAAATGGTATAGGATTTCCTGAGGGAGGAGGGTTGGACTAGAAGACCTCAAAGGTCCCTTCCAACTCTATTATTGTTATTGTTATACAAAACCAGAGTTTTCATTTGTCATCTATCTTCATTCTTCATGTATATTCTAGAAAGTAGCTACTTCATTGGTTTCTTAGATCTAGGAAAAGAACTCTGGCAAGTCTTACTGTAAAGCAGGTGTCCCCTACCCCTGGGTGCAACCTACGACTGGGCCTTGAACCATTCAGAACCAGGCTGTAGAAGTGGCAGATGAGTGTGTGCTCATCCCCACTTGCGTGAGTGGCAGACAAGAACAGGCCCACCACTCGTGCAAATGGAGCTGTGCATGTGTGCATGATCATCTCTTCTCCCCCCCCACCAGTCCACAAAGGTGAAAAGGTTGGGGAACTCTGCCGTAAAAGAAATATTTTCTTTCCTCCATTGAATGCCCACTGCAGAACTTTTACACTCCCTCTTTGTCAACTGCAATACATGAAACTACACATATAAAGTTGCAAAAAAGATAAGGAATAAAATTACATTAAATTACTACATTCTAGAACAGACATGTTAAACTTGTGACATCACGTGACGTTGCACAACATATCAGGCCGGTTTTGCTGTTGCCGGCAATGGGGTGGGTGCAGCTTCCACGTGACGTGTCCAGCCCGCAGGCTGGCAGTTTTATACCCCTGTTCTAGAAGAAAACGTGCAACATTCCACTGTGATTTTGGTCTGTGTAAAATACAGTTGTTCTGCATAAATCCTTCTACACATTTTGTCATTTTTTTATTAACCTGTTATTTTGCTACATTATATTTGCCAATAGAATTCTCTTGGGTGTATTTTACACTATCATTATCATCCCTAGAAATTAATTAAAATTAATACCTTATTTGAGTCTATGCTGAAGGAAAGAATAATAATTATTTGAAACATGTGTTGTACAACATTGCCTCTGCATTTGTACTGATTAGTAGATGAGGCTATGAAAGACAAAACAGACAGATGCAATTGCTTCCAAATCTTCCCTTCCTGGAGTTTTGAAATCCAGAGTAGAATGATGCATATTCAAAATGAAACACTAGACAGTGGATTTTGTTGTAAGACATTTTGTGAAAAATGCTTGTATGTCAGTTCTAACTATGGCTTTCAAAGCCCTTAGAATGTATAAGAAACCTATTTAAAAAATGTATCTCGTATTGGGAGAATTTAATGTGATCTAATTTTAATTCAGTGTCAGTGTGTATGTCATTAGATCTAATGATCCATCTGCTTTTGGTTTTTTGTTTGCTTTTGATTGATTAATTGATTGGGACTCTATGCTTAGTCTTTAGCCAAAAGAAGAAGAAAAAAATTCTGCTTCCATGCATTATACAAAATGTAGCTTCGTTATGCAGCAAATCTAGGCTGAAAAGGTACCTGAAAGTTGGTTGTTTGCTATCAATGCACAGTATAGCAGGGCTATGCCTGGCTCAGCAATCTTTTGGGAAAAGATTCTCTCTCTCTCTCTGCTGTTCATTAAACCAGTTTTAACCTTTCTGAGTCTTGAACCTTGGCAAAATGTCATCATTTTAAAGAAACCATTCATTAAAGTTAATGTAGAAATTTAGGACACAAAGTCATAAATGCTGAGCCAAATCAGAATCAATCCGGCAAAGTATCATCTCCACTTCCTGGTTATTTGATAAATAGGAACATATGATCATGCAACCTCATTGGTTAATTGCAACTCCAGATGTTGTGCAGTTCATCCTAGAGAGCAGAGTAGAAGATAGTAAGCAAAAGATCCCCTCTTTGTCCTCTGTCACTCAGAGAACTGACTTAAATTATTACATACAGTACAGCTAAGCCCTTGCCTCTCAGAATCTTTTATCTCTGGGTTATCCTACTTATTTGTTTATTTATTAAGAATGCTGCAAGTCTCCTCTGCAAGATAGCAGAGGTGGTTTTACTGGGGATGGAATCTTCTGTGAAAGATTTTTCCATTTTTCAGAAACTGCCCATTTTTCACAATCAGAAAAAGACCCAGTGGAAGGAATTTCCTTAACTAAATCCCTAAGAATTTAATTGCAGTAGGGAAAGCCAGGAAAGACATCTGTAGACTTTTGAAGAGTTTGTTGTGCAGAAAAAGACAGGGCATTTACACATATGAGTAAATAAATAAAACCCCTTAGCCATCTCTTTAGTAAAAATACGCAAAAATGACATGAATATATTTTCAACAGCAAATTCTATTTCATCAAGTTGAGTGATGGATAATTTTTTCAGCATAGAGGTGGTATTATAGTAATGACATTAAGTTTGGTCAATCTACACTCTCCAAACCTGGAAACTGGTCAGCTCTTATTGCCTTTTCCGTATTTTTTTACTTGTTTGAGAAGGGAATGGTTATCAAGTGTTGTATTAGAATATTTGTAGGAGCTAACTTGGAGAAATCATATTCCAAACCTTTTCCTCTGTTTTGTGGATAGTAAAAATGATGCGTTTGGGAGCCTGCAGAACTGTTCATCTGCACTCTGCTCTCTAATTTGCTTTGCAGACGCATCACCTATTTGTGGCTCCAACTGCTGCTGTCATACTTAATGTAATCACAGAAGGAAATTAGTATTACAGCAAGCTAGCTTATTGTTGCTTCCTGTGAACCTATTTTCTTAATAGCATTAGGCTCCTGTTGAAAAAAGGGGGATTTATTCTGTCTTCTTATTTTGCAGAAATCAAGATCATATCCATTATTTTAATGTACCATGCCATTAAATTTAGGAACTTCACTTTGGGTATATGTTTCAATTTTTACATGCTACATTATATACTATAGGAAGTTTTTTTTAAAAAAAATAAAATAAAAGACAGCTCTGTCCATTATTTAGCTCAGGGGTGTCAAACTGCCAGCCTATGGGCCAGATGCATCATAGCAAAACCACACCCACCCCATTACCAGCAATGGCAAAAAAGTTGCGATATGTCATGACTTGTCATGTGACTTTGCGAGTTTGACACCCCTGGTTTAGCTAGTCAAGCTTATATATATTCTAGTGTAATAAGCTTTGCTTTCAATTTGAAAGGTGCACATCATTATCCTGGATGATAGTCTTCTCCTTAAGCAGTATTCAATGTATTGTGCAGTATAATACTATGTGGGAATGCTTTTAGGAGATAGGAGGAAGAACTGCAATGGGGCAATTGTGCTGCTGACTCCACAGAAAGAATGAGAATGACCCAGAAGGGACTCTCCCTAGTATCTTGGACTGTATAGGCAAGGGGAGGAGAGATCTGCTTTCAGATGAGCAAGATACTGTCAATGTAACCTTACAATAAAGATAAGCTTAGTACTCCTGCTTCTTGTCTGGGCTACCTTGTAAAGCTAATAAGCAATCTCATGAGACAGAAAATATAAAGCCTTGCTCATGAAAGCTAGTTCTTGGCTAATAAAGACAATAACAATTACCAAAATGATGTACAAATGCTACTTTGGTTTGCCTTTATACAGTTTTCTTAACTGAAAGGCATGTATCTGCTGAACTCCTAGACTTGGGTACCAAAATAAAGCCAATCTGCCAAAGGCCACCTCAGTGGCAAATCAAACACTGCTACATACATTATTTTCTCCTTTTGACTGGAACACAGACAACCTAAATATTATAGCTTCATGGCTTCATCAATTTTCAGTCTATACCATTCAGCTATAGCTTGAAAATGAACTTGGTTGGTAGCCAGTAACAATCAGCTGAAGTATAACTGCTAGGTTGATCAACCATAGCACACTGACATGAAATTTCCATGGATATAAGCATGAAGTCACAAGAAACTTTACCTTTTAATTAATTTTCACACCAGAATGGAATCATTTCTTACTCAGCCCATAGAATCTTATGTGTATATATACTTTGCAACTACTTTGTTTTCTAGTGAACTACTTTAAGTCTTTCAAATAGATCAGGAGATTCTGTATAAGAAAAGAAAGTAGGAAGAAAGTAGGAAAGTCAGATGTGGACAGAGATAGAGGACTGTATTTTACAAAAATTGTGTGCGTTATGTTAGCCTCTACCTTAGTATAGATGTGATTTCAGTTGAGTGCTTAATGAATAAGACTTTTCCTAGCATCCTGATAGATTATCTGGGTCACCTAGCATTTGTGGATCACATTATAGCTCTACAGTTCACAGCTGCTAGTTCATAACTGGCTGATACTGTAATATATACTTTTTGAACAGCAAACTTTGTGATTCTCTGAGTTATCATCTTGTTTTAGAAACAGACTAGTCTACCTTACCACTGGACTCAGACTGTACACTATAAAAAGGGCAATTACATAAATACAGTAAAAAGTGAAGTCATGAAAACTTAAAAATAATAAAAATCATAGTAGTTATATAAATGTGAATAACACAGTGTAAGATGATGGATCATTGTCAGAAATGAAAATTAAATGGCAAGCAATGTGAATTCACTGTTGCAAAATATTTTGAAATCTCGGGGTAGTAGTGAATTCTACTAGTACACTCTTAAAAAGGATTAGATAATTTCTAACTGCAAGATGGGTGGAACATAAAGTTAATAATAAAATAAAAATTTCATGCATGATGCATAAATCCTAGTGGCACAGTGGTTAAAGTGCAAAATTGCAGGCAAACTCTACCCACAGCCTGAGTTTGATCCTGATGGGTCTCAGGATCCTTCCATCCTTCCGAGGTTGGCAAAATAAGGACCTAGATTTTGGGGGGCAATATGCTCACATTGCAAACCACTCAGAGAGCGGTATAAAAGCACTAGGGGGTGGTATATAAGTCTAAGTGCTATTGCTATAAACCATCCTATGTAATAGGAAGACATTTTCATGTTTGTACTTTCTCTAATTCTGTGGCTGAACTATGCAATAAGATGTTGCATAGTTTATCCAGATAATGGTCAGTTACAATCTTTATCTTATGTGCAGCTTATCTCTATTTTTTAAAATATAAAAATATAAGTAGTGACTTAGTTGGCTACCTACCATACGGTAGTAGGACGTTACAGTTCTTGAGATTCATTTCCAAAAGGAGTTTCAGAGTGTACAATACCTGTCTGTGTCTCTTTAGAACAGTGAGCTGGGAAATCACATCTCTGCTGAAGAATTCTATATTTGCTCTCTCCTATGCCCTTAAGCATCTTTTTGGAATCAGGATGTACTGCTCATGATGTATTTACTTCAGTTTCAGCTTCTAACAATTAATAGTGAGTGACCTAAAAACTACTTTGTTCCTGGTAAATGTCCTGTAATCTTGCAGTATTATTTATTTATTTAAGATATGATGAAAACATGGCAAAGAGAAGGAAACATATGCACAGTCCATGTAATTGTGTGCAAAACTTTTACAGGGATGCAGCAGTGGCCTAATAAATGGAAGTCCAGTTCAGCTATCTGGGCGATAGCCTCTGGCATTGCTTCATGCAGATCTTCTAAGAAACTAGAGAACATAATATGTTTAATAGTTTGCATATCAGCAGCATGTTTGAAACAAGGTGAATCTTTCCAGCCCCATTGATACAAGGCAGAGGCACTTCTTCCAGTGCTACATCTACAGTAATTCTGTTCATTTGGAATCTTGCAGTGAAAAGGAACCACTGCATTGTATGACATTTCTTCCCTCATTTGAAAAACGAAACTGTGCTATAGCAGCTCTGTGCTATCCTAAGTAGCATTGCCCGAGATTGCATATTTTGGAGCAATTCAATTCCATCCCCACCTCTGGTGTATGCAGGTCTTTAATCAGGTCCCAGAATTAGAAAAACCTTTCTGAGAATGTTTGGCCTTGGCCTTGATTTCAGTAAGCCATAACACATTGTCATGATTATGCATCAAGGTTCATATGATAGAATAGAATAACAGAGTTGGAAGGGACCTTGGAGGTCTTCTAGTCCAACCCCCTTCTCAGGAAGGAAACCCTACACCATTTCAGAAAAATGATTGTCCAGTCTCTTCTTAAAAACTTCCAGTGTTATAGCATTCTTAACTTCTGGAGGCAAGTTGTTCCACTGGTTAATTGTTTTCACTGTCAGGAAATTTCCCTTTAGTAAGTTGCTTCTCTCGATTAATTTCCATCCATAGCTTCTTGTCCTGCCTTCTGGTACTTTGGAGAATAACTTGACTCCCTTTTCTTTGTGGGAACTCTTGAGATATTGGAATATGCTATCATGTCATCCCTAGTCCTTCTTTTCATTAAACTAATGTTGAATGTTCAATCAAGTAAGCTATTTTTTATTTTTTAATCATTGAGGCATGTAGACAATTGTTTATATTTGATTCCATATATACAGATCTTATACTTACGGTAATAAGCAGCATGTTGAGAAGTCTCTGACACCCTAGGGCTAGGCTCTTTATCAGCATGCATAGCATTGCAATTTTTACAGCCTAATTATATTAATAGCTACATGGAAGTAAGTCCCACTATTGGGATTGTTCCTCAGAAAGAGAGGCTTCATATTGCAGAGTTTGGTTGAATATCCTCCCCAGGTCAAAGTTCTAATTATTTTTCTACTGTGCAGAGTTGTGATAGCATCAGCTCCTTTTATGGGGAGGATTCAAACAGTTTCTCATCCATCCCCATTTATAAACAGGAAGGATTTTTATTGATTTTTCAAAAGATGTAGGCTTGAGATAGTCTGGTCCTGTTTTCTAAGGAGATGGTGAAAGATCCTTGCCTCATCTACTGACATGGCTTAGCCTCTTTGAATAATTAGGTTTCCAAAATGCTAATTAATAGATAAAGTAAGGAAGATACAGATGTTACAATCATGTTTTGCTTTTCCTCTCTGGTCCTATTTGGTCTGGCCTTGGTCTTATTCGTAAAGTGATTGAACCATTGCCTTATTCTCCTTTGCTATGGAAATCACAGAGGGCTGTGCTACTCCCTGTATATAATCCCATAATTGGCACTGATGATATGAACTAGCCTGGTGATGAAATGTCCACAGGAAGAGAAACAAGCTCAGAGAACAAGAAGAATCCCATATGTAGTTCAGTGACAGAACGCATCAAATTTCTCACTTAAAGTCGCAGGCATTACATTGGAGAAAAAGTGCTGTATATGTCACTTTGGTTTGTTAGAAGAAAGTGGGATATAACTATGAGAATCAAATCAGGAAAAAGTGAAGAAGAAAAATATTAGTATTTTTAAATCCATTTGTTTAGAAATGAAGTATTGCTCCTAGGCATTTGCAAAATAGAACTGCCAATAGCAGGGAAAATCAAGCCAGTGTTACAAGTGTTATATATCATTTTATTCTCAGCATCATGGTCAATTAAATTTAGAATAGATCGATTAATTTTACTTTCATTGAATTACTATTTTTTCCTAGTATGATGTTCATTTGTAGGGCATATGATAAATCACACTTCCAGTTTATCAATATGAAAGCAAGAAACATATCTGTCAGCGTAAATAGCAGGATGAGGAATTGTTCTCTCCATATGGAAGAAAATTGTGTTCTGAAATATCTCTGGCCGAACTGGATGGCACTTAATTGAACAGATGTACTTCTTGTGTTTGTTCTTTAAATAGCACTTTTGATTTGGTCTGGGAGTCAGGGAACTCTTTTGCTGCTCTTGCACATATGCTTTCTTGTCTTTATATAAGTATAAATGATAAGGGAAGGAGAGGAGACTTCTATGTTTATTTATTTATTAAATTTATATATCTCCCATCAAGCAGCCCTAGGTGAGTTAGTTATTTAATGTTTTTTTTAATACAAATCAATTGGATTAACTTTTTCCCAAATCTGCATTTGAAATCCTCTTATGTTATAAATCACGGGTGTCAAACTCGCCACATCATGTGATGTGTCACAACATATCATGACTTTTTCCGCATTGCTAGAGCTGGAGTGGGCATGGCCTCCACATGATGCAACTTGCCCAAGGGCCGGCAGTTTGACACCCCTGTTATAAATAAATAAATAAAATCCACAAGTACAGAAAATGTGTGCCCAAGATATGCCCCACAAATGAACCTCAGACTAGAACAAAAATAGTAATTCAGTGAAAGTAAGCTTAATTGACCATGATGCCAAGAGTAAAAAGCTTATTCAATGGTTCAAAAATGTGACAGAGATGCTTTCTTGATGTGACCCAGATTTCTTAATCCTCATTCTACTAATCTGCTTTAGTTTGGAGTTTTAAGAACACATTGTATTAGGACTAATAATGACCTTTGTTATAGGCATTTGCAAACTTATATAGATAGTCTTTGTTTAATGACCATTCATTCAGAGGCCGTTCAAAGTTATGGTGGGGCTGAACAACTGGTACTTAGAACCGGTCCTTGAATTTCTGCCAATCAGCCATCAATCATCAATTCAAGCACTCGACAACCAACCCACATTTCCCACTGTCATAGCTTCCCACAGTAACAACAACAACAACAACAATAATAATAATAATAATAATAATAATAACAACAACAATAATAAAATTGGAAGGGACCTTGGAGGTCATCTTGTCCAACCTTCTGCTCAGGCAGGAAACCCTATACCATTTCAGGCAAATGGCTGTCCAGTCTCTTCTTAAAAACTTCCAGTGTTGGAGCATTCACTGCTTCTGGAGGCAGGATGTTCCACTGGTTAATTGTTCTAACTGTCAGGAAGTTTCTCTTTAGTTCTAGGTTGCTTCCCTCCTGGATTAGTTTCCATCTGTTGCTTCTTGTCCTTCCTTCAATGCTTTGGAGAATAGCTTGACTCCCTCTTCTTTGTGGCAGCCCCTGAGATATTGGAACACTGCTATCATGTCATGCCTCGTCCTTCTCTTTGTTAAACTAGACCTACCCAATTCCAGTAACTGTTCCTTATATATTTTAGCATCCAGTCCCCTAATCATCTTTGTTGCTCTTCTCTGTATTCTTTCTAGAGTCTCATCATCTTTTTTACATCGTGATAACCAAAACTGGATGCAGTATTCCAAGTGTGGCCTTACTAAGGCATTATAAAGTGGTATTAACACTTCATGTGATCTTGATTCTTTCCCTCTGTTAATGCAGCCTAGCATTGTGTTGGCTTTTTTGGCAGCTGCAGCACACTGCTGGCTCATATTTAAGTGACTCCAAGATTCCTCTCACAGTTACTACTATTGAGCAAGGTACCATCTATACTATACCTTCCATCCTTCTGAGGTAGGTAAAATGAGGACCCAGATTGTTGGGGGCAATGTAAATATATATATACATTGCTTACTGGTGTACACCACTTAGAGAATGCTTGCACTTAAAGCGGTATATAAGTCTCATAAATAAATAAATAAATAAATAAATAAATAAATAAATAAATAAATAAATAAATACTTGTACATTTGGTTTTTTTTGCCTAGATGTAGAACCTTACTTTTTTCACCATTGAATTTCATTTTTTTTAGATAGTGCCCAGTGTTCAGTGTTCACGTGAACGTGATTTGCAACCTACGCTGCCAGCTTCCCACAAGTCAATGGGAAGCCAGCAGGATATCAAAACTCACAGTCATGAGAGGTCCTTGTTTAACAATCTGTGGTGATTCCCTTAACTATGACTCCTGGGATTGTTGGCACCACTATCACTAAGCAGCTCAGCTAAATGATATGACATTTTACGGCCAACCTGTTTAGTGACAGAATTTCTGATCACAATAACCATGAATAAGCAAGAGCTACCTACATATGCATATATTTATAAATATTTATGAATATATATTTTACAAATTGATTTTTTCCAGAGATATAACAGCAAATTTATGTACTATCTACCAATAAAATGGAAGCATGGGAAATGAAAGAAATAATTAATACTAATTAGTTAAGTCTAAAGCTATAGACTTTATATTTAACATAACTGTTCAATACAAAATAGGAAAAAATGGGAAATGCTTTATATCCATTCTCTATTAGTTAGTTCAGTATATTATTTGTAGTAACATGAGAGAAAGAAAGAGAAATACAGTAAATCCATAGAGGAATATAAAGTTAGCCTGGAAGCCATTGCAAAATATCTGCTTAATCCAGAAAGACAGGAGAGGGTAAAATAGAAACTCAAGATCAGCTTGCTTTGACTCTTCTTGATATAAGAGAGAGACAGAAATCCAGTTCTTCTGGAGTCCGTTTCCTGACCTAACCTATCTTGAAAGGCTAATGTCATAATAAGGTAAGGCATTATCAACAGTATGATCTGATGAAACAGAAAGAAACATCAGTGAATTCCCTCATAGAACATTAAAATAAGCTATGTCCTATGATACAGTTATGTATTGGTGTTCAAAGCACACTACATCAGGAGATAGCCCCCATGATAATTTAACCAACTGATTTGTTTCAGAAACAAGGCATTTTGCATAGGCTAGGAGAAATTTCCTTTAATCCATGGAGAAAATACACATAAATATCTTTAAGTTAATTAACATACACATTTATATATACTGTCTATTGTAGAATCCCCTGGGAAATTATTCTTGTTCCCTCCTACAGCCAAAATCTTTGGCTATGTTGTTTGTCATGGAACAAATTTGTTGTAGAACAAATATGATTCTTAGAATTTCAGGACATTTATTTATTACACTTTTTTTCTCTCTGCAATTTGAATCACCTCTCAGCTGTTGATGGAAAATATAAGCCACAAGGTCAGATGAAAGACAATACACATACAAATAAATCCACATACAAATAGCAGTACATAAATATTTGTATTGGCTGTGCACATCTATTTTTATTTGCACAGGTGATATATTTCTGTCCTAGACTTCTCTAAATTGATATATCTACCTTAGATGGGATAAACACCCTGACATGGCTAAATGTATGCATTTTGTTCATAACATTTAAGACACTTACATGGGGTTCCAACCCCTGAACCACAGCAAATGTATTTCTCAGGAATTTGGAGAACTATTATTGTACAGAGTACCTATCTTTAGCTACAGAGTATATAGTAAATATTTTTAACTCTGTTAGAAGCATTTCCAACAACAATTGGAAATTGTTGAATGTCTTCCTTTCATGCTGAAATGGTAACAATAGTCCAGAATTTTAGAGATTTTCTGGTAAGAGGTGATTCTTTGTGGCCATGGTTGATGGCTGCAGCTGTACTGCCAATGGGATAGAGGGTTGGTTGGTCCTACATTGTTTCTAAAAGGTAGATGATTAAAAGAAGCATTCATTTTTAAAGCAAGGAATCACATCTTTCTTAAAAGGAGCCATGGTGATACAGCTGTTAGAATGTAATATTGCAGGCTAACTCTGCCCACTGCCAGGAGTTTGATTCAGCCTTCCGCCCTTCTGAGGTTGGTAAAATGAGGACGCAGATTGTTGGGGGCAATATGCTGATGTTGTAAAATGCTCAGAGAGTGCTGTAAAACACTATGAAGCAGTATATAAATCTAAGTGCTAATGCTATTGCTAAATCAACCAACCAACCAACCAATCAACCAACCAACCAACCAATCAATCAATCAATCAATCACATAGCCCTTCCACAGCCATTATACCATGCTCATGATTATGGGTGTTGTTATGTCCTGAGCTGCAAGTTGCCTGGGACCAGACTGGTTGGCGCCAGTGCTCGAGCGCATGCGCGAGGCGCTTCGTGCGCCTAAATGTTGCTTTTTGGCCCGGGGAAAAAAGTCCTTAAGAGAGGCTGAGAAGTCTGTGCTGCCTTGAGTTGTAACGGGACTGCTGAAGAGAAATAAAGAAGGTTGCTGAACATCCAGAATGTCTCGCATCGTCATTGCCATTAGCCGAGGACCTAACACTGGCGACGAAGGTGGGATGGCCTTGCAATTATGCAAACAATTGTAAGCTTACCCTGGAGTCCAGCACAGCGAGGAAACGGCGTTAAATTCAGCAACTGCCTGCCAATACAGCTTCGTTGGAGGTAAGCTGGCTGATAGACCCTTCCTGCTTTACTAAAATGGCAAAGATTGGAAAACTTTCAGAGTTTGATATTACACATCCCGAAAGATGGGAATCTTACATGGCCCGAGCAGAAAATTATTTCAGAGTTAATCAAGTAAGAGAAGAGGGCTTAAAGGCTGCCACACTACTCTGCATTTGTGGTCAAGATGCATTTGAAATTGCTGAAAACTTAGTAGCCCTGCATCTCTTGAATCTGTTACCTACACAGATCTTAAGAAATTACTGAAAGAGCATTTTCAACCCAAGTTGTCTGTTATTGCTTGGAGACATAATTTTGAACAGCGGGATCAACAGGCTGGTGAATCAGCTAAAGAGTACATTGCTGCATTAAGAAAGGCAGCTAAGCATTGCGAATTTAAAGATTTAGAGGAAAGACTGAGAGACAGACTTGTATGTGGACTGAGAAACAGAGATGTACAACAAAGGCTTTTTGCCAAAGAGGACATATCATTCCAAGATGCCTTGAGAGAGGTTACTGCAGAAGAGGCAGCAAGTGGGGCAATCAAGAATATGAGGCCCATCAAAAGTTTTCCAGAAGCTGTTTCCATGCATCACGAGGGAGTTCAAGGAAGCTCAGAAGAGGAGCCTGATGAAGAAATAGATCATCTCTACCCAACCAAAGAAGGAAAGCAGGACTCAAACTCAAAAAGGACAAATGTAAAATTGGGATGTCTTCTACAGATTTTCTGGGGTTCAGAATTGATGCCAATGGGATTCATCCTGCTGAGTCCAAATTAAAAGCTATCACACAAGTTCCCAGACCTAAGTCCAAAGCTGAACTGCAAGCTTTTCTGGGACTTTTGAATTTCTACAATTCATTTATTCCTAACAAGGCTGATGTAGTTGAACCACTTCATAGGCTTCTTGACAAACAAGCTGTGTGGGAATGGTCACAAGCACACGAAGCAAGCTTCAATAAGGTTAAGGCCTTGCTAACATCTAATAATGTGCTTGCACATTTTAATGAAACACTCCCTGTGTGCATTGCTTGTGATGCTTCCCCTTATGGCGTAGGAGCTGTACTCAGCCATCTCACACCTGATGGAACTCAGGTTCCTGTTGCATATTACTCCAGAACTTTATCCTCTGCTGAGAGGAAGTATGCCCAGACAGACAGGGAGGCCTTAGCTGTTGTTGCTGGAATCAAAAAATTCCATGATTTTTTATATGGCAGACATTTCACGGTCTACACTGACTGTAAGCCTTTGTTGGGATTGTTTACAACTAACAAACAGACCCCTCACATTATCTCTCCCAGGATGCTCAGATGGTCAATCTTCCTGTCAGCTTATGATTTTTCTTTAATTCACAAACCGGGCAAAGAAATGGGCCATGCTGATGGCCTCAGTAGATAACCCTTACAGGTAGTTGAGGCTGACCCTGCCCCGGCAATCAATATTCTTTCAATTCAAGCACTGCCTGAGTCACCCCTTAACGCCAGAGATGTGGCTGCTGAATAAGCCAAGGATCTTACACTTTCTCGAGTCTTATCCTGGGTTTTGTCTGGATGGCCAGAGAGTTGTCCAGGTACTGAGTTTCAGAGTTTCTGGTTAAAAAGGAACGAGTTGTCCACCTTCCAGGGCTGTCTGCTGTGGGGTAGCAGAGTTGTCATTCCTACCTCAATGAGGTCTAGAGTCTTAGGGTCCCTTCACGAGGGTCATCCTGGCATTGTTCGAATGAAGGCGCTTGCGCGCAGCCACTTGTGGTGGCCTGAGTTAGATAAGGAAATTGAGGCTAAGGTGCATGCTTGTCACCTTTGTCAACGCTCACGCCCAGAAATGCCTCAGGCTCCCGTACATAGGTGGGAGGAAACACAGTCTCCATGGTCTAGGGTGCACATTGACTACGCTGGGCCATTTCAGGGTCAATTCTTCTTGGTCCTGGTTGATAGCTGATTACTAAACTTGACCGGTTGCATCTGGACAGACTGCCGCCTAGGGGTACACAGCCCAGGGCACCATGGCAATTGCAAGTGGGTGCCCCTGTATGGACCCGTAACTACGGGCTAGGCCATTTATGGGTTCCTGCCACTGTTTGCAAGGTTACAGGCCCTTTGTCTTATGAGGTTTCCTTGGAAGACGGCCGCATCCTGCGAAGGCATATTGACCAGCTGCGTACAAGGCTGGACTCACTTGCAGTGACTCCTGGTTCTTTTCCAGGGGGGGAGGGGGACCCTTACAGGCAAAGGGAAGGGTGTTGGCAGCATTCAGACTCTCACAGTGGGGCCACAGATGGCCTGTCGCATGATTCCGCAAGTGTTCCAAACAGGAATTCAAGGGAACCAGTTAGCGCACAAGCTACAGCGCAGACTCCAGCCAGGGAGTCACCCCGGGGGCATAATCATTATACACATACACCTTTCAGCACTCCAGTCAGGGAGAATAACCGGGAGCATCCTAATAACTCAAACATTGCAAGAGAGCTGGCACACAATCAGTACAATTGGCCCAACACAGCCACAGTCCCCAGAGAAGAACACTGCCACAGGGAAGTGGGAGAAGAGCCAATTTTAGACAGTGGACCCTCTGGTTCAACGGAGGGGGGAACTGAGTTTTGGGACTATACTAAAATAACAGACAATCCTGCTATGGAACTGGGGAGTGGAGGAAGCCAGCCTCCCGTTAGGTCCAGTGTGGGCTTGAGAGGCCATTCAGAGCTACCCAACAATGGCAGCTTAATAGAAGGGTCAGATCGCCTGCAACTAGGCAGGTCAACTAGGTTAGAGAGAGAGCAAAGTCCTGGCCTGATGAGCCCGGTGGGCAAGCAAGCAGGCCAGGCATCAGGGCACAGTCCACGGGGGCCACCAGGGTCTGAGAAGGGGGGTGAACCTATAACCTCCACAGGACAAGGTGTACTTGTAAATAATCCAGGCTTACGTAGGTCACAAAGAGATAAGAGGTCTCCCAAATATCTTGAAGATTTTATAACCTTACTGGCCAGGCAGAAGACTTAAGTGTATTCTGTGGAAGCTGGAAATGGGAACACTGGAGTTAATCTCCAGCACTTTAGCATGGTACCATTTAACAAGAGTGTACACTACGCTCGTGTTGAGGTCGCGTTCAAATTGTCATGTAGTCTTAGCCGGGGGGAAGGGGTGTTATGTCCTGAGCCTGCAAAAGGGCAGGCTCGGGATGTTGCAACGGTCCCGGGCAGCTGCAAGTTGTCCGGGACCAGACTGATTGGCGCCAGCGCTCGCGCGCATGCGCGAGGCGCTTCGCATGCCTAAATGTTGCCTTTTGGCCCGGGGAAAAAGGTCCTTAAGAGAGGCTGAGAAGTCCGTGCTGCCTTGAGTTGTAACGGGGCTGCTGAAGAGAAATAAAGAAGGTTGCTGAACATCCAGAATGTCTCGCGTCATCATTGCCATTAGCCGAGGACTCAACAGGTGTATTAAGTGATATTAATTCATTGCATTGGAACACTGTAATTTCCATCTCAGAACTTGAGATAGGAAGGCAAGGAGCAGCAAAACTGTTTTGTTTTTGAAAAAAACTGTCAGCCTTTTTTCAGAAGTATATTATCTTATTATGATTAAGTCTTTTGGGGGTCTGGCATCCACAAGGAGGTCAAGAGGCATGAAATGATGAAAGAAATTTTGCAGTACCATCACATAATCATTGTTCCTTTTATATGAACATTGTGATGCTGCATGCATGTACAAAAGGGGAAGAGGTTGAAGTTTTGTAATGAAATAATGTTTTTGTTATTTTGGTGAAAGTTTTCACCAAAGGCTCCTCTTTTTGTCCCATCTTCTTAATTTTAAAGGGTTCTATTGTAAGCATAACTAAACCAGTTATGCTATTAGCCATAACTAATTCTTCATTAATTTGTAGGACATATTTTTACAAACATAAGAAAAGCCCTGCAAGAACAAGTAAGTGTCCCATCTTTTCAAGCATTCTGTGTGAAATTGTGGCCAGTGACCAAACCCACATAAGGCACAATGCTTGTGATTCAGGGGATAGTAAACTTTAATTAAAACAAGTAGCTGTTCATAAGCCAAATCTCCATGAAAGTGACAAATCATCATTTTAAAACAACTTCAAAACATTCATACAAATGTCTGTATTATTCATATTTGTGGTGCTTCTCTATTTTTTTTTTTTTTTTAGTGAAATAGAGACTTGGCATTTTTCATCATTTACTCTCAATGACATGAAAATCTATGATGGCCAATAAGGACTGGTCAACATATAAAGTTTATACTTTCCTATAGTTCCAACATTATTTTTTTGCCATATTTCCTTGCTCTATGCAGTAGAATATAGCTATTACATATTAAGAATTTTTTTCCCCAAATATATTACAGAAACAGAGGCACAATCTTTTTGTAGGACAAATGGTTTGCAAAAATGGGCATATGACAAATGGGGCTTTTCTATTTATATTCTAGTCTGTAGAATATACTGCAAGTTGCATACTGCAACGTCTCTTTAAAATTTCTATGGGAAGAGTTGTGAAAATTTAATACCTCAACTGGCTAATTGTCAAACTGTGAGATATTGCGGCATAATAAGGCAAAGTACAGCTGAACTAATTGCACAACTGGTAAAACATTACCAGAAGTCTAAATTTTTTTTAGAAATCCTATATCCAAGCTAAGGAAATGAACTTGATGGCCAAGCCAACACAAGAGCCCTCATAACTTAAAGACAGGCCAGATCTTTAATCTTTGGGGTAGGCCTCAACCACCCAGGTAATAAGCAAGGTCTCTGCAGTTCCATTTTGCTCAGTGGAAGTCATGTCCATAAAGATGGGCTATTTTAGATGAGCTATTACAGCTACATGCAGCATATGAAAAACTGTTGCCTATAAACAGTTGTCTGGTAGCAGCCAGACAGCTACTGCATGGGATAACTGACCTCATTAGATAGTTCTGATAGGCTGATAATATATAAATAGTATCTGGAACTATCCCCATGTTGCTCACATAACTGGGGCTTCACCTTCATTTGTAAATATTTTGGTCTACCATTATTGACAATTCTATTATTTCTATGCCATTTCAACATGCTGTACAATACAGAATGAACAATGAAGAATCTGTATCTTACATAGCTATGCAGGATTTTTTAAAAAAAACTATATTGTTTCAGCAAAAGTTCCCCTTGAGCTGTTATTAACTATAGTAGCAGCAGTCTCAAGGCTGGCTTAAAACTCAATGAAAGGGCATCAACACAGGATATTTCTTTGAGCAATTCATTTCCTCCTGTTTTGGGGGTTCTTTTAGGATAAGAGAAAAAGTTAAAAGACATAATAAAAAAAACCAGGAAGAAAATATGTTAAATCTTTGAAATAGTGCACGTTGGGTCTCTTTTCTACGGTCTTAAAACTCATTGAGGAAACAGATTTGTTTCGAATACCATAGTAAAACAGAAAAAGGAAAGAAGTAATTTTCTAACACCATTGCCAACTGATTATAATCAATGTACTGACATTAGCCATCACTCCTGAGTCATTTGAAGGAAGTGAGAAAGAAATCAAGTCATCTGAGACTTTTTATGACACTGGGAAGTTGAGAAGACACTTTTGTGAACAATCAATAATATTTTTATCCTCTTACTGAGTCATAGCTCTTGTGCAACTGTATTCAAAAGGGGGCATAAGTATCAGCCCTTTAGTCTGCCCATATAAGCAAGTAATCCTTGGAGGCATCTTTCAAGGTCCATCTGCATGACAGAATTTCCCAAATGCACATGGTCCTGCTTCAGCCCATCAGAAAGTTCAGCAGTGCCTGAAAATGTCATCCCATTCTGTTAAACAATTAGAGAAACAATGTCAATATTTGATAAATTTTTAATACTATTTTACTGCTAATAAGCAGTACTTATTAGCTAATAAGCCAGACCAGGACTTTATTAAGAATTTTTTTCTGTGGGAGAAACAGATATAGGAAACCTTACACAACCTTATTTAAGCCCTATTTCTTATTTTAAATGTCTCATAATAAACATGTTACTATAAAAATATGATCAATTAATCAGTGGAACAGCTTGCCTCCAGAAGCAGTAAATGCTCCAACACTGGAAGTTTTTAAGAAGAGACTGGACAGCCATTTGTCCGAAATGTGTAGGGTTTCCTGCCCGAGCAGGGGGTTGGACTAGATGACCTCCAAGGTCCCTTCCAACTTTACTATTATTATTATCTTATAATTGTTTTGTTGGTGTCGTATTTTTTATTATTATCCATGGTTTTACAATTTTTACTTTTTAGAAAAATAACAGATGTGCAGTGGAATTTGCAAATGATACCGCCTACTGAAGGAAGGAAAACAAATCCATAGTTAATGTTTTGATTTATATCTAGAAAAGTCATACATGATGTCTTGAAATCTTTTACAGATTTCAGTATAAGATGGATATATTAGATGACTAAATCTTAAGCATGCTTAAACAAGGAAATAATAAGCAATACATAAGCAATGAAATGGGCTTTTTGTTTGCTTATTTTATAGTTTATTGGCTTTCACTTTATTTTGTTGAATCTTAGCACTCTTTCTTTAGGACCACGTATAACATCTTTAAATCAATGGAGGCCCTTTTATTTATATCTTGAAACACAAGTTATTGTAAACTGATAGTGAATTAGTACTAGTTATGGACAATAGATTGGATCTCATATGACAGTGATAAAGTATTTGATTGGGGCTATTTTCTGAATGTTGGAATAAAACAGCATGAAATACTTTGAAGGCATCCAATTCAACTATTTCTTTCAAGCTGCCCTACTTTAATTTACCAATCTACTTTGAAGAGAGAAGATGGGAACTCTGGCTAAGCAGAGGAACTGTTTGGGCCTATGGGAAATGCTAAATGTTTCTGGGCTGAAAGTAAGATAGGATGACAAATCATGACTCAAAAATTTAGGGGGTCAGCAGTAGCTATGAAGAAAATTTTGATAGTGCTTCCTATCTTTTCAGAAACTTGTCCTACCTTTTTTAAAAAAAATCAGAAGGTTTATTTTTGGGGAGTATTAATTTGGGTCTTTGAACCTCAGGTTCCATCTGTTCAGATTTGTGTTCAGTATTCTAATCTTCCTGTATGAAACAAACAGAAAGTCAGAGCCTAAGAGAATTGCAATCCTGCAATCAGGATAAAGCAATGACAAAACAAAGAAATGATAAATGAAGTCCTTTTTTTTTGCTATTTTATTTTTCCAGTCCCTAGTGATCAATAGGGTAAAAGCTTCAGTATCAATGCTTCCTGGAATTGCATCTATCAACAACCTTTTTGAGCTGAGGGCCATGTTTAAGTTTTTATGATATGCCATCATGTTAAACTTCTGAAGAAAGTGAATCAATTTAAACTGTAGTCAAACAAGTGGAATAGAATAGAATAGAATAGAATAGAATAGAGTAGAGTAGAGTAGAGTAGAGTAGAGTAGAGTAGAGTAGAGTAGAGTAGAGTAGAGTAGAGTAGAGAAAAGGAATAGAACAGAACAGAATAGAGAAAATGAATAGAATGGAATAGAACAGAACAGAACAGAACAGAACAGAATAGAATACTTTATATGACCAAGTGTGATTAGACACACAAGGAATTTAGTGAAGAAGATTTCACTGTATATCCAAAGCAACAGGATCATTATCATCATCATCATCATCATCATCATCATCATCATCATACCAGTGAATACAGCTGTTACAATTTTCTTCTGATTCAATTAAAAAAAATTAAGAGTTTGAGAGCAAGTTTTGTACAGGATCTCTGAGCCATACCAAACACAAAGGAGGCAGGAAGATCCATTATTTGCCAGATGACTTTTGGTCTGGTTGGTCCTAACAAAGAATGGGTCAAGTGACTCTAAACACTATCTGTATTCTGACACTTCAATCTGAAACTCACAGAATGAAAACAAGCTTGCTTATGTTGGCAATGCTCACACTATATAAAAAAATTAAATAGGGGAAGGGAAGGGAAGGGTGGGTGTCATAATTGAAATAATAGAAGTTCCTGTATCAGTCTTTTTATCACACTGAAAGAAAAGTAATATGAGCTTGCTGAAAATTTTAATATTTTAAAGTGAGAACTAATAGTATCATGCAGTGTGATCTCAGAATAGGCCTTCAATGATCTCTATTGCCAAACTCAGTGGTCTTTAATATCTTGAACTACTGATATTTCCTACTGATATTTATTTCCTAGGACTATTCTCCCATTCCAGTTATTGTTTCTAATCATTATGTCTTACCTATCTCTATCCAGATATTTTTATGGCATTAAGTGCAATCTTGATGAATCTCTTTTGGATGACTGTAGTTATCCATCTCCAAAAGATGGAGAAGAAAAACAAAACAAAGCAATTTAAGACAATAATCTGTCACTCACAGTGGCAAAAAGCTACTGGAAGGAATATATTACCATATCAATGTTATCATAGTAACAATCACTGACTGTTGGAAATTGATCCAGAAAATTGTGCTACTATTATAGAATTGTATTGCTTATGTGATATGTTTTATTGCAATGGGCATAAGGGCTAGATAAAATAATAATAATAATAATAATAATAATAATAATAATAATAATAATAATAATACACTACCTTGATGTGGTTGTGGGGCTTGTGTACTCTGAGGAAGATGAGAGCTATGCCAGAGGTTCAACCATACTGGACAGGTCTCATCAGAGGAGTCAGACAAAGAGTGTCTCTCCCATAAAAAATATGGTGAGACGTAAATTTCAGAATGCCATACCGGCTCGGACGTCGCCCGGGTTAACAAGGTCCGCGCTAGATATTGGAGTTCCTGGATATCTGGTGAAAAATGGGTTACAGGACTCAGGACTGTTGGCTGAGCAACCAGGGCCAGCAGCTGCAGAACTACTGGAAGAAAAGGTGTTTACCCGTCGCAGATACACAGTGATGGAAAACAAAGAAATAATGATCTGTTACTACAGATCAAGTCCAACAAGAAGAGGATATCTAAAACGAATGCACCAGTTCTGGAAAGAACAACATCCAGAATCAGAAATAACAGAACAGAGACTAGCAGATCAACGCCGATTTATAACACGAAATAAAGTATTCACAGAAACAGAATTGGACGAACTGCAAAGGTTTACCCAGGGCAAAGAAATCAAAGCCTTACCAGAAGTAATTCAGAATGTAGAGGCAAACCAGGGGGAGTTGGCAGTGAAGGAATCCAGCAGAGATATACAACTGTTCTCATTTGGAAACCAGGCACCTCTACCTCAGGAAGAACAAAACCCTCTAACTAAAGAAATAAAAGAATTGAAACAAAGAATAACTGAGCATCTAGAACAGCACAAAAACAACAGAATAAGGCTACCTGCATTGAAGCTTGTTCCAAAGAAACAGCTAGCACAAGCATTAAAAGATGCAAATATTGCAATATCAAGTATAAGCACCAATTCATTGCAAGAAACAAACCAACTAATGTACAGCACAGCTGCAGTTATAACAGAATACCTGGGATGCAAAATCAACAAAGAAGAAAAACAAACAAACAGTGCACCAGAAAAATGGAAGGTTAGACTAGAAAATAAGATCAGCAAGTTAAGATCACATGCAAGCAAGCTAGAACAGATGAAAGAAAAGAAGCTGAAGAACAAGAAGACCAAAGAATACCTAATCAAGAAATACCACTTAGAAACAAGGAAGATCAAGGAAGCACTGGAAATAATAAAGCAACAAATAACAGCTATAGCCAGGAAAATCAGTAGATATGAAGCTCGAATTGCAAACTATAGGCAGAACCTCCAATTTCAATCCAATCAGAAACGTTTCTACCAATCCATCAATGGAGAAACTGCAAGGAATCAGTCAGTACCTGACAAGGAAGAAACAGTGCAGTTCTGGAAGCAGATATGGGATAACCCAAAGAAATACAACAAGGATGCGGCTTGGTTAAAAGAGGTGGATGCAAATAAAACAGAAGTTGAAATGAAAGAACTAGTAATAACAACAAAAATGGTAGAAAAAAGAGCAAAGAAAATCAAAAATTGGTCAGCACCAGGTGAAGATGAACTGCATGGGTTTTGGTTGAAACATCTAACTGTTATACACCCACTCATTGCCAAACAGTTCAACAATATACTACAAGGAGGAGAAATTGAAAAGTGGCTAACAACTGGGAAAACCTACCTAATAATGAAAAATCCAGCAAAAGGGGCAACACCAGGTAACTACAGGCCAATTACCTGCTTACCAACAACTTTCAAATTACTAACTGGTGTAGTAGCTGATGCAGTGCAACAGCATCTAGTTGAAAACAATCTCTTTCCACCTGAGCAGAAAGGAAACCGCCCCAATAGCAGAGGAACAAAAGATCAACTCCTAATAGACAAAATGATCTTGGAAAACTGCAAGAGAAGGAAGACCAACCTGAATGTTGCATGGATTGACTACAAAAAGGCATTTGACTCTCTGCCACATGATTGGATAATAAAGTGCCTAGAAATAACAGGAGTCAGTAGAAACATCAGAAAATTTGTGCAAAGATCGATGGCACAATGGAAGACACAGTTGCAGATCAATGGTGAGAGGCTGGGAGAGGTTAATATCAAGAGAGGAATATTTCAAGGAGATTCATTATCACCATTACTATTTGTTATTGCACTGTTTCCTCTGTCAACAATACTGAATAACTCAGGACATGGCTATCAAACATCAAAAACATCTGCCAGACTATCCCACCTCCTTTATATGGATGATCTGAAGCTGTATGGAAAAACATCATCTGAAATAGAATCGCTGCTCAACACTGTCCGTATATATAGCCAAGATATTGTAATGGAGTTTGGCTTGGACAAATGTGCCACACTTACTATCAAACAAGGAAAAATAGTGAAAACTGAAGGAATCAAGATGCCCCACGAAAATAACATTAAGAGTCTGGATGAGGAAGAGTACTACAAATACTTGGGTATCCTTCAAGCTGACAACATCAAGCACACTGAAGTCAAGAAAAAGATTAGAGGTGAATACATCAAGAGAGTGAAGAAGATCTTAAAATCCAAACTCAATGGAGGAAATACCATAAAGGCAATCAACACCTGGGCAATCCCAGTCATTAGGTACACAGCTGGAATAGTGGACTGGACTCAAGCAGAACTAAAAGCAATGGATAGGCAGACCAGAAAAATAATGACAATGAATCATGCCCTTCATCCACGCAGTGACATTGATAGACTTTATCTACCAAGGCAAATAGGTGGGCGTGGAATGCTACAAGTACATCAGATGGTTGAAGAAGAAAAAATGGCTTTGGAAGAATATCTGAAGAACAATGATGAAGATGCACTGAAATTAGTATATCAGGAAGGCTTACTAACTACTGGAGAGACCAAACTGGCCTACAAGAAAGACCAAATGAAGAACAGAATAGAGGCATGGGAAGACAAAGCACTACATGGCCAATACATGAAAAAAATAGCTGGGAAAGCAGATAATAATAAGACCTGGCAATGGCTAAGAGCAGGAAAATTGAAGAAAGAGACCGAGGGACTAATTCTGGCTGCACAAGACCAAGCCTTAAGGACAAATGCATACAAAGTCAAAATTGAGAAGACAGCAACAGACAGTAAGTGCCGCCTATGCAAAGAAGCTGAAGAAACAGTGGACCACTTGGTAAGCTGTTGCAAGAAGATTGCACAAACTGATTACAAGCAGCGGCATGACAAAGTAGCAACAATGGTGCATTGGAAGATCTGCAAAAAATATCATTTGCCTGTAAGCAAAAACTGGTGGGATCATAAAATAGAGAAAGTCATAGAAAATGATAAAATTAAACTGCTCTGGGACTTCAGAATTCAAACAGACAAGCACCTGCAACATAACACCCCAGACTTAACAATTGTCGATAAGAAAGACAAAAAAGTCTGGATAGTGGACGTGGCAGTGCCTGGAGATAGCAGAATAGAAGAGAAAGAACTGGAGAAGATAACAAAATACAAAGACCTACAAATAGAAATAGAAAGACTGTGGCAAAAGCAAGCAAGGGTAGTACCAATAGTCATAGGCTCCTTGGGTGCAATCCCAAAACAACTGGAGCACCACTTGAACACCATTGGCATTGACAAATTCGCTATTAGTCAATTGCAAAAGGCGGCCTTATTAGGAACTGCTTCCATCCTGCGACGATATCTGTAATACCATCAAACATCCACATCTGCCTATCCCAGGTCCTGGATAAGGACTCGATAGGTAGACAAAATGCCAAATCCAGTCTGAACATCTGGCTGACTGTGCGATGATCGATAATAATAATAATAATATAAAAAAGTTGGAAGGGACCTTAATTGTCATCTTTGTGTGCATGATTATTCCATTGGTTCTTACATGCACAAAACAAGAGCAAAGCTATCCGAGCCAAAACTGAGAAATTTAGAATTTTCAAAAAGAAGTTGAAATAATGTAATTAACAAATGAGGACTGATTGATATATTCAAGGCACAATTAGGGTACTATTGCAATGTACTCCATATGGGGCTACCCTTGATGAGCATTGACACGGCTCAGAATGCAGCTTCATGGATAGTAAATAATGCAGGTTTATTGGTACATGTAGCACCATTACTTTGTGAGTTGCATTGGCTGCTGATGTGCTACCAGTTGGAATTCAAGGTGAGGTTTATCACTTTTAAAGCCCTTTGTGGCTTGGGACTGGTTAACGGAAGGACTGTCTTTCCCTGGTTATTTCTACCTATCTGAACTGGTCTGGCAGCATGAACTTGATTCAGATCCCATGGCTAAGGAATGCTGACTGGTGAAAATTAGAAAATGTACCTTTTCTTCCATATTACCCACCTTATGGAACATTCTCCCTTGGAGATTAGGATCACCCCAAATCTGCTAGCCTTTCATAAGGCCCTAAAGACCTGATTCTGTGTGTGGGACTTGAGTCCTGTCTCTCACAACTATCAATTGTGATATCTTTCTCAGGTGCTGTGATGGTATATGGGAAAGACCTTGGGAGATTAGGCCAAGAGACACTGCCTAGGGAACAGTCAGATAAGACACATCATAGCTTACAGCTGGATAGTGGATGGGCCAAGAGGTTCAGAATTCCTCCCTAGTTTCTTGGGTTGTAAAGGAGATAGAGGTAGAACTGTACTTTCAAACTTGCAAGATTGATGGGACCAGATAGAAAACACAACCAGATGAGTTAATTATATTTGATGTACAGGTACACGACTAGAATCTCTTAAGTCCATCTCTTATACAGCCTGAGAAACTAGGAAAGGTGTCTTCTAAGCCTCTTGTCCCATCTACTGTATAGCTGCAGGCTATGCTGTCGCTTACCTGACCATTCTCTAGGCAGCATCTCTTTGCCTTGTCTCCCAAGGTCTTTCCCACATACCACTACAACTACTACATATTTTAATTTTGCATCTGTGATTGGAGTTGTTTTTAGTTTAAAAGACTGTTTGCCATCCAAGACTGTCACATGTTGAAATGGGCAGTCATACTAATTGAATGAATGAATGAATGAGTGAGTGAGTGAGTGAGTGAGTGAGTGAGTGAGTGAGTGAGTGAATGAATGAATTTCTTCTGCCACCATTATTAGAACTGTATCAGCATACCACTTCCTTAATTTTTTGGCCTTCTAGTCCTCTGTCTTTAGTCTGCTATATTCTGCCTCACTATTCAAGCATATAATAGTCTCAGCAGCACTGACTGTATTAATTTTTTAGTTCCTATAGTAAGCATTTGGGCATGACTGAAATATTTAGAATGTCCTTAGAGGTATTATATTACTCAGCTGAAAAAAGGTATTAATATCTTTCACTTTATTGGTTATATCAATAAAAGTGTGTATGGACCAAATTCCCACAAGCCAGTTATGAATTTGGTCCTTGGAACTGATCTTTTTCTCCTTAACTCCCAGATGAACTATTGTGTACACTGAAAGAATGTGTTCAGGGATTCAGCAAAGATCTATGAAATCAAGCTTCTAGAAGAATTTCATATCTTCTGACATATTACTTTATCTGGAACTAATCTAAGCCACTAGCCTCCAAGGATTCTTTCCTCATGAAAAGACATAGGTTTTGACTGCTACAAAAATACCAGATGTATAATCCCAGACACTCTTTTTGACTCAAAGGTGTTCCTTTGTGAATGATGGTCAGGGAGATTATCCAAGACCATATTAAAGGATTGTGAACCTGAAGACTCTAGGTCTTAGTTTATCTAAACTGAGATGGTCTTAAGTATGTGTTAGATATTGGGTATGTTTTTCCTCCTACTATTGTTTTCCTAAATTTCCTAAACATCAGAAAGGGGCCCTATGTTCTAAAACAGAAACATGGAAAGCTGTCTCACACTGAATCAGATCAGTACCCTGTCTAACTCAGTATTGTTTACTTTGATTTTCAAGGCTTTGGAGTGGAGTCTATATGGAGAAAACTGATATGAACCCAGAACCTGCTATACTTAGATTTTATCTTCATTTAGAAATAGTGGAGAGCACTTCATAGAGATTAACAATGGAATCAGTGTATTGACTTTGGCACTGGGGAAGATGAATATACTTGACTTGATATAATTTTTTACTTTAGCAATTCTTTTTCATTAATTAATCAAATACAGCTTTTCAATTATTTGGTCTTTATGCCAACTTTGAAAATTGGGCTCATTATGGTTTACTGTAGTCTAGCCCTTACATATTAACTGGGATTGCAACTCTAGAAATTTCTAACCATAAACTATAGGATCACTTCCAGTTTGACTGAAATCTTGATCATTTTGGATATATTATGCTGAAAACCTAGAGAACTTCTCTTCATTTACATTACCAGTGCAATTAGATATGGGGAGGGCTATTCAAGCCTATTGCACAGGGCAGCAAACATCCAAAGGTTTAGCTTAAGTAGGGATTTGTAGGTTTTTGATTGGTCAAAGGCACGTCAAGAACATGCTAGTTACCTTGAGCACCATTTTGAAGTAATAGGTAGGATATAAATCAAATACATGAATATTTTCCTTTGTTTCTTGGAATTGTGTAATGCTATCTCATCTCCTTCAGTAATCTTCAGAACAGTTTTTGAGGGGGAAAAACATGGACACATATAGCATATTGCCTCAGTAGAAATGTCTGGTCTTTTTTATTATTATTATTCTTTAATGGAAAACGGGCTTGGCCCATTCATTTTCCCTTCTTCACATGAGTATATTGTGAGTAGCAAACCTTCTCTTTACATTTTTACAGGGAGTCTAATAAGAAAAAATAAAACATCTGTGTCCAGGGCAGGGATGTTATGCCTGTAAACTGATTTAGATCATTAAACCAGAAACTGCTTCAGCTTATTTAGATACACCAGAAATGGCTGAAATGGAGAATAAGAGATTTAATGTGAAATGTTTTAGAGTTCCTAACAAGTAAAATAGAAAATGCCTAGATACAGCATGGGAGATATTAAAATGCAAATAAGAGTAGAATAAAAGGTATTAAAAGACACACACACAGTACTAGAGTGAATGATCTATTTTGTAGGACTTGCTATTTAGTACTTTATTGTTGATGAGGAGACTCATTAAGGGCTGTCTAAGTTGTGCAAAAAGGCCATTTAGGATGGGGGGGAGGAAGAGGGCAGGAGGAAAGTTGGCAATTCTGTGAAAAGACCTTGAATTCATTGAGATGACCCAACTTAAAAACTCAATGAAACCAATTTTGACTGAAATTTCTTGATTTCCAATACTAACATAATCACAGTATGTTTCAATTAAAAAGTTTAAAAAAGTTTAAAAACTTCAATTTTTAAATAAAAATATGTATCTTCTGCCTTCTGTCTGATCTTTAAAAATGGAAAAAATAAAAATAATAAGAAATTGTAGTAAATGATGAGACAGATGGATCAAACTTCATTTTAAATGAGATAACATTGTCAATAATAATTTTGTTCATAATAATTTCATGGACATTCAAAAAGCAGACATGATTATTTGGCTCATGTTCTCAAGAACAACTTAAAATAGTAAAAGCTGTGATTAATAATTTATGCCCATGATTATATATTCATTCCAATATTGCTTTTCCCAACCAACAATTTGGAGACAAAAGCTTTATCCTATTTTTCCCCTGTAGTATTGCCAAATTTCCGTATTGTAATGGGAAAAAAAAAGAACGTTATTGTCAGTCTCATTTTGAAAATTCTATTGCACACAAAAGGCAATGAAGAAAATTTATATTAGCAAAAACTATTTCTGGAAGAATAATGCTCTTCTACATACAAAGCATTCACTTGGGAAAAATCATTAACATTTTCTCAAAAAAAAAAAAAATCTTGCCATCAAATGGCAAAGGCATCTGTCTAATAAACAGCTCAATTAATTTATCCAGCCTTTTTTCTCTCTTTCTATTAAACTGAAAAGCAAATGAGTTGCATGTAAAAAAAAATAATAGAAAGGAAAAGAACCACCAATCACTGAAAAATCTTACATGGCAGAAAAAGCTAATACAAAGAAATTATACCACAAAAGATTGACAGAACTTTGGCTTTATCTTCTCTGAAAAAAAAAACCTTCCAGATGTATTAAAATTGGAATTATCTATTTCTTGCAGTTTTTTTAAAATGTGTAGATTGATGACACTTATAAGTAAACCACTTGAGATATACTGTATTCTGTTATAGCCTTATATCAAATAATGGTCTGACATACTGACAGTTTTTCATGATCTTCTCTACTTTCCTTGCTTCAATTCCTTAATGACTTTAGATTTTTTAAATTATGGGCTCAGATCTATGTTCAATTGCAAATATTATTAGTAAAAGTAAAAAGTTGACGTTTGATGCTATTATCTTATTCTACTGCATCAAAGGGTGTTTGAAGTCAATGTCTTTTCTTTCTTTTTTCCCTTTTCCCAATACCTTTCCCTTTCCTTCTCCTTTCCTTATTTTCCTTCTATTTTCTTTTGTATTTTTGTATTTTATATTATAAACTAATAAAAATTTGCAAATGTTATTTTAAACATATCCATTTTGAGTTTTCAAGCTAGTCTTAAATTCTTTTGAATTAGCCTTCAGAGCTGAATCCTTAATTTCTGAACAGATTGGAAAAGATTGACTTTTTTTCAGTTTTCTAAAGTTTCTTCTCTTTGTAAGCTTCTTTTATTCATAATTTTAAGAGCCTGCCTTTCAGATCTTTGCATATACTTACCAAATATTTTTAGAGCTTATATAATATTTGAGACACAGTAAGCCTTAGTCCACAAATATTTTAATCTTCCTCTGGAGCTGCCCACAGTCTCATGTAGCACAAACCATCAATGGAGCTGCCTATTGACAAAAGCTTAGAAATAGTCCAGATACAACCAACTTTTTTTCTCTCCTTCAGAGATAAATAAAAATGAGGACATTTTGCTTTCTGGGCTGTTCTTACAATTTTCATGATCCTGCTCCAGTAAAGGCATCTTGACTGTACAGGAGTTATTAGCTTTCAGACTTACAGGACTCCAAGCCAACCCAATTTATCAAGTTTTCAAAATGGTTACTGTTGTGTCCTGGGCCTGATGAGGAAACTCAGCAGGCCCAGAATTGTTGCAAATGGTCCCGGGCATTCTAAAAGCTGCCCGGGACCAGACAGAGCGGCGCCAGCCTTGTGCGCATGCGCAAGGCGCGAAGAAAGAAGAACTCTCATTGGTTCATTCTGTCCAGGTTTCAAGCCCTATAAAAAGGCCTGCGTGCCTTTTGCTTTTTTCTTGGAGTTGGAGTAGGAGAATAAAGCATTGTTAATTGTCACCATGTGTCTTCATCATTCGCACGCGAACGAAGGATTTAACAGTTACCATGGTGAAATGAAACCCTTTTTCTTTATCAGGTTTTGTTGATTCTTGGAGGGGGCATGTAAAAATTAATTAGCTTAGCTGATTGGCTAAACAATTTCAATATCTATCTATCTATCTATCTATCTATCTATCTATCTATCTATCTATCTATCTATCTATCTATCACATTTATATAGCTTCCCATCTTCTAACAACTCTGGAGCAGCACGCAAACAAAAGTTAAATCAACATATATAACCATATTAAAACTATAAAACTAAACCCATTAAACATTAAAAAAAAAACAAGAACCTGGCACCAGTTCCAACTTCTAATGTGCAGGCCATTCATCTTATCCCAATGATTTGGGGCAAAGCCAGGTTTTCAAAGTTTTACAGAAAGCCAAGAAGGTAAAGGCCTGCCAAACCTCAGGGGGAAAGTGTTCCATAGGGCAGGGGCTGCCATGGAAAAGGCAGAAGAAAAGGCCCTGCAAAATATACACCATTTGAAGCACATTTGAAAACCATAGATAGTGAGAGTAAAATATTGCTACCCACCACTCCAAAGAATATTAGACTTGTGTACCATTTCACAGTGCTTTACAGACCTCTCTAAGCGGTTTACAGAGTCAGCATATTCCCCAAACAATCTGGGCCCTCATTTTAATGACCTCGGAAGGTGGACTCAACTTTGAGCAGGTCAGGATCACACTCCTGGCTATGGGCAGAGTCAGCTAGCAATACTGCATTCTAACCACTGCACCATCACGGCTCCTTAGAATAGAGGCTTTAAACTGCTGTGTGTGTGTGTGTGTGTGTGTGTGCTTTGAAGATGAATAAGTTTGGCACAACGCTGGGCTATATGTCTGAAAACCTCTAAGGAGCTACATTTAATTAGTTGGGGTGGTGGAAGTTTAGATAAATCTAAACTGACATCGTAATTATAAATCTCAATAGCTGCTAATTTCCTTTGTTGGAATTTCTGCATGTTATATTTTACTCGAGCATACATTTCACAGTGTTTTAGTCAAGGTTAAAGTTAATTTGCATTTGTTTGTCTACAGTTGTCTTTGTTTTAGGGCATTTAATATGATTTAACATTTCCGTTTTGTACATTATTTGCTTTCATTTCCCTTCGATAGTGTTTCTATCCTCGACTTAATAACATACATTTTGGGCTCAGTTGTGGTCTTAAGTGAGAATTTGTTAAGTGAGTGTTGCCCCATTTTACAACATTTCTTACCTCAGCCATTAAGTGAATCACTGCAGTTGATAAGTTAGTAACCTGGTTGTTGAGTGAATCTGGCTTCCCCATATAAGGAAAGATTGATGGAATTGGGTATGTCTAGTTTAATGAAGAGAAGGACGAGGGGGGACATGATAGCAATGTTCCAATATCTCAGGGGCTGCCACAGAGAAGAGGGAGTCAAGCTATTTTCCAAAGTGTCTGAAGGCAAGACAAGAAGCAACAGATGGAAACTAATCAAGGAGAGAAGCAACCTAGAACTGAGGAGAAACTTCCTGACAGTTAGAACAATTAACCAGTGGAACAACCTGCCTCCAGAAGTGGTGAATGCTCCAACACTGGAAGTTTTTAAGAAGAGACTGGACAGCCATTTGTCTGAAATGGTATAGGGTTTCCTGCCTGAGCAGGGGGTTGGACTAGATGACCTCCAAGGTCCCTTCCAACTTTATTATTATTATTATTATTATTATTATTATGGATCATCGCACAGTCAGCCAGATGTTCAGACTGGATTTGGCATTTGTCTACCTATCGAGTCCTTACCCAGGACCTGGGATAGGCAGATGTGGATGTTTGATGGTATTCCAGGTATCGTCGCAGGATGGAAGCAGTTCCTAATAAGGCCGCCTTTTGCAATTGACTAATAGCGAATTTGTCAATGCCAATGGGGTTCAAGTGGTGCTCCAGTTGTTTTGGGATTGCACCCAAGGAGCCTATGACTATTGGTACTACCCTTGCTTGCTTTTGCCACAGTCTTTCTATTTCTATTTGTAGGTCTTTGTATTTTGTTATTGTTGTTGTTATTATTATTATTATTATTATTATTATTATTGACTTTGTTTGTCAGAAGGTTGCAAAAAGTGATCACATGACCCTGGGACGCTGCAATGGTCATAAGTACAAACCAGTTGCAAGGATTTGAATTTTGATCATGGGATGCTGCAAAGGTTGCAGCTGTGAAAAATGGTTATAAGTCACTTTTTTCAATGCCACTGTAACTTTGAACAGTCACTAAATGAACTGTTATTTGTCGAGGATTACTTGTAACACACTTTTTTTCTGTAATATGGAAAGCATTAAATAATTCTTTGCTTTGAGTTTAAAATCATTGTTTTTCAATACAGTATATAGTTCATGTCTGGATAGATCTGATAATATATTCTTCCCTATCAAGTACAAAGGAATCTCATTTTCAGCTTTCCTTTCTTAATTGTCCTGGATGATAAGTCACTAGATAGGGGAAACTTTTAGCACATCTTGGTTACTTTTGAAAAAAAAATGTATCTCTTCCATCATCTTGTAATTTACTTTGTAATAGAAAAACACAATTTCAAAGGAAATTATAGGATTCTTTCTACTACAATGATTGTGAAATACATGAAATAATGACATATATTCATTAATGGCAGGTAATCACTAATACAATGATTTATATAATTCTGAATTCTGAAGTTCAGGAATTTCAGTTGTGTTACAGCTTGATCACCTTTTCCCCCATGCTTTGTAGAAAAATGTGCATTTTCATGTCTACCTCTGAGAAATTATTTTAATGTGCATACTGTTTTTTCTGAGAACCTATTGTTTTATGAGTTGAGCTAGCATCTTTTTTCACTTGTACTATGATATCTGAAAGATTTGATTCCCATAGGGACATTTTTCATGAAAGCCAGAGTTTCTTTTTGGATTAGTTTGCTAATCTTATTTCGTTGGAATCCATTGGATGTAAGTACATTAGTGAGAGTGTGTAGTTCGGTTTTTAGGTGTTGTACTTACATCCAATGGATTCCAATGAAATAAGATTACCAAACTAATCCAAAAAGAAACTCCCACTAAAACCCAGGACAGAGAACAAGAAAACGGCAAAGCCCTCCTCCCTTATATAAAAGGCACCACAGACAGAATCAGTAAGATCCTCCACAAACACAACATTAAGACAGCATTCTGCCCAAACAGAAAAATATCCACCATCCTAAGAAACCCCAAAGATAAAATTGAATTAGAAAATCAAGGAGTATACGAAATCCCATGCACCACTTGTTCCCACCACATACATCGGACAAACCAACAGAAGAATAAGTGCACGCATTGAAGAACATAAGAACTCAGTCAAAAAAGAGGAACCAACTTCTTCCCTGGTCCAACACCTTAAAATCACAGGACATGAAATTGACTTTAAAAAGACCAGAACTATCGCCAAAACTGAACATTTTAATAACAGAATAATCAGAGAAGCCATCGAGATAGAAAAACGCCCACACAGCATGAACAAACGAGATGATACCTCCCGCCTACCAGCCATTTGGAAACCTGCCCTTATTGACAAACGACTCCCTAACACAAAAAATGACACCAGACCCACACTTACAAAAACCACACAGGATGTCACCACCACACATCCACGCAAAAAGCAAACCCAAAGCCACACCGATGATGAGGCACGACTACAAACCAGAAGCCAGACCACAGCTGCATCATTAGCCACTTTAAACCCCTCCAATCCATACATGAAGCAAACTGACACCCACCATGAAGATGAGGCACGACCATGAACACTAAGCCAAAAAATAGCAATGCAGTTCACCATTTTAAACCCCCCTGCAACTCAGACTAACCTGAGCACAACAAAGCCCTCACCCAAACAGAACACTCCCCCAGCCAATCAGAGCACAGCCAACCCCCCAGCCAATCAGAGCACAGTCAACCCCCCAGCCAATCAGAGCACAGCCAACCCCCCAGCCAATCAGAGCACAGCCAAGCTCTCATCCAATCAGTTCATACCCCCACTGGCAATTAAAAGGAGGAAAGATGACTAATGGGACTTGGTTGAAATGTCGCCAAGACACTTCCAATTTTACGTGGGAGAAAACCCGAACAACCAAAGACCTACATATATATATAAACTCAGAATGCTATTTGATAACAATTAACCTTCCTGGTTTATGAATGAGATGGGTTCGTCGTCAAAACACTAAGTACTTCAATAGAAAAATCTCATAGCACCTATTGCAGCTGTGAAAAATTGCATCATATCATCTGATCTGCTGCAGAGATAATTTGGAAGAAACAAACCCAAAACAATGGCAAAAAAGAGACTTGGTAAACATTAAAATACAATAAAAGACATAGACACTGCCTCAAAATTACAACTCGAATAAATATGGTTTTATATAATAACCAACATGGTTTTGCTAATTGGAGACTGTATTTTCCAAACTTATACAGCTCACTGAAACATAATCTTGAATAAGATATGCTTGAATAGTCTGTGCAAGCTGCCCTGAATTTTAAGAGGCCAGTTTTAATGAGCAGTTTAGAATCTCATCCAGTGTATTAAACCTCCACATTCTATAGAATTATGTACATTTAACTCCCAGCAATGCTGAGAATTTTACAGTACTAGCTGGTTCTGAAGGGCCCCAAGCTTTGGAAGGCTGATCTAAATATATATTTCCAAAGTGTGAATGGTATTTGGGACCAGCAAAATCCCTGTGAGGAAACCTTTTTGAAAATTGAATTCTGTAATCTACATATAAGTAGCAAGTTTTTCTACTATTTTGAGGCAGAAAATAAAGGTTTTAGTATAAATCTTAAAGTGGGCTTAAACTCAGTTCAAATGCAAAGAACTTCCTCAGTCTGTCCTACAAAACTGTAAAATAAAATTAAAAAGGGGAAATCCTAGCTTTCCATCGGAATGATGGGCAGAGCGAGCCTGAGACTTTTCAAGTCAAGTTTTCTGTTTACTAATACCATCTCCATTTCTGAGTCATAATGTCAGTCAGCTATTCTTTATCAAGCCTATTATCAAATTTAGGCAATGAGTTGCTTCCTTGGATTGGAGATAAGAAGCAATAGGTGTCAGAGAAGTGGGAGCAATTTGCTCTATGTAGTAATAAAATTATTTTTATTGAGGAAATCCAGCATTGCTATGTTGCTCTGTTCAAGGAGTAGTGCCTAATCCTATAATAACCCTATCATTGTCAGTCATAAATATAATAGCATATGGACAACCTCTAGGTCTCAAACCATATTTCACTGGCACTTGGAGTTACTTCTAGCTATTATTATTTCTGAAAATTGACAGCATTTTCCCACCATCAGAAAAAAATAATAATGCACAAATATTTGTATAAGCACTGAGGTGAGTATGTAAAAAAATCAGTTCAGTTACCATAAATGTTAAGTGTTAAACAGTTTCTCACATTATACAATTTATATGGGAGCGAAAATATATTTTTCTGTTTGTGTATATTTTAAAATATATTCATTTTTTTTCTTAAGAAAATCTGAGAAGGTAGGGTTTTACAATATAATCTGAAGTAAAACTCTATTTTTCTTTTATTGATCTCTCCTTTTCTGCGGGTTTCTGGTGAATAGACAAGACTTTGGCTTTGTTAACTCGAAAAACAAGATTAGAAAATAATGCATTTATGTAAATATACAAATAAAAATGTGAGGGTCCAATTCTTATGCTTATCTGCATATTATTATGCAAATATTATGATTAAAAATAATATTTCTGTGGATTTTTGCTCCAGGTAAAATGGTATGAACTATCAAAATGGAATTTGTCAGAGCACAAATAGTCATATAATTAATGGAGATTGCTCTAATCCATCTCAAAATATACCTGAGGTGAGAAATTGCATCTAGAAAGCATATTTGGGAAAGAAAATAGTATATTCAGAAAAACTGCAGAGAAAAAAAATGTATATGAATAATTTAAGCAGGGACTCAGTTTTCAGGAGCAAAACTGAGTTCTGGAATATGAAAGAAAAGTAATATTTTATCTGCAGGAGGTCTTGGCTGGGATTCCTGTCCACTGTAAGGTATAAAATTAAAGCTTAAAACCTGGAAAGCAGCTTTCCAGGTGCCTAGTATGTTCAGTATTAATTGGACTAAATTGGACTAAATGCAGTTTACGTAACTATGTTTATATGTGTGTGTTCCAGAGGACTAGTTTAGTATAATTGCCTATTGTGAAGATAAAGGCTAATTGCAAGATTTTTAAAAAATACCATTTCCCATTTAAATCTAAATGGTTGTCCCCTACAAGTTTCATATTTCATTGATGTTTTTCTTCTAGTAACACTCTGGTCCCTTTTACAAAGCTGCAGTGAGCCCCTGGTTTTTGTCTAGATCATTTTGAAACTACTATTAGATTTGCCATTTTATTTTCTTCTTAGCACACCCCAGGGGAGCCAATATCGAAAGCCACTTAGAATGTCTTTCCTAACATAATGTTAAGTCTGATTCATATATATCTGGGAAGCTATATTTATTCAGTCTTAAAAAGCACCGCTGTGTGGGTAAATGTCACCAAAACCGTACCAGACAGGAAGTATCAGTGTCTTGCAGAGACGTGGTATGCCATGAGTCCAGAGCAAATGTTTTCTTAGTAACACGGCAGGGCTTCTTGTTCTCACCCACTGGTTTCCCAAATATTGGAGAACATTCCTAAAATGTCCCTGCAGTATAGAGTTCTTGCCAGGTTATTTTTTTAGCATTTATTCAATATAAACAATATCAATATTTTTAGTAATATGTTTCATCAACCATGTTCTCTCATTGAACAGAAGTGGAGTGATGCATCTGCTATCTGTCTTATATTTCAAAATGTGTGAGCTATATGAGCTCTGCTAGGCCTTGTAAGAGAGACCCCAGGAATGGTTCATATAGACAATTATATGTACAACTTTTGATGTAAAGTCTGCCGCATCATTATTTCCCCAAACAACAGTCCATCAGGATGTTGGTTCTTTAGGCATTGCATGGAGACGATTTGTAGGACATTCTTGATGTTCATAAAGACTTTTATGGAAAGAGCCAATGTCAAATTCCATTTTCCCCCAATCCATTTTGAAATGTGGTTTTCTTTCTCCATTAAAGCAAGATATAAGATGTGGTTTATTAAATGACAGGGATAATGATGAATAAAGGGATCACATTATTACTGAAGGCTTTGGAGAGCAGTGAGGGAGTAAGAAAGTATATCAAGATCCATAATTTTAAATTAAATCGGACACTAATTGTAAAGAAAAAAAGAATTGATTGTATATGTTTTAAATTTTATTTCACTAGGGGATGTGTTTAACAGATACAGAAGAATCAACCTGGATGGGGATTTTCTGTGCCACAACGTCAATAATATTTGCATAACACTGGGTTTTAAAAGAGATTTTTATTTTGACATTCACATCCAGCCCTCTGCCACATGCTGATTATGCTTTTTTATAACTACTATGTCCCAACATGTTTAGATTGTAATATTTAGCTCCACTGGTATTACCAATGGTTGAAGTTTGTTGGGATGTGATTAGCAATGAATGGGGTTCATGTCTATACATGGATGCATTAGTATTAGTTGCAAACAATTTTTTTCATTTTATTTTTATTTTTTAAAAAAACTATCTTTATTACTATGTAGTGTTGGCTCATTTTCTTAATACATGTTCCCAAGCAATTTTCTTTAACATAATATGCATATAAAGTACAATAGTGGCCAAAATTGTGGAAACCTTTTGGGAAAAAGTGTATTCTTGAGGTTGGATGGCTAATAACACCACTTTTGGGGGGGAGTAGTACCATAAAATTATATATCAGTAGAAAGATAATTTAATCAAGAATGTAATGCAACAAAGTTTGTTCAATCATCTGTACTGTATTCTATGAAAAGTTATAGCCAAATAACCAAAAAAAGGAAGCACAGCTTGCTTAGGTTGATATCAGGTAGCTTTCCTTTATCTGATTGTAGCTAGGGAGCATGAGTGTTTAGAGAGCCAATCAGGTGTCATCTTTTGGCAATGAGCCAATGAGATCACAGTAGGATTCAGTTATTGCTGTCATGTATTGAAGCTGAGAGGAGGACATTTGTCAGTGAGTTATGTGATCGCTATCAAGTTGGTTGGGTTTTTTTGTGTTCTTTCATTTAATGAGCTTGTAAAATATAATAAAATTAAAGTAATGGTGCAAAGAGTTGACTGGTCACCCAGAAAATGATGTAAAATAGTATTATTAAGTGAACAAGGCTACAGTTATAAAGAAATTAGAAGAAAAATTGGTGGAAACTTAACCAAAGGTGGCATTTCTACTGTACACTTTTCCCAAAAGGTTTTCACAATTTTGGCCACTACTGTATGTGCTAGATTGGATAATGTTCTCTTCAGTCAGGAAAACCAACTTACCTTCATTATTCATTTGACTTTGGACCAAGCAACATCAAAGGATTTATGTTGTGAATTTTAAATGAGATCTGCTATCTGTTCATTGTCTTGCTCTCTTACTTCAGGAATAGGCAATTTCTCTTTACTCAAGGGCTATCATTCATTGCCCCAAAAGTTGGGGGATGCTGATACTGGCAATATCACCAGAGAAGTGGTGACTTCATAGGAAGGGATAGGACTGATTAGATTTTCTTTTTCTTCTTTTCTTTTCTCTTCTTTTCTCTTTCTTTTTGTTTGTTTATACAGTCTTAAAACAAAAATAGGAACATGAAATAGCCATGAAACAAACTCATCCTATTTCTATTCTTAAAAGCCTTCAACTATCAATAATGGTATAAAATCCTGTGGCAAAAGGCCCAAATTCCATAGAACAATTTCAAGGAATTTTGGAAAGCCTCTGTGTGTATGTGGGGAGAGGGACAAGTTAATTATGAAAATTGGAGTTATTTGCCTCTTGGTGGCCTTCCAGTTCTAATTCTGGTCTTTGTTGTGGAAAAAACCAAAACCAAAATGGCATCTTTAAAAATCAGTCATTAAACATCAAGTCATTTTCCTTTTCACTGTGAAGCATCACAATGTAGCCTCAATATTCTAGGAAGTTGTAGGTGGGTTGTTATCTCCCCTTACCTTACAGTTATGAAATAATCAGTAAATAAAGAAGATATGCAAACCTTTTAGACTGAAAGATAGCATTGGAAAAAAATTAAGTAAGTACCCCTCCATACAGCATGAAGTACTTTCTACAACAGTGCTAAGTCAATATTTAATTTCTTTATTATAGGGTAAGAATGCTTCATGCAGGCATATGAATTGTTAGAATATGAATTCATATTCTAACAATTCACTGAAAGATATTGAATTCTGATTTTTGTTATATTTGTAGAGCTGAACAAACCTGATTCAAATAGTGCATACTAAATTTACCACCAGTATGTAATAGGGATCATTCTGTCCCATACTAAAAAGGTTAGATTATATGGTACTCAACAATCAATTTTCAGTTAAGCTTATAATTTAAAACTAGGGTTGAAGGATAGATTCCAGCAGCCAAATGATTTGGTCTAAACCTCACTGAATGGAATACCCACTGATGATGGAAGTAAAAACCATCACCTTAGAAGCATTTTAGGAAACTTATTCCTTGCTTTTTAGATCTTTGTGAATAATTTCTCAGTTAAGGGTTTTTTCCCCCTGACCAACAAAAGATTAAAACTGTAAAAAGAATAATGACTATTTGAAATATGAAAAAAAATCCAGTAATGCATATCCTGAGATGCTGAAGAAAACAAACTGTGCTGAATTTGTATCTAACTTGCAATCTGGGATAATTGATCAGGATACATTCTATGAAAAGTTTTAAGTTATAGTGACACAATGAGTAAGTTTCATAAGAACTTGCCATGTTCTCTTGATTTTCCTTGATATCTTTGGCAAAGATCTAATTGCTCAGTTTTGGATAATAGAGTTGCTTTTAGATTCACTGCCTATCATCTATGCAATGAAATATTGTTTCTTGTGAATTAGCAAAAGTTATTTGCTTAGCAGTATATAATATCAGCAAATATTAGCAGTATATAATATTGGTCAAAGATGATATATCTAATTACATATTTAGAAATTGGATAGCACGTCAGTAATCTTTTCTAGAAATGAAAGGTAGAAGAGACACTAGCAGTGGCAGCTGGCCATGATGATAGAAAAACAAGAACATATGTTATGTGATATGATGATATAAACCTTATCTTTACATACTTATGTTGTGATGCAAGTATATAATCCGGAAGCTTGCATTCTAATGTCATGGTGCATGCCTTATAACTTGTGCCACAAAAGGGCTACCTAGTACATGTGGACAGTCAGAACAACTTATTTGTGAGAAGGCAAAACAAAAAAGCTGTTTTCTACACTCATGCCTGCTCCTTAAGATGGTCCCTACGACCTCAACTTAAATGTTTTTCTAGTTTTGCTTTTCTTTCAAATAAAGAACTGGACAGGATCTTAGCTAAGAGGTCCATTTCTTAGAAATAAAATATTGCTGAAAGCTGGTCCTTCCTACTTTGTACTTCTAAAAAAAGTTAAAAGGAAGCTATAAATTTTTATGGACTAGAAAGTTTGGTGAGCACCAAAATAAATAAGTATGGAAACATAATGCTCATGGTTAGTACAGTGCATACCCCCACATTTAGATAATTGGAATCCCATCTCTAGGGCAATACAAACACTGACATGGTGCCCCTCTGACTAGACTGAGTTCGGATACAAAATCAGACTTCCAGTTCTACTTTATAGAGCTATGGTGAACACTGAAAGGAAATAACTGCAGTTTGCAAATATTCAGTAGTAGATAGATTGTTTCCATAATTCACTATGTATACATGCATGGCTCTATGCATTGGTGCATCCTCAATGGTTGTTGCCACATGGAATGGCACAGTACACTTGAAATTGTTGAGCATGGGTGTTGAACTATAGTTTACAAATATCCTCCAGAAAGTTATGCATTTATTAAATTATAGGAGTTGCTTTCCTAGAATAAGTTGATGGCCATTATATTAAATAGCTTCAAAATAAAAATTTGCAAATAATTTAATGTGGGTTACTGTATATATAAAAAAAGATGTTAGATTAAGCACAGGTATGCTAGATAGGCATCCTAGAATTGCCCCAAAAATGATCCCAGGCTGAACTGACATTTTGTTTTCCAGGCAAAAATCTTTCCTCTGGGAAACTCGGTGAGAAGTTATGAGCTTGACCTGCATTCTTCTATGAAGAAAAATAAGTGTTAAATGCAATGTAGAAGCAGCAATTAGCTTTTGGTATACAGTAACTGTAATAAAATATAAACTTTGAATAAACATGAAACCAAAATTTATTAAATATGTCCTTCTAAGAATACAGATCTTTAGCATCAGTTTCTTCCCAATTCCATTTTTGGCTCTGTTACATAAATCTTGGAGTTTTTAAAAAATAAAACAATGTAAAATATCTGACATAGAGCCCTGGTGGCACAGTGGTTAGAATGCAGTACTGCAGGCTACTTCTGCTGACTGCCGGCTGCCAGCAGTTCGGCAGTTTGATTCTCACCAGCTCAAGGTTGACTCAGCCTTCCATCCTTCCGAGGTCAGTAAAATGAGGACCTAGATTGTCGGGGGCAATATGCTGACTCTGTAAACTGCTTAGAGAGGGCTGTAAAGCATTGTGAAGTGGTACATAAGTCTAAGTGCAACTGCTATTGCTATAAAAGTCTAAGTGCTATTGCTATTGTTATAAAAATGACTCATTTGTGATTTATCAAAATGGTTAGGATATGGTATAAATGATATAAATCACATGGTGATTTATAAAATAATATGGTATGGATAGTAAGGGACAACCTTGTATAATCAGGGACATTCTCAATGGGATAAAGGAAATTAAATCATGCATCTAAATCATGCAAAGAACCTCTACTGACAGAAGAAACTCTTTGATAAATACTTGTTCTCCCCAAGTGGAAAGTGAGAAAAGGTGATATGGCAAACTGTTCTCCTTGATACTCATTGAAAATGCATGCCTTGTAACTACATCTTATAAACTGCAAGATGGTATCCAGACTGGTTAAGATATTCCCACCATGTTCCCATATGGGATAAACTATTAGAAATAGTTTGAGAAATCTGTTCCAATCAGGAACTTCAAGAAGGCACAAAGGTGTGGTGGTGGTGGTGGTGGTGAGGAGGAGGAGGAGGAGGAGGAGGCAGAGCAGGAGGAGGAGGAGGAGGAGGAGGAGGAGGAGAACAGGAATATATTCTTGTGTATATGTGTGCTGCAGCTGCCAAAAAAGCCAATGCAGTGCTAGGCTGCATTAAAGAGGGATAGAATCAAGATCACGTGAAGTGTTAATACCACTTTATAATATGTTGGTAAGGACACACTTGGAATACTGCATCCAATTTTGGTCACCACAATATAAAAAAGATGTTGAGACTCTAGAAAGAGTACACAGAAGAGCAACAAAGATGATTAGGGGACTGGAGACTAAAACATATAAAGAATGGTTGCTGGAATTGGGCGTGTCTAGTTTAATGAAGAGAAGGACAAGGGGTTTTCTCCCAAATCACCTGAGGGCAGGACAAGAAGCAATGGATGGAAACTAATCAAGGAGAAAAGCAACCTAGAACTAAAGAGAAATTTCTGACAGTTAGAACAATTAACCAGTGGAACAACCTGCCTCCAGAAGCTGTGAATGCTCCAACACTAGAAGTTTTGAAAAAGAGACTGGACAACCATTTGTGTGAAATGGTATAGAGTTTCCTGCCTGAGCAGGGGGTTGGACTAGAAGTCTTCCAAGGTCCTTTCCAATTCTGTTATTATTATTGTTGTTGTTATTATTATTACTATTATATGAAATGGCTGCTATAATTTGATGTTACAAAGAATGGTCTGGGCCTGCTCCTTATATCTTCTAATTAAAATACTAAATTTAATAATCACCGTTTGCAATTTAATATTCGTAAGCAGTGCAGAAAAACTATGGTGTTTAGCCTGCATTCAAAGCGCTTAGAGTAGTTCTTTCTCATTATCGCTTCTATAAATCTTTATAAATGGTACCATTCTGACCTTCCAGATCTATTTGTAGGACAAACACTTAGAATGAATCATCATTTATTGACAGAGTTACCTGCATATGTTTATTAGAGATAAGGATTTCTTCCCTTCCTTCCATCCACCTTTGAGATTTCACAGAGTGCATGCCACGAATAAACTATCTTTGACAATCGATTCTACTATCAGTCTCAGGAATTCCCAAATGAATCTGACCTTAAAGTGGTAACAAGACCAGAGGCAAAAACAAATTAGGATTTGTTTGTTTGTTTGTTTTAGTAAAAGTTGTTATGCGGCTACTTTGATTTTATCATTTTAAAAGCACCCCGTCTCATCTTTTAATCTGGTGTTTCACAGAGACTACATGCCTCCTTCTTGAAATATTTCTTGGTTTAAGCATTATGTAAATTGAAAATACACCAAAAAGACTAAGAATGCTGAGTTTTTAAAAAAGCATATTTATGAATGTTGTTCAGAAAAGGACAATTAACTACAAAATCAATAAAGCAAGTTGTCTACAAATGTGCATCCATTAAGAAAATATAATAAGGAAAGCTGTAAACAACTACAGTTAATAACTGAAGCAGGGTTTATGTATTTATTTAAATTACATCTTTCTTTCAGTTACCCCAGGCAATCTACATAACATGCTTTTCTGATTGTCTGTCTGTCCATTTGTTAACTTAATATTTCAACAAGATAGGCAACTAGAGAGACTGACTGGACCAAAGTCATCCAGTAAAATCCCATGGCTGATGTTAGGCTTGAAGCTGTCTCCCTAGTTCTAATTCAGTCCCTTAATCGTTGTACTACATTAGCTTTCCATTTCTAAATGCATGCCATTAGAGAGCAGAGTGATGGAGCAGTTAAGTTACTGAACTAGGAACAGAGAGAATCAGGTTCTAGGCCTCCCTTAGGAATAGAATACAGCTGGGTGACCTAGAGGCTGTCACTCCCTCTCAGCCCAAATCAGCATCAGGCTTTGGGACAAAACAGCCAATAAACAAAATCCTTTGCCACATGATGCACTAATTGCTTTGCTGTATGAACCAGGCAAGTACAGTACAAAACAAGCAAATTCTATAAATGCTAAGAAAAATAATAATAACCTGAATGTATGCCAGACTGACATAGGGCAGACTGATCTCCATGTTCCCCCTTTTAAAGCTGAATAGTGACAGAATGACATAATGACAGAACAGCAATGCATGCTAGGAAATGACACTTTTTTCATTGATTGCATCTCCAAGACCACTTTTAATTTTGAGGGCCATAGAGAATATACATAATCACACACATACAAGCCTATACACGTTTTCAGCTCAGCATCTCAATGCTATGTTTCTCACTGTTTTGTACATGAAGGAGCACATGTAGAGCACATTATAGTAGTCCAATCTGGAAGTAACTAAGGCATGAGTGACGTGAACAGAGCTTCCTGATCCAGAAAGATGTACAACTGATGCACAATTAAAAGCTATGCAAAGATTCTCCTAACCACCATTGCCACCTGTTCTTCAAGCAGGAGTTGTGATATATAATCTATCTTCCATCTTAAACTGTTACCATAAAAATGATTTCAGCCAACTTTTTTTGAAAATCCTCTGAAGAATCCAATAAACTTGCTTTTTTCTTAAACAAAAATCTGATTTTCAGCAAGAATTCTGACTCCCCCCCCCCACAAACACAAATGTTTTATGTGACAGATTTCTACGCAGGTCTCCATAAAAGCTTAATCCAGTCCCAACAGAAGGGTGTTTGGTTTTTTTTTTTTTTTTTTTTTGCAAATATGAGAACTAAAAGAAGCCTTTTCAAAAAAGATTTTTATGAAAAATTTAATTGCATTGCTTCTAAGACCATTGTATTATTGCAGGCATTAAGTTCTGACTCATGCAGAATAGAGCTTAACATATTGGCTCTAAATAATGTAATGCTGTAGGGACAAAGTTATTATTAATAAATCTGATTATAGTACTAAAGGCCTTCCTGGACACATGCTATAATTTCTCAAGACTGTTGTTTCTGAGGTGAAAAAGAAAGTCCTAAATATTTAAATATTTAATCTGCTCTCTTTGGATGCTGTTAGTTTTCCAGTTTCCATTTGGTATGTCTCCTAATGAATATGATTGCCTTCATTTTAGAATTGTTGATTTCTAGTTTTGTATGATAGCAGATGGTGCTATACCCTGGATTCTCTGTGGAAGGCCAACATTCAGAGAAAAAGGGATAGCATTGTCAGTATAAAAGAAAATGGAAATAGATTTATGATCTACTGGCAAGGAGGTGGAATTACTTTTGAGATAATCTAAACTATGAAATTAATATAAAAGTTAAATAAAAAAGGACTGAGGACATACCCCTGTTTGATACAGAGAAAGGCCTCCATTGGCTTCTGCATTAAACCTCAGTATAGGTGATATTTATTGATTGGCCTAAACTAAGTTAGCTAAGTTAGCCTTAGCTAGAACAGATTCTTCATCAAACCAAGGCTTGGAAAATGTCACCTTAAATTTTCGAAGTCTGATTAGACAGTTACCTCTCGTTGCTTTGATTCTGTGGACAAAATGACTCATATAAATTGCTGAATGGTGCATGATTTATAGCCAACTCTCACAGTTTAGCAATCTGGATATAACCTTATTTCAACAAAATGCCTTATAAAATGAAGAAGACATCTTCCCCTCAGTCACGTAGAGCCAAGGGCTCAATTCCAGATAACAGAAAGTGAAGAAAATTGGAGAAACATATGCCATCTATTGACAGGGCAGGAGGTATTTGGTAAGGATGGCTGCTTCCCAGTTTCGGTCGAATTAAAGGAAATACTATGAAACTGGAAATGAATTATTCAGATATAGCGTTTCAAGTGTTAAGAAAAGGAGTTTGGTTCAATATGTGCAGTGGAAAGGAACAAGACAGTTAAATACTTTTTTTGTATGTAACAATCTTTTATCTTTCTTTTAGAGAAGAGATCAAAAGGTTTAAGACCTGAGCCACTACTGTGGAATTCTTACAAGTTCTATCCTTATCTGAGGGGTAAAAGCTCTGACCCTTTGCTTCCTCCTCCCTTCTTTTCTTTAACTGGGGTTGGTATTATAAGGATGCCTATTTTTGTAGATGGTATTATCAGGGGAGTGGGGGACTAAGATTTAAAATGGAATTATTTTTTTTCTTCTTTTAAAAAAAATATATATTAGCAAAGCTGAGGTGGCTATTTTCTGTTTGTCACACGTCTTTGTATTGAATTATTTTTTAGTTCAGGTCCATATTTATTACTAAATGGTTTCTCTTTATATTTCTGCTACTTGTTAAGCTTTTACAGGGTGAGATGTTTGTAATGTTGGAAAATTGTTCTGAAGAAATATTTGGTCTATGGAGGCATGACACTTATGGTAATAAACTGGAATATAAACAGACTAATATTTATTATTTTTTAAAAAAGCAAATGTGTAAAAATCACAGTCAACCAGATAATATTATGTTGCAAGAAATATATATTATAATCCAACAAACAGCTTTTCTTGAGATCTAAGAGCTGGATTACACAAAGGAAATACCTACATTAGTGGATGCTCAGTAAAGCACATCAAGTAGGTATTATTTTAATAGCAATTCCAAAATTGATGTGAAATATGAATATTGTGACAGAGAAGTCTACTAAGATAATATACTTGTTTTATATAAATCAGCTAATAACAGAACACTTGTTTTATGGCCTGACAAAGTACACTTCTGAAATATTTCGTATATATTTTCCCCAAAGATGTTCCACAAACAATCAATATAACCTGTGCTGCTGATTTTAATTTAATTCAACATTCTAGGGTGGGTAGAAAAACTCTGTTAAAACTCCTCTTATTTATTTTCAAATTTGAAAGGTATTACAAGCATGCCTATTACAATTGAAGCTAATATATGGCTTTTTAAAATTAAAAACACCATTAAAACATACAGTTTTTCTCTGGACATAAACATTCTTTTAAGTTTGTTTTTGTTTTTATTTTCTCTTGTTTTGGGGGATCAAGTTATAGCATTCCCAATAGGTTCCATTGCAATTTTGGGCTACACTCCTATGACTCTTGTTTTGAAATTTAAAAATGATAAATTAGCATTTTTCCTAGTATTTTTCTTACAGGCAAACCTTATTTTGTGAAATACATCAAGACTCTATGAATATGTTAATCCTTTGAGATATGTTTAAGACATTTTATACATGGATCCATTATTACTGTTTTGTCTCAGCAGAAAAAGATACTTAGAAATATTTACTTTATACCAACTTGGAAAAGATGGTTAAAGACTCACTTTTGTCTTAGGCTAAAAACCCCATAAAATATTATATCTGTAATTTGGGTCTGTGATGTCAGTTATGTACTGAAGAATAATCTACCAGTACCAGTTTTGAAGTTTCAAATTGAAGACATCAGCAACTGAACAGAAAACTATTAACTTCATATTGAAATGGAAGAAATATTTCAGAAAGATTAAAGAGAAACTGGCATAACCATTGACATTACCAGAAACTGTAGAGACAATTATCCTTTGAAACTGGGGAGTGCCCCTGTATCTGTTGGATTTCCACTTGAATGGGATAGAACTTTTATAGGTGTATTGGCACCAATATTGTAAAAGTGACAACTATATTTCTATAGTCTCTCCATTGGATGAACCCTACATTACTATACTACAAAAGCCTGAGAAAAATTCTATCAGATATCAAAGTATAGACCACTTTATTTATTTATATTTTATAAACTGCCCATCTCCTTCAGGGCCCAATATCTTTTGTTTAACATGGATACTAAAATATTAACACCAATACTAGCTAGGAATCTATAGAAAGTAGTACTAGTCAAGCACTGGGGAAATCAGGAGAATCAGGCAATTCAAATGAGTATAATGATGTATTGTAAGCATAGCCTTCTACAAGAATCTGAGCTACTAACATCAAGGGAAATTACTGGGAGATAAAAGAGGAATTCAAGGTGAGCTGGACTTAGATCTCTTGTGGGCATGCAGGAACTCATGACTGATGACTGATGATGCATTTGACCCCTCCCTTGGGTTCAGCCTGGTCATGTCCTACATATCATTGATAATTCATCCATTATAGACTGTATTCATAAAAATTACCAAGAATAAATGCTTGGTGATTGATACTTTGGACATTGTGACAGATCTGTTAGAAGCAATTGTTTTATTGTTGTTGAACAGTGAAGCACCTTTCATATGGTTCATATTGAATTATGAATTAAGAAGGTATGGTTTTCATCATCTTTTGTTCTTTGTATTACAATTACAATTATTTTCATCTTGTGGCTAAAATAATTACAAATGGACTTTATCCTGAACACATGAAGTTATGCTGTGATAGCCATCAAGGATACTCCTTGTGTTCTTTAGTCATTCATTTGGAATTTGTTTGTTGGCACTTAATATTTAAACTAGATTGTTTTTATATGCCAATGATATGGATATGACATTTTCGATAATTACAGTACATCGTTTCATTACCAAAGCTTATTAAAGTTGTATAGCAATAGAGTGTATACTCTGTAATATTGATTGGAAAAAATCTAATTTGGGTTGTACAATACCTATACATTTTAATAAGAAATTAGATTTACAGTGTCTTCAGATTTCATATTGCCTTCTTGAAAAATATCAATATATTTTGAATTAAATATGTCTGCATACATATAATTTCAAGAGATATAATTCAATAAAAATAACATTTATTAAAGCTTTGGATAAGATTCATGTAATTAAAATGAATATTGCATTATATCAGGGTTACTGTAAATTTTAAGATGGAATACAACATAAATTTCCATTAAATACTTTCTACAAATAGACAAATTAATGTCTTGTGGCTATTCTTATCTCCACATTAGATCTATGTCCTTTTGGCTGATTTAGGCCAAGGGTCCCCAACCCCCAGTCTGTGGACTGGTACCAGGCCGTGGCATGCTAGCAACCGGTCTACACAAACAAGCAAAGCCCCATCCATGAGATGCAGGCAGCACACAAAACCATGCCCCCTCCAGTCTGCAGAAAAACCTCTCTCCACATAACCAGTCCCTGGTGCCCAAAAGGTTGGGGATCTCTGATTTAGGCCACCTGAAGAGGTCCAGAAAGAAGTCAATTCCTGTGAGAAAGAACTACCTCTTAAGGAAATGGTGCTGTAGCTTCTCTTCAAGAGGCCATCATTGGACCAAACCACCCTGTATGATTTCCACCCAGTATGCAACTTACTTATGGGCATTCAACACATTGTGACCTCCTATTTGGAGTACTTCAACATGGTGCACATGAGGCTGCCCTTGAAGAAAATTCACTTCAGCTGGTGCAGAATTGTAGACAGTTAATAGTGCTGATTATTTGGCACATGTGAAACCACTTTTCCATGAGTTGCACTGGCTACCAGTTTGCTTCTGGGTCCAATTCATGGTACTGAGCCGAGGTAGTATGAGCCGAGGTGGCGCAGCAGTTAGAGTGCAGTACTGCAGGCCACTTTAGCTGACTGTGTTCAACAGGTCAGCGGTTCAAATCTCACCGGCTCAAGGTTGACTCAGCCTTCCATCCTTCCGGGGTAGGTAAAATGAGGACCCAGATTGTTGGGGGCAATGTAAATATATACATACATTGCTTACTGGTGTACACCGCTTAGAGAGTGCTTGCACTTAAAGCGGTATATAAGTCTCATAAATAAATAAATAAATAAATAAATAAATAAATAAATAAATAAATACTGATTGTCACCTTCTAAGTCCTACATGGCTTGAAGATGGGTTACTTATAGGACCCTCTGTTTCCAATTGTCCCTATCCATTCTCTCTGATTTGATAGGAGAGGCATAGTGCAGATCGTGTCAGCCAAAGAATGCCAGTTGGCACAGCTCTGAAAAACAGCTTTTTCTGCCATGGTACCATATCCCTCCTGATATTAGGTTGAACCTCTAAAATTTTGAGAAGCTTTGAAATCCTAGTTCTGTGTCTGAGCCTGGGCCCCTGAGTGTAAAAGGGAGCCCATTTATTATCTATGTTGTAGGCTTTTTATGCTTCTGCCAAAGCTGCATATTTTATTTCTTCTTTTTGTACAATATATATATTTATTTGTTTTTAATGTTGTGAACCTTCTAAAATTATGTAAATGAGATGGATAATCATATAAGTTGAATAAGAAGAGGAAGAAAGGAAGGAAGGAAGGAAGGGGAGGAGGAGGAGAAGAAAGAAAGAAAGAAAGAAAGAAAGAGAAAGAAAGAAAGAAAGAAAGAAAGAAAGAAAGAAAGAAAGAAAGAAAGAAAGAAAGAAAGAAAGAAAGAAAGAAAGAAAGAAAGAAAGATGGCAAGCTACAATTCAACTCACTAAATATTCTGGCCCAGACTAAGATTTTTAAATATAACTTGATTTTCTACTATACCATTGAATTATCATTTTAATACACACATTTTCTGGAACAAGAATTTTTTGAATATTCTTCTCTTTGGAAAACAACTGTGCATTGCCTGCGAAGGCATGACAAATTTTAGGGTCCAAATATATTAAGCATATATCTTCATGTCCAGCCTTGAAAGTTGCTAGAAATATTTGCTTACTGAAGATAAGCAGTTTGGTTTTTGAACCAGTATCACACACACACACACACACAAACAAACAAAACTGATATAAAAACTAGTCCATACATAAAAATAGCAGGGAGATGTTCTATTGGAATGCCAGCCCAAACTAAGAATAACCAGTTGATAGATAGCAGTAAATAAATTGCCTGTGTCTCTTGAATAAATCATTGCTATATATACAAGCCTAACAATTTTGTTTCTTGAGTCTGGCTTACAATAAATCAATAGGTATATTTATATAAATCTGTCATTCTAAATGACAGCTGAGATCCTCTATTGAGATCCTCCCCATCAGCTACCTAGTGGAAAGCTACAGGAAGGGGATGGAAATGCATCCAGGTTTTAGGTACCATCTATTTTTCCTTGGAAGCCTTACTTTCTGATTGAATTCTTGAGGTATTGGTAAATTTGGCAGCTGCCACTTTCCTGGTTACTTATTGGGCAGCACTTATTATTTTTATGGGTTATATTATGTGTTACTGATTTCCTTGCTGCAAGCTGCCTTGAAAGTTGGAATAAAAAACAAAGTTGAAGCTCAATAATCCTTTTGCGTTTGCAGAATTTAACTGGGAATATGCAAACCTCATGCCAGCATTGAATTATTGAGAATAAAACAGGAGCAATGTATGTCAACTACTTTCAAATGCAATATGGACAAACTTTGCTATATTAAAGATGAGGATACGAACAAACTTGCTGATTTAATTTTCACTATTTTGTAAATAATCTAGATTGCAGATTGGTGTTAATATCTCAAAGAAAAATAAAGCTTCAGATTCTTTTCTTTTCCTATCTGATTTACTAATTCAATTGGCTCCTTTTGATGTTGTATTTATTATGATGACTTTTTTTTATATCTGCTAGACATGACCAGACCTGCAAGACAGAATCCTACATTTGTAACAAGTTACAAAAAGGATAATTACACCATTGTGCACTGCATAGTCTCAGCTTGTTGTGAACAGAGAAAAGTGTTGATCACAGCATTTCATCTGAAAGCTAAATACTGATCTAATTAAAGATATTAAAATATTCTAAGATCACAATATAGGTCACAAAATAGCCAAATTAAGACACTGTAAAAACTGACAGTTATCCTAGGATGTCTTCATTGACAAGCCCCTGTATCAAGTGAAGATTTCATTCCATAAGCTCTTGAATGAATGAAATAAACTGTACACCAACTACAAGATTTGGTTTGGATCTTGGTTCAGATGTTCACAAAACATACAGGTTTAATTTATAGCAAACTGGTAACTCTCTGGTTCAAGTTGCATGCAGTTCCGAAGACAGATTCAGAAACCTGCAGCTTTATGTGTTCCACTGACCAGCAGGAAAAAATGGAAAATAGATACCATTTTAATCATTCTTTTTGAAGAAATTGAATGAAATGTGTAAGCACTTTATTAAGAGTACTAGAGAGATAGATACAGTAAATAGCTATATTTTTTTCTGTTTTGGATAAAATTATATAAAATTGCATTTTCTCCTATTTCCCTATATGAAATTCCCATTTCCTATTGTAGGAGAAGGCTGGGAGATTCAAGGTATCGGTTCAGCAGATTTAAGGGAGGAAGGAATATTGGTTAGCCCATTGTTTCATTAACTGTTCAACATTCCTAAATCCTCAGCATATGATTATAGAAGTGCATATTAATAGAGCTGCAATGTAATAAAAAATCATAAAGTTTTGGAGTAAGGCACCTGGTACTTTTAAAAGAGAAAGATTCTCTTTTTTGAGATAGCATTAAACAGTATTTGGAAAAAAGAAAAGGATATAATATACAGGTTTTTATCAAGATACAATAACAACAGTAAGGATAAATACTCAGTCTAAAGCAGTATTTCTCAACCTTGGCAACTTTAAGATGTGTGGACTTCAACTCCCACAATTCTGCCAGCTGAAGTCCACAGAAAAAATGATGTTAAAATTGCCAAGGTTGAGAAACTTGCTTGTCTAAAGGGAGGATCAAGGTGGGAATGAATTACTGAGAAGGCAAAATAAGTAGAAAATACTGGTTAAAAACATTGGTAAGAAGAAAAACAAGAAATGAGTGTGGATCATTTGCATAGTAATTACATGAATGTCAAATAATCTTTGAGTGGAACTATTGATGACTTACATCACGCTTCCTGAGATTCATAGAATCCTGATCCTACTAGCATTTTAAAGTAACTGCTTGAAGATTTGGATGTTCCCTCAGGCATGGGACTTGGAGTTTATGTAAACCTGCCACTGTGGCTTTGTCTCTTTTATTATTGGAGTTGAGATGGTCTTCAACCTTCATTATTTTTTTATTATTATGTCTGCTTGGTATGATTTTAATGCTACACACACTGCCCATAGTTGCAGTTGTGAAATATATGGCTATATGACTTGATTAATCCCAGCATTTTTTTTCAGCTTTCCAGTCTGGGCTACAAACTTGAATGTCCTTTATTCAACTACTGACAAGGGCTAACCCTGATTAGCTTTCTAGGTCAGCCAATCCCATTTAATTACAGTATATCAATAACACCAAAAGTAATCTTTTCAAAATGTACTTTTTAGAACTTTTCCAAAACTCTGTGATTAGAGAACACTTGATGAATGTATTCCCTTTGAACAGACAGGAAGCTAAAAGTACTTTCTTTATCAGATGCTTTTCTGTAGCTACTACTTAAGTTGTTATAACTTAATATAATATAATACATATATTAAGTTTGTAATAATATGGCAGTTATGATTGATTGAGGATCTGTCTATATATGATACTTTATCATACTCAGTTCTGTGTCACACTGAAACACCAGTTTATTTGTTTTAGTGTGGGAAGGCTTTGTGAATGATAAAGTGAATATGCTATGGATGAAAAATAATGAATGCTTGCTGCAAAAATAAGGATGAAAGATTATATAATAGGCATAGTGGAAAAGGCTGTTGCAGAAGTCATTATCAAAGAGTCCAATGGACAGATGATTAAAAGAAAAAGACAAGGCAAAGCAATGGTGATGACAAAGGGCTGGCATGTGATTGGGTCCAAGCAGTTGTTAATATTTCTTTGTGGAACTGGGTGGTCCTGCCTGGCTTGAAAGAGGCAGTGGTTCAGTTCCTTCTCAAGATACCATTCTGGGGCTGCATGGTTTTGGATAAGATCTTTCCAGTATCTACTCTTTCCTCTTTAGGGAAAATAGCCAAGAGGGTGGTGGGCTCCAGGCTTCAGAATGCCCTGGATGAGGCAGATTATTTGGATCTTTTCAGTCAGGATTCAGGCTTGGCTATATTATTGAGATAGTATTGGTCACACTTCTGGATGACCTCTGAAGGCGTTTGGATAGATCCCATCAGGACCAGGTGATTTGTTATAATGTAGTCTCTCAAGCATCCTATATTATTTTGTCTAGTTGTCCAAATTTGCTTCTGTTTTTATGATTCCCTACCTGTCAGATCCACCTTTGCGTCCTCTTGGCTGGGAGGATATCTGCTTTGTCTGCCAAGACAATCGCCCTCCCTAATTCCCATGTGTTACAGCAAAGCAAAAGCATCCCAAATATGCCAACATCCCCTCCCTCCAACAGAATGGCAGGACACGAAGGTGGACCTGACATGCTACCCCCCCCTCCCTGAACAGCAACATTAGTCCTGCAGAGGAGAACAAGGTGATTTGCTACAACATAGTCTCTCAAGAATCCTGTATTATTTTCTCTAGTTGTCCAGATTTGCTTCTGTTTTTCTCATTCCCTACCTAAGAAAACCAGGCTCAGGTATCTGTCTTTTACTTTCTGCAGTAAAGACAGATTTAAAGAATTTGTTCAGTTTCTTTTCAGTCTCCCGGTCATTCTTGTACATCTTTTTTAATAGTGGAAGACTCATCCACTGAGTCTTGCACCATTAAAAACTGAAATGTTATTATTCCCAAAGCTGTTATTGCGCATAGTATTATCCCTTTTTGGTAGCAGAAGAAGGAGTTGGTTAATAGTTTTTTTTTAAAAAAAAATGTTCTGGTAATAAAATTTCCCTTATGCCAAGTCTGTCTCTAGATCCCAACCTTCATTCTCACATTTATTTACTTTCTCCAATAAGATTTTTATGGTTGGTTTATAATGCCAATGTAGCTAAGACTATTGAAACAGCATTTAATCTTCTATTTATTCTGTGGCATAAATAAATTCTGCACAATTCCTACTTTTATGTATCAAGTAAATGAGGTGTAACTTTATACTGATTTACACAGTAGTCCCCATTAAAATGAAATTCTCTGAAAGTATTTTTAAGTATAGTTGATAAAGTTATGGAAAATTATCAAATATGAGAACTTTCCAAACTTACCCCAAGCACTGAAATACTGTACTAACTTGCACCAGCTGACAGTATGTTTGTTTCCTTGTTTTTAATCATTTAGTCATGTCCAACTCTTGTTGACTTTAAAGGCAAGAGCTCTCCATGCTACCCTGCCAAGGACAGCTTCTTTTAATTGTTGTATGTTCACTTTTGATGTTCGATGTTATCAAACCAGCAGGTTTGTTGCTTGCTGCTTCTTCTTGATTCACTAACCATTCCCAGCATCATTGGCTTATCCAATGAATTTGCATAACATGGCCAAAGTAAATTAGATGTACTCTTGTGATTTTAGCTTCCAGTGATGTGTCTGGTTTTTTATGCTTTAACAACTCTCTGTTGACTCTGGCTGTTCATGATATATGCCAGTGATGGCAAATCTTTTAGAGGCTGAGTGCCGATACTGCAACCCAAAACCACTTATGCATCTTTAAGTGCCAGGTGGGTGTGACCAATTGGGTGGGTGTGGCCAATTGGGCGGGCATGGCTGCAGTGGTAACAGCAGACTGGGTGGGACTAAAAAGTTCAATCAATCAATTTCAACTTTGCAAGATCTTTTTTTTTTCCCACGAGAAGTTGAAATTGACTGTTTGAACCTTTTTTTTTTTTTGCACATGGTGGCGGAGGCCTAAAGCAAAAAGATTTTATAAAACCCAGCTAAAGGCCTAGGACTGGGGTGATGGCACGCATGCCCACAGAGAGGGCTCTGAGTGCCACCTCTGGCACCCATGCCATATGTTCGCCATCACTGATATATGCAGTAACAATATATATATATATATAAACAATTTTTGAAGACTGGCATGAAAATGTAAATGATTCATAGTTCCTGAATCATCACCTTTTTCTTCATCTGGAGATCAATAGGCCCTCTTCGTCTAGGCTGCAACCCCTTTATTATGGTGCAAAAAAAATGACTCTAAACCAGACATGTCAAACACAAGGCCCGGGGCAGGATGCGGCCCATGAAGTGGTTTCATGTGGCCCCTGAAGCCATCCTGGAAACAGTGAGGGAACAGCTCCCACTGCCTTGGCCCATGAAGCCATCCTGGAAACAGTGAGGGAACGGCTCCCACTGCCTTGGTTCTGGCCCAGGCCAGCCAGGAGCCAATGTACAATTGTATGGTGGCCATCTATGCTGAAACACATTCAGTCTTAGGGCCACAAGGCCGTCTAGAAACAGTGAGGAACCAGCCCCTGCCTCTTGGGTGCATGCTGGGGAGGTGTCACCATTTGTGAGGAATGAAGAAATGGACCATGCCTTGGTGCTTGCCCCGTCCCACCCCCTTCTGCCAGAGACCCTCAGATCTGTCCTACTCCTAACCAGGCCCCCACAGGCACCCTTGACATGAACGATGTACAGCTGGCCATGCCCACCCAGTAGGCCACACCCACTCCATCCACGCCCACCCAGTAGGCTGCACCCACCCTGGCCACACCCACCCACCCAAGGGCAACCGCAATGCTGATGCGGTCCTCAATGAAATTGAGGTTGACACCTCTGCTCTAAACCATCTCCCCATGAGTGATTTACAACAACATAATAGCATCTCCCAGCCTAAAACCTGTCCTCATTACTCTTATTTTAGCACAGTGATGATTTGACTACCCTAGAAAACAATAAAAGTGGCTAGTGGAAAGGTCTTTCGATTCAAGCTGTCAATTGTACATGAGGGGAATTATTATTTCTTTTTGTTCTCTGGGCTTGTTATTGAGGTCTTGCAATATTTGTTACAGCTAATCAGGTGCGGTCTTAACAATATTCTGAAAAGAAGGATATTGGCTCAGGCCCCTCTCCAGGGAGATTTGATGTTAGTTTTTAGGGAAACGCAGTCTTCTATATTTGGCTAAGAACTACATCCAGAGTTCTTTGCACATAAGCAGGAGACATAGCTGGTGGGATTAACACACACACACACACAAACACAAACATACACACACACACCATAATATCCAGGCATATTAATTCCACCAACAATAGAAGCCAGAATGGTTGTTAGAAGTCAAGATTCAGTAAATGTCTCTTTCTCAAATATCCTAAAAAGCTTTTCAAAAGAAAAAAAAAGGATGTTAATCATCTGGAACAAGCAAATTCAAGCAACATAAAGTCCCCCCAGTTAATTAAAGCAACACCATGCAGTGGTGTTGGTTTTAGCAAAATCAGTGGGAGCCATTCATAGAAGATCTACTTCTGATCATATGCAGAATGTTGTCATAGTGCTCAGTAATTAAGTAGCAGCAGATCTCATGATCTTCTAGTCCAACCCCCTGCAGAAGGAAGAGACTCTATATCGTTCTGGACAAATGGCTCTCCAGTTTCTTCTTAAAAACCTCCAGTGATGGAGCACCCACAAGTTCTGAAGGCAAACTGTTCCACTAGTTCATTTTGCCCACTGTCAGGAAATGTCTCCTTAGTCCTAGGTTGCTTCTCTCCTTGATTAGTTTCCATCCATTCAGACATTCACTGCATTTAAAATAAAAATTAGACTGCCTAGGACTGGAAAGTCTCAAAGATTTTTCTTGATGACAGGGAAACACAACAGAGAAAAGAAGTTCCTTCTCCATTAAATAGCTTCTATGACAGGAATCAGGTATTTGCAGACGTATAACGACAACTTCATCAGTCCAAGCCAGGGAAGATCTCATTTCTAAGTTTTAGAAATAAAAACCATTTTATCCGATGGTTTTGAAGAAGATTCAGTTGCTTAACTTTGGTTGAAATAAATTTTTGCTATGGGTAGATTTTAATAGAAGTAACTTGAGCTTTCTTTGTGCACTGCAGTTATACTCCATGCTTAATTGTAAATTTGAGATTTCAAAGTAAGTGTCATAACAAGGCATTGCCTTGGGGAAAACTTACCCCTCTATTTTAGGTCTTTGACTTTATTACAGTCATGCAGATTTCTCACTCCACACGTTGAACTCACACTATTTTTTTTCCCCTCGTGGAACACAGAGTTGAGTCACAGCAACTGTGATTTATGTCAGCACAGGCAGACATATTTCAGCAAAAAAGAAAAGTGAAGAATTAATTTCTTTCCTTCTCCCATGACAACCCTGTTGGAAGTACAGTGATACAGTTGAATAGTGAATTCAACTCAGCTATATGAAAATCAATGAGAGTTTTGTTACCACTGTTACACTGAGATCACATCAGAACTACTGTGTGTATCCTGCACTTCAAAGCTGCTCCATTTTGGAAAAAGCTGGAGCTATGCTTTGTTAAAAGCATTGAAGGTTCTCAGTAATAGGCATAGTACTTGTTGACTTTTGGTCAATATAGATATGGACTGCAAGGTGATCAAACCGGTCAGTCCTAGAGGAGATCAACCCTGACTGTTCTTTAGATCCTGAAGTTGAAGCTCAAGTACTTTGGCCACCTAATGAGAAGGAAGGACTCACTGGAGAAGAGCCTAATGCTGGGAAAGATTGAGGGCAATAGAAGAAGGGGACGAAAGAGAATGAGGTGGTTGGATAGAGTCACTGAAGCAGTAGGCGTGAGCTTAAATGGACTTCAGAAGATGGTAGAGGACAGGAAGGCCTGGAGGAACGTTATCCATGGGGTCGCGATGGGTCGGACATGACTTCTCAACTAACAACAACAGATATGAAAAGGCACAATTCCACAATTGACTGTCCAGCAACAAATAAAACAAGGAACAATGAAATAATTGGTTTCACTAGCCAATATGTCATTCCTTTAGCCACTCAGTACCCAGAATTTTTACAATCAAGTTGTTCAACATAAAAAAATTTCTATATTTTATGGATGACGAATTTTATAAAAGAAAACATTTTAGTAAAATATTCCTACACTAAGAGACTTCTCTAAGAATGACTTCCCTCAATCCATCAGTCTTTCATCTTATAGCCTTCCATTTTTCCCTCCTGGTTTCATGGTTCCCTAATGTTTGCTAATCAGCTTCCAAAGATGGATCTCACAAAAACAACCCAGCTTGGTAATGTTGGTATGTTTCCATTAATATTTAGGGCAGACCCTAGAGATTAGATTATTTAGTTCATATTTCTGTTTACCCTTCGCTATGATGGCCAGCTCAGACTCGGAGATTTTGAAATGGAGGAAGATGTTCAAGGTGCCTCTGAAAAAATACTAACTTCAGTCACTTGAGATGGCCAATGAATATTTAGGACAGCTGGAGGGAGCAGAAGATATAGGACACGATCCAGGACCTTCTCTCAGCCTTAGAGTATAGAGGAAGTGGCTTCTCCCAAAGCAAAGGTGTTCCAACACTTGATTGTCTGCATTCAGAAAAAGCTCAGTTTAAAAGCTGTAGCTGCCCAGTGGTTTTACCTTAGGAAAAAATCACCCGACATGTCAGAACTCAGCCAATTTTCTTTATAAACCTTTCTTTATAAAACTGAGTAAACTTTGCTGCTTGGAGCTGTCTGATAAACTATGTTTGGACTATTGGACTATGATATGAGAATACTTTTGCCTTCTCCTTTGGATTTGGACCAATTGTGTGCAAGTTATTTAGATTTGGAACTTTGTGATTATGTGTGCATGTGAAATCTATTAGGCTTGCTTCTGAGTAGAACATGCAACACTCCTCCAGTGTGTGTGAATCCTAAGGCAGGATATTGACAACCCAAATGAATTAGTTTCTCTTATAAGCCTATTTCTATAATACTGTTAGTGCTTTTTGTTTTAAGGGTTAAGATGCAAATTAGGAATTGGAGAATTGTAACAATAAAATCCTTGTTCCTTAAAGTAATGTGCTTAATTCTTGGTGTATGTCTGTGTGTGAGGGAGTTATTCCAATAGCTTATATGTTAACTTTCAAAGCTCAAAGTTCACACTCATAGATTTTGTATTCTACATGTAATTTTGCTTTTTTCAAAATTCTCTATTGACTCTCACACGACTATTTTTGATCTGTTATGTTTTATTCAAATCAACTAGACTTCCTAACTGGTTTTTATTTAAGTTTATAAGACAGTGCAATTATTTCCAGTGTTTAACCTCTAAGACACCTGGCCAATTGCACCTAGAAAATCAGTGGCAAAAGGACACAATGGACTTTAAAATCACAGAACAAGTTCTTCCAATTCACCAAACAGCATATGATGATCTACTTTATATAAGACAATTAAACATTTGAGGATGATAGCTGTATCTTTTAAACTATTGTGTAATGTTATCACAGAAGCTGAACTGTAAACATTGTTTTAATACCACCCATTTCAAATGAGATAAATATTTGTTCTAAGTACCTTTGATTTGAAAGAAAGGTAATCTCTTAGCATAGGGGTCCCCAATCCCCAGAAACCAAGCCATGTAAACAAGTGAAGCCCCATCCATGGGATGCAAGCAGCATACAAAACCACGCCCCCTCCAGTCTGGGGAAAAACCTGTCTCCACGGAACCGGTGCCCAAAAGGCTAGGGGCCACTGTCTTAGCAGATGTGCATGGGAACATAGTTAACCAACCTATATTGAATTAGTCCCTTGATCCATCTAGTGTCATTAATACCATTACAGTGGTGCTTTAGGAGTTTCTATTTCCTGTCTGGAAATGTTGGCAACTGAACCAAGGACTCCCATCATCCTTGTTATGGTTTGGATAAAGCAATTTCACTGCCTGATAGCAGGAATCAAATTACCAAGGGACTTTATTCATTCAGAATACTCAGTGAAATATACCTAAGGTAGCACTGAAATATGAGCACAGCTGACTCAACCCAAGCCTGAGAATGCTGCAAGAATTCAGGGCAACTTGGATAAACAGTGTAATAATCATAAGAAACTGTAATTAAATACATCTGAGCAACTATGTTTATAGCACGCAAGGTCTCCTCTATCTAGCATAGATCAAACTGGAGTCAGTAAACAAGGCATTTTCCACTGTGTAAATGTATATTATACTCGAGATGAAGCGAATCTCAGAAGTCATATTTCCCTTTGTAAACACAATATCATCTGGACTTGTGATAAAAGTCTGATATGGCCTTTGGGCACCTAATTTCCTCCTAGCTATTTCATCTTGTGGCAAACAACCCATAAAGCTTTCATTGCTGTAATAATGCCAGCTGCCTCATCTTTCCGGATCACATGGTGTGCTGGAATATAGCAGCATGAGCTACCCAAAACTTTTCATTTTCCAGTGAGTCTCTGGACCTCATCAAGCAATATGTGTATGTCTTCCAGGGGAGACATGGTTTTTGACCAACTTTATTGCTGAACAGTAAAGAGGCTTTGCTATTCTTCCAAGTATATCCCAACACTCATCCCATCAAGCCATAGCAGAATCATGAGCTCAGCTGGAAAAATGGGAGTTTTTCACTTGTCTTCCTTTTGAGTTCCCATTTCAAGTAATTGTGAGAAGAAAGCGGTAATGTCCAGTCAAGATGAAGTTACATTACAGAGGGGTGCTATAAAAACTGTGTAGCATTAAGGAAGGGATTCTGAGTTTCTTCCTTTCCTTTTTCTCTCCTTTTCTCTTTTGCTCAAGTTGACACATCAAAAGGTAAGGAAAAACTTACTTTTTATTATTTTGTAAGCCACTTTGGGATTTTTTTTCTGACTGAAGTATAAATGCTATAATAAATAAATGAATAATGAGACACAAGTACTCAGATTTACCCGAATAACTGTATTTGAGTTTTTATAGCAATACACAATGTAATTATACTCAGGTGGACTTGTGAAACAAGAGCTTAAATTTCAGCACTACTGTATTTGTGTTACATATGTTTATAAGCTATGCTGTAAATAAGATTACGTGGGATTGTATTTGTGGGTGTCTTTAAAAAAAAACCCTAAGTAATGGCTTGTACTAAAAGATACATTTACAAATAACCTGAACATTATGTGTACAATAGTTGATGAGTAGAGTACCAAATAGACTTTGGAATAATATTTATCCCCAAATCTTTCCATAATATAGTAATTATAGGTTATCCCAGTTCTTTTTGAATTTGAAGTCTTTGTTAGAAAACCTGGCCCTTGTATAACATAAAATGATCAGTGTTATTTGTTGCTTTCTGTTTGCACACATTTCCATGGTATGTTATCTATTATCATCACAACCTGCAAATTCCACATTTCACTTTTTGCATAACTTTGGACTAATATGCCTGCATGATTGAATGCCCTTCCATTCAGAAAGTTAACTTCTAGGAAAAGTGTAGGCATAGCCCATCTTTTAGTGTGGAATTCATTATAATAAAATAATTTGATAGTAGATACTTAAATGGGGTTTTAAAAGGGGTTAAGACATTCCTGGAAAACAAGAGTATCAAGAACTTTTCATCTTGAGATTCAGACATAAGTCTCCAAATTACAGGTGAATCTCTTTAGGAGAGGGCCAATTATCCATCTCCCACTGTGCAAATTCAGAGGTATCCTGTTAGATACCTCCCGTTGGATACACTATGGGAAAGAAAAAGCTGGGTTGTAGATCTATCTTGGTCTGAGCCAATGTAACTATACTTAATTTTTTTTTCTCCAGACCAAGCTAGTTTTCTATGGGCAGGAAATTCTCTGTGCACTTGCAGCTGAAGTGATACAATTAAGATCAACGTACTACTTAGCTGAGATCTCTGCAGACATTGCCCTGCAACATAATATCAAGAGACATACAAAGGATTAACACAAACTCTGGGACACAATTTGAAAAGGACAGTTTTGCAGCCCTAAATACCTATAATGCTATTCTAAAAATCTTGAACATGACCCAGTTGCTTTTTTCAGTTGATAAACTGCATTAGTGTTACAACTTGCTTTAGTTGAATAAATCCATTTCCCATGAGTGACAATGGCTCATCTCCTCCATATACCTTCAACACTATACTATAAAGTAATCATGTTTAAGTAGTTTATGATAATCTGATACTACCTGTGGACTCCAGCTTCTCCAGAATGATTCTCTTCATAGGGCATCCCAAAAAATGATTTGAGATAAGAAAAAATGAAAAAAGTAACAATTGCAATGAGGAGTGATTAATAGCACATGGACATCAATTTGGTGGCTTTGCTAATACTATGGCAATATGAGCAATAAGAACCATTGCATTTAGTAAGACATAATTCCAACAGACATATATCTATATATGTATATATGTTGTAATAATTCTTCAGTATAGTTTTTATTTTTTTAAAAAAATGAAAATTGCCTAGTGTATAGAATAAAAAAATGTTATTTTAAGGATTTCCCCTAGTGTTTGGGGACTGTTGGAAACATTTGGACTTTTGAAACCAGACTGGGGATATTTTCACAAAAGGCTGCCATGGGGGAGCTTCTTCACTCTGTCACAATCATAAAGGACCATTGTCTCAAAAGGCTGACTGATGAATCTGCTCAAGACTCCCTGAGTATTTCTCTACTATTCCAATTTACTTTTGATATATTTTTTCCCCTCAGTAGCTGGGAACACTTCTACTAAAAGCACTGAACTGCAGCCATCCAACATTGGGGCCTAGAGATACTGTTGTAAATAAAAATACTGCTTGGAGCTGGCATTGCTCTACAGCGTTGAACTTCCCTTTTATATGTATTATTATTTTAGAAGGTTCCTTCAAAAAAAAAAAAAAACAAGTCAGAAAAAGACTGGTAGACCTCAAGGGAGACAGCCTTTATTCAGTATGGAGTACAGCCCCCCCCCATTGCCTATTCTTGTATAACAACATTACCAAATTCACCTTTCACATTTACCTCAATGTAATCAGTCCAACTTTACATTCACTTGGGAAAAATATTTGCTAAGGTTGAAATAATGAGGACTTCCGGTACGGAGCGACAGCGATGGCGGCTATCTTTTAGCCGTCCAGCTGGGAAAGTGTCAGAGCCGCGGAGCACAGCGTGCATCAGCTGGTCCGCGGCTCGGAACTCCCTTCCCGGGCAAAGGGAAGGGACAGAGAGTGCAAGAGTAGAGGTAGAACCCCTGAACCCTCTCTGGATTTAATCCTAGAGGGGGTGAAAGGAGTGTTCCCTCGGAGCTCTTGCTGTCTCCGCCTCCCAGCTGTTTTTGCTTCCTAGGAAGCAAAAGAAACTGCCGCTTCTATCTCCGTGCTTATAGAGAGTTGGTGAGTAATTCCTAAAAAACGGACAGAGCAGTTTAAAGGATTTTTTCTTATATAATTTAGGTGTTTATTTTTTTTTATTTAGTTCTGACTAGTTCTCCTTTTTTTTTTTTAATTATTGTGGAGAAGGAATTAAGATGGCGTTTTGAAAGTGACAGAGTTTTTTTTCCTTGTCTTTTGTTTCACTTTCTCCTGTTTCACTTTCTCCTGTTAAGGATTGGACTTTACTTTTGCTTTTGGTATTGAATCCTCTTTTTTGATTTTCTTTTTCTTTTTGGTTTTTTTTCTCTGGATTTTCAAGGATTATAGTGTTTTTGCTGCCTCTTTTAAAAGTAAAATTTTTCTCTCTTTCCCCCTCATTTTTTTTGGGGGGGGAAAGGGAAGTGAGAACTGTGTTATTTAAAATGGCTTCAAAGAGACAGCCGCCTTCTACAACATCCAAGGTGATTTCCTCTCCTATAGCTTCTACTGCACAACCACAACAACAACTTAAACATGCACCACCGGCACAGCCACCACCCTCCCCTCCTTTGCCTGGACTTTCAGCACAAGAGGCTAGAGGTATAATGGGAGAGGCTGTAGCTCAAATGAGAGAGGAAATGAAGCAACTTTCTACACAGCTTAAATCAGAAATTAAATCTGACTTCAAAGAAGAGATAAGTGGGATGAAGGATCAATTGGAAAAGAACAATAATATTTTGCGACAAGATATACTTGCAGCAGTCTCAGGTTTGGCTACAGTGGTGGTTAAGCTGAATGCAAGACTCGAGGAAGTTGAAGATAAAGTTGATTCCTTTGATGATAAAATTCAAGATGTGGAAAGGAAGGTGGAGACTTCACAAGAAGATATTCTGATGTTTCAGTATAGGCAGATGGAATATGCTTTGAGGATTAGAGGCCTCAAGGAAGATATGAATCAAGATCTGATGGAGGTGGTTCTTACTGATTTGGCTGTGGTTTTGGACATGGACAAAGAAGAATTACGCAGAGAAGTTGAAAAAGTGTACAGGCTTAACTCTTGGATTGCTAAGCAGAAGAATTTGCCTAGAGATGTGGTGATTTATTTTACGAAGAAGTCTCTGCGTAATGAGATCATACAAGCCTTTTATAATAAAAGATTTCAGATAGCTGCCCAAGATGTCATTATACTAAAGGAAATCCCATCAAAAATTTTAAGAAGCAGGAAAGATTTTGCTTTCTTAGCTAATGAGCTTAAAGCTAGATCGATGCCATTTAGATGGGAAATCCCGATGGGTATTGTTCTGAGCCATGCGGGGACACGTTATAGATTGAATACGGTTGATAAAGCTAGAGAATTCTATACTTCAGTCCTAGGTGCAGGCTCAACTTTACCTGTTCAGAAATCCCTGAGTGGCAAAGAGGCGGAGCAGCAGTCTGAGGCATTAAGTTCGGTTTCTGCTGGGATGCTGCAAGCTGAATGGCAACGCCAGACGGAGGTTAAAGAGCAGAGAATGACTCGTGCAGCTTATAAACGTAAAGAGAAGGAGCAACGTAAGAAAGAGGCCAAAGAGATTTCTCCTGGAAATGTATCACCGCCGGTGGGAGGAGCAAGACCCAAGAGTCATGCAACACATGTTGCAATTTCAGATCTCCAAGGTGTCTTCTCCAGGCTGCGGGCCAAGGGAGATGGCAAAGTTTTTGACCTGGAATGTTAATGGATTGAATTCTCCTCAGAAAAGGAAAAAAATCTTTTATTATTTGAAGCAACGTAATAATGATGTTATTTGCTTACAGGAAACTCATATTTTACTTAAGGATCAGAAATATTTAGTTAATGCCCGTCTGGGATCTCACTTCGTATCTTCTGCTCCCGGGAAGAAGGGGGGAGTTGTTATTTATGTCAAGCAAAATCTACCAGTTTGTCTGGTGGAGTCTGACCCCCAAGGGAGATATGTGATGGTTGAATTGGGCTTATATGGTAAGAAAGTACTTATAGTGGGACTATATGCACCAAATCAGCAACAGGAACAATTTTATAGACTCTTACATGAAAAAATAAATCTGCTGGACTACAGATCCGTGGTATTAATGGGGGATTGGAATGGTGTTTTAGATGTACAAAGGGACAAAAAAGGCTCTTCTCCTCTTTTTAAGCAGGCAAAATTACCTAAAGCCTTTTTTGATATGAAAGAGGACTGGGAATTACGGGACTATTGGCGGGAATGTAATCAAGAGGAGAAAGACTTTACCTTCTTTTCAGATAGACACCAATCCTTCTCAAGAATTGACTTCTTCTTGATTACAACGGACTTATATAATAGAGTAAAGAATGTCAAGATTTTCCCTAGGTCTTTGACGGATCATAGTCCAGTTTGGATGGAGTTGACTCAAGAAAAAGAGGAGAGAAGATCCTGGAGGGTGAATGAGAATTTATTTAGACAAGAAAAAAATGTTCAGAAACTAAAGGAGTGTTTAAAGGATTACTTTGTTTTGAATATGTATAAGGGGACTTCAATGTCAATGGTATGGGATGCAGGGAAAGCATTTATGCGTGGGATTTTGATAAAAATGAATAACTGTCATAAGCAAAAACAGATTCAGAAACGTAAAGAATTGGAAGATGAAATTAAATTAAAAGAAAAGTCTTTGATTTTAAATCCTTCTGATGAAAGTATTAAAGAATCTTTAAAGTTGTTAAGAACACAATTTAATATGTTGTTAGCAGATCAAGCTGCAACCAATTTATTGTTTATGAAACAAAACACATTTTGTAATGCTAACAAGCCAGGGAGATGGTTGGCTTATCAGTTGAGAAAGAAACAGAGACAGAGAACAATAGATAAAATAAATTACAAGGGTAAATTAGTTTCTCAGAAGGAATTGATTAAGAAATCTTTTTTGGATTATTATCAAAAATTATATAAATCTACTAATGTGCAAATTTTAGAGATAAATAAATACTTAAGTGAGGTTAGTTTCCCTAAATTGACAGAGGATCAGAAACATGAAGTTAATGGTTTAATTACTAAGGAGGAAATTTCGCTAGCAATTCAACAATTGAAACCAGGGAAAGCACCGGGTACGGATGGGTTAACAGCTGTTTATTATAAAGCCTTATTGGAGATGACTCAACCATTAGGTGATCTTTTTAATGGCATTTTACAGGGTCAAGAGATTCCTCCCTCATGGCGTACTGCTTTTATATCATTGATTCCAAAGGAAGATCAAGATCTTACTTTACCTAAGAATTATAGGCCTATATCTCTTTTAAATGTGGATTACAAGATATTTGTAAAAATCTTAGTAAATAGGCTTATGAGGGTTGTGCACCACCTTGTGCATAAAGATCAATCTGGGTTCATAACTGGAAGGTACATGAAAAATAATGTCAGACAAATTATTAATTTATTAGAATATTTAGACAAAAACAACCAAGTTCCTGCAGGGCTGATATTTTTAGATGCTGAAAAAGCTTTTGATCAATTGAATTGGCATTTTATGTTAAGAGTAATGGAAGAGATGAATTTTGGTGAAAAGATATTGCAAGCTCTTATGGTAATATATCAAAAACAAACGGCACAACTTATCGTTAATGGAGGTTTGTCAGAGGTTTTTACAATAGAGAAAGGTACTAGACAGGGCTGCCCATTATCACCGTTGCTGTTTGTCTTAACACTGGAAATACTGTTGATCAAAATTCGAGAGTCGCAGGAAATTAAAGGAATAGAAGTTAATAAAAAAGAGTATAAGTTAAGAGCTTTTGCGGATGACTTGGTTATCACTTTGTCGCAACCTACTTATTCTGTAGTAAAATTATTACAGCTGATTCATAATTATGGTTTGGTTTCGGGTTTTAAGATTAATGTTAATAAGACAAAAATTTTACCTAAAAATATGACTAGTCGGGAGAAGCAGACTTTGGTTAACTTGACGGGTTTTGAAATTGTTAATAAGGTAAAATATTTGGGGGTGATGCTATCTGTTTCTAATGCAAAATTATTTAAAAATAATTATGAAAGGTTGTGGGTTAGGGTACAGAGAGACTTGAAGAATTGGGAAAAGTTGCAATTATCCCTCATGGGAAGAATTGCAGTGATAAAAATGAATATTCTACCCAAGTTTCTCTTTTTGTTCCAAATGATACCGATTTTGAAGAATGAGATCAATTTAACTGAGTGGCAGAAAGGCCTTAATAAATTTATTTGGGCAGGGAAAAAGCCAAGGGTTAAATTTAAAATTATGCAAGATTTCCGTGAGAGGGGAGGACTCAAGGTGCCGAATTTGAAATTATATTATGATGCGGTGGTTTTAACATTAGTTAGTGACTGGGTAAATTTGACAAATTCTGATATACTTCACTTAGAGGGATGGAATTTACTTTTTGGCTGGCATGCCTATTTAATATTTAATAAAAAAATGGATTGGGCTTTTAAATCTCATATCTTAAGAATTTCTTTACTTAGGGTTTGGAGAAAATATTACAAAAGTGATTTTAAAGTACCATTATGGGCCGTACCTTGGCATGCAATAGAAGGAATAAAAAGAGGGGTTAAAATGGATATGGTGTCCTATAGACAGTTACTTAAATGGGATGGACAAAACTGGCAGTTAAAATTACGGGAAGAGTTAGCACAAGAAAATATTATTTATTCTTGGTTCCAATATAGGCAATTATTAGATAGATGGAAGATGGACTGTAAGGTGGGTTTTTACAGAGAAGATGAAAATCTTATTAAGCAAGTGAAGGATCAAAGACAAACCCACATTAAGAGGATCTATGGGGTTTTAGTTGAATTGGATTCAGAAACGGAACTAATTAAAGATTGTATGATTAGATGGGCGCAGAATTTTGGTGAGCCAGTTCCATTGGACACCTGGGAAATTATTTGGGTGAGAAATGTCAAATTTACACAAGCACAGAACTTAAGGGAGAATTTTTATAAAATGTTTTATAGATGGCACCTTGATCCACAAAAAATGTCTTTTATGTACCCTGACTTACAACCTAAATGTTGGAGATGTGGTTGTATGGATGCTACTTATTATCATATTTGGTGGTCGTGCAGAGAGATAAAAGCATTCTGGATTAAGATATGGTGGAATATCCAGAGAATTTTTAAAAGGAGGGTAAAATTTACTCCACAATTATTTTTGTTAGGTATAGTTACTGATTGTGACACAAAGGAGGTTATATTGATGTTAAACTTGATAACAGCTGCGAGGCTGTTAGTAGGACAATATTGGAAGAAGGAATCTTTGCCTACATTGCAGGAATGGTTTCTTAAAGTGTCTCATTTGGCGGAAATGGCAAAGATTTCGGCTTTCTTAAAGGGACAAACGCAAGAGAAATTTCTTGCTGTTTGGGATAAATGGATAAAATTCATACAATTTAAATTTGATATAAAAATATTATATAGTTTTTTCATAATTTTTAACTTTATATATATATATATATTTTCTATTTTATATTCTTTTTTTATAAATTTTTTTAACTTTTTCTTTAATTAAGCCTATATTCTGCTCTGGGAGGTCCTGGGGGGGGAAGGGGGGGTTTGGGTAGGGGTGGGGGAAGGGGGGTTTTGTTGGGTAATGTTTGTTTTTTATTTGTATATGTTGTTTTTTGTTTTTGTATTGTTTTTTATTTTTTGTAAAATTTATAAAACTCTTTAATAAAAAAAAAAAAAGAAAGAAATAATGAGGTGCATATTTTAATTACAACTTGGCATACTTTGCCTGTGCGTGCATTACATAAATGAATATTTGCTTCATCTTTGGATAGCTCTTTGGAGAAGACTCTTTGAGTTAGTTGATTCAGAGGCCTTCCCTCAAAATCCCCACCTGCATCTAGCTTTCTATCACATTTATAAACCATTTTATACATGGCCATTAAAAAAAAAACTTTCCCTTTTCTTTCTTTTTAAAGCAAGGGTCTTCAAACGTGGCCCTTTTTTGACTTGTGGACTTCAGCTCCCAGAATTCCTCAGCCAGGCATGCTGGCTGAGGAATTCTGGGAGTTGAAGTCCACAAGAGATAAAAGGGCCAACATTGAAGACCCCTGCTTTAAAGAATTCATCAGGTCCATCCAACAGCAACTTTCCCAGTATCATCCCTTCTTTCAATTTATTCTTCTTTCCTTTATATATTTCTCTTTCAAGTTAATCCACATTCATTTTTCCTACATGACAAATCATTGCAATGCATTTATTGGCACTGGTCACTCATTTTATATTCGGTCCACAGTGACTCTGCATGTGTCCATTCATGAGTCTTGTTGTTGTTTTACTACATACACTTCTCAAGAACCACATTCCCACTGTGCTCAGTTCAACTTTTATACTTCCCCTGATGTACCCAGCTATCACTTCCATATAACAAATTGGACAACTTGTGTCCTGTTACTGTTCGATTGGCATTTGACATTTCATTTTATTCAGCTGTTTTGTTCTGTTTTTGTTTGTGCCTTTAATAATAATAATAATAATAATAATAATAATAATAATAAAAGTTGGAAGGGACCTTGGAGGTCATCTAGTCCAACCCCCTGCTCAGGCAGGAAACCCTATACCATCTCGGACAAATGGCTGTCCAGTTTCTTTTTAAAAACCTCCAGTGTTGGAGCATTCACCTCTTCTAGAGGCAGGTTGTTCCACTGGTTAATTGTTCTAACTGTCAGGAAGTTTCTCCTTAGTTCTAGGTTGCTTCTCTCCTTGATTAGTTTCCACCCGTTGCTTCTTGTCCTGCCTTCAGGAACCTTTAAGACAGAGTTGATTCCTGGTAATCCCCTGAACAAGTCCTCAGAGTTTTCTTGGCAAGATTTCCAAAGCGATTAGCCATTCTCTGTTTCCTAGAGCTGAGAGAGAGAGTCAGGGAAGTCCTAGTGAACAATCAATTAAATATCAGTCAGCAGTGTGTGGCAGCAGTCAAAAAAGCCAATGCAATCTAGGTTGCATTAACAGAGGGATAGAATCAAGATCATGTGAGATAATAGTATTGCTCTATAAAGCCTTAGTAAGCCCACATCTAGAATACTTCATCCAGTTTTGGTCACCACACTTATAAAAATGATGTTGAGGCTCTAGAAAGAGTGCAGAGAAGAGCAACAAAGATGATTAGGGACCTGGAGGCTAAAAAAGATAAACAATGGTTTTAGGAATTGGGCATGGCTAGTCTAGTGAAGAGAAAGACCAAGGACGACATGATAGCAGTATTCCAATATTTGAAGGGCTGTTACAGAGAGCAAGGGGACAACCTATTTTCCAAACCACCCAAAGGCCAGACAAGGAACAATGAAAGGAAACTGATCAAGGAGGGATTCAATCTAGAAATAAGGAGAGATTTTCTGACAGTGAGAACAATCAACCAATGGAAGAGCTTGCTTTCAAAAATTGTGGGTGCTTCATCACTGGAGGCTTTCAAGAAGAGACTGGACAGCCACTTATCAGAAATGGTATAGGATCTCCTTCTTGAGCAGGGGGTTGGACTAGATGACCTACAAAGTCCCATCCAATCATATTATTCTGTTATCATTCAGCTGATTTAATGCCTAAGGGAGGACAATGGTTTCTTGTCTTTTAACTTCTAGTCTTTTAACTTCTAAACCAAAATGACTCTCTAATATTTTTATAAGATTCATAAATTATTATTTGGTCTAGTTTTTACCACTCATATATAACTTATTCACTATATTTTCTTTTTCAAAATAATTACGTTGTTTTTTGATATTTTCATAATGTGATCCATATTTCTTGGTGCATCATAAAAGCTTTGCTGCAAATCATTTAGATCCTTAGCCAACTTTAACCACCACCTGCATACAAAATTACAGAAACTTTCCTATTTTCAATTATCTTCATAAGCATTTTTTATACATTTATCCATAAATATATTGAGCAACCAATGAGACATAATAGATCCTTGTGTTGCTCCCTACTCAATATTGGATCATTCCATTCATTCATTTTGCTTTCATCCTACATAACCCTTATCATATCTAGTAGCCAATTTTCAACTTCATATTTGTGCAAAACATTCCATAATTCAAGAATACTCACTTCATCGTAAGCTTCTTCTAAATTGTCAAACATACCATATATTTTCTTTTTTAATGTTCTTTTTTGATACCTCATTTAACAGTATCTCTTGTATAGCATTGAACCCTTTCCATTGGGATTATGTTAATCCCTCTGTAGGTTTTGCATTCATTCTTGCTATTCTTTTTGTATTAGAGAATAATGGCATTCTATTATTCTGTTATTCTTCTATTTGTCATGCACAGGTGCAGTTTTCACCCACAAATCTAATAAGACACCCAGTCTCTGCATAATCAAGCTACATCCACATTTTAACATTTCTGCAATTGTACCATCTGCAGCTGCAATCTTATCATTTTGAATATTTAACATTCACATTTATGAATTCTATCTTATTGCATGTTGGAGACGCTAACCTTTAAATCATTCATTTCAATCCCACACTATACAAAATTCTAAATAAACTTTCCAGCATTCAGTCAAATCATTTATTAATTTCTAGTTTTAATTAAATTAGTTCTGCTAGAAGGTCTTACTTTCCCTTTCAGCCATTCTGGAAGCCTTTAAAAAAATCCCATCAAAATTGTTCTGCATTTACTGCTACTTTAATGGTTTCTTCCTGTCTGATCAGATTGTTTAAACACACACACACACACACACACACACACACACTGCACAAAATTTTTCTTATCCTAATTTCTTGTAGCAGTCATTTTCATACGTACATTTTTCTTCATCCACAGCCTTATTCACTTCATCATTCTACCACACTCTCTATTTCTTCCATAGTTCTCTGTCCCAAGCAGCTTCTGCATTCTCTTTGTTTATATCTGCTTTCTATTTATTCTAGTTCTTTTTTCATACAGGCCATGCATTTTTACTTCCTAAAATCATTCTACTTGGACTGTAGTTCTTATCATAGTTTTGCTTTTTGGTCACCCCTCCCAGTTAAGCTAGACAGGAAACATGACCAGATGAGCTAATTCTACTTTATTGTAAGGCTATATTAACAGAATCTTGTACGTCTAAAGGTACAAATTCCCATGGTCCCTTTTAACAAGCTTATCAGTTAGGATGGGTCCTTCTTAAATTTCTTGACTCTAACCACTATAAGCCACTCTGATCTACCAGAACAGGTAGGCAGGCAATGCTATGGGTCCCCTCTCCCAAAGAGATACATCTAGCAGGACCAAGAAGAATGGCCTTCTCCATGATGGCTTCCTCCCTATGGAACATCATCCATGCACAGATAAGATTGCTCTCCCCACACACACTTTGACACTCTTTTGCAAGGACATGACATTTTGCCAAAGAGGCTGGGAAACACAGAAAGGGATGGAGCCCATAATGTGGCTTATTTGATAACCTGATTGTTGTCACCAGGGAGGTAAGAAGGTTTATTGCTTTTTATTGTTTGTTATATTGGGGTTTTATCTTTGTAAGCTGCCAAGGGTCACTGAGAGTGTGTTTGGGCAGCTATATAAATTTTCTTAAATAAATAAATTGGGGATTCTCCCTTTCTTGTCTGATAATTCCCTTGGCAGTATCACATCCCCTTGTCCTTCAAAGTCCTTCCTTATACCACTGGATTTTCTTTCCTATCCACTACTTCCAAAGATCCACTTTTGACACAATAAAATAATAGTCTCTGTCACATTCAATTGCTTTTTAATTGAGTTTTTGTTTTAATTTCTTGTTAGCTACATGGTGTTGCAATAGGAAAATACATGATTATATAAATTGTTTAAATAAATAGATACATACATTCCAAGCCTCCTAACTTTTGTTTCTATCACCAATACTCTCAGAGTTTAATCTTAAGTGTCAAATCAATTATGCTTTTAGATTTGTATTCATTCCACTGCCATGTGTATGCATGAATAGATGATGATTATGATGATAATGTGCCATCAAGTCAGTGTTGTTGCTTAGCAACCACATAGATAGATGTTCTCCAGGATGATCTGTCTATAACTGGTCCTTTGGGTCTTCCAGCAGTACACTCACCACAACTGTAATTGAGTACATGGCCATCCTTTTTTTCACTTTCCTTTCACTTTCCCCAGTATTATAGTCCCTAGAGATCTCTAGGCCTTTGCATAATGTATTGAAAAAAATGATAACTTAAGGTGATTATTTCTGCTTTTAATGAGAATTTTGGTTTGATTTTGTTCTGCGCAACAAATGTTTGTTTTCTTGGCTGTCCGTGGTATTTTCAGCAGCTTTCTTTAACACCAAAGTTCAAAAGTATCAGTGTTCTTTCCATCAAATTTTTCATTCCACAGAGTATCATAGAGAAAACTATCCCATGCATTATTCTAATCTTTGCAGGTACAGACATGTCAAGGCATTAGAATATGTTTTCTAAGGCTTTCATTACTACTTTATCAAGTGCTAGTCTATGTCACATTTCCTGTTCCATGTAGTATTGGTGTATTGTAGCATTATTTTACTAGCATGTGAAATGAAGGTTGTTGTGTTATAGTTTGCACACCTTCTTAAGTTTCCTTCCTTTAATATTAGTATCTATTCTGACTTTTTCCAATTTTTGCTACCATAGATTAGCTAAAAACTTTAGCGATTCCTCTTCTTAATAAGAGAATAATAACAAAATAACAGAGTTAGAAGGGATCTTGGAGGTCTTCTAGTCCAACCCCCTGTTCAAGCAAGAAACCTATACCATTTCAAACGTTTTTTCAATCTCTTCTTAAAATCCTCCAGTGTTGGAGCACTCACAATCTTTGGAGGCAACTTGCCATGTTTCTGTAGATAGTTCATCAATTCATGTAGTCATCTGACTAGAGCAATGATCTAACTTTTTCTTCTAGGATTATGATTCTTGTAAGTAGTGAATATTTTTTGATAAATTGAAACAATTTGTTTGAAATCAATTAACTTTTCTCTAAGCACATACCGATCTATCTTCATGCTTCTTACTCTTTCTTGAGTCTCCAAATGGCTCGGTTGCTTTTCCTGCCTTTCTTTTCATCTTTTTCCCATCCATTCATTCATGTCACACAGTAGAATAATGGTTTTCTTTTGGAATGAATTCATTCAGAATGTTGCATTTTTTTTTATCAAGACTCATCTCTGTTTTTTTCCTTTATCATCATTTGTTAGAGCAAGCATCATCAACCTATGAATTCCTATTTTGATATGTTCCTATGCCAATCTAGATGAAAACAATTCATATTTTCTGACATATATTTTAGCCCTTTCATTTATTATTAAATCTGCACCTTGCCTTCACTGCATATATTATACTCCAGAAGATCAGATCAGGTTTCTTACATTCCTCCTATTTCTCTGGGCTTCACAGACACACAGTGACTATTTTTATGTCTTTTATTTCACTTATTCATAAATATTTAGCATTTACTCTTCTTGTTTTCAATCTCATAATCTTAAAAAGACCCATAGATATTGGCTTCTAATACCCATAATAGTATTTATCTCAGCTGATAGATAAACTATATTCTAAGTTATTAACCTTAGTTGCATCTATGCTACATACAGCATTCCTACTAATAATAAGGCCAATAACTTTTGCACGTTGTGGCTAGTGGAAGAGTGACAACTCAGTTTTACACCACAAATTTCACAATATTCTATTCACTAATCTCCCTCTGGATAGTTTAGTTTTATTTTATTTATTCACACATGCTAATCCTGAACAACTATTCTTTTGATATGCTTTCTTCTAATATTACCTTGTGGTCCAAGCCAAGTACTAATGAAGCCTAACCTAGTATAATCAAAATTGACCAGATGCTGTCACCTGAAAAAGGAATCATATTCTAATAGAAAAATAAACACCAAATAAAATCCCCAGAGATAGTTTTGAGTTGGGATGATTTTATGAATAAATCGTATCCATCAATAAATAATATAAATAATTATCTTTTCAAGCTCCAACTGTATTCATAGCACTCAATGATGGCCATAAATGTATTTATCTTTTCAAGGAAGATTGTGGTGAATGGAGGATATCAACAGATAAATTATTTTTTTTTACACAAGTTAAAAAAAATTAAAATCAAGGGTGAAAAGGCCCATTTTTATCATTTTGAATAAGGCTTCATTTTGTCATGTTCATTTTATTGAAAAGTGTTATATGCCAAACCTTTGCAAGCCAACCTAGAAGAGAAAGGTTATTGTTATTTTCCATCAACACATTGTTTTCTCCTGGATTCTGTAGATATTGACTTCTGCTCAGTTTTGTTATCTATCAAACGTGGATAAAAGAACTAACAAAGAATTGGGTTAAAAATACTAGTCCTGGTGTGCCAAAAGCACAAAAGGGGGGGGATCCTTTTCTCCCCTTAATGCCCTGTGTACATTTTACATAAACTGGATATCCTTCATCTGTCTCTCACTTGTTTCCTATTATTATTATCATTAAGGACAGGAGAATATAGATTGTTTTGACAATATTTTCCTTTCCTTTCCTTATTTCCTTGTTCTTAGTAACTGCATTTATTGTCAATTAAACTATCGTGTTATTTGGTTCCTGTCTATCTTGCTAAATAAACTTTTAAACTTCTGTGATATCTCTTTGCAACCATATATGACTGGCTATATATATATATTTCTATTCATTTTGTGTTTGCTACCTGGGCAACAATTACTTGTTCTACTGTAAAAAGGGGGAAAAAATAATTATCCATTCCTGATCACTAAGAAACAAATTAATAAAAATAATATAAATTCATATAAGAGGAGGAAATAACAATGGATGAAACTGAAGCAGGATGAATATGCTTAGTAAAAAGAGAGGATTTGAATAATTTTTTAAATTTTATTCTCAACCTTTATTTAATTCTTAATTTTCACATTTATTTAATTTACACCTTTTTTCTGATATTTAGAAACTGGTAAATATTGTCATAGCTTAACTTTAAATGTAGTACTGATCATAAATAACTTTTTGGGAAATTTGAGAAGTAACTGTGTATAATTTTTCTGCCAGTGCATCATACAATATATGCTTAATGAATATTTTTGGCATTATTGTAAATAGGTTTTTCAAGAGGAAGCTATCTAAACTTTAGTCTGAAAATGTGAAACGAAAGCTGGTAGCATATAGTAGTCTTTGGCCACTACACATAATATCAACAAAATAAAATATCTCTTCTGCGGTTCTTAAACCAGTTTCTGTGTGTGTGTGTGTGTGTGTGTGTGTGTGTCTGTGTGTGTCTGTGTGTGTAAAGTGTAGAAATGTATTCTTAATATGGCAGTCAGTTTTGTATAGTGTTTAAGAACCCAGGCTAAAAGCCAGGGGACCATCTGTTTTAGTCTTGCCTTAAGCACAACCCAGCTGGGTGACTTTCGACCATCACTCTCTCTCAGCCCTAGGAAGAAGCACCAATGGCAAACCACTATTGAAAATCTTGCCAAGAAAACTGGAAAACTGCCAGGCATCAAGAATTATTCACCCCAAATCTTAACATAAAAAGAGCTAATTGTAACACACATTTTACTTTACTTTTTTGTATATAGGCAGCCTCTGTACAGCATGAAAAGGAAATGGAGAGGACGAAGGTGGTTGACTAATACAATAGTTCATTTCATAGAAGGTGCATTGGCTGATCTCCAAAAGCTAAGCATTAACTAATACTTAAGTGGAAGATCTCCATGGAATATAAACTGTTGACTGGATTGGGATGGCAGAAAACACCCCAGAAGAAAACAAAGTCACAATGTCCATAAAGTCACTAGCAGTTTAGTACAACTTGAGGAACTCTATCTTAGGCAAACTTCAATCCCAGAAGAAACCAGGCTCATATTATAATCTCAATATTTCTTTGAATATTAACTTGATTTTCACCATTACAATCTTGTTCAAATCTATTGTCAATGTAGAAAATGAGTACTGTATACATTCACTTATTCCTTTCAGCGTCATTGCTAGATTGATAGTAAATGTTAAACCTTACTGAGGCTATTAACTTTCAGATTTTTTTTTCTTACAATGCTTTATCTCAGTGCAAGTCACTAAGACAATTTCAGGCATGATGCAACTGGTGTTAATAGAACTGAGGTAGAAATTACTGTACTGTCATCATATTTCAATTTTTATTTATTTGTTTTTATAAAGAATGAAAAGGGGAAGGAAAGAAGAGCAAAGTAAAGTAAGGATTTGAGAAGAATATGGGACTGAAAACTAAGTAGCCAGGGAGCGAGATAAGTGATTTTATAGATTAGATTAGATTAGATTGGAAAGGAAGGAGGGAAGGAAGGAAGGAAGGAAGGAAGGAAGGAAGGAAGGAAGGAAGGAAGGAAGGAAGATTTTCACCAGCAGCAAATACTGGTATTATATTTCATACTAACCACTTCTGAATGTGTAAATCAAAGAGTTTCCAAAAGTTATGCTAGCTTTTGAGGTTCATAGCCTTTGGCTACTGTAATATTTGCTGAGAAATCTCCTCTTGGGAAACATGTCCACAGAAAGATTAGTGGCCATCTAAAAGAGTGGTTTTCCTTCAACAATTGGAGGAATTTTTTTTCTCTGTGAGTGAGCTTTGGCTGCTCAGAAATGGCAGGTTCAAAGTATGTAACAGTGAGATATTTGAACGACAAAATATAAGAGACACAAAATGAGATACAATTGATTTCATAATACTGATGCTTACCGGAAGCTTACCCAAACTGTTATGGTTTACAACAGTCATAATTTTCAACCACTGAGAACTGTTTAAATACTATGACATTTATAAATATTATTTATTTGATCAATGGAAGAGAAAACATGTTTTTAAAAGCTTTCACAATATGTGGCAGGCACTCCAGAAGCACTTCTTGTGTTATTCGAAAGCAAAAAGGTTTTAAGAAAGGAGTTCAGAAAATCCATCTCCCCTTCCCAGAGGAAAATTCCAGTTACAACATTTTACTCATTATTTTACAATCCATGGTTTATGTTCTTTCCTTAAAGAAGAAATTTCCTCAGACTACATTGGCACATTAAATTTTGGAATTTATTTTACCTAAATGGCTCTGAGTTGTTACGGTGAATGATCACTGCTGTTCTGCCCCCTCCCTTCTCTTGGAGGCTTGGAATTTTCCTGCTTACTACAAGCCAAATTCAAACAAACCAAATCATGCTCAGTGAAATATGTGAAATCAACCACTTGTGACTTATTCAGTAAAACATATTTAAGTATGTTGTGTGAGCCAAGCCACAACCAGTATCTTCTGTTTCACAGAACAGCACTGCATGGTCTCAACTTCCTAAATTCAGTGTCTCCTAGACAAGGACTGAAAAGGCTTCAGATACTTTGCATGACGTTTTCCACCAGCTCCAGCCATCATGACCATTGACATTGTTACAGTTGCAGTCCAAACCACCTAGAATCTTTAACATATGAAGAATATTGGTTTATGTATCTGACTTAGATTTTGTCTTCTTTTTCCAGACTGCTCATGTGTTCATTATTAATTCTTACTCTACAGTAGTTTCAAACATCTATGAAAACTTGATTTTACTTCTAGTCTCAGCACTAAAGAGATAGTTGAGCCTCTGGTGGTTTTTTTTTTTTTTAATGGTATGTTGAGTTTGTCTTTTTCAGGACATACATAATTCTTTTTTTTCTTTTTTTTTATTCTTCCTACCTTGGAAATGTAAATTAGTTCTGGGAGTTGTATTGCCTCTAAATACAATAAAATCTCTTTCTGTGTCTCTCTCAATGTGTGTGTGTGTGTGTGTGTGTGTGTCTGTGTCTGTGTACGTGTCTGTGTGTGTGTGTGTTTGTGTGTGTGGAGAGAGAGAGACACAGAGAGAGACAGACAGACAGGCAGACAGAGACAGAGACAGAGAGAAAAAGAGAGAGATAATTCAGAACACAGAATAATGGTTCTTAAGTTACAGGAAGGGATATTTTGGTATTTAAAAATATTTTCCAAAGGGTAATAACGTTTGTTTATGTATCAACCTCTTATGCTGCTAGATTCCTAGTAACTCTGGGCAGCTGTCAGCTTTTCAAGATAGACGAGTCAGAATATCCAGCCAAATGAGCTAAATTTTACTTCATTGTAAGGTTACACTAACAAGAATCTTGCAAATATGAAAGTATATTCCCGCCCCCCCACCCCCGTTCCCTTTACAGTCCAAGAAACTAACGAGAGTCTCTTCTGAGCCTCTTGCCTTGTCAACATTCCTTTCATCTGACCTTTCCCTTGGCTGCTTCTCTTTGCCCAGTCTCCCAAGGTCATTCTAACAGTCAGCTCACCACAACAAAATAAAAAATGCAATAAAACCAGTTTTAAAAGAAGGAAGATAAAAGATGGTAAGAATGACAGATTGGATAAAAATGAAGCAAGGGGTCTCATTCTCCTTCAAAGGTCTGGGTGAACAGCCTGGTGTTCATGGCCCTTCCAAGTAACAGCAGAAAGAGTATAGGAGATGACTAAGCTAAGTCTGAGGGAGGGATCAAATGCATCATCAATCTTGAGCCTTCACACCCACAAGGATCTAAGTCCGTCCACCTTGAATTCTGTTGACTCTTATCTACTGCCAATTTGCTTTCACCATTAATAGTTCAGATTCTTGTAAAGAGCATTAACATAGATTCATTTGAACTGTCTGGACTCCTGATTTCCTGCACTTGACAGTGGAGGCCATCTGGTTTTTATTGGGAATCTTATTCCAGACACCAGATGCTGCTACAGAAAAGGTACACTTCTGGGGTCTTGAGATGTTCAATCAAAAGAATCCAGAGTGTGTTCCAACTCTGCAAGGTTGAACCAGCCAGCCTGATACTTTGGGATGCAGAAGACCTCTCAAGTAAACAAACTTTCTGGCATGTATGGCTTTATAGATGATAACTACTATCTTGAACCACACCCAGAACACAGTTTGTCAGTTGGACAGTTACATGGAGAGTTAGAGGTTTCCCTTAATCTTCAAGTGGAGGGTAGAGAATAATGGATGCTCCTTCATTGATCAGGAGATTCAAGTCGATAGCTGCATCCAGTTCTATGTTTCTAAGCAGCTTTATGTCATATTACACTAATAGAAGAAAGATGCTTCTTTCCAGCCAGACCTTGTTCCCTGTAAACGCAAATTAGTGTCAGAGCAATAGAGGTGTAATTGTAGTTGACTTGGTGACATATAAATATAACCACTGGGGTTGTTTGCTATTTTACCTCTGCAGCATCTAAAGTAGATGTATCTGATTTTTAACATTGCAGGTTTATTTGTTATATAAAAGAAGTTCACCTTTCATGCCATCTCACTCAATTGATAATACCAGCACCGCCCTGGGAATGCATACATGAAACTAATTCTAATAAATTGATTCTTGTTGAAGCTTTTTACAGTAAATTCTGCTGTGGCCACAACAAATCTTTAGAGCCCATCACAAATAATAATGATGATGATGATGGTGATGATGATGATGATGATGATGATGATGATGATGATGATGATGATGATGATAACAACAATTGCCCTTCACAGTAAAATTTTCTGCCTGTCCTGCAGCTTTCACATGTGACAGAAGTGAACTACCAATCTTAGAAGCTGTGTGTATCCTTGTAAAAGCAGAATTGAACTAAAGCTGCAGTTCTCTCCATCATAGCAGGAACAGGTTTAAAGAAATTGTCTTTGAAAAGGAAGATTGATGTCTTTTGATCCCTCCTTAAATCTCAGTGAATGTGGTAAGTTTTTAAAATGTGTGAGTCACTAATTCATAAAGTAGGAGAAAGAGGATATTTCACCAAAATGAAAAAAATATTTAAAATTATGATTATATTTTTAATTCACATAACAAACATAATACAGATGTAACGTAATGTGGATTTGGATCCAAACAGGTTACTATTAGCTATGTCTACTCAAACTAAGGTGCCAATGGATACTCACAGGTGTGTGTGAATGTATTCTAAGTTAGTTTAATTAAATTCTTCATTAATGAAATATGGAATATATTACTCTGACATCAGTGTCATTAATTCCACTGGAACTAATTAATTATAACCTAATTCAGTATTTATACAACCTGTATTATTTTTAATATCTAATATAACCAGCTGCATACCAGATAGTACAGTAATGTTATGGAATTCTCTTTCTCTGCCATTCCTTTCCTTTGTTCTGTCTCTTTCATCCTTACAGGGTTTTTTTCTTGACTCCCAATTTTTGCACCATCTTCTTTAAGAGCAATATCACTCAGTCTTATACACTGCTTCACTGCGTTTTACAGCCCTCTCTAAGCAGTTTACAGAGTCAGCATATTGCCCCCAACAATCTGGGTCCCCATTTTACTGACCTCGGAAGGATGGAAGGCTGAGTCAACCTTGAGACAGTGAGAAGTTGTTTACTCTTCTGATCAGACTGTTATGTCCTAACCTTTTTTTGCAGATGTTTCAGATAGCATGCAAAAAACTAGCAGTATTAACTAGTCGTAATAACTGACAGGCTATGGACTGGTGAGAAATGCCACTCAACAAAGGAGACGTTCAGTTACTGCACAAAGCTAGGACATGTTTATTTGAATTGCAATTATCATGTTACATGAATCTAGCCACTCTGCCTACCAGTTTCCTTCAGACTAAATAGCAGCTCTGTCCTTTCAGATTAGAACTACCATAATCTGGGCAGCGCAATTCTATATGATCACTAAATGGCAGTAAAGCAAAATAGACATATCTAATTTTTTGCTGCCATCTAGCAGTGAACCTGAGTTCTGCAATCTCTGATACGATAGCCCTAGCTGAAGAGTACATATAAGCATCAGCCCTAGAGAGTGATTGGCAAACTGAACAGGAATTATGGTTCTGTAAATCTGGATCGTGTCTAATCTCCAGACTACAAACTGAAGTAGAATGTAGACATCTATAATGATGTCTTTTCTTTCCAAAAATAAAGAAATTAAAAAATGAAATATAAAGGGTCACAGAATCCTAGAACTATACAGAAGTTCCTCCTGGCATCTAGCCAACTTCATTGGAAGTGGCCCTTCCCTGTGTGGAAATAGAAAGTAAATCCATGCCATCTTTGTGTGACAACCCTTCAGATATCTGAAGAAGACTATAAAATATATTTATTTATTTTTATGCTGTCTTTATTATTTTTATAAATAACACAAGATGGCAAAACATATCCAACACACTGCCATGCTCCTATTTTCCCCACAACAAACCTGTGAGGTGAATTGGGCTGAGAGAAAGTGACTGGCCTAAAGTCACTCAGCTGTCTTTCATGCCCCAGGCAGGATGAGAAATCAAGCTCCTGCTTTCTTGCCTGGCATCATAACCACTAGAACAAGCTGGCTAAGGAAATTTTTAATTATCTTTTCTGTAAGCCAATCTTACCCATATTCTTTAATCTTTCCTCATAGGGCTTGTAACTAGATGTGTCACCTTTTCCTCTGAACTTGCTCCAATTGTAAAAACTGTTATTTTGAGTTGTGATGCTCTGAACTGGACAGTGAGTTCCAAGATAGGAATTGACCAGAAGAGAGACTATCTAAAATTAATTCCAATATTGTGGACTTATGTTTCTGTTAACACACTCCCAATATAGCATTTGTCTTTTCAGAAGCTGCATGACTTGTCTCTGACCAGAGATCATTTCCATAGTCCTGTAAGCCGGCCATTCTGCTAAAAAAAATAAAACAGGATTAGGATTTGATATGCTAATCAATGGGAAATTTCAGAATTCTCATTCACTTATGGAGCTCAAGTCTTAGTAAAGTCAAATTTATTTTCTTTCTTTTCATGATGATTTACCAATTGCACATGACAAATTATGATCCAACTGAATAAGACCGATACTGATGGAGAGCCAGTGGTATCATCATTCAAGGCAGCCAATGATATCATTGACATTGTGATGCAGTCTTTATATCTTACTTACCATAGTTTCTTATGGATTCTTTTATTCATTCATTCATTTCAGTCATTCATTTCAGTCATTCATTCTTTGTATGTACTTATTTACAAATTGAAGATCAGAAAATAGTGAATGTAGCCAGTACAGAGGTTTGGAACATTTCCGCTTGACTCAGGCCTACTTTTTCAATACTGTAAAAGTTGTTAACAAGACCCATATGGACCCATCAGGTCTAAAACTAGCCAGGAGATGAAGATTCTACTTTGATCATTCCAACTCTCAGATCTTTATTGTTATTCAGTCTACTTTCAACCACTCTGGGCTCCTCTAAGCAGTTGTCTAAGCATTTGAAAATGAAGCTAATCCACTCCAACAAAGCAGGGGAAGGCTGTAAAGAGAACTCTAATCACTTTCAAGTAGCAATTTCAGGGTTTCAGCTGTGAGAAATGTTATTAAGAAATTGTAGTGATGTAGAACCGCTGGAAGAAATCTGGGAGGTCCCTGATAAATCTCTGCTAGAACTCCCTAAAAACTTGTCAGATGTGCAAAACAGATCCCACAGATCTGCTAACAATCTGCTAAAATGTTTGGCTGCATGTAGATCTAACATTGCTTATAAAGTAATCATCTCCAAAGAAATGGGAACCATTTGTTTGATCACATCCATTATTAAATGATGGATGGATAGAAGGAGGGATGGATAGATTTCTAGGGGGAAGGGGAGAAAGAGAGAGATATCAATATTTAAAGTAGGTGAAAAGAAAACTTTAGTAACCTTGAACTAACAAAATGGACTGATGAAACACAAACTGATCTCAACCATACAAGAAACGAAGAAAAAAAAGTGAATTATTTCATAAAAAGAATATCTTGATAACTGTTAATCAGAGAAGAGATTCTATTATAGTTTGGGATTATGTGACAGCTAGTGGTCCAAGGAATATTGGGTATATGGAAAGAAAACTGCATTCAATTAAATAATAATATATCTAGAAGATAACATCTGACAGAAACTGGAAAGAGACTGTTATTTGAGCAAGAGAACGTTATGAAACATACCTCCAGATCAAAAAAGCACTTATAGGAAAGAAAGATAAAGAGTCTGGAATGGCCTTCTCTGTATCTTGAGTTGAACATTATCTGTGGGGAGATCTCAATAATTCAATGCTTGCAAGGAGATCTAAGAATAATTTTTAAGCTAGAAGAATTATGCAAAGAAAGCTAGAATGGAGACACTCTTCACAGGAAATATTTGGAAGCTGACGGACTTGTATTTGACTTCAATGGGAAATATCTCAGTCACGGTGCAAAGTCAGGATCCTGAAAAATCTGACAATGGAACCTCATGCATTTATTTCAACAAATCAGGACTCCCTAGGACAACCCAAAAACACTGAGTAGATAAGAAAAAGAAGAAAGCCAGTTTGGTGTAAGAGTTCAATCAACAGGCTAAAAACTGTGAATTCTGGTCTTGCCTTAGACACAAAGCCACTGGGTGATTTTGAGCCAGTCCCTCTGCCTAAGCCCTAGGAAGCAGGCAATGGCAAACTATTACCAAAATCTTGCCAAGAAAACTTCAGGGACCTCTGTCCAGGCAGTTGCCAGAATTCAAAAACTGAGTTGAAGGCCAAATAAAAATAAAATCAAAGCTGAGGAGCCAAAGCAGAAGATAATACGGTACCGTAACTGCAGAAAAAGATAATCAGCTAACCTAGGATGGCAGAACTTTGTCTTATGCACCTCTAATCTCAGGTAGCTATCCCATCTGCCATTCCCACTGTTAGCACCCAGTGTACCGTAAGGTAGCAGCTCCCATAAATGAGAGCAGAGGTGGCCAACTACACTTATCCTAATGTAGGTATTAATAAAGCAGTGATCAGGTTTTTACAAACTATGAATTAAAAGTACATGGAATGAGAACTGTCAAATGTACTACCTGGATTTGGAAAAGATAAAGGCATCAAGATCATAAAGTTCACAATGGATCAATAATGGAGAAGACATGGGAATTCCAAGAGAGATGTTTGTTTTTTCTTTATTTGATTATATAATGATTTTTATCTTTTTAAAATTGCCAGTTAAAAAAAACCTTAAAAGATGAATGTACTGGGCTCCATCACCTGCAACTGAAGTATAATTATCTGAAAACAATGGTACAGAATATGAAGCAGCTATATGATTCAAAGTTGGAGAAGTACACTTATTTATGTAACCTATAGTAGAATGAGAAATGCTGTAATGTAAAAGACTGAAACTGGAATTAAATTTGCTAAGAGAAACAATGACAGCCTCAGATATGCTGGTAATATCACTTTGATGGATGGAGGTAAAGGAGACTTAATGAATCTCTTACTGATGATGAAAGAACAAATTGCAAACTTGATCATCTGATCCACATTAAAAATAATCCTAAATGTATGTCAACAAGTAATTCCAACTGAATACAACTATAGGTAAATCTAACAACAGTTTTGCAACTGTTTGAAATTACAACAGCACTATTAAAAAAAAAAAACTCTTACACTTACACCCTTTGCAGTATCCCCATCGTCACATGACCACAATTAGGGCACTTGGCAAACAGCACATATTTACAGTGATTGCAACATCCCAGGGCTACATGACCTCCGTTTGGGACCTTCCCAGCCAGTTTCCAACAAGCAAAGCCAACAAGGGAACTCATGTTAAAAGTCATTTAATGACTGCAGTGATTTGCTTAACAATAATGGCAAAAAGGTTGTAACATCAGGTGTGACTCACTTAACAACCATCTTGCTTATCAACGGAAGTTCTGGTCCCAACTGTGGTCAAATGTTGAGGACTACCTGTAAATGGAGACAAAGTTAAAATGTACTGGAAAGTTCACATGATGATTGTAGCCATAAAAGAAACAGATCTAGACAAAATTAACAATTAACTAGTGGAACAACCTGCTTCCAGAAGCGCTGAATGCTCCAACATTGGAAGTTTTTAAGAAGAGACTGGACAGCCATTTGTCTGAAATGGTGTAGGTTGGACTAGATGACCTCCAAGGACCCTTCCAACTCTATTATTATTATTATTATTATTATTATTATTATTATTATTATTATTATTATTATTATTATTATTATAGTGCAGAGACATTCACATTGAGAATAAAAGGGTTTGTTTGTGTATGTGTGTGTGTTATGTGTGTGTGTGTGTGTATATGAAGAAAAACTGATTCTTCTGAAGTGTGGGTTTAGTAATAAGTTTGGGTTTGGGTTTCAGGAAGAATTAAAAAGATTTATCAAAGGAAACACTAACAAAGCAGTTAAAGTTGAAATACTCTGGACATGTAATGCAAAAGAAAGGGTCAGTGTTGTTCTACTGCTTGGAAAAAATGGATTCCTGGAAGAGCTGCAAACAATGACTAGATACTGTCACTGCTGACTCAAGCACAATTACTCAGTAAGTAGTTGCTGGCAGACACTCCTAGCAAATGGTGTCCATGGTTCACAAAGAGAGCCCAAGTGACTGAACAATTGAACAAAACAAAACCAAAATTTCATCTGAATTTTACAGCTAAATTCAACAGCCAAAAATATCAGATCCATTCCAGCATTTGATATACTTGGTAGCAATAGTGGACCGAATCTTGCATTGTTCATGCTTACAGTTGCTCTGCAGTCATAGTTAACTTGTCCCCTAAATTGTAGTCTGTGTATTCTAAGCATGTGCATATCTAAATCAAACATTTTGACTATTCTGTATATCTATGGGTGCTTGAAATAATTAAAATTTGAGCCCCAGTTTCCTTGCTTCCTAGACATTTCACTGCTACTACTGTTATTAGCATTAATTAAACACTTAAACTAACCCTAACCCCCCAAATGTTCTGCAGTGAATACATTTAAAAGTAAGATTCAATTAAAAATGGAAAGAACAGTTTTCAATAGTTCTGAACTTCTGGTGTAAGAGCAATCATTCACCTGTATTCTATGTCAGAGAACATCTTTCTTTTAAGTAATTATATCTTCTACTTAGTAGCAAAGAAGTCTGTGTAGGGAGGGGTTGTTTTGGGGAGGCCTGAATGAATGGTGACTGGAACAGACTCCCTTCCTTTAAACTGTAGTAAATGTGCTTCAGGCCACCTGAACAAAGGGCGAAACCGATGTATGAAAGATAAATCAGATGAGAGAGATCAGTACAAGGAGTAAAGCAGAGAAGAACAGCACTTCTGTAAAGGGGGTAACCGGGAATTCTATTTATTAAAGGTCAAGATGCCTTCAAGCTAAGTTTAACCCTTGGTAGCCCCAAGGTTTTCTTGGCAGCATTATTATTGTCTTCTGCTGGGATCATTTTCCACTTCCCGATCTCTATTGATTACTCAGATTTAGTTCAGCAAACATCTTTTGGCTGTTCACAGGTGGGTGAGGGCCTTGCTGTTAGCAAACCAGGCAGAAAACAACTCAGAGGATGAATTTTTCATGTATAAAAGCGAGAAACACCTGCTTGTTCTGGTGTGACTGCCTTACTGGATTATTACCTTAACATTTGAGATGAACTTTACTTGAAGAAGAACATCTTGCATTTATTGTTCCCTGTTTTCTAAGTGCCTAAAATGGCAAAGAGATGCTAAACCAAACTGTTTCAACCAAGTTAATAATTTTGCATTAAACAGTAATCCTATGACTGAAGCAAAGGGAAAAATATAATGAATATTTTAATAAATGTTGTCAGTTGATTTTATTAACCCAGCAGAGCTGAACGCGACAACACAAACCATAGCCTCAAAACTCATTATTCTATTACAGCAAATCTAGAATTCCACAATTGCAGTGAAGTCAGATGATCTAAATGTGTACTTACCATGCAATGGATTGTTTTAAAAGGAAAGAAAGTTGTGGGCGGGGGGGGGGGTTAAAATATTTGGAAATAGTTAGAAATTGGAAATACAGGTAGCCCTCCACTTACAACCACAACTGAGCCCAAAGTTTCTATTGCTAATGAGATAATTGTTAAGTGAACTTTGCCCCATTTTATGACCTTTCTTGCCATAGTTATTAAGTGAATCACTACAGTTGTTAAGGTAGTAACATGATTGCTAAGTGAATCTGGCTTCCCCGTTGACTTTATCTGTCAGGAAGTTGCCAAAAGTGATCACATGATCCCAAAAACTGGTCATAAATATGAACCAGTTGCCAAGCATCTGAATTTTGATCATGTGTCCATGGGGAGGCTGCTACGGTCGTAAGTGTGAAGATTGGTCCTAAGTCACCTTTTTCAGTGCTGTTGTAACTTTGAACGGTCACAAAATAAATGGTTGTAAATCGAGGACTGTCTGTATTACGTAAAATCTGATGACCAAAATGCATTGGACACAGAAAGGTAATGAAAAAATGTCCAGTGTTAAATTAATATAAGTATAAGAACAAGAAGCCAGGTGGTGATATATGTGATATATCTGTTCTTTTCTTTTAGGTAGGAGCTGAATAGAACAAGACAAATATTCTTGGTTCATGAAGAAAAAGAGGGAATGAATATTTACATAGAAATGAAAAGCTAACAAATAGCTATGAGAGCAAATAAAAGTAAACAGACTGTAATCTGATCTTGGTCAAATATTTGCAAGAGATTTGTCATTTTTATGAGTTCAAACTATGAGCTCATTTCAAATTATCAGTGTTCACAATAACAATACAAGGGGAGGGGAAACCCATGATAAAAGGATATCTTGTTCCTGATTCTAAAACTGGATCACATAAATGCACAATCATTTGGTAGTACTGTGAAGTGACACACAGATGCAATTGCTGAGTGAGTAATGCTGCATTCATATGATTTCTCTTTGGTGATATAGAGTTTAGAATAGTCTGCAATCTAGTCTGTGGTTAGTATTGCTTATAGCTGGATATATATTATTTCAGAACAGAGACTTGCTACTTATAATCAAACAGGCTCACAATGTTCATACAGTACACTTCATATATACCAGTTCCTAGATAAATGGGTTATTTGGGTCAGTTAATTTTATATATATATATGTAGGTCTTTGAAGCACGAAGCTGAAAACACCAGCCTGAAGATGACGAATGGACTTCGTCGAAACGTCACCAAGGAAAGGTCTGATTATTGGTGACTGGGACAGGACAGAATGATCATATTATAACTTTTGAATTCAGTGACATACCAAGCTGAATAAATAAATGACTAATGTCTTTCTTTGTTAACTTTCAGTCTGTTTCTGTAGGTGTAGGTTTCATTTTTAAAGTTTCAACTTTAGAGATATTTTAATATCTGAATCCAATTTTCTGAATCAATCTTTCACTGTTGATTCCTTAGTCACAGAAAGGTTTTATTTGAGATTATCTCATAGCCTCTCTGATGCTTCTGTTTTCTAAGAAAATTTAACTTTCTCTCTCACTTTCTCCCTCCCCCTCTGTATTGTTGTATTATATTTGTTTTATATTCTCACAGCTACTTATATGCTGCAATTAGATTTCAAGGTTTTATGATTTTGTTCATTAAATACCAATTAACTTTTATTGTAAGTTGTCCTGAGAATTTCTGAATGGATGTCATATAAATGTTGCTAACAAACTTTTGTTTGTCTGTTGAATGTTCAAGTCATTTCCTTTGTCCTTTAGATGCTATTTAAGAAAGTGTTGGTTTTGATTTGCATTGTTCATGTTTTAATTAGGAGATTGCTTTCTTAGAACTAAAACAATGACTACCATAAATAAATAAATAAATAAATAAAAAAAAAAACTTTTATCTTACAGTATACTCCAAATTTTCTCCTGTCACATTTACTTTGTTGCAAATTTTAAATATTACACATTGTGGAAAAGAAATCTGGTTCCTTGCATTTGAAAAGTGCTATTTTCTACCCAATGTCTTTCTATCCAATCCTGCTGTACTGAATTTAAAAAAAAACCTGTTGCAATGACCATTAGACATGAAAGACTTTTTTCATATGTAGTACTGTTACATTTACTCTGATGGTTCTGGAGAATTGTAGCAAGACCAAAAAATTATTAATCATAAACCAGCAGTTAGAATTATTGGTTTTTCTTTTAATATTTTGACATATAATTCCAGTAAGATTTCAAACTAATTTTACATTTTATGTTGCTACAAAGTTTCCAGACCGTAAAAATACTACTGGGAGACACAAGATTAAATATTATGTGAACCAATTTCTCCCCTTCTCTCCAGATATCCTTGGAGGAATTTTACAGAAATGTCTTGGAAATGTACTGTATAAAGAATGGAGAAAGTCTTGCTGACTGAATTCCTTCCTCAGAATGAACATCATTGCATAAAAATCATATCCTGGTTAATTTTCATCCACTTGCCTTTTTTATTAAGTAGTCAGTTAATAAATTACTTATAAATAATGCATTTTTTGGTAAGAGGTACCACATACATGTAATACTTATATAGATCAGCAGTGTTTGAAAATCGAGGGCATTTTGGAATCAATTTCATTATAATAAAATGACTTTATTAGGAAAAATATTTGGCTGGATTTGAGGTATCTTATCTATTGCTATACCTAGCAAGCCAAAGTGCCTGGCCAACCTCCAAAATTAGAAGCTATATAGACCCAAGTTTGGTTAATATTGGACATGAAGCAATCCTGTGTGTCATCCTGAATGCCTAAAACATCTGGAAAGTATGGCAAACTGCTTTACTGTTGTTTCTAGAAAATCCACATGTTTTCTTCCATGTAGTAAGCAGAAATAGCTTTGTTCGGCCTTGCTTTTTAAAGAAAAAAAATAAAAATAAATTGCTGACTATAAATTGGTTCTTCAATTTTTTAAAAAAGAAAAGTATAAGCTTCAAACAAGCACCAAAAAAACTTAAGATTATAAAACGTAAACATATACTGACTAGTATTATCTTGATCAATTGGAAGGAACAAATTATATATATTTTATATAATTATATAAATTATATATATATATATATATATATATATATATATATATATATATATATATATATATATATATATATATATGTATATATTTATTGAGGGATATTTGTGCTATGCAACCTATGTGAGAGATAAACAGTAAAGTTATCATTTGTTTTGTACTCTTAATAGATATGTTCCTGGAAATCATGTGTATATTTCAGCCCTGCCAAGAAAAATTATCATGGGATCTTACTGAATTAGATAAAGGAGATGAAGGAATCTCCTCCTCCTCCCTTTCCTCCTCCTTCTAATATATTATAATTGAAAACAGAAAAAAGTAGAGGGGTATAACACCTAAGCACACACACAGGAAATATAAGTCAGGAGGCCAGGATGGGAGGGAGGATTAGATACCTCATTACCAAAGCAGCAAGCAAAAGAGCAAGGCGTGAAGGAAATCACACAAGAGTCATGCATGATTTAATCCTTTAGATTCCCAGAGAATTTTTCTTTAGTCAGTGAAGGTGAGAACAATGTTTCTGTTTATCCATAGCTCAATACACTATTGCAGCATGAGAGATAGAAGCGCTCAACCTTGTCCTTTCTGCCGCTGAAAATGAAAACTGTCCAGATGCAATCACGTTTTCAGCACCACGGACAGCAATTCAGCAAGCTGAGCGACAAGAATGGAGCTCGCCGGTCCTGCAGTTAAACCTTGGATTCCAGGCATCTAGAAAGGGAGGGATTCTACCCTTTTATGACAAAAGTAAGCGATTCTTTGATAGCTGGGCATGTTTCATAAAGAGCTGGGGGTGTCCTGTGTTTTGTTGCCTCTAAATGTATTGTTGTATTCAAGTTGGGACTTCTGCTTTTGTTTTAAATCTCGTTCATAATTGTGCCAAGGGGAAAGAGCATGTTTTCCTTCATACAGAAGCCTTCTAAAAGAATGCATTTTATTTCCCTAGGAGACTGGTGCTCTCTTTGTCTGAAATGAATGAAGCCATGCTAACTTTGTGTGGATGGGATGAAACAGAATTGTGTGTTATCTATATGCCGGAAATAAAGCCCAAAGTAATTTGACACTTTTTTGTGATGTCTGGAAGTTTCCATGTTTCTTCTATGTGGCTTTTTACTTTTAAAATAAAATGATGTGCGCTGCATTGGCTAAAGAGAGGAAGTACAGTTATATCCATAGCCATATTTTGCCACCAATATTCTTATACTGATTTTTTTCCCTCAAATATAGGAAAGATTGTTAACTAGCTACATTTGCTTACCTGGTAAAAAACAGAAAATGATTTACAGAACCTTCTAATCTTTATTTTGAATGTTTGGAATATGTAGAGTCTGCTGCAATGTCAAAATTGTGCTGCCACCTACTGGAGAAGTGATTTGCTTAGCATTTCTGTGTATGTGTGTATGTGTTGTGCATGTGTGTGTTGTGCATATGTGTGTTGTGTGTGTGTGAATGTGTGTGTGTGCCTTTGTGTGTGGCATGTGCATGTGAGATATATATAATATACCATCTAAATAACATGTATTAAACTAAGACAATGATTTTCAAGGACAATATTTTTGTAGATCTCAATATGAAGAATTTCAGCTTTACTTGTATGAATATTATGGTTTAAAACTTGCTTAGTTTGAAAAGGAAAGGAGGTTTTGTTTTTGCATTAACTTTCATGTTAAATCCCTCCTGAAACACCAATAACTTCACAACCCTTTACATTTTCAACAAGTAGTCATATAACAAGTACTTTTATGCTATGCTTGGAAAACTATGTATTTGGATTTTTTTTTATTCTGGGTTTTTCATTACATAACAGTGAGAAAATGTGGGGTGAGTGGAATTCAGAATGAAAATGTAATCAAAATAAATTCTTCCTGAAAATCCTTTATAAAGTCTTATTTTCAAATGCAATTTAAATGTTTATTAAAACAAAAATTGGAGACAGATTGCAGTTGACTTTAAATAAAACAAATGACAGGTTGAAAGGTTTATGACAATATAGATAGAGTTAATTTTAAAGTAATTATTCAAGTGTCATTTACTTACTGCTTTTGAATGGGTGTGTTAATATGGAATAAAGACTTACTGATACTTCTATTGATTTCAGAAGGATATGAAGAATATTCCTGAAAATTGATAAACAGTAAAAATGGAAATTATGAAAGTTTAAGAAAAGACAATTGATTCCTGGTAATACCATGACTATAATCACTTATTACTGGTATATTACTGTAAGTACTTAGTATAATCAGATTCTATCCTCTATCCTGTATCGTCATTTGTCTGGAGCCAGTTACTCTGAGTTCAATGGGACCTCTATTTGAATAAGTTTTAAATATTAGAAGGATTAAGTTATAAATTATATTGACATAAATCAGAAGTGGAACTTAAAAGTAATGACTAAATAATAGTTGACGGACTCATCAGTAGTTTTAAAGTTCACATGAATCCTCATATAATTTGTGAACATTATGTCTTTTTGGAAGGCAGACATCAGGAAATATTAGAGTTGGAAAAGAAAAAAGAGGATTAAAGGGAGAAGCAAAGGCTTCATAAAGCTATAAGTCCACTCATCCTAAATGTCTATATTGCTGCTCATTCAAGAACTTTCTTTCTTTCTTTCTTTCTTTCTTTTTTTCTTCATATACTTGGATGTAAAGGGACTTTGATGTTTAGTGTGATTCCTTGGAAAATCTTGGTTTCATGTGAAATCTAAACAATGAATACAGTTAGCATAATGTGCAAATTGTACATTGGAAGGAATGATAGAGGACTTTTGGTGTATATTTTTTAAGCCAAATATCTCTCTAAATGTTTTGAGTTACTAATACTTTCAAAATAATGTTTGAAATCAGCAGGCACAGGGGCCTGATTACTTGACAGATTGCCTGTCTCCCATAGTATTTGCCCACCCAGTCCGTAGTATCTGCTTAATTTGAACTGGCAAATTGATGTGTTCCAGGTTCCATTGATTAAACAAACCTATTGATTCCCTGGAAGCATGCCTTCTCTGTAGCAGCTTTTGCCCTCTTGAACAAGATTTCCTCATGAAATTTGAATGGACTACTGTATTCTGAAGGCCCTTAAAGACCTGGCTCTTTCTCCTTTGGGGAGAATGATTGATGACCCTTTCTTCCCTTCTGTTCCCTTCTGGGTTTATTTTCTTAACCACTGCTGTTCTTTAGTCTTGAACTCTTTTTATGGATTTTTTTTCTATTGTTCTTTGTTTATAAATGTTTTCATCATAGTAAGCTGCCCAGAATCACCGGGAATCAGATGGCACATGTGTTTCATAAATTCTTACTATTAATACAAGATTCAACATGTTGCACTGTTCCCATCAAAAGTAGTTTTAATATGAAATGAATCTTTCACTAATTCTTCCATCCCTTATGAAAATTAAGTTTTATTTTCAAAATCAAGTTTTATTTTATTTGAACAGAGTAAGTCAAGTTTGCATACTTCTATTATAGTAGGAAGAGAGGAAAAGTTCACTTAAAATAATATAGTTTAAGAAGGCAAAAGTATTCTGAATTAGAAATGTTTAACAAAACTTTCAGTAAGAATGGAATATAATTCAGCATTAAGAATTTATCTAATTAAGCAGGAATTTTCAGATGTTGACAAGTCCACATTGCATAACTCACTGCATTGTATAATTCTATAACATAGTTGGACTTACGAACTACTATAATAATAAGGAGATTGGTATCCAAACAGTAAAAATTAAGATGGATACAACAACAGCAGTAATGATAATATGACATGCATGCATTTTTCAAGCAAAACATGCTTAATGTCTACAAGTAGCACTGGGAAAGTTTTCTTTTTGAAATCTTGGTGAGCTAGTGTAAGCATTATTGGTAAGCTTGCTGGACTCAGTGAAAAAAAATGTTAAATTCAGTATTGATATATAGTAAGTGAAATATTTTAGTGCTGTGTAAGAGAGAGTCGGGTCATTGGCAAGTTAAAAAAAACTGTTTTATGCTGATGAATATTTTAATGTGTGGGAGAAATATTAAAGAATTAGTAATATGTGGTTTTATGAGTTACTTTTCTTCTCTTTCCTTTTAATCCTCATATGTATGCATTGAACTTAATTGCACCCTTCATAGTACTGTAAATTTTGGGGGAAAGAAAATTAAAAAAAATGTTTGGCCAAGTGCAATCCTTTAATTAGTATGCTGCCTAATAGTGGTTGTGATTGAAACATAATTTGATTCCTTCTAACATAATTCTTTTTTAAAAAAAATAAGGCTTTTAATTTCTCAGAAATGCATGTGGATAAATCATAAATCAATGCTTGTATTATTTATTTTTATTTATTTTTCACATTTTTAAACAGAGACAGATACTGAGTGGTATACAGCCAAGCTCCAGCTTTAAATCTAGAAAAAAGAATGTATTCATTTAATCATATTTTTAAAGTATGGTATATTAAATCTGGAAAGGGATGGAACATAACAAGATAATCTGATACCCATGTTTTTGATTTATACTCTTAATCACATCACTGAGGTAAAAAAGTAAAAATGTGATTCTGGGTACAACCTTTGCATTTTGCCTCTTTAATCTCAATCTCCCCTCCCCCCCACTTCCCATTTTTGTTAATGGGAATATATGATCTCATTTTGGATATATATTTATTATTTTATTCTCTAGTCAAGGTTAAAAGTGCTAAACAAGAAATAGATAAACAGATTTTTTTCATTCTACTATAACATGGGCCCTCAAACTCTTCTACTCATTTACCTCTTCATGAAGTTTCTGATTGCTCATTGACTTCAAATATTTATTATATGAAAATAATTGAATAAATACTACTTTACCAATAGTGCTACAAATTATAATAACAACATCAACCATTCTGGATAGACAGATAGATAAATGATAGATAATAGATGATAGACAGGCAGACAGACAGAGGTCAGACAGAGAGAAAGAGAGAGAAGAGAGACAGACAGAGAAACAAACATACTATTAAGAATGTAGTACAGTATAAATAACCAAGATGGTGTCTAACCAATCAATATGGAACATATACAAAATCTCATATCTCCATCTTCACATACTCTGTCTCTCACAAACATATAAACTGTAAACATATGGTATGCTTGTATATAATTTCTAGAAATATGAGCATGCATGCATGTTTATGCATACCAGAGAAATGAAATTGGGTAATGTGATATGCATTCAATGAAAAAAAAACTTCGTATAATTACAGAATATCAAGGCCAACGAAATGCATGGTTTTTACTAGATTTGTACTAAAAGGATATTAGAGGTCTGCAAATTTTTTTCTACTGGAATTGTTTTTTAACATTCTTACATCACATAAAATGCATTTTTTTTAATATTATTTCCTTTTGTTGTAGTGATGTCTTGGATCAAAATGGGAAATGTTCTCAGCTTTTTATTCTTTTGGTAGATACTGACGTCCTTTGGGTTTGGTTTGGAGAAAGTTCACACCAAAGTCAAGATTTGATTGATGGTTTTATCTGCACATAAGGGACAATCATGATTCATATGTATTATATGAATACATATTTTGATTTTCAAGAGGAATCCTGCCAAAGGTATCTATATCATCTGGTTCCTTTAACAACAAAACACAACAAAAAGCAGGATTGACAAGCTAACTCTTAATCAAAATATTGTTCTCCGATGTCACCAAATGTCAACACATTATTCCCAGAAAAGCACCGTTTCTTAAATGCTTGCCTAACGAGATTGATCACTAGCAGTATTCATAGAATATGCAAATACAGAGTAATTTAAATGCAAAGCATCATTAAACAAAAATGTTAAGATGGGTGTAATCAAGGCTCATAATTAGACTTTTAAAAGAATGCATTAGTTTCACTGTCTGTACATGGGATTAATTCCCAAAGCAGAGAAGAATTGCAACATAAAGATCTGCTGTTTTTGACTGGTAATAAGTTTTACCATCCCTGCAGAGATAGCTAAATATTATTCTTGGAATTATTTAAAGTTGAGAAAAACATTTTCTATTGAAGATTTATTGCTGTGGGGTAGGAATAAGAACAAAATTCTTGGTCAAGTTAGGGTAAGGCCATTTAGCTGAAATTAATATGTAAATATTTAATTTCTATGACCATTGCACTTAATTTTCTGTTTGGTGTAATTTAATATTCAAATATCAAATTCAATATCAAAATATTGAATGTAATAATTAAATATTTGATTTCGTTTTCTATGATATTTTATTCTTTTGTTTCCTTTTACTACAGAAGTAAAAGCATTTTGCTTATACCAATCCCTAAGAATTATTTTTCCTTAATATTTGCTCTTTTAATAATTTCAATCTCCCAAGGCTATGGATGATCAGAAAAGGCTGGTCTTTGGCATCCCCAAATTTTGAATTATATGCTTAAATGTCAGAAATGTAAAGATGCACAGTAGAGAACTTAACCTGTAAAAAGTGATACATAATAAAGCTGCTATGTAGACTTCTGCATCAAGTGGGTATCTATAAGTATTAAGCTATTCTATCATCGGAATTGGACCTTTTTTCCACTATACCATTACAAATTGCCATAAGAAAAGTATATTACAATGAACAGTCACTTAAATTTCAAGGTGGCATAGACTGGTAATTATCACATGAAAAAATATAAAGGAACATCTGCATAACAGTTATAATTATGGAATTATATTCTATGCCATAGTGCAAAAGATTTTTTTTTCTGAAATTCTATCTCATTCAAATGCATTTGTGATTTAATTAATTAAGTGCATTTAGATCTTAAGATACAGAAGGATCTGGACAGACTTGAACACTGGGCACTAACTAACAAAATGAAATTCAATGGTGAAAAAAGCAAGGTCTACATTTAGGCAAGAAAAACCAAATGCACAAGTACAGCATAGGTGGCACCATGCTCAATAGTAGTACCTGTGAGAGGGACCTCGGAGTCCTAGTAGACAATCACCTAAATATGAGCCAGCAGTGTGCTGCAGCTGCCAAAAAGGCCAACACAGTGCTAGGCTGCATTAACAGAGGGATAGAATCAAGATCACGTGAAGTATTAATACCACTCTGCAATGCCTTGGTAAAGCCACACTTGGAATACTGCATCCAGTTTTGATCACCACAATGTAAAAAAGATGTTGAGACTCTAGAAAGAGTACAGAGAAGAGCAACAAAGATGATTAGGGGACTGGAGGCTAAAACATATAAGGAACGGTTGCTAGAATTGGGTATGTCTAGTTTAACGAAGAGAAGGACAAGGGGGGACATGATAGCAGTATTCCAATATCTCAGGGGCTGCCCTAAAGAAGAGGGAATCAAGCTATTTTCCAAAGCACCTGAAGGCAGGACAAGAAGCAACGGGTGGAAACTAATCAAGGAGAGAAGCAACCTAGAACTAAGGAGAAACTTCCTGACAGTGAGAACAATTAATCAGTGGAACAGCCTGCCTCCAGAAGCAGTAAATGCTCCAACACTGGACATTTTTAAGAAGAGACTGGACAGCCATTTGTCCGAAATGGTGTAGGGTTTCCTGCCTGAGCAGGGGGTTTTGTCCGAAATGGTGTAGGGTTTCTAGCAGGGGGTTGGACTAGATGACCTCCAAGGTCCCTTCCAACTTTATTATTATTATTATTATTATTATTATTATTATTTATCTGAAAGCTCAAGGCAGCATTCATTCATTCATAATTTCATTCACACAACATTTACACAACCACCTCTCAGATTGGACTGAGTGAAAAGGGGTGTTTACAGCAACAGTCACTGATTTCAAAACAGTGTCCTGCCCTTTTTAAACACTGCATATTCATTAAAAGCAGCTAATCTTAATTTTCTATGTTGAGGATGTCCCTCTGTGTTGAGGATATCCCTCTGAAAGAATAATGGATTCAAAGTTAGACGGTTAGTTTTAGTGATTGAGAGGAATTTTGAACCAATATCCAAGACATTAATATTGAAAACGTTAACTGGTACATCTTAGTTACTATGCTACCCTGGCTATTAGATGCATCCTGTTTTGTAGAGTGTGCACTGAATTGACTAATTTTCCTTGATGACTCTTCCAAGCATATGATGATTTTTTTTTACAGGAGTTTGCATACTTCGACTGTGATTATTTAATCAAAGCTCTTATTGTATTCATTTTTTTCACTCAACTGAAAAGCACCATTGTATCTGTTTCATTTCAGTCCATCCAAAAGTAAATAGACCACTAATATGTTTCCCTACATCTGTTGACTTGTAATATATCTTTATTATGGGATGCATTTAACATGAATAAATATTTGGATTTTTCATGTGTGTGTTTAGTAAATGCTTTGTTAATGTTTTAAAATATGGTCAAAAGATAAGGGGATGAAATTAAGTACAATTAAAGGATGTCAATGGAATCAGTTCTGAATTCTATGAAATATCCTCCCAAATAGAACAGAATAGAGCTGGAAGGGATCTTGGAGGTCTTCTAGACTAGCCCCCTGCTCAAGCAGGAGAACCTATACCATCTCAGACAAGTGATTGTCTAGCCTCTTCTTAATCATACATGATAAGAGATTGTAAAACTGGTGATAATTCTGGACAATTGGACAACTAGGCAATGCTTTTGTTTTTTCCTTTTTTTGATCCCAGAGTATCAAAGGAAACAATAAATTTGTTTCTCAGAAGTGAAGGCCAAGTAGAATTGGCAAAAGAAAACAATCATTTATGAACCAGCTCTCAGTCTCAATTATTATGCTTGTTATTCGGATACTGTCAAGAGATGACTCTATCAGCTTTTGAGAAGCTCTGAATTGGGCCAATATCCATGGCATTCTATAATATTCTACAATATTTCCATGCTTTTCATTAATGGTATGCAGGTCTTGAAATTTGTGTTTTAAAAATGACATTAGACAAAAGGGGGAAAATATACAGTATATATTTGAAAAGACTTTAATTGCTCACATTCATGAAGAAGCATGCAAACATCTGTATTAATATCATTAAAGTGGTAAAACCTGACCTCTCATTTTTCAAAAGTTTTCTTCATCTGCCAAAAAGAGTTCTTGCATTTCTGTCTTGTTCTCAGGTGATTTAACTTTTGCTTGCTTGTTTGTCTGTCGGGAGATTTGTTTTAAATTACATTATTTATGATTTCATTGGTTTCATTTTACAACATTAATAGCCCTCTGTGGTCTTCATAAACTCTGGGTAGAATACAGTAAAGTCCAAAGGATGTATTAAAAATATAGAAATCATAGAAAAAGAACCATTCACATAACTAAAAGCCAAATGCCCATTGGGGTCTGTCTGTCTGTCTGTCTATCATCATCATCATCATCATCATCATCAATCTATTATCTGTTTATCTATCCATCTATCTATCTATCCATCTATCTATCTATCTATCATCTATCTATCTATCTAACTATCTATCATCTCAAATTAATATACTGCCAAACTCCTAATGAGTATTTTATATTTGCAAAATACTGCTGGGTGCTCTAATTAATGCTGATTTGTTTATTTTTTTCATTTATACATCTTTGTCACTGTGCTTTGCTTTGGTGGTCCATGTTTTTCAAAGTTAAAACCTTCTCTTCATGGAATTAATTCAGATCATCCCTTAGAGTTTAAATAAGGCATGAAATAACAGAGATCATTGGAGAAATTATTTACTCTGGATGTTGTACTTTGATCTACCCTTTGGCCAACTTTTTCTTTCTTTGGTCAAGAAATGGAAAGCAATTTTAATTCTGTCAGATTGAAAATTGGAAACATACTGTCATGCATGTGTAGGAATGTGTGTGTGTTTAGTTGCTGAACAAGCATTTCTATTGATTAGAAGCACTGTTAAATTTGATGCTGAGAGTAAATATCATAACCTCACAACTTGATTAGACAATAATTTGATAATTCAACAGCAGCAACAGCAAAAGAATGTTCATTGGTAAAGTGATATGAAACTTTGGAGTTCCTCTGAATTCTTCATCAAATATTTATGTACGGTTATGTGTATGCCATGTTGTCATCTTTGTTTTTAAAATAAAACATGACAATTCTGCAGAGAAAATATGTTCAAATTTAGGAATCCATAACTCAGACTAATAACTTCAAAGAGACAGTGTGACTTATAAATTATTTTATGTTTTCAGGTTTCCAGCAATATTTTTAAACTTACTAAAACCACTCAATTTCTTGTAAGGGCTGCAACATTGTGTGTAAATTTCAAGACTTCACTCAAAATTCATACCCGGTTTTGCTTTCACGATCTCTCATCTTTATAGCTCTGACTATGTAATCAGGAGTTATACAATATTAAACATAAACAATGAAGTGTAATTTTTTTTGAAGATGTTATAAAACAAAAACAAAGTCTAGTGGAAGAACTCAAAGCCAGATATCATTAAAATTATCATATCATTTAGAATCATTCACTTGTAGCCTTTGGCCTGACTGTTATCACCATTGTTCCATTGGCCTCTTCATCCTAAGCTTAGACATACAGTCTAGTACAATATAGGCACATTTGACTTTATATATCCCATTCCATCCATTAATGTATGATTTTGGCTTATTGTGTCTTGTCATCCTGCTATTTTGCAATTTGGAAATATGCTAAGCCATGTCCTCCTGAGGAAGATCAAGTGAGGTCTTGGAGGTGTCTCATTTCCTTGGATTATTCCTTTAAAGAAGGTTACTTATTGAACTATTAACTTAGAAAAGAGAGACCATTATGTATTCAAAGAACAATTACTTACTTTGAAACTACTTGATTTGGAACAAAACGTACAAAAGGGGATCTCATAAAAAAATACAGGTGGCTGGGCTTTATGACTTACCAGTTTTATTTTTAGTGGTTTTGTTTATGTTTATATTAATTAACGATACTTTGTTTATTCCCAACTTTAGCTAGCATTTGATTCTAGCTGAAAATTATAATAGGTATACTGGAATCATGCAGATTTCTCTAAAGCATGCTTTGTTTGAATGTTTCTGTGTAGAGGGCTAATCTAGTTAAGCACCTATCCATTTCATTTGAACAGTTAATTCCTTCAAACACTCTTCAGAAAAATGTGGAAAATCTATGGATTTAATATTCAGCAGATCAAATCATTATAAAGAAACTCTGTCTTACTATGTTCCATTATTTCCATCCAGGCTTGAACACCTCATCCTACAAACATGCATCGGCGACACACCACCCTCCGGGAGAAAGGGAGGAGGCAGGCCATCCGAGGCCCAGCCTATATGTTCAATGAGAAAGGCACCAATTTGACATCTGAGGAAGAGCATTTCTTGGACTCAGCAGAATATGGCAACATCCCGGTGGTACGGAAAATGCTAGAGGAATCCAAAACATTGAATTTCAATTGTGTTGATTACATGGGACAAAATGCCCTGCAATTGGCAGTTGGCAATGAACATCTGGAGGTCACCGAACTTCTTCTAAAGAAAGACAATTTAGCAAGGGTTGGAGATGCCCTCTTGTTAGCCATCAGTAAAGGATATGTACGGATTGTGGAAGCAATATTGAACCATCCAGCCTTTGCACAAGGGCAGCGTCTCACTCTAAGCCCACTCGAGCAAGAATTACGAGACGATGATTTTTATGCTTACGATGAAGATGGAACACGCTTTTCCCATGATGTTACCCCTATTATACTTGCTGCTCATTGCCAAGAGTATGAAATCGTTCATATATTGCTCCTGAAAGGGGCACGGATAGAAAGACCTCATGACTACTTCTGTAAATGCGACGAATGCAATGAGAAGCAAAGAAAAGATTCATTCAGTCATTCTCGATCAAGAATGAATGCCTACAAAGGATTAGCAAGTGCGGCTTATTTGTCTCTATCTAGTGAAGACCCTGTTCTTACTGCTTTGGAGTTAAGCAATGAGCTGGCAAGACTAGCCAACATTGAGACAGAATTCAAGGTAATGTAGAAAACTTCTATACTTACAACTTTACTTTGTCTAATTGCATTTAGACTAGACTATATGTTAAGTCTATGCATGCAAATGTTATGTCTAGGTTTCTTTTTTTCAAATGGCAGCCATGGGGAAAAGAATATCAGGACTGAAACCAAGGTGAATAGGAGGAAAATATACCTATCTTTTTGTCATGCAGCAACTCTTCTGAAATTGATGTACCAAGTTTCCATTCAGCTTCAGAGGAGGACACTCCAGTAGATGACAATGGACATTCACACTTCCTGAAACCAGCAGAAGTTTTGGAAGGGAAGGCTAGTGGCCTGTAGCATGAACAAAAAAATAGATTAGATTTTCTTACCTGCATTCTTTAGTTGTAACCTTGACTTGAACCAGCCATCTGAAATATACATTCAATATGTTCTTCCTTTAAAGGAAAACAGTCTGTATAAAATAACTCAGTAACAGGAAATCTGATTTCAACCTTGTCTTCTTCTACATCTTTATGCTGAGGAGAGAATTTCCACTTGACAGGTTGACAAAACATAATATTTTAGATTTTCCAATTGTAAAAAGATGCATACTTTACAGACTATTGCTGTAAAAATTCACTGAGGCTGCCTGTATTTTATTAAAAAGTAAACAGTGAAAGAGAGACTGAAAGGTTCATTCTTTAAAACTTTTTTAAAGCCTTAGTTTGATGTTTAGTCACTATCAATTTATCATCCAGCCTTAAAATGACTTAAGGCAGGACTATTAAGAGAAAGACAACGATAACAGTAACAATTTACAAACAGTAACAAATAACAAATACAACAGTAACAATGATAACAGTTTTACTTGACAGATTGCAAGTATTGGAATTAAAGCATGAATTTACATGATTGTTACCTTAGTTTTGGGTATTCTTTGATATTATTGGTTTTTAGGTCCCCAATTCAGTTTGCTTTCGGACTGTGAGAATTGCATCTTGCCCATTGCTTCTGTTTATTGTGTACATTTTTCTTTGTGCTATTTGGAGCCAGGTACCATCCTGATGCTAGTGAAATGTGTTTCATACAACCTAGAAACTAGAAATGTCACACTTACTTAATGTCTAAATACAACTTACATGTCTTTAACTTGGTGCTTGGATGGAGAGGATACCTTACCAAGACAATGAGATGTTGTTGTTGGTGCCCTGGGATTTAGTCACATCAGTAACCACATGCTTTAAATATGTTCAGAGGGGCTTAAATTCATGCTTTCCTAAGGTTTAATTACCTCAGGCCTAAACCCTAAAATAGAAATGAAAAGAAATATAAATCATATTTAAAATGAAATGGAAGAGTCAGAATTGAGTGATAGGACACAAATACTGTAACATGTTGCCTCTTTTACCTTTGATAGAGAAATTACTGACATTAGAAAGTCATGGCTGTGGCCACAAAGTAACCTAGAGGTCTGAATTCTGTTAGCTTAAAAAGAAAGTAAAGTAAGTTTTGTCCAATAAAAATGACTTAAAGCAGGACTTTTATGAGAAAGACAAATGATGACGGTATATTACCAATTTTACTTGCAAGATTGCATGCAAATATTGGAATTAAAGCATGAAACCAAGGAGCACAGGGAATCCTTTTTTACCAACCGCCCCATATAGCGACTGTTCATTACCATCATGATGAAAAAGTAACTTTGTGACCAAACCTCACATTGATGCTCTTCAGAGGTCTGTAAAGCAAAGAAAAGCCGGGGTTAAGATTATAAACATAATAAGAGTTTCATTAAGCTACTGCTTTGTTTTACAACCAAGTTGCTGGTCCCAACTGTCGTCAACAAATGAGGAACTACTTCTAATTTACATTTATTTATTTAATTAATTTGTAACCTGCCTTTATTATTTTTACAAATAACTCAAGGTGGTGAATTTATCCAATTCACCTTCTTCCTCCGACTTTCCCCACAATAACAATTCTGTGAGGTGAGTTAGGTGAGAGATGGTGACTAGGCCAAAGTCACCTTGGCTTTCAAGGCTAAGGCAGGACTTGAAATCAGGGTCTCCCACTTACTAGTCTGGTGCCTTAACCGTCAGACCAAACTTGCTCTCTATATTTTATATCCTCTCATTGATGAAAATTAGCATGGAATGTTCCAGTGGCAAAATTTGTTTTGAACTAAGGAGAAACTTCCTGTCAGTGAGAACAATTAATCAATAGAACAACCTGCCTCCAGAAGCTGTGAATGCTCCAACACTGGAGGTTTTTAAGAAGATATTGGACAGCCATTTGTCCGAAATGGTATAGGGTTTCCTGCTAGAGCAGGGGGTTGGACTAGATGACCTCCAAGGTCCCTTCCATCATCATCATCATCATCATCATTGTCATCATCATTATTATTATCATTATTATTATTTAGTGGCATTTGCAAACCAAATCAAATTATATTAAGTACAGGTGATCCTTGTCTTACAATCATTTGTTTAGTGAATGTTTGAAGTTACAACAGCACTGAGAAAAATGATCTGGTCATTTTTCACACTTATGACTGTTGCAGCATCTCCGTGATCAAAATTCAGATGCTCAGCAACTGGTTCATATGAATGGTGGTTGCAATGTCCCAGGGTCATGTGGTCACCTTTTGTAACTCTCTGACAAGCAAAGCCATTCACTTAACAACCATGTTACTAACTTAACAACTGCAGTAATTTGTTTAACAGCTATGCCAAGAAAGGTCATAAAATGGGGCAAAACTCACTTAGCCGCTGTCTTGCTTAGTAACGGAAATTTTGAGCTCATTTGTAGTCATACGTCAAGAACTACCTGCATAGTATCTTTTGTAAATACTCAGAATTAAGAATAGGACTGACTTTAAGAAGAAGAGATAAGGTAAATGATACAAATAAATGTAATGATGCTGCTTTAAATGACACCATCAACACTCACATTTTTCAGGGTAACATAAGCAAAGGCTTGTACGTCCTCTCAAAAATTTTACATCTGGGCTTTGGCATAACTAGATGTTATTTTTAACTATAAAGGTGTGTGTGTGTGTGTGTGTGTGTGTGTGTGTGTGTGTGTGTGTGTTTATGTGTGTGTGTGCATGCGTTACATGTGTAAGCAAGCTTTCAAGTCTTGACTCCTGTGACTGGTCCATGAAGTTTTCTTGTCAAGATTTTTTGGAAGTGGTTTGCCACTGCCTCCTTCCTAGGGCTTAAAGAAACTGGGACTGGCCAAAGGTCACCCAACTGGCTTTGTATCCAAGGCAGGACTCCTGGTTCTCCTGATCTCCTGGTTTTCAGCCTGGTACTTAACTACACCAAATTGGTTCCTATAAAGATATTGGACTTTTTTTAATGTATAAACAAATCTGGTTTAGAGGCATATTTTTTAAAACAACAACAGCAACAAGAACAACAATAATCTTCCTGAATTGCATCAGGATAAGATAGGAAGGATCTGATTTGCAATGAATTATTGCAGATTATTTTTGAAAGGTCAGTTTCAGAAGGTGCTTCTGCATTCTTGTCGATGCCATAAATGTTCCCCTGCAATTGTCTGATGACCCAAACTCTATGTGATATTGCAAGTAGTCTTTGACTTACAACTGTTTGTTTAACGACCATTCAAATTTACAATGGCACTGAAAAAAGAGACTTTACAACCTGGTCCTCGCACTTACAACCTTTGCAGCATCCCCACAGTCACGTGATCGAAATTTGGATGCTTGGCAACCAGCATGAATTGGTTGCAGCATCCAGGGGACCATATGATCTCCACTGGCCAGCTCCCCAGCCAGCTTCTGACAAGCAAAGTCAATGGGGGAAGCAGAATTCACTGAACAGCTGCAGTGATTTGTTTAACAATCATGGCAAAACAAGTTGTAAAATCAGGTGTGACTACTTAACAACCGTCTTGCTTAGCAACAAAAATTCTGGTTCAAATTGTGATTGTAAGTAGGACTACCTGTATAAATCACTACTGGGAAAGATGCTGTGACAGTTTTTGGGTATGGTGGCTAAGGATGCTAAGGGTACCCAGTTCTATTTCTTGTTTCCATCCAAACCCAAGAAAACTGCTGAAGTTTAGAATCAGTGTATGATAATAATGATGATGATGACGACGACGATGACAACAACAACAACAACAATAGTTGGAAAGGACCTTGGAGGTCTTCTAGGCCAGGGCTTTTCAACCATTTTTTAATTTTCCCCTCTCTCTTTTTCAGACTACCATTAATTCCATCCAACCATGATTTTATTGATCTTTCCTTTTTTCTCTTGGCCTTCTTTCTTCTATTATAAATTTATTTTTCATTCAGTCATTATTCATTATCTTAATATGATCAAAGCACTTACATTCGCATTTAATTTACGTTCATTCAGTACTTCTCAAACTTATATCTTCTTGTTTTACTCTTAAGTAACCCCTTGACACTATATTTAACATGCTTTTATATTTCTCTTGACTTATTCAACTCTCATTTCCTTATAACAAAGAGGGCAGAAGAAAGCTCTCATAGAATAAGTCTGGCTTCCAGTGAGCATTCATTCCCAGCAACAGACCATACTTACGCTGTTTTTTCATTATTTTGTTTTCTTGGGCACAAGCGTTGATAGCAACCATTTCCATGCCACTCTTCAACATATCACTGAGATAAATCTCTAAACAAAACTTCTTTCAGTATTCTCTTATGTCAGTTCCCTCCCAAATAATTTCATCCTTTTTCTTTTGAATTTTATTCACTCTCCTGATGGTTATTTACCCATTCTGAAAAGATTTTTTTTAAATATAATATCAAAATACTTCTGCAGTTCCTCTGATTTAATTTGAATTGTTCTGTGATCTCTTGGATTTCATTTTTTGCAAGTACATTTTTCTCCCTATACCTGTGGTGACAAACCTATGGCATGTGTGCCAGAGATGGCTCGCAGAGCCCTCTCTGTGGGCACGTGTGCCATCACTCTAGCCCTGCCTCCCCCCGGAGGCCCCTCCTTACCAGCAGCCCCCCAGAGGAGAGTCGCCCCCAGTGCAGCCCGCGTGGAGCAGCACAGCCAAGGATATGGCAGCCAGGCAACAGGGACAAGACTCTGCCCTCATGCCCTGTCACATGCAAATGATGCTGTGGGGTGCGGGCAGACGGCGTGGCCGCCATTGTGCTGCAGGGCTGCCTGGGTGGTCTGCTGTGGTGGGCCGTGGAGGCAGTAGATGGCCCTGCAGGCGGATGGGATGGAGGCCAGGGTGGGGGCGGGCGGGGCAGTTTTTGGGCACTCAGTGTCTAAAAGATTCGCCATCACTGCCCTATACCCATTTTATATATTTTTTCACTCATTTTTGGCAGTAGTCATTCTGATATTATTTTGACTTCATCCCACAACCTCATTCACTCCATCATTCTGTTGAGCATCCTTTTTTGTATTCCCCATTAGCATAACTCCAGACATTTCTCTGGCACTCTGTAACATAATTATTTTCACTCTGTTCCAAGCAGCTTCTACATCCTGTTTCCTTATGTCAAGTTTCTATTCATTCTGTGGGAGATAATTTACCTTTTAATATTTTTTAATTCAAGAAGCATACTTTCTTTTCCTGCAGATATTCTATTTTTCTTCTCATTTCTTCCCCTTTGCTCCTCTTCTTCAATGCCTATCTTTTCCCATGATCCTCTCTCATCACCAGAAAAAAATGGTATTCTTCACTAATTCTGTCAACCTTTTATCGTAAGTCACTAATCAATGGTGCATTTAGATGGATATTAATTCCTTTTCCATATATGCATATGAATAGACTGATTCTGGATTGCATTCAAAATATTACACAATTTTTCTCAAAACCCATCTCTGTTTTTTTACATTATCATCATTCACTGAAGCTTGATGAAGATTCTATCTGTTCAAATCATGTCTGATTGATTCTATGAACCAGCTCTCCACATTTTTCCAATCTTGTACAGCTTCTTTCAGTTGCTTTATGATTTGGCTGTTGTCAGTTTGCATGGTGTCTAGCCATTGTGTATCTGGTGGCCTCATTTCCTTTTACTGTACTATTTGGACCACTCCAAACAAAATTGCCTTTTCCAGTGAGTTTGATTTCATGACATGGTTGAAATAAGTAAGGTGAAATGTTGTGATTTTGCCTTGCAGCAATATGTCTGGTTTTATATACTCCACTACTTGGTTGTTTGTCCCCTTTGCTATACTGGAGTATAACATGTAGCAAGCATCAACCTATGGATTCCTACTTTTATATGCATTGATAACATATAATATCAATGTATACTTTATGAAATTTATACTTTCAAATTTTAGCTCTTTATTCGAAATTAGATTTACATGTTCCCATTCTTGTATTTAATTATCAGAATATAACCCTCAAAATCTAACCACCTCATTCAGTTCTATGACATCTTTTCTTTTTCTGTTGCACAAACATACATTTTTTTTGTTTTCATTTGTTAATTCATTCTCTTTACCATTTACTCCCCATAACTTCTATGTCACAATTTTCCATATACTGTGATCATCACCAGATGGCCCCATATATATTGATTACTGGTATCCATTATGAGTTTGGTCAATCCAGGCTTTCACTAATCATCTTTTAGTAACAATTTTAGACCATTTAAATTAGGTATTCAACTGTTTTTGTATCCATGCCACATGCAGCAAGATCTATAGTAGTGAGGATAATAACCCATAGTTTGGGGATATTATGGCCAATATGTCAGAAGTCAGTCCAAACCCCAGTTTTATCTCAAGCAAGTTCCCATTATTTAAGATAAAGAAGGCTTTGCACTCTAGAGGCATCCTGCAAGCCAGCATAATTATTGCCTATCTAGAAGGTTTATATAGTGTATTGAAATACATCCAGGATGTACAGAGATAAAAGACATAGACATATTTAAAAAGAGCACAGCAGCAGATAAATACTTCTTTTAGTAAGAAAATAACAAGAATGGGAAGTCTGTTCAGACTGCTTTTTATTGTTCTTACTCCTCTCCCCAGGTGGGTTGCTATTTTTGAAAAAGAAATACAGGTTGGTGATGCATTACAGCTTGGCACACTGTATTATTTTCTCTCTCTTTGCTAGGTCCAAGGAGGCCATTTCATCAAATAATTACATGGAAAAAGAAAGCATGTAGGAATCAAATTCCTAGAATGTAAAAGGAGGGTTATGGGACAACTGATAAATTGTGAAAAAAAAAAACACCTTAGGGACTGTTAATAGGCTCTTTATTGTGCATATGGTAAATTATTTTTTCATCAGTAGAGTTGCCATGCTCATTGAGATCAAGTGAAAAAGAAGATCAGGCAGGAGCAAGCAAAGGAAACACTGTTCTCTGTAGAGAATTGCTGCATAAATATTGAGAAAATACGAAGTCAAAAGATGGGATAGAATCCAACAGGTTTTCAAATATGTCATATCTACTTGTCCATTCATCTATATTTGGTGTGACTCAGTGGTGGCCAAATACCACTTTTATTCTTTTTGGAAATCAGTTTAGATTTCTTTTCATGGTAGTCACTTGTAGGAAAATATATATTGCTTTTTTAAATAATTCATATTTATTCCTATATTTATTTGTTGCATTTAGGTTCTACTTTTCCTCCAAGAGCTCAGAATGTATATATAGTACAGCCCCTATCTTACCTTCACAGCAACACAAAAATAAATAAAAGGATGATGATTGGCTCAAGGTCGACTGCTGGACTGGGTCTAGTTTACCTGATTCTTGAAGATTCATCTTTCCACTCATTCCAATGCAGCTACTGAATTTTTTTCTCATTGAAAGTTAGAATAGTTTTGTGGCCATCAAACATATTAAGGAATCATAGGGAATGATTTTGAGTCTCTAAAGAATTTGGTCATTGACAGATTGAACATTGGCTAACTGTCACCTCAGGTTTTAATACCTGAGGAGAATAAGATGTAGTTGCTATACAGCCAAATACATCTGAGACAAAAGTCTTTATAATTTCAATGAGAGATAATTACCTATGAAATAGAATCAGAAAATGTAGGGATAACATCATTATTTTTAATATGGAATTCCATCTATATTTCTTTTTACTTAGTTCTAGTTTTAAAAAAGAATCCCCCCCCCCAAGAAACTAATATAAAAAGATTGTAAAGAATGTTGGGAGCCAATTTTTACAGGATGAACTTGGTGGCTGGATATAATTCTGAAAAATAACATGTAATAGCTATCTACCTCAAATTTAGTGGTATTGATTTAACAGCCATATTTATCCTTCTGAAGATAGATGTTAATCCTAGTCAGTATTTAACTGAGGAAAAAGTATCTGATCCTAAATGAAAGCATGTCAATATGTTCTGTTAGAAAGATGGTAACTTTCCATCAGAAAATTGAAATAATAATCATGGCAAGTTAAAAAAAAAACATGTACCAGTGAGATAGGATCATTCAATGAAGTACCAAAGATAAATCAACAAACAATAGAATGGGAGAAAATAAAAATGGTATCATCTAAGGATAGGTAGACTAATATACAGCCAGCCTATCTTGCTGTATTTATTCCTCTATCAGTTTCCATTTATTTACTTTTTAAAAATGTTTTTCAAAGATTTTTCCTCTACTGATGTTAAAGATATAAATTTCCCAGATACAGGTTCTTTTAATTCAACTAATGTAAGCTATCTTTATAAATGAAACTATCTCCTTTTGTACATTATTCTAGAAACATACATGATTGCACCTCCCATAACAAGTCTCTGTGTTGGGGAGGGGAGTCTTATGTAGATTTTTGATCAGAGAAAGATTGTTTCAATTTCTATAGCTGCCTACCCATACAAACTTATGGGCTTATAAGAGTTAAAAAAGCAGTAATATAAACAAGTTAAATAGAAATAGAAATGACCATGCGGGAGGTACGGGAAAACTAGTTAACCATAAATAATTCAAATTGAACCAAGGGATCGCCTAGTATCCTGTCTAATGCCTTGGAAGCAGCCAGCTCGTCAAAGCTTTCTTGAAGACAAGCAGGCAAGATTGAAGCTAGGTGGACTTCGGGAGAAATGTATTAAAAATGCAGCAACAAAGAAAGAATGCCTCTTGCTCTTATAAAATGACATTATTTAACAAATGGGACCCAAAGCATGCCAACCAGATAGGCAGAGATAATTGGAGACAGATGGTCTTGCAAATATTCACTCTATGCCATGTACTTCATAAGTCTTGAGCTGCACTGTACAGATAACCAATACAGAATCAGGTGGTCATACAAATATACAGGCTGATTCATTGATGCTGCCTAGCCAAACCATTGATGAATTTTATCAGTTTCTTCCATATAAATGCAGAGGAAATTTCTTATATATTCTTAATTATGACTTTTCTTCATAGAACCTATAGCTGGAATGAGCTTAATTAGTACACAAAGTCAGTGATTTGCTGTAGAGTTTTTGACAGAAGGGCTAAATTTAAAGAATTTGGAAATGTTCTACTTCATGCAGAAAAAAACAAAAAATCAATTTGACAAACAAATATATAGAATGAGAATCTCCAACTTATATTTTATTTAAGGGAAAGTGACTGTCTAATTCTATGAGGATGGTTATATAGGCTTCCCCCCAAAAAGTTAGCATCTATTTTTCATAACAATGCCCCAAGTTAGAAAAGCAATGTTCCTGGTGAACTGCACTGCCATTCCTAAAACATGTCCAGTTATTCACAATCACAATAGTTTAGGATAATCCAATTAACTGATGCTCTGTTTCTACAAAAAGGAGAAGCTACATTGTACTGTGCAACATCTTGGAGCCATAGAATTTGATTAGTAAATGCAGTATTTCAGTTGGTTACATTCTTTTCTCTGCTAGGAAGTTACAATTCATGGTTTGCACATTATGACATAACACATTTCCTAATGGAAAAAATAACACTTTAAAGCATTGTTTCACATAATTTAACATTGTTACAAAATATACTGTAGATGTCATGTTGTTTGACCATGATAAGCACTGTTATGAATAGTGTGTATGAATTGCACAGATTTATAATATTACTCAAAATATTCTGGAGAAGGGCCATGGCATCCAAAACCTTGCCCATTTCTAATTTAATTTAATTTAATTTAGCATGCAGTAACAACACCTGATCCATTACAATGTGAGAAAGTTTTCATCTGATCTAAATGCGCTTTTAGGCTGTAAAATAATGAACTTATTTGATACTAGGAGGACTTTTTATGTAAATAAAACCCCATTTGTGTTTTCTTTCAAAATCAGTGGCAAGCTGCTTTAAGATAAAATAAAATTATTTTATTATGATACCACGAGGTTCCAATTGCAGCTTTACAGATTCAAACATATTCCCAAAGTCATGGAGATCACGTGACCCGTGACAGGTTGTTCTTGCATTGAAATTAATTAAGTTCTGATTCTGAATGAGCTGAACACCCCTGTCATGACACTTGGAAATAGTTAATTACTTTGACCTGTGGTGTCACAAAATCATTTGGTAGATTATTTCAGAGCAGCTGCTGTTAAAAATAAATCTGAATTATATTGGAACTTGTAAAGAAAACCGAAATTTGTTCTCCCAACTCGAGTCACAAGGTGCCCTGCTCTGTTTAATTAAAAGCAGAAAAGGGTCACCTAAATAGGCCACTCACAAATGTATCTCTCAAATGAAACCCTCCTTGTCTTCATATTTATCAGGCAGTGCCACCAAAGATGTTTCTCGCATGAATAAGTCAATTACTTTTCTCTAATAGCTTGGAAGTACACCTATGAGGATTAAAAGGTACTATTTAACTCCATGCTGGAGGTTTTAAAAAGCTCACCTGCATTTGAAAGAATATGCAGTTTGCAAGTACCACCTACAAGGAAGCAGGTGTCCCTTTTCTTAAATTAGGAAGTGAAATAAAGAACAGCAGTCAGTATAAAAATGGTTAGGTGTTAATGGTTCATTTCTTCAGAAGATCCGCTTTAGTAGAGAATTTGATAGTGTTCTTCTTCACAGCCTTCTCTAAAAGTTGTACTTAAATAAAATCCTTGAAATAAACCATTGGAAAGGTTGGCCAAAGTTAAACCTTCATTGCCTTCATTTCACAGGTAGAATATTCTGTTTATTGCCTAGTTAAATCTATTCTTGTACACATCAAAAGACCTTTCTCATTCTTTAAATGGAATTCACTTCCCACATGTCAATATCATTTTTAGTCCTTGAGACAGAGAGCAATACTCATATCATTCCATGAGGTAATCTAAGCAAATTAAATTATAGCATGGTATAGAAGGACAAGGTTTGTTTTCATCAGTCAGAAAATTCTGTAAGCCTTCAAATCACACTCATTGCCTACACTTGCAATTGTGGTTAAAATCCAAATTTTCTTGATGCTTAAAAAGTACTAAGGTTCCACTTTTCTTTTAAATTAGTTCACAGTCACCTATGTACAATTGTATATTTCTAGGGCTGAGGGAATCAATACAAAACAAGTCTGTTTTAGTGTACACTTTGGTTTAAATTTCTATGAAAACAAAACTATTTTCTTTTACAACCTTTCTTAAGATGTGAAACTGCTCTATACTCCTGTGCAAATAGAGTTACCCTGGGCAGCCAATTAATTTTATAAAAAAGAAAAGGAGAAAGAAAGAAAGAAAGAAAGAAAGAAAGAAAGAAAGAAAGAAAGAAAGAAAGAAAGAAAGAAAGAGAAAGGCAAATGTTCCTAATTTTGTGGTTCATTACCTAAATGTATACATAAATGTCTTTATTCCCAATTTCAGCATACAACTTTCAGAAACATATATTTCTTTGTCAGCTGTATTTCCCACAAACTGATGTGTGTATTTGTGTGGGTTTTTTAATTGGAAAAAGATGGATCTCAGCAAGCCTGTTCAGTGCTTATGACTGTCCTGTGGTCAAATCCATGTCAGCAGATCTCACAAATTTGTTCTGACATAAATCCTTAGCACATTTTGTATATCCTTAAAAACATATGTTTAAGTTATACTAATATGACTTTATAAGCAATTCTTTTCCATAAGCAGACTGAACTTACAATACAACTAACAAAGCAACAAAAAACAACTTGTAAAGATTTGACTAGACATATTATTTCTATCTAAACATCCAGTGTTCAAATTTCAAACTTCTTTGTGGCACATACATTATCCTTGCCTACAAGAATTTCACCATGCTTTTCATCAGAGGAGCAACTCAGTGAAAGGATGAGCTTACAAATTTAAAAGGACAAATCAGTCGAGCAAATTACACTAATGGATGAGTGATGTAATCATTTTCTTATATTTTCAGTCAATTCTATTTTCAAGGACTAAGGCAAGCAATATGATTAACTGTACAATGACGTACAGGTCAATGGAAGTTGTTTTCAAACAAATCCGTAAACAGTATATTCTTACCTGCAAGTAAGTTTCCTGAAGTCAGTGGGATTTAGTGGATGTAAAATAGGGATATATGCAAAATACATCTGTCTAAATCTATTGTTTCTCACTGGTTAAAAGTGAACAAGCAAAAAGGTAAAATTTATTTATTTATTTATTTATTTATTTTTGCTTTGGGAAATAAATTTTGCAACCAGATTCCTAAAAATATTATTAAAAAGGCTTTACAAAGAGATGGACAGAAAATAACTACTCTAAACAGTTCAGTCAGATGGTCTACCCAGATAATTTCCCATATATATTCATCCTAGTTCCTGTTTTGAATGGCTTTTGATTTTTCCTATTATTGCCAATCCACTTTCTCTCTGTGATACTTAGCAAACATATTTTAAAAATAGATTTGGGGGGCTGAGCTAAAAAGTTAGAAGAGCATTACTATTTGTCAATTTTAGTTTGTGTCCTCATTTGTTTTTATTTTTGTTCCATTTTTAAAAAGTTTTCTATTCATTTGTTCTATTTATGTTCAGAACTGTTTCTCAGTACAAAGATGTCAGTTACATCCAATAGTAATTTAATTCCAGGTCTGAAAAAATGCAAGAAAAATTAATTAATTAATTAATTAAATAATAAACAAATGTCGGTAAAAGAAGTCCACGATTTAAACTGCAGTAGGTAGAGATTGCAGTCTCCTTTTGATAATCAACTGATTAAGATGGCTTGATCTTAATATGCCATAACAATTCTTATCTAGATTGTTGTGTTAAGTGTCTGGGAAGTTTCTGTGGATTTTAAAGAATTGAGTCTGATTAGTCTTATCACTGAGTTACCATTAAAATATGCAGAGAATCTTACCATTTAAAGCAATGAATAGGAGGACATCATAAACTCAAATAATGTCAGCCAGACTTTCAGCTCCCTTGAATATAAGTAATAGTAAAACTTTTGTGTATATGTTCTTCTTCAAGGTTGGACAATGATAATTGCTTCTGGACATATAAATTTAAATTTACATTATGGCTGGAGGTCATTAACAGATCAAACTGGGACTACTATTAGGCTAAAGGAAGCTATTTCAAGTGACAAACTGGAACAGACCCCATTTGGGGTCGAACAACCATTTCACAGGGGTCGCCAAACAAGGCTGTCCGCCATTTTTCCCCCTTTTCTTTGGCCACGCCCCTGGCACCCGGTGATGTTGGGGGTCACTACAACAAGGGGAACTGTATTATGGGGTCGCGGCATTAGAAAGGTTGAGAACCATTGGTCCAGAACAAACAATTCACAGAACACAAAGAATATGGCATTATGGAGCAATGTTCTGTACCAGCTGGCTACTTCAAGTATGAAGGTATGAAGAGCCTGTGACATTCCCTAACCCAGGCAGCATTCTGGAGCCTGTGGCTACTTGACAATATGACAAAATCAGGACCATCTCAAAGTAATAATTAAAGGTCAGTCTATGTGGTTAGAGGGCTAGTGGTGATTGTGCTGGTGTCAGAAGCATACTGTATAAGAAGAATAAGCAGGAAGATCCCCACGTACTTCAGGTCATGGGTCTTCTTGGACCAATTTTGATAGCAGAGTCTGGGAAGCAGGAAAATTTCTAGCTAGAAAATGCTTCTTGGCTTCAAGCCCTACATTATTATAGTTTACTGACACTATTAAGATTTAGCTTTATGCTCCCCCTTCTCTCCAAATACTTTTTTTCCAGATTTATTCCTTATATCAACCAAAAAAATACATCGAATTAAAAACCAGGATACTTCAAAGTCATCCTATGATATCTCAGTTCTAATTCTCTTATGAGACTGGATGATGTCATACCATTACTCAATTCTCCTAGCATTCCAGACTCTTAACTGGAATAATGAAAAGGGCTGTTCACCTATTGGATTAACTGACATTTTTGCTAGATGGCTACCAAATAAGAATGATGAATTGCACTCAGTATGATTCTGAAAGCTTCTCTGAAAGGCTCTTTTATGAACCGTGCTCAGAAATAGCATTCACTCAAACACGTGAAATATTCAACATTAGGACAAAAAGAGTACATTCATTCCTGATATTGCCTGCCCCTAGTCTCCAAGCATCTAATCCAGTGGTTCTCAGCCTGTGGGTCGGGACCCCATTTGGGGTCGAACGACCATTTCACGGGGGTCGCCAAACAACGCAGTCCGCCATTTTTTTCCCCTTTTCCTTAGCTGTGCTACTCCCTTTTATTCTATTGGCTTTTGAAAAGCCAATAGAATAGACTCTCTTGAATAGAGTCTAATTCTATTGGCTTTCAAAAGCCAATAGAAATTGTCCAGGCTGTCTCTGCCCTGCTGAGCCCACCAAAAGTCACATTCTGCAAATGGTGCTGCACCAGTTGAGTAGTCCTCGACTTACAATCGGTTGAGTAGTCCTCAACTTACGACCGGTTGGGGGTCGCGACATTAAAAAGGTTGAGAACCACTGATCTAATCAATATAAATGTGATAAATAAATCACAAGTCTCAAGTGAGGTATATTTGCATTGGCTTGAATACAAGCTCTATTGATGCATATCTCCCTTTCCAACTCCCTACCTGATAGCATGAGAAAGAAACAGAATTGGGGCAAAGCAGTGCTTTATTAATATAATATAGACTAATCTATATTAGTCTATATTATATTAATATAGGGGGAGAGAGAGAGAGAGAGATAAAGATAGACAGAGGAGTGTAGTGGTTAAGGCATCAGGCTAGACAACTTGAGACTGTGAGTTCTTATCATGCCTTGGGCATGAATCCAACTGCAGGACCTTGAGCCAGTCATTCTCTCTCAACTCTAGGAAGAAGCAATGGCAAAGCACATCTTAAAAACTTTACCAAGAAAACTGCATAGCAGACAGTCTCTGAGAATGAGACACTATTAAAAAAAAAGATTTAAAAAGAGATAGAGATAGAGAGATCAATTGAGGCCAGCATTTGTCTTGTATCCTTTTGAACATTGAAAGATCAGTGTCTAGGTCAGGGGTCTTCAAACTTGGCTCTTTTATGACTTGTGGACTTCAACTCCCAGAATTCCTCAGCCAGCATGTCTAGGCGATTGTTAGCAGCAGAGTTTGTCTGCTCCCTATTTAAAAAGCCATTTGGGCAGATGGAAGACCTGATCTTGAAATATCCTCTAATCTTTAAATTATTTAAGACTTTAGTTCCCAGTGTGCAGACAATGAATCTGCATGAGTTTCTCTTTAACTTTTCTTTTTAAATTCTTGGTTTCTGGTCATGATGAGGACAAAAATAACATACGAGAAGTGCAGGTAAAGGTTATGTCTTGGCCTTATTCAAAACATTTTTGAGTGAGTTTTTGAGTGGGATATTAAATAGTTGCAAACTTATAGTGTATATTACATACCTACTATTACCATTGAGTGAACCTAGAAAAAAGATAAAGCTGAAGTTTAAAAATGCTCCCTCCTCATGTCAACTTGCACTTCTGTTTCCTTTGGCTAATAAGCTAATTTCATTATGGGTTAACCCTTAGAAATTCATTGACAACTTTGCCGAAGAAGGAGCAGCCCCCTCAACTGAATCAATGATACATGATCATTAAAGTCATAAGATGCCTGATAGTTCTTTTAAGGTCTAATAAATTTTATAAGACACAGATTTTGTGAATTACCTTGTACTTCATTAGATGATGTGGTAAGCCTTAATAAGTAAGGCCACACTTGGAATACTGCACCCAGTTTTGGTCACCATGATGTAAAAAAGATGTTGAGTCTCTAGAAAGAGTACAGAAAAGTGCAACAAAGACGATTAAGGGTACTGGAGGCTAAAATATATAAGGAACGGTTGCTGGAATTGGGTATGTCTAGTTTAATGAAGAAAGGGACGAGGGAGGACATGATAGCAATGTTCCAATATCTCAGGGGTTGCCACAAAGAAGAGGGAGCCAAGCTATTCTCCAAAGCGCCTGAAGGCAGGACAAGAAGCAATGGATGGAAACTAACCAAAGAGAGAAGCAACCTAGAACTAAGAAGAAACTTCCTGACAGTTAGAACAATTAATCAGTGGAACAACCTGCCTCCAGAAGCTGTGAATGTTGCAACACTAGAAGTTTTTAAGAAGAGACTGGACAGCCATTTGTCTGAAATGGTATAGGGTTTCCTGCCCGAGCAGGGGGTAGAACTAGATGACTTCCAAGATCCCTTCCAACTTTATCATCATCATCATTATTATAGCTAATAACCTTACTACATGTTGTTAGGCTGAAAAAGTGCTACAGACACTATTAAACTCTCCTCCTACACGATCTCTTATTGTAGAAAGACGATGAAATGGTGCAACTATGAACTTTCTTTTAAGTAGGTGGCTCAGGGAAAGAAAACATAATAATTAAAAACGTTAATTAATTTTCTACTTGCAAGCTAAGTGTTAAAACCACTAAGCTATTGTAGCATTGTACAGCAAAGCTGCCTGCAAAAATGTTTAAGGCTAAAAGCAGTAGTGAAGGAATTTTTAATTTAAAATTGGTTGTTGTGCCTTTATGTTTATGTGTTTAATGCTTTAACTTTACATATATAAATACATTCACATGTATAAAAATATCTACGTCCAGACAGACTGGTCATAGAAAAGAAGAGTATGCCTATGGAGATTCTCAATTATCCTGGTCGAGGATTTCAGTTCTTCAGTTCTTTTCAACTGAAGAAGCTTCTTGGAGAGAAGCGAAACGTTTTCAAGGAAAACACTAAGAAAGGCTAGTTGCCTTTTGTAAAAGTACCTTTTGGACAAGAAGGAGAGTAATTAACAATTGCTTTCCTAAGATAAAAAATGGAAAGGAACAACAGCAGGGAATTTCTCCAGTAGGATAGGATGCTTGTCAGCTCTCTTAGACTGAATATCATACAAGTTGTTGTCAGATATTCAACCCAAGAGGATTTTATTAAAGAAGTTTAGAGTCAAATAGCAGGAGTAGTTTAAGAATTTAGGGTGGGATATTAGAATAGTCTTATGCTGTCTATGCTGACTGGATATTGCTTTCCAGTGTTAGGAGCTCTTTTTTTCCCAATCCTGTTGCCTGAAGACCTTTTAACTGAAGATATTTGGGACACATCTGAGCATGTGCTTAGCTATGAGATTATGATAAGAGGATCCATTGACACCATCATCAGCTGATGAGATATTAAGCTGAAATTGAAAATAAATAAACCTTATTTAGAGAGTGAATTCAAACTCTGATATTGCATGTTGTCTTATCGATATGTGTTAGTAGAGACCAATTTTCTCTTTCCTCTTGGAAAACACTTTCTGCTGAATTTCTAGTTCAAAAAGAAGAATTCTCATCCTAGTATAGTTACTAGTATAATGGCTTCCTTGTATCCTTGTATCTGACTCTCCATCCACTTTGATGACTATTGGTTTGGTTGACTGGTGATGATGGAAAACATGGTCCAACATCTGAGACTGTGAAATTATACTACTACTACTACTACTACTAATACTACTACTACTACTAATAATAACAACAATAACAACAACAACAACAACAACAACTATGGCAAAAGCAAGCAAGGGTAGTACCAATAGTAATAGGCTCATTGGGTGCAATCCCAAAACAACTGGAGCACCACTTGAACACCAATGGCACTGACAAATTCGCTATTAGTCAATTGCAAAAGGCGGCCTTACTAGGAACTGCTTCTATCCTGCGATGATATCTGTAATACCATCAAACATCCACATCTGCCTATCCCAGGTCCTAGGTAAGGACTCGATAGGTAGACAAAATGCCAAATCCAGTCTGAACATCTGGCTGACTGTGCGATGATCCATAATAATAATAAAGTTGGAAGTGACCTTGGAGGTCATCTAGTCCAACCCCCTGCTCAGGCAAAAACCCTATACTATTTCAGACAAATGGCTGTCCAGTCTCTTCTTAAAAGTTCCAGTGTTGGAGCATTCACCGCTTCTGCAGGCAGCGGTGAATGCTCCAACACTGGAACTTTTTAAGAAGAGACTGGACAGCTTCTGGAGGCAGGTTGTTCCACTGGTTAATTGTTCTAACTGTAAGGAAGTTTCTCCTTAGTTCTAGGTTGCTTCTTTCTTTGGTTAGTTTCCATCTATTGCTTTAGATAGTGTTCTTTCCTGAGCTTAGTAATAAGACAGTATTTCATAAGAACAAATGAAATATAATGCTTGGAAATGATTTTTGGCACTGCCTCCTGAACAGCAAAAGAATGGATTCATGATAGTTCAAAACTGAAGTGAATTCTTGGCTCAGCCTTTTATTCATTCTGAAGATATTACTCATTGTTATGAGAAAAGTTGTCATTTCCTTCTGAACTCATATGCATGGGAGTGTGCAGTTTGTTATGTCCATGAGCATATGAAACATTTTCCAAAACTTTTCATATTATGCTGGAAAATAAACAGCACATTTTAAAAATAATTAAATACTGATATATGGTTGCAACCTTGTGCTTAATTTATCTTTTAATTTGGAAAGGTAGGTACAACTATAATACTCCTGAGTCGCAGAAAGAACTTGCAGAAAGAGAATAGCGATTTCAGAAGAGTTTGGGAATATAGTGTATTAGCATCACAGTGTATAGTTTTATCATCAGCCTGCTGAGAGGTTAGGAACTCTGAAATATATAGATAGTTCCAGAAATCTCATAACAACTATAGAAAGCACTTTATCATTCCTTTAATATAGCCTTCGTCCCCCAGAGAAAAATAGCAAGTACAAGAAGAAAGAAAATGAGAAATATCCTCAAAAACAGCTGCAAAGGGAAAATGATATAAATATATAGTATTCACAGAAAAATCAAACAGGTTAATTTTTAAATGCAATAGTTTTTTAATGATATTAATGGAGATGATGCTGTTAAGCAGAAAGAGAATACAGTTTGGTGAATTGGGGGTTGTACTGATTTTTTCTAATATTTATTTACTTATTTATATTAGATTCATATACATTTTTATATTCAGAATATCATGGCTGCTTTCCATAATTCTTCGAATAGAATTAAATTTCAGGTGGAGAGTATATAATTCAGATATACATCCACATATTTAAACTGCATTGATCTTGTGGATATTAAAAAAGCTCAGAGTCACCTCATGATGAGATAGGGGGCAAACAAATTTAATAAATAAATAAAATAAAATAAGCCAAAATTGGGACAACCTAAATCATAATTTTTAAACATTGTTTTTAAATGTACTCTTTATTTTAAAAGAGTTCAATATATAGGTACACATGAATGAAAAAGATTAAACAACCTATAGAAAAAGAAAAAGAAAAAATAGAAGTAAGAGAAAAATGAGAATCAAACACGAAATCAATCTTACATTTTGCATTTACAAGTAGTCACTGGTTTACAAAAAAAACTGTTTGTAATCAGTTAAAATATTATTGTAAATATGCTAAAGAAGAGCATATTTCTTCACCCTTATATGTGCAAAAAGAGCTTTTTTGTCATTTTCGACTCGGGATGTGGCAGCGCGATGGGCAAGTGTCGTGGACTTCGTACAGCCAGGAAGCTGCGCAGCCACCATCGTGAACAGAAGTGGCATGACAAACAATATAAGAAGGCCACTCTGGGTACTGCTCTGAAAGCCAACCCTTTTGGGGAGCTTCTCATGCTAAGAGAATTGTCCTGGAAAAAGTTGGTGTAGAGGCTAAACAGCAGAATTCTGCCATTAGGAAGTGTGTTCGAGTTCAGCTTATCAAGAATGGCAAGAAGATTACAGCTTTTGTTCCCAATGATGGCTGTTTGAATTTTATTGAGGAGAACAATGAAATCCTGGTTGCTGGCTTTGGTCGGAAGGGTCATGCTGTTAGTGACATTCCTGGAGTTTGCTTCAAAGTTGTTAAAGTAGCCAATGTTTCTCTTGTACAAAGGCAAGAAGGAGAGACCCAGATCATAATTCCTGTGATGCTGTGAATGGATCTAATAATATGTGCAAAAGAGCAGATAAATCACAACTTCCAAAAGGCAATCCCTAATATATGGAATAATTACTGCTGAATATTTATTATTTTAGCCAGCCCACATGTTCAATTAAACCACAATTCATCACAAACAGTTAGATTCCAGACCTCTAGTATATAATTCAAAAACAGCAATAGATTAACAGCTTTAACATTTAAAGATTTCCCCATAAATCTTCTTATAAACATTCAAATACTGTGCCAGAAAAGTGTCAACCTATATTATATGAATGTCACCTCACTCATTTTACACTTCTGATATGATGAGGTTGTTAATCAATCCTTTTTAAATGTTCCCAGTAAACTTTAAAAGAGTCTCTGATTGAATTAGTCTCTTATAAAAATATTATTTAATATTCTTTAAGATCTTAAATACATGTTGCTATGAGATACTGCAACTCTGTATTCCAAAGGTCCTTCAGAGAACTTAATAATAATTTCAGTATTAAAAAAAAGTACTGCAAACTTAGAACAATCTAAAATGCATTCCAATATTGATTGCAATGTGGGAGTTTTAGGAGCTGTTAATATGTGGGGACCTCACTTACAAATGAATAGATGTTTTCACTGTGCTGCCAATTCACAATTTTACACAATCAAATTCCTTCTGCAATATCTCAAATGGTTCAGAAACTTGATTGCTGATAAGCTATTTCAAAGTATTAAGATCTAGTTCACCACATTTTAAAAAAATAAATTTTACCATTATCTTTAATTGGAATGATACCAAAATGTAAAATTATTATGTGAATAGGGGCTAATATTATAGTTCTATCACAACATCTTCCAATTATGTCTTGTGGTCTTTAATGTAGGCCAAACAATGGAATTGTGGTTAAAATCAGAATTATGATTATCTTCCTGCTATCTTGTTCACTTCACTGGTCCACTATGTTTACAAGTGTGTGTGTGTGTGTGTGTGTGTGTGTGTGTGTGTGTTTAAATAAATAAATAAAGAGAGAGATAAATAAATAAAATTATTTTATAAAAGAAATCGCTCCTGATGCCAAGGAGGTCACATAGTGACTATCTTACTCTGGTTCAACTGATCACTCCCATTTCAAAATTCCAAATTCATTCTTGAAAATAATCGACATGCTTGAGCCTGATACTTTGTTTCACAACATATTTGTTTCAATTATTTTCTATTAAAAGAAATTAAACATAATAAAATGGGACAGCCCTTCAGTGCCCAGGGCACTGCACTGTGGACAAGGATTTTGAAACTTTTATTTTCAAATGTTGCTTTGGTTTATCTTTATATATAGTATCTTCTCTCTTCTTTGTCTAGTTTTAGCTGCGGTTATTAGATTAGGTTTCATCCTGAAATGAGTTCTATATTGGATCTTTAGTGTTGTTTTTCTCTAGGAATAAATTAATACAATTTACCTCCTTTGCTTTCCTGCCTGTGAATTTCTCCTGATTTCTGATTGGCCACAAGGGAATGTGTAGAGGTGCTTAGTCTTATCCAGCAGATTTCTTCCTAGGTGTAATTTAGTTCTTAAAGAATACAAGATAAAGAGTGGGATATTAAAAAGGGGAGAGGAATTAAATCAAACTAAATTAAAAACAGTTCCCAGGTTTTTTTTTTCATTATAAGACCCTTCACTGTGTTTCCTTCCTAAAGACCATGTTTATTAGAAAGAGCTAAATATAAGGAGCTAAATATAAGGTGAATAAGAATTCCTTCAATAATACTGCAGAATATAGAATAACAAGTTATAATGAGTGTTATGAAAGTTATGACATTCTTTAAAACAAAACCAAAAAAAACTAACAGCTTTCTAAATAACTAATTCAACTGGCAATATTTCATAAAGTTCAAAATGTTTCTGGAACATACTCCAAATTGATTCAAAATCTTAATAATCAGAAAGGCTTTTAAAGATTCTCCCCCATGAAAAAGAAAATAAAATGTGCCTTTCTCCTTATAATGCCAAAGACTCACTCTCAAATAAAATGCTATCATTGAAGATTGTTTGGCTTTAATGAAAGGTTTTATGTTAGAAATAGTGCACTCTTAAAAGAATGCTAGACAGCTGAATATTGGCGCAAATGATTTAGCTGGGCCCAGCAAGTGATTGCTGGCAGCTTTCCATTTACCTTTTTGAGTTCCTGGGCAGCTGATGGGTTTCCATTTGCTCTCAATTTGCTCAGAATTCCCACCAAGTTTGAACACCTCTTTCATACTTCTCCTTGAATGAAACTTAATGCTGCATCTTAATGGGAGCCAATTTCATTTCATTCCAGATCCTGGCAGCTCTGAGTTGAGCTCTTATCATCAAGTAATTGTTTGCAATATAAAGCTTTACTGAAAGTTTGGAATTAGTCTTTGATCTTCAGAGCCATGAAAGTCTAAACTAGTTTGGGATGCTGCTTTATCTAGTAGATACAGACCAATAATGAATGAATGGGGGAAAGTTTTATTTGACTTTGATCCTACTAACTCTCAGAAGCTGATTCAGGCAAGAGAAGAAACATATTTGCCAGAAGGCTCATGAGATTTAGGATAAAGTATAGAAAAGACAGGGCTAGTTCAGGTTTATTTACATCAAATTATTTACACGTAATAACTGACATTTGGAAAAATCTTTGGATGTCATAGACAAGCTTGAACACTTTTGGATTCCATCAAAGCTTAACAATGGGCTGCAGCTTGGGAGGTGGAGATGGCTATACCTTAAGTGATACCTAAGCTGATTTATTTTATTTGCTCATATCTCTTAGATTACATTAATTATTTGTCCTTAAATCTTTCTCTGAAATGCTCAAGGACTATCTTTTGATGGTGAATGTTTTGTTTGTTTGTTCAGTTTTTATTCTAGTGGAAGAAGTCTCTGTGCAAAACTCTGCTCAGAAAACTCTTGTTAGCATAAACAGAAAGGTCTTTTTTGATCTACCTAACCTTTTTCTTTATCATGAAGTTTCAGCATGCAATGCTCTTCCTCTTCCTCATCTGATTCAGATCATGCTGTTTCAGCCCTGACTCATCTATTTTTTAAAAAATTGGTCAGTGATTGTATGGTGATAGATGATTTAAGATAAGACTGAAATATATACATACATGAACAGTAGCACTTAGGTGTGAGAAGGGAATTATTTATATATGCACATGATAGCACTAAGGCATTGATCCATAGCAGTATAAAAACAGGCACTAAGCAGCAGATCCATAGAAGTTATATGTATAAGAGCATACATATAACAGGCATGTATCCTGTGTTCTGCCATGACACATCTGTATCAAGGGCTGGTTTATAAGCTTTATAACTATCATGCTGAGTGTTCATTAATCATATGTACAAAACAAGTTGTCAATTAAACATGTGAGGTACCAGCATATCAGTGAAATATCCTTCCTATGAACTCCATGGTGTCTCTATACCACTCTTACCACATTATGAATACCTGAATGCAGCCTGGGATTTGCTGTTCATTTAGTATTTTTTATACTAAATTTTCTGGAGGGGTTAAAAATGGTGTCAGCCAGTGTATTTAACAGGGCTTGCAAAATTTGGCTGTGGAAAATGTACAATTAGGTGAAAAGCCACTTAAGCCTCTTGAGTTACAAGTTGTCCAACTCCAATTTAGAGTAATACACAGCTAGAACACCATCTATTATCCAGGGTTTTTTCTAATCATCAAAATTACATATCATAAGGGCACTTTTTTCTGTATCATATAAAAAGTCTATAAGGGGTTTCCAGTTAGCCATAAATGTAGGGTTTTTTTCCTCTCTGATCAATGAAGTTAATTTAGCTATCTCTGCAAATTCCATCATGTTCACAGCCTTTTCCTTCAATGTTGGTAGTGCAAATCCCCAATGTCTAAGGTTTAGAATATAAAAATAATGTTGGGCATGGAAGCATTCTTAGTAAGCAGTAAAAGTGAAGCATCTTATTAAGGGTGGTATCATAAGTACTGCAAATTAATTGATTAATTTTTAGCTTCATTCCATGGGAAAAGCCATTATACTGTGTGCAAAGTTTAATGAAAAACAATTTAGAAAAATAGCTTTAATGGGGGAAACAACTTTCTTGTTTGGAAAGCTGCTAGCAAGTATTGTCAATCAAGAGTGAAATATCTTTTTTATTCCAGCACTGCTAAAAAGAGTGAGTTGCGGCCATTCAATAAATTGTTTTCTTTTCAGATTAAAGCAATTCCCTTGATAGTTTCCCTATCCTAATTTATCCATGCATGATACAGTATATGGAAGAAAAGCCACAAGGGTGCTACTGAAGTTCAGTTCAAGGATTCCTGATCATTTGCACATGAACAGCATATGGATTACTATTCAATTCTTGCCAAATATCACCACAATCAGAACAAAAAAAGAAAAAAGTAAAATATGAGAAAGGGACTCCAGAAGATGGTAGAGGACAGGAAGGCCTGGATGAACGTTGTCCATGGGGTCGTAATGGATCGGACATGACTTTGCAACTAACAACAGCAATGAGAAATAGTACTTTAGTTCTAAATGGATGAAAGTATTTTGCTAAGATGTATGCTGCTTCTTTGTTAGGTAGGCCTCAAAAAGAAAACTAGTCTGAATAAGAAATGTTACTACTATGAGAACATTTATTGCATTTCTAATTAAATAGTTTTGGCTTTAAATTAATAAAGTAGCAATTCCTTCTAAATATCCACTGTATATGGCCAATAGAAGGTTGAAATAGTATGTATATTGGCTTCTCCCTTTTGGAAATCAGTACTTGTTTATTTTAATTCCTAGACTTGACATACTGTAGTTTATGACTTCTTTGAAATGAATTGTGTAATACAGGCAAATCAAAAACTCTTTGTAAAATAATAAGTCATTGATTTAAATCTTAAAGAAAGAAAACTCTAGAACTTGATCTGACACTGTACTGAATTCCCTCCATCCCTCTATCCCTTCCTATATTATCTTTCTCAGATAACAAAAATATCTGAGACATTCCAGCATGCATAGTTATTCACTTACTCATTCATTCATTCATTCATTATCCTGCTTTTATTATTATTGCAGTAGCCTATAGATCCAAATGATGAATGAAGTACATTATAGTTACTGCTTAAACTACTTTCTAGACAGAATGACTAAATACATGGCATCACTGAATTTTGGCTCAGAGACAGTATCTTTCAGAAAAGGATGTTCAGCACAAACAACAGTAAACAATTATTCTTTCAAAAATGAAGGATATCTCTTTTCTTGCAAGCTGTCTTGCTTTTTCCCCCTTGGAAAATTGTTCAGTCTATTCACTAAACAATGTCAATAGGTTTAAATACAGAACTATTGATTGGTATTGCATTTTTAGAACAGCTCTCCAACGTTCAGCTTTGGAGGACTGTAAAGCTTCCTTTTTTTTTTTGTCAGCTCTTATGGAATACAGCTGGATTGGCTTCACAGCAACAAGCAGCTGAAATAAAGGCCTATGACCGTGGTGGCGAACCTATGGCACGGGTGCCAGAGGCAGCACTCAGAGCCCTTTCTGTGGGCATGTGCACCATCACCCCAGTCCCAGGCCTTCAGCTGGGTTTTATAAAACCTTTTCACTTTAGGCCCCCGCCGCTGTATGAAAAAAAAAAGGTTCAATCAATCAATCAATTTCAACTTCTCGCAGGAAAAAAAAAGATCACGCAAAGTTGGAATTGATTGATTGATTAAACCTTTTAGTCCCACCCAGTCTACCGTTACCACCACAGCCATGCCCACCCAATGGGTCACACCCACCCAATGGGCCAACCCACCTGGCACCCGATGATACATAAGTGGGTTTGGGGTTGCAGTTTGGGCACTCAGTCTCTAAAAGGTTTGCCATCACTGGCCTATGAGAAAACTCAGATATCCATTCTTGTTCTTTTCAGATATGCCGTTGCCCACTATTGCTGTTTCATTTTTTTTGTCAAAGATGTCTCCATCCAAAATCTCACTTGCAATATTTCCTCCTCCAAATTTATATAAGAAATATATATGATCCCTTATAAAGAAAACCCTATCCCCAAAACCAGTTCTTATATTGATATTATATGACAGAAATTTGTATACTGAACTTCAGTGATTGACAGCCATGAAACATTCAATGCAGGTGAGAGAAATTCAGCCTCTCCATGAGGCACTGAAGCAAAATAGGTATGTTCAGCTGTTATTCAGCTTTCCTAACTCTACTTTCAAATGTACACCATAATGATATCCTCAGATGCATAAAATGATCGCCTTCAGATGATCCCCTCACTCAGTGACAGAGGGGAAATCAATGTATGACTCAGCAAAATATTTTAACATGTTGATTCAAAGAGAGAAATGTTGGTTGAGTTCATGGCTTGGACTGGCATTGTATATGACTAGAAAAAAAATACTTTGCTTGGTTGAAATATAGTACAGGGCAATAGAGAGTACTAGGATTCCCACTGATTAATTTTTTTTCCTCAGATTTCTGTTGGTGAAATTTCCATACTGTTGACTTAATGAAGAATTCCTATCAACTGCATTATTATTATTAAGTCAGGAATTTTTGTAGAGATATTACAGGTTCTACAATAGAATGACAAACATAAATATTCTGGCACAGCTCTATGTATACAGATAACCCAATGACCTGTTTTTAATGAAACTATAAAATCCAGGTGCTTCAATGAAAATTGGCAGTTTGAACATTCATTGCAGGAAAAAAAAGGAACATGTATGATCTGGAAAACATTACAAATGCTTCCAAATACCAGGGATGCCAATTTTATGTATTCTAACTGCAAGATCATTCAGATGGGTTTATTCCAGGTTACAAAAAATATAATTATAGCCATGGTTCATTTCAGAATACTGACTTTCTGGGAGATATAAAGGTCAGAATCTAGAAATCTAAATATCTCTAAATCTAAATATAATATGCTCTTAATCCTCTTTCTTCCACAACTGAAGGTCCCATATCAGTTGTCAGGGATAATTTTACAAACAGCTAGTATTAATGACAAAGATTTTTTGTAATGGAAAAACATGAATGTGGTTGAGTTTATCCAATATCTTAAATATTGTTTTAGATATTTTAATTCTCATGTGTCCATGAAATATTTAGAACCAGAGCTTTAAGGACATCTTCCACTGCAGAGAAATTCATGCACTCAAATGGGAGTTATGTATGTCCCAAAATTCAGAGATTGCTATAACTCTTTCAATGCCTTTTCAAACAAATAATAATAATTAATCAGTCATGCTGACATGTGCCTGTTTAAAATCCCCTTTAAAAACTCAAATTCATTCTTAATATTATTTAATTTAGAATACTTCGGCTAGGGAATTTTTAAAAATTGTTCACTTCAGTTTTTTCTACTTTTATGTGGAATATCTGAATTTATAGGCGTCTTGTCTTTCTTTAATTTCCAACCAAATCTCCACCCATCTTGATATAATATATAGCCTCCCTTTAGACCTAAAAATATAAATTAATTTTCACCTATTGGGCATTAAGCAAATCTATATATAAGAAGGCAAATAGGTAGTTGAAGTAATACACAAGAACCACAAAACTCTACCAAATAAATTTATGGTATTTGTGCGAAACTAGATTGTTTTGAGCCAATTCAGATGTGGAGAATAATATCTCAGTTTTTGAAGTTGCTAGTATGATATGCTGAAATTTATTGCAAAAGAACTAGGCTACATCCTTTTTCCTCTAATGGGCAGGCAGACTGAAACTGAAGCTCTTATCACATTGTTGAATGGATGAGGGAGAATCATTTATTTGTTGTACTCTGAGATCTAAGGTGACTTGACTGCCATCTCCTATTACAATTATGGGCTGCTCATTTATCTCAGGGGTATATATTCACTAACAGTCTATTTTCACATTGCACAATATATTTTGCTCAGAGCAGTCCCACTAAACCCTTCCCACTCCCGCCATCAGTGTCACTCAAATGGCATTAGATTTTCTTTAGGATTTATTTGTTTAAACATAAATGGCCACAGAAGTAAAATCTTATAGGTGTTCCATTGATGAAGATTTTCCCCTCATACAGCCAGACTGAACACTGATGCCATCGGATGCCATTGGCGGTGGGTGGCATAATGCTCTGGGCCCGAATGTTCCTCATTTATAAAAGCTATAAGTTGTAGATCCCCCAAATAAAGGTTCACGTGTACAGATGTATATCACAACTCAGATACTACAGGCAATTTATATCCTGTACATCTTGATAAATATAATACTTTCCAAAGCACTATAGCTCAGCATCATCCAAATACTGAAGTGACAAATCCTGTAATAACTGACTCCAATAAAGTTGTAGCAAGTTCAACCATAAATCACATTAAGCCTGGATTAGGAAGAATGCTTAGCGTTTTACCAAGCTACAGGTATATATGGAAGAAAGAGATGAAGTTGCTGATTTTGAAAAAAAAAATAAGCAATCTTGTTAGTATTTTGGATCAGAGGACCTCAAGAGGTTTGAGATATACAGGCTATACTGGAAAGTCAGAAAAAAAACTGAATGGTAGTCCACTTATTTTGGGTGTCAAGAAGACTTCATCAAATTATTCAGGTAGTTATAAAAAGAAAATCTGAATTTGAGGGAATGTTTTCTTTCTTTTAATATTTAATTCTATACTTTTTTCTAGTGCCTGTGTGCATGTATAAATAGTACCCTTCTCACCCCTAGGAGTGCTGTGTGTGTCTTCCTTAATCTTGGGTCCTCTACCAGAGGCTTGGGAGTTGTGGGTTCTGTGCAATAACTTAACTGTTACTAGCACTGCATATTTCTGGACAGAATGCTCTAAGCTTGTTCCTGGGATCTGTTTGAGCATTCTCCCAGCTTAAGAATCACAGCCCTGAGTGTCCTTATCACCACTGGACCATGTTGGCCTTTACTTTCTACGTCCTCTGTAGTTCCTCCTTCCGGCCCTGGTACTTCTTCAGATTCTCACACTCTTTCTTCCTGATGTTGCTGTCACTTGGCACCACTACATTTATCATCACTGCTGTCTTCTAGTCTTTGATACATGGTTGATTGGCCGATACCTACCTGACAATTTCTATCTGGAAGTCCTACAGAATTTTAGCTCTATTAATCTCCACAACCCTCTGCAGAATCTTCCATCAGGACTTGGGAGTTCTATCCCATACGCTGTGCAGATGTTCCTGTGCACAATGCCAGCTATTAGGTTGTACCATTCAGTGTATGGTTTTCCTGCCTGTATGTTACACTGCCACAATATGTTGGACAGTCTCTGAAGCCTCTATGATTGTCTCTACTTTGGATCCTGTCCAGTGTGACAAACACTTCTATGGATCTGCAGCTTAGTGCCTGTTTTTGTACTGATATGGATCAATGCCTTAGTGCTATCATGTGCCTATTTAAATAATTCCATTCTCACACCTAGGTGCTACTGTTTATGTATGTATATATGTATGTATGTATGTATGTATACACATAGACACACACACATATTCCTTTCCCTCCAAATAACTCAGAAAGTTATGAGAATAGGTGGTACCTTGCTCAATAGTAGCAACTGTGAGAGGGATCTTGGAGTCCTAGTGGACAATCACTTAAATATGAGCCAGCAGTGTGCTGCAGCTGCCAAAAAAAGCTATTACAGGGCTAGGCTGCATTAACAGAGGGATAGAATCAAGATCACATGAAGTGTTAATTCCACTTTACAATGCCTTGGTAAGGCCACACTTGGAATACTGCATCCAGTTTTGGTCACCACAATATAAAAAAGATGTTGAGACTCTAGAAAGAGTACAGAGAAGAGCAACAAAGATGATTAGGGAACTGGAGGCTAAAGCATACAAGGAACGGTTGCTAGAATTGGGTATGTCTAGTTTAATGAAGAGAAGGACGAGGGGTGACATGATAGCAGTGTTCCAATATCTCAGGGCTGCCATGTAGAAGGGGGACTCAAGCTATTCTCCAAAGCACCTGAAGGCAGGACAAGAAGCAATGGATGGAAACTAACCAAAGAGAGATGCAACCTCGAACTAAGGAGAAATTTCCTGACTGTTAGAACAATTAATCAGTGGAACAACCTGCCTCCAGAAGCTGAGAATGCTCCAACACTGAAAGTTTTTAAGAAGAGACTGGACAGCCATTTGTCTGAAATGGTATAGAGTTTCCTGCCTGAGCAAGGGGTTGGACTAGATGACTGTCAAGGTCTCTTCCAACTTTATTATTATTATTATTATTATTATTATTATTATTATTATTATTGTTGTTGTTGTTGTTGTTGTTGTTGTTGATCATTGCACAGTCAGCCAGATGTTCAGACTGGATTTGGCATTTTTGTCTACCTATCGAGTCCTTACCAAGGACCTGGGATAGGCAAATTTGGATGTTTGATGGTATTATAGATATTGTCACAGGATGGAAGCAGTTCCTAGTAAGGCCGCCTTTTGCAATTGACTAATGGTGAATTTGTCAATGCCAATGGTGTTCAAGTGGAGTTCCAGTTGTTTTGGGATTGCACCCAAGGGGCCTATTACTATTGGTACTACCTTTGCTTGCCTTTGCCACAGTCTTTCTATTCCTATTCGTAGGTCTCTGTATTTTGTTATCTTCTCCAGTTCTTACTCGTCTATTCTGCTGTTTCCAGGCACTGCCACATCCACTATCCAGACTTTTTTGTCTTTCTTATCGACAATTGTTAAGTCCGGGGTGTTATGTTGCAGGTGCTTGTCTGTTTGAATTCTGAAGTCCCAGAGCAGTTTAACTTTATCATTTTCTATGACTTTCTCTATGTTATGGTCCCACCAGTTCTTGCTTACAGGCAAATGATATTTCTTGCAGATCTTCCAATGCACCATTGTTACTACTTTGTCATGCTGCTGTTTGTAGTCAGTCTGTGCGATCTTCTTGCAGCAGCTTATCAGGTGGTCCACTGTTTCTTCAGCTTCTTTGCATAGGTGGCACTTACTGTCTGTTGCTGTCTTCTCAATTTTGACTTTGTATGCATTTGTCCTTAAGGCTTGGTCTTGTGCAGCCAGAATTAGTCCCTCGGTTTCTTTCTTCAACTTTCCTGCTCTTAGCCATTGGCAGATCTTGTTATTATCTGCTTTCCCAGCTATTTTTTTAATGTACTGGCCATATAGTACTTTGTCTTTCCATGCCTCTATTCTGTTCTTCATTTGGTCTTTTATTATTATTGTTGTTGTTGTTGTTGTTGTTGTTATTATTATTATTATTATTATTATTATTAAAAATATACAGAATGAGTGCTACAAAGGTACAAATCAGCACCTCAGGGAGAAGAGTAGAACTCATAGTTTCTAGTCCAGTGCTGCTCCTGCCTTCCACTAAAGTGGTTCACACATTCATTTGTATGGATAGATAAATATATGAATGGATAATGCATGAGGTAATTTTCCATGAATAATCAGATTTGCATTTAGCTCTTCTACTTCATTCCTCTATTGAGAAACCCTGTCATTTATCTACTAGGAACAGATGCTTTATTGTAAACCTACATAAATGCTTAGAGATATCAGTCAGGAAGAAAAACATTTTAATTAACCTGAGAATCAAAGAAATGTGGATTAGTTGTGATGTGAAGTTGAAAGCCAATTGAGATTAGAATGGTGTGAAATACCGGAGCCATCAAAAAGTGAATTTTCTCAGTAAAATTGCTTCATAAAACTTTAAATTGAGGTGGAGGCCATTTAATATATTTTAAAAACAGGAGAAGTTTAATACATGGAAGTTTCTCACAGAATTAATATGCTTTAGAGTTTACTTTTGCTTTATACTCACAGTGTAAACTGAAAAAAAAAACCCTAAACAAAATAAACTGCTTCATTTTCTTTTATCTAATACGTTGTTTACCTGAAATGTGCACAAGAAAAGTTCTCCGGGGAGTGAGAACGTGTATATATGCAAAGATATTTTTATACTTAACATCTCCAAGATTCTGATAATTCAGAATCTTGGAGCTGTTAAGTATAGAAGCATCCTTTCATTTTCTCAATAAATTCCAATGGACAGATATCTAAAGCAACTTCACCTTCTGCTAATATCCGCATCCGGCAGGAATAACCTTTTAAGAGAAGGATGAAACCTGAGCCCAGAACTGTTAAAACAGCATTCTACCTCTTTTTTAAAATTCCACACTTCTCTTTTTCTAGCATGCTGCTTTTTTCTCTTTCATTCAGACATCTCTTTCTGGTATTCTGTCCTTTTCTATTAACTCATCTAACCATCATGAAAACAGAGTGATTTTTTTTTCAGTGATCAGATTCTATTCTTTCAAAGGACTTTTGAAGTTAGGATGAGGATCATACAAAATTTGAGTAGGAGCTACTTGCGAGTCAAGCCTCAGAGACTACTCACTTCTGGTTTATATAGTTCTGTTCAGATAAATCTCCTTTGCCAGAAATACTATAGCCACATTCATACACCTCAGTTATGTGATTTGCTAAAGAAGGAAGAAACAGAGACATTCACCTTTTATACAGTTTTATATTTCTGTTTTGTTCATCCTTGGAAAGAGAGAGTGTGAGAGAGAGAGAGAGAGAGGGAGGGAGGGAGGGAGGGAGGGAGGGAGGGGGGGAGATGCATTTTGAATTTCTAATGTTCTTAAGTATTGCCGGCAATATTGAGGAATATTATTAAAATGCAAATGAAGGATGGAAAAAGAAAAATGCTAAATTTGTTTTTCAGAGATTGGTCTTTAACTTAGAAGAACTTATATATTTCAGCATTTTCTGATGAATAAAAGTAAAGATTTTTTTTTCATTTCTTTGTGACATTTTTATCCCACCTTTGCTACTTTAGAAAAAGCCAAAGAAGGAATATTACTCAATCCAAGTGACTGCTTGATACAAATGGACACACAAACATGTTTAAGCTTGATTATTTTTATGTATATTATTTGTTTTATTGATTTCTCATCATTCTAAAATAGTTTATATAATATTCTTCTAATTTTATCCTTATAACAACAATTCAATGAAATGCTGGGAAACAGTCATCCAGCCTAATGTGGCTGAAAGTGGACTCAAACCTCCTTCTCACATTCAATCCATAACTTAATATTTATGTTTACTGACTCTCATGTTCAACTGATTGACTAAGTATGTATCATCAAATTAGTGTCAACTCATAGTGACCACATAGACCTTTCTCAGAACTATCTGGAAACCAAACTTCCAAGAGTGCACTCATTATTAATCCATCTATCTTCTGCAGGTCCTGATCTTCTTCTTCTTCTTTTCTACCTTATCTGGTAACATAGTGTTCTCAAGAAAGAAATTATTTGTTTTCATAATGTGTCCAAAATATGATAATCTGAGCCTGGTCATTTGTGCCTCAGATTAGAATTTTGGATTGAAGTAGACTACCATCCATTAGTTAGTTTCTTGGCTATGCATGGCACTCTCGGGGGTCTTCTCCAAAACCAAAGGTCAAAAACATCAATACTCTTTCTATCTTACTGTTTCAAAGTGCAACTCTCACTTCTACAGAGCATCATGAGGAAAATAATTACCTGCACAATTCTGGTCTTTCTGGGTACAGATACATCACAACATCTGAATATCTTTCCCAAAGGTTTTCATACTCTAACAAGTGCTAACCGGTGTCATATTTCTTGACTGCCAATTAGATTATTTGATACTTGATCCTAAAGGGCAAATGGCATCCTAAATGCTAATTACTTGGTCTTCTTCTTTATATGAATTGAACTTCTTCTTTTTCACTGTGCTGTTTGGCTTTCATTAATAGAACTTGTATATTATTTGGATTTTCAGCTATCAAAGTAGGGTCTTCTGTATCATGCAGGTTATTGAGATCTTCCTCAGTGGCATGTTGAGTGCCATCTGACCTGAGGATCCCATCATCTGGATGCTATAAACAGGAAATATATATTTTAGTCAAATAAATTTTGTGGGTTTTTTCTGCATTGACAAATGTTTTAAGACAGATGATAGCAGTTTCTGTGAATTATGTTCCTGTCCATGCAATGATGAAGGAATGGTTTTGCTCTATGTCTAAATCACAGAATTAATAATGTAATCAATGCCTGCCCCAGCTGTGTACTTTGGAAGGGGATCCAAGCTTTATTTAGGCATCACTCTTTGTTTATCAGATTGAAGGCAGATCTGGGGACATTTTTTCTCCTTTCTATTCCTTGCAATATAGTTAGAAGGATGAAATACAAAGCATTGTGGGAGAGTTCTGTAAGATTCAAGCTACTGAATTCTGGAATATTTAAAAGGAAGCTTAGTCATTTCTGTGTGAAAAAGAAAATTTCTGGCCAATTGAAAAATTGAGAAATGGAAAAAACATTCAGAATGAATCCTGACTGCAAGAAATGTTCTTATTATTCTTATTAGAAATATTAAGGTTATGCAATCAGCACTAATCCGATTCAGTTTTTCAGTTCAGGACATTAATATAATCTAATTTCATGATTCAAAACAATTTAGAAAAGTAAGCTGATTCAATTTTCTGTTAATTTAGAAGCTATGGTGTTGCACATGCACAAAAGTCCTCCAGATCTTCAGCAATTGATTCTGCTACATCATACTTGATTGGAGGATTCAGTACAACTTTCTAATTTATTCAGAAATTTCATTTGGAGATGTATCAAACCAGCTTCTAATTGTATCTCCAAGCTAAATCTGTCCACAGCCTGAAGAAACAATAAATCTAACTTTGCATTACTTATGGACCATTTTCCATATATAAATAAAAAGTTATGGGTGACAGAAAATTGTCTTTCATTTTCTGCCTCAGATAAAATCATAATTACTATCTCACCCGAGGGAATTCATCCCAAGGTGCATAGCTAAATGAATATGGAGATTCTCGGTCATCCAGGTTAAGGTTGTCCCAAAAGTGCTTTTTCCAAAGGCAGAACCGAAAAAGCTTCTTGGATGAAAAGCAAAATATCTTCAAGGAAACCCAAAGAAAGTCCAGATGCCTTTGGGAAAAGCACCTTTGGGTCACCCAAGGGAAGTAGCCATGTTAATTTGTGGAATCCCTTCAACACAAACTCAAGACCTTTGTGGCACCTTGGAGACTAACCTTCACATAGATCTTTATGGATTCCCATCTTTCTTCCCATCAGCTATCGGGAGTAAAGTCCCAAGGAAGATTTTATATACTGTTCTTGGTGGAAGTGGAAAATGCATATAACTACTAATTTTTAGCTGCAAATTCAATCCTTGGCAAGAATGTGCTCTCTCCCATAGCCTTCTTTGATTCTTTCAAGGGGAAGAGAAGTTTTGTTCTTACAATAGCTCCCAAACTGACACTGAGATTACCTTGCTACCCTTGGGAAGGTGTATACCACTGCCTTGACTTTTTGATGGAAGACAGGCAAATCCCAGAGAGGGCAAAGAAAAGGAAAAAGGTTCCTTTATGTAAGCGTTTAATAGTATGTTTTACTACTAGTTGCTCTTTGGAAGCTGATAGAATTGAAAAGCAGAATAGAAAGTTGTGAAATGAAAACAAACAGAAAATAACGTAAGTTTAAATGGTAACAAAGAGCAGATTTTCTCTTGTTCTATATCTTAAGCTTATTAATGTTCTACCTATCACGGGGCTGATCTTTATTTACTTTTCACAACACATTTTAAACATTTAACCAGTCTTAGGCAATTGCCTCTATGAGTTTTAAAAGCTGCTTAAATGCATTGCTCCCTAATGCCATGGAAGTTGTTTGTTTGCTGTTTCAATAGATGATATTTTTAAAAAAATGAAAACAGCTTTGGATAATTCAGAAAAGCCATCTAATAATGTTTAAATAGAAAACAAATGAATCAGTATTGCAAAATTAAACCATAATTAGAGATCCTTATATAAGAAATATTGTATTGCATGTAAGACAGAGTGTACGTTAATATTACAAAAAGGATCAGTGTTATTCTAATTTAACTTTCTTGGCTGATGTGTTTCTTCTCTTATGCATTTTCCACCAGGCACCCTCGGTATTTGACTGCTTTCCAAACATATGGCAGCCTGCAGAAACAATAAATAAGTAGAAGGAAATGCAATTTGGCAAAATGCATATTATGCACATTTTTCTTAGGATTGTTTGGTAAATATTTATAAGCACTCGAGGTATTTGAAGTGTGCAGTTCTTTGAAAAGTGGCATTGGAATTAAGGCCTGTTTTTTCCTGCTTGTGTCAAAGGCTTTGCTTGCTTGTGTCTCGCTCTCTCTTTATTGGATTTGAATCAGAAGGCTGACACCACAGTTTCACATATTTTGAAACCCCATAAATTTTTAATGAATGAAAACTTGGATAAAAAAAACTGATCTCAAACCTAACCATTTGAATCAGAGGTATCATCCATAGTGGGGAAAGTGGTTAGAAATACTCAAAATGGTATCTGCAACGGTGCAATTAACCCCTCTCCCCCTCTGTTTCACATTTGGCATACACGCAATTCATGCCATTATTTAGAATGAATGAAAAAAAACCAAGTAAAAGCACTGTAAATACTGCAAAGCTTGCTGTGGTATAGTATTTTTATTTGGTAATGGTCTGGATCTGTCTCTTTTCTCTCCTGATGCTAATGCCTCAGTGGGCTTTCGGAACAAAAGACTAGATAAAGAAGCAAGCCATTATGTCTATTAAATAAAGGACAGGAAATAAAGTGAGAGTTTTCTTTCTTCTGAGGCTATGATATATTTAGCTACTTTAAAGGACAATCCCAGTCTTCAAAGCCAATGAGTATCTATCAAATAGATTTTCAGGATGGGGCCAAAGAAAAATCTCAGATGGAACTCTTTCCCTATACTTTGCTCCTAAACTAATAAGTGGAAGGGCTAGAATGAGAGAGTTGGAATGCCTACTAAACCATAGCTCCAGGAGGACTTTTAAAGTATTTTAAAGCTATTGGGCTATTAGTGTTTTTCTAATCTTGGATATTGCCCTGCAAACATTTCATTATATGAGGGAAACTTTCATGTTCCTGTTATTTTTCCCACCAAAGTGGTACCTATCTATCTATTTGCATTTGCATGCTTTCAAACTGCTAGGTTGGCAGGAAAATAATTCCTAATGTTAATATACCACAGATTTATTTATTGATTGATTGATATTTCATACATCTTCCTCGGAGACTGCTCCTGAGGTAAGTAAACTCAAAGTAGAGGATGCATAGTTGAAACAGTATAAGTACTTTAGTTTTATTTTATACCCTACAAGTCAACCAGTTTTTGATTCTCGTGGAAATATCTTTGCTGCATCTCAGAAATTTTTAAGCTGTTATTCTTTTATTAATTAGCAGCAGTACCTTGATTGTTCTCTTCTAACAAATATTCAGAAGCATACTTATTTTAGTTCCTTCTGAATTGAGAATGTGTATAGATTTGAACAGCTGTAACAGTATTAGAGGATTCATTTAGAAATAATCAGCAGATAATTACAGAGGGCCCACTTAAATTGCAATGAATGGCAAGTACCAGTAGCTCTTTCAAAAAAGCAAAAATTACACATTTTTATCTCCACAGGGACCACAAGGAGCAGGAAAAGTCTAATTTGAAAACCTTGTGTTATGAATGAGTTTGAAAAACTGTCATTGTAAATTTTAGAAGGAAATAATGTTCTGATTATTTCTTCAGATGGATATCATCAGTAGAATATAATAATTAAAATGAATATTTTTTTAACTAGTCCAAACATGCACCTCCAAGTGTCTTGCATCATCTCAAACCAGTCCCATCAAGATGCTCAGTCTGTTATTTAGTCCTCTAATGTAGATTCCAGATGCTGTAGTTATACAATTAAAAGCCCTTTACAGACCTTTGAGTTCAATATGAGAATGTGGTAGACTGAAGGGCTCAAAATGTTGGGTTGAAGACCTACTTTCCCTTCTTACATACTGTATGTAGGTCACAGGAATAGCTACACAGAGCTACCCAAGATTCTCCTGTATGCATTTTTATTTCATTTACGTTTTTACATTCCTAGACTATTTCAAGGGCTTATCAGTTATTATATTACCATGTGCTACATTTGTTTTGCCTTTGGCTATTGCTGAAAGCTGGGATGTGTGTAGGTTTTATATTTATTATGTTTTCAGACAAAAACAAATTAGAGTCTGAAGCCTGACCACTATGAAGCTTTTCAAATTCCAGAAATGGTCTTGAAGGAAGTTTTGCATGAAACTCTTAAAGGACAAAAAAATGTGCATGGCCCTGTACAGTGAAACAATTTTTTGCTTATACATTTGTGTACCCCTTCTGAATCTTCTGCATATAGAATGTGTTAACTTAGTGCATATTGTAGGAGTTTTTTGGATTACCAAACCTATACATCCATATACTTATACTTCAGAACTGAAAAAGCATCTGAAAAGACAATGGTTTTAGCCACTGCCATTTTTTTCCTCTGAATTCCTGATAAACTCAACATTTTGCTGTAATTTATAGTTTCAATAGTAGTAGTAATTATTTCTCTTTTTATGTTGCCCTTTCCCAAAAAATTAGGCAAGCACATTCCTTAGTTTTTTTATTTGTAGCAGTGATTGTTATATTTAAATTATATTAATCCCAGATGGCATTCATAAACTTTCATCTGATGTTCCCTAAGTTTTATTTTCAACATTGCTCAAAAAAACTAAAGGCCTGAATAACACCTACTGCCTGTTCTTTTGGCTGATCTTGGGTCACAAAATAACACTTTATTCCTTGGAAGTTTTTTTTTTATCTCCAAGGCGCCATATCTTGTCGTTTCATGATCTTTATCACAATTCTCTGCAGCAAACTCTCAGATGTAATAAACTCTATTTGCCAATATTTTCTAAGCACAATTTCCTAAGAAATGTAGTAAAATAAAGGGCTTTGGGGCTGCAGCATATTGCTGCTAGTCAGTTGATACAAGCGTGTGATTCAACATGATATTTTGGCAAGGCACTTGTGAGTTTAGAAGCAGAAAAATACCTTAATATATATCAATGTATTCACACGCTGTTTTCACAATTACTAATTAAGGACTGGCCCAGTGTTATATGCTGGTAAATAAATGCATAGAATTGGGAACAACAATTCCTATGCTGCAAGAAACCATACCCTTGTACTAATGCACCAATCAATTCAGGGTAATGTGCTGATGGAATGTTATCTGTCTGTCTGTCCATCTGTCTGTCCATCCATCCATTCATCCATCCATCCATCCATCCATCCATCCATGCATTTATCTAGTTTTAAATAGATAAATAAAAATTAACTCAATCTTATATTGAATAAAGAAAACAAAAAAGAGAAAGAAGAAGAAAATAAAAGTGCAGGAAAAAAGGATAAAAATAAATAGAATAAAAATCTTCCATTTTCCTCTGCAGGAAATACAAATACAAGTCGTTTGAAATGGTATAGGGTTTCCTGCCTGAGTGGGGGGTTGGACTAGATGACCTCCAAAGTAGCTTCCAACTTTATTATTATTGTTGTTATTGTTATTATTATTTATGATTATAAATTTATCTCTAATTCTATGATTACAAAAATAAGTTAACTTTTTATTAGCCTTTTTTTCCCTAATCATCAAAACCACATTATAAGTGCATTTTTTCCATTTCCTTATGTCTTTAAGAGGTTTCCAATCAGTAATGGAGTGCTATGTATCAACAAGGGATTCCACGATAGCAACCGGAAACCTGACAGGCTGCAAGAAAGCCATAGTTTTATTAAAATTCATCTTTTCCCACCAAAAGCTGTCCTCATTGTCTCTGTTACACTAGAATTTAGCTTGTGGCTCCCAATTACAGGGGTAATAGCTTCTGTCTAGCTAACAGCTAGGACAGCTGGCTCACACAGAGTAAACCCATCTTTTTCAATGACAAAAATGCAGATACACAAAAATTGATACCACACATAGAATAAATCATTTTTGACATCACAAATTTCATACATAATTCACACTGTTTGAGGAGAATTTTCTGCTGCCAAATGGAAGTGTCCAGGAAGAAAGGGCATTACAAGAAGCCTGGGGTTTCAATAAGTTTTATGAGTTGGTATGCCTTGGGTTACACAGTCCCATGTCTCTTTCTACATTCCTTGGATATGATATAAAATCCAGCATATATCAAGTCACAACCTTTTTATCCTCAAGTTCTACATTAATCAGAACTTTTTTATAATAATATCTTGTCCAACTCCACAAAACTCATCACATCAACTCTCTTCATTGGTTATACAAATGAACTGTGCTGTAAGCAGTGGTGGGATTCAGCCAGTTCGCACCAGTTCAGCAGAACCAATAGCAAATTTTTTGTTGCCCAGGCCCAGAATGGACTTCCAGAAGCAGCATCCACACAGAGAATTGGTTGTTCACATATTTGAATCCCACCACTGGCTGCAAGCCTTAATATGGAGTCACTTGGGCCTATTTTATCACAATCACCCATACAGTAGCACAATCCCATGCTGTGAGGTGTGAAAATAAGCACCATTGTACTTGCAGAAGATTCCGTACCCAATCCGTGTGAATTCTCAGCAAGGCTAGAAAAACCCCTGCCAAAAAATCCCAAAGAGTTACTGCCAATTATTATTGACAATGTTGGGCTAAATAAACTAATGTTTTAATTCAGTATGTCATATTTCTAAATTGTTGACCCTTTATCCAAGAGTATTGAGGAAGATTTGCTTGCTTGCAAACTTCCAACTAGCTGGGGTTCCCACACACATTTTCCTGTTGTGTAGGATCATATAGGATGTCATGTTCCATCAAGGCTTTAGTAATGATAGCCAGTGTTAGCTTAGGATGAGAAGAGATGATGTAGCATGATTGAAGAAAGCATATCTTTACACTAGGAACTTGGTAGTTTTTACTGGTATGGTCAATAGGTTCAGAATTTCAAGAGTAATACTAAGGTTGTTAGGTTGAGGGCTCAGTCTGTATAATTATATACTGTCTTCTTTCAGTACATAGATTAACCATCTATGTACCAACTGCAGTGTTAAAATTATGTTCAGTTTTTATACTAGAACACTTGCATGTCCACTCATGTTAATAATTATTGGTCCTCAAATCAAATATTGATAAAGGAAATTCCTATTAACTATCTCCTATTAATGATATAATTAATAGGAGATAGTTAATAGAATCTTCCTTTATCAGTGTTAATTGATTATTTTAGAATGATATCCTACTATGAGGTAAAAGACGTTAAGGAGTCAGTTTTATGCCTACTGGATAAGGATTTCAATCTAAGTCCCTACTAGTATGATTCTCTAATTAATACACTTTAGGGACAATTTTAACTGCCATTTCTCATTTAACATTTATCATACTAATTAAGTGCAACAAGCATTAGAAAGCAATTTATTTACCTTATTTACAGTATAACATTGATATACTGTTTTTTTAATAGACATTAGGGTTCAATTCAACACAGGGAAAATTCAAAATAAAGCAGAGTAGAAAGTTTTAAAAGGGTTGATCCATAGAAGGCCTACACAGAATCCATAAAGCTGAAAAATAAAATGACATTTCACATCGTCAATAGATAGTCTGCAGATTTCTTATGTTGTGGTTGATTGCTTGATTATATATCTTTCCAAACTTAATTAACTCATCAAAGTTTAACTTACAGAGATATCTTGAATCTAGGAGAGCTTGTACAATAACTACCATTTGTATTTACTGGGTTTGGGTCCATCTACAGTATTAACTGTAGATGGACCCAAACCCAGAAAGGCTGAGCGCCAAAGAATTGAGGCCTTTGAACTATGGTGCTGGAGAAGACTCCTGCACCCTTGGACTGCAAGGCGTTCAAACCGGTCAGTCCTAGAAGAGATCAACCCCAACTGCGCTTTAAAAGGCCAGATCCTGAAGTTGAAACTCAAATACCTAATGAGAAGAAAGGACTCACTGGAGAAGGGCCTAATGCTGGGAAAGATTGAGGGCAATAGAAGAAAGGGACAACAGAGAATGAGATGGCTGGATGAGTCACTGAAGCAGTAGATGTGAACTTAAATGGACTCCAGAAGATGGTAGAGGACAGGAAGACCTGGAGGAACGTTGTCCATGGGGTCGCGATGGGTCGGACACGACTTCGCAATTAACAACAACAACACAGTATTAACTTCATGTTACATGTGTGGTAGCAGATCTTATGGGGGTCCATAGAGAGGAGTCTATCTAGGCTTCTTTTCTGTATCTTTAGCAGCTGGCATCTGTGGAAGTAGGAGATACTAATGGCTAATTTCTGCCTGAGTAAGCAAACCTAGGAGAGCAGGTAATATCCAGGGATGTACCCATACTGGTATATTTGAGTAGGCACGTCACAAATTTACATGAGGACCATTTAAACTTCTGATTGCTTTTGATATTTTATTTTGTAAAATAATTTATTTGCCCAAAGAAGAAACAAGTATTCAAAAAAGAAATTGAAACTAAAACTAAAATAAAACATGGTGCATGTACATGAAATATAATTACACCAGAGAGGATTTACTTTTTTGAACAATCAATGCAAAATTGATTATAACAGGTCATGTTGATCAGCCTTTATGTTTCTTCTGTAAAGAGCCAGTTCAAATGCTGAAGGTCAACATATTTCTTCAATGTATGTTTTTGCATCTGGGGGGTTATAGTTTCTTTCCTTCATCACCTTCTTTATTATGCTTCATTATAATTCTGATAAACTGAAAGGTCCTCAGAGATCAGCAAATTAGGAATCTTCAGTAAGATTCAACATTACATACATATTTTTAAATTTTAGTGCTGTTTTCAGTACAAATGTCTTATCTCTACTTCTAGACCCTGTATTTGTCTATTTATTATTATTATTGATCATCGCACAGTCAGCCAGATGTTCAGACTGGATTTGGCATTTTGTCTACCTATCGAGTCCTTATCCAGGACCTGGGATAGGCAGATGTTTGATGGTATTACAGATATCGTCGCAGGAGGGAAGCAGTTCCTAATAAGGCTGCCTTTTGCAATTGACTAATGGCGAATTTGTCAATGCCAATGGTGTTCAAGTGGTGCTCCAGTTGTTTTGGGATTGCACCCAAGGAGCCTATTACTATTGGTACTACCCTTGCTTGCTTTTGCCACAGTCTTTCTATTTCTATTTGTAGGTCTTTGTATTTTGTTATCTTCTCCAGTTCTTTCTCTTCTATTCTGCTATCTCCAGGCACTGCCACGTCCACTATCCAGACTTTTTTTGTCTTTCTTATCGACAATTGTTAAGTCAATTGTTAAGTCTGGGGTGTTATGTTGCAGGTGCTTGTCTGTTTGAATTCTGAAGTCCCAGAGCAGTTTAATTTTATCATTTTCTATGACTTTCTCTATTTTATGATCCCACCAGTTTTTGCTTACAGGCAAATGATATTTTTTGCAGATCTTCCAATGCACCATTGTTGCTACTTTGTCATGCGCTGCTTGTAATCAGTCTGTGCAATCTTCTTGCAACAGCTTACCAAGTGGTCCACTGTTTCTTCAGCTTCTTTGCATAGGCGGCACTTACTGTCTGTTGCTGTCTTCTCAATTTTGACTTTGTATGCGTTTGTCCTTAAGGCTTGGTCTTGTGCAGCCAGAATTAGTCCCTCGGTCTCTTTCTTCAATTTTCCTGCTCTTAGCCATTGCCAGGTTTTATTATTATCTGCTTTCCCAGCTATTTTTTTATGTATTGGCCATGTAGTGCTTTGTCTTCCCATGCCTCTATTCTGTTCTTCATTTGGTCTTTCTTGTAGGCCAGTTTGGTCTCTCCAGTAGTTAGTAAGCCTTCCTGATATACTAATTTCAGTGCATCTTCATCATTGTTCTTCAGATATTCTTCCAAAGCCATTTTTTCTTCTTCAACCATCTGATGTACTTGTAGCATTCCACGCCCACCTATTTGCCTTGGTAGATAAAGTCTATCAATGTCACTGCGTGGATGAAGGGCATGATTCATTGTCATTATTTTTCTGGTCTGCCTATCCATTGCTTTTAGTTCTGCTTGAGTCCAGTCCACTATTCCAGCTGTGTACCTAATGACTGGGATTGCCCAGGTGTTGATTGCCTTTATGGTATTTCCTCCATTGAGTTTGGATTTTAAGATCTTCTTCACTCTCTTGATGTATTCACCTCTAATCTTTTTCTTGACTTCAGTGTGCTTGATGTTGTCAGCTTGAAGGATACCCAAGTATTTGTAGTACTCTTCCTCATCCAGACTCTTAATGTTATTTTCGTGGGGCATCTTGATTCCTTCAGTTTTCATTATTTTTCCTTGTTTGATAGTAAGTGTGGCACATTTGTCCAAGCCAAACTCCATTACAATATCTTGGCTATATATACGGACAGTGTTGAGCAGCGATTCTATTTCAGATGATGTTTTTCCATACAGCTTCAGATCATCCATGTAAAGGAGGTGGGATAGTCTGGCAGATGTTTTTGATGTTTGATAGCCATGTCCTGAGTTATTCAGTATTGTTGACAGAGGAAACAGTGCAATAACAAATAGTAATGGTGATAATGAATCTCCTTGAAATATTCCTCTCTTGATATTAACCTCTCCCAGCTTCTCACCATTGATCTGCAACTGTGTCTTCCATTGTGCCATCGATCTTTGCACAAATTTTCTGATGTTTCTACTGACTCCTGTTATTTCTAGGCACTTTATTATCCAATCATGTGGCAGAGAGTCAAATGCCTTTTTGTAGTCAATCCATGCCACATTCAGGTTGGTCTTCCTTCTCTTGCAGTTTTCCAAGATCATTTTGTCTATTAGGAGTTGATCTTTTGTTCCTCTGCTATTGGGGCGGTTTCCTTTCTGCTCAGGTGGAAAGAGATTGTTTTCAACTAGATGCTGTTGTACTGCATCAGCTACCACACCAGTTAGTAATTTGAAAGTTGTTGGTAAGCAGGTAATTGGCCTGTAGTTACCTGGTGTTGCCCCTTTTGCTGGATTTTTCATTATTAGGTAGGTTTTCCCAGTTGTTAGCCACTTTTCAATTTCTCCTCCTTGTAGTATATTGTTGAATTGCTTGGCAATGAGTGGGTGTATAACAGTTAGATGTTTCAACCAAAACCCATGCAGTTCATCTTCACCTGGTGCTGACCAATTTTTGATTTTCCTTGCTCTTTTTTCTACATTTTTGTTGTTATTACTAGTTCTTTCATTTCAGCTTCTGTTTTATTTGCATCCACCTCTTTTAACCAAGCCGCATCCTTGTTGTATTTCTTTGGGTTATCCCATATCTGCTTCCAGAACTGCTGTTTCTTCCTTGTCAGGTACTGACTGATTCCTTGCAGTTTCTCCATTGATGGATTGGTAGAAATGTTTCTGATTGGATTGAAATTGGAGGTTCTGCCTATAGTTTGCAATTCGAGCTTCATATCTACTGATTTTCCTGGCTATAGCTGTTATTTGTTGCTTTATTATTTCCAGTGCTTCCTTGATCTTCCTTGTTTCTAAGTGGTATTTCTTGATTAGGTATTCTTTGGTCTTCTTGTTCTTCAGCTTCTTTTCTTTCATCTGTTCTAGCTTGCTTGCATGTGATCTTAACTTGCTGATCTTATTTTCTAGTCTAACCTTCCATTTTTGGGGTGCACTGTTTGTTTGTTTTTCTTTTTTGTTGATTTTACAACCCAGATATTCTGTTATAACTGCAGCTGTGCTGTACATTAGTTGGTTTGCTTCTTGCAGTGAACTGGTGCTTATACTTGATATTGCAGTATTTGCATCTTTTAATCCTTGTGCTAGCTGTTTCTTTGGAACAAGCTTCAATGCAGTAGCCTTATTCTGTTGTTTTTGTGCTGTTCTAGATGCTCAGTTATTCTTTGTTTCAATTCTTTTATTTCTTTAGTTAGAGGGTTTTGTTCTTCCTGAGGTAGAGGTGCCTCGTTTCCAAATGAGAACAGTTGTATATCTCTACTGGATTCCTTCACTGCCAACTCCCCTGGTTTGCCTCTACCTTCTGAATTACTTCTGGTAAGGCTTTGATTTCTTTGCCCTGGGTAAACCTTTGCAGTTCACCCAATTCTGTTTCTGTGAATACTTTATTTCATGTTATAAATTGGCGTTGATCTGCTAGTCTCTGTTCTGTTATTTCTGATTCTGGATGTTGTTCTTTCCAGAACTGGTGCATTCATTTTAGATATCCTCTTCTTGTTGGACTTGATCTGTAGTAACAGATCATTATTTCTTTGTTTTCAATCACTGTGTATCTGCGATGGGTAAACATCTTTTCTTCCAGTAGTTCTGCAGCTGCTGGCCCTGGTTGCTCAGCCAACAGTCCTGAGTCCTGTAACCCATTTTTCACCAGATATTCAGGAACTCCAATATCTAGCGCGGACCTTGTTAACCCGGGCGACGTCCGAGCCGGTATGGCATTCTGCAATTTACGTCTCATCATATTTTTTATGGGAGAGACACTCTTTGTCTGACTCCTCTGATGAGACCTGTCCAGTATGATTGAACCTCTGGCATAGCTCTTATCTTCCTCAGAGTACACAAGCCCCACAACCACATCAAGGTAGTGTCTCACTGGGGGATTATTATTATTATTATTATTATTATTATGATCATCGCACAGTCAGCCAGATGTTCAGACTGGATTTGGCATTTTGTCTACCTATCGAGTCCTTATCCAGGACCTGGGATAGGCAGATGTGGATGTTTGATGGTATTACAGGTATCATCGCAGGATGGAAGCAGTTCCTAAAAGGCCGCCTTTTGCAATTGACTAATAGCGAATTTGTCAATGCCAATGGTGTTCAAGTGGTGCTCCAGTTGTTTTGGGATTGCACCCAAGGAGCCTATTACTATTGGTACTACCCTTGCTTGCTTTTGCCACAGTCTTTCTATTTCTATTTGTAGGTCTTTGTATTTTGTTATCTTCTCCAGTTCTTTCTCGTCTATTCTGCTGTCTCCAGGCACTGCCACGTCCACTATCCAGACTTTTTTGTCTTTCTTATCGACAATTGTTAAGTCTGGGGTGTTATGTTGCAGGTGCTTGTCTGTTTGAATTCTGAAGTCCCAGAGCAGTTTAATTTTATCATTTTCTATGACTTTCTCTATTTTATGATCCCACCAGTTTTTGCTTACAGGCAAATGATATTTTTTGCAGATCTTCCAATGCACATTGTTGCTACCTTGTCATGCAATCTTCTTGCAACCACTTACCAAGTGGTCCACTGTTTCTTCAGCTTCTTTGCATAGGCGGCACTTACTGTCTGTTGCTGTCTTCTCAATTTTGACTTTGTATGCATTTGTCCTTAAGGCCTGGTCTTGTGCAGCCAGAATTAGTCCCTCGGTCTCTTTCTTCAATTTTCCTGCTCTTAGCCATTGCCAGGTTTTATTATTATCTGCTTTCCCAGCTATTTTTTTCATGTATTGGCCATGTAGTGCTTTGTCTTCCCATGCCTCTATTCTGTTCTTCATTTGGTCTTTCTTGTAGGCCAGTTTGGTCTCTCCAGTAGTTAGTAAGCCTTCCTGATATACTAATTTCAGTGCATCTTCATCATTGTTCTTCAGATATTCTTCCAAAGCCATTTTTTCTTCTTCAACCATCTGATGTACTTGTAGCATTCCACGCCCACCTATTTGCCTTGGTAGATAAAGTCTATCAATGTCACTGCGTGGATGAAGGGCATGATTCATTGTCATTATTTTTCTGGTCTGCCTATCCATTGCTTTTAGTTCTGCTTGAGTCCAGTCCACTATTCCAGCTGTGTACCTAATGACTGGGATTGCCCAGGTGTTGATTGCCTTTATGGTATTTCCTCCATTGAGTTTGGACTTTAAGATCTTCTTCACTCTCTTGATGTATTCACCTCTAATCTTTTTCTTGACTTCAGTGTGCTTGATGTTGTCAGCTTGAAGGATACCCAAGTATTTGTAGTACTATTATCATTATTATTATTATGGATCATCGCACAGTCAGCCAGATGTTCAGACTGGATTTGGCATTTTGTCTACCTATCGAGTCCTTACCCAGGACCTGGGATAGGCAGATGTGGATGTTTGATGGTGTTACAGGTATCGTCGCAGGATGGAAGCAGTTCCTAATAAGGCCGCCTTTTGCAATTGACTAATAGCGAATTTGTCAATGCCAATGGTGTTCAAGTGGTGCTCCAGTTGTTTTGGGATTGCACCCAAGGAGCCTATGACTATTGGTACTACCCTTGCTTGCTTTTGCCACAGTCTTTCTATTTCTATTTGTAGGTCTTTGTATTTTGTTATCTTCTCCAGTTCTTTCTCTTCTATTCTGCTATCTCCAGGCACTGCCACGTCCACTATCCAGACTTTTTTGTCTTTCTTATCGACAATTGTTAAGTCTGGGGTGTTATGTTGCAGGTGCTTGTCTGTTTGAATTCTGAAGTCCCAGAGCAGTTTAATTTTATCATTTTCTATGACTTTCTCTATTTTATGATCCCACCAGTTTTTGCTTACAGGCAAATGATATTTTTTGCAGATCTTCCAATGCACCATTGTTGCTACTTTGTCATGCCGCTGCTTGTAATCAGTCTGTGCAATCTTCTTGCAACAGCTTACCAAGTGGTCCACTGTTTCTTCAGCTTCTTTGCATAGGCGGCACTTACTGTCTGTTGCTGTCTTCTCAATTTTGACTTTGTATGCATTTGTCCTTAAGGCTTGGTCTTGTGCAGCCAGAATTAGTCCCTCGGTCTCTTTCTTCAATTTTCCTGCTCTTAGCCATTGCCAGGTTTTATTATTATCTGCTTTCCCAGCTATTTTTTTAATGTATTGGCCATGTAGTGCTTTGTCTTCCCATGCCTCTATTCTGTTCTTCATTTGGTCTTTCTTGTAGGCCAGTTTGGTCTCTCCAGTAGTTAGTAAGCCTTCCTGATATACTAATTTCAGTGCATCTTCATCATTGTTCTTCAGATATTCTTCCAAAGCCATTTTTTCTTCTTCAACCATCTGATGTACTTGTAGCATTCCACGCCCACCTATTTGCCTTGGTAGATAAAGTCTATCAATGTCACTGCGTGGATGAAGGGCATGATTCATTGTCATTATTTTTCTGGTCTGCCTATCCATTGCTTTTAGTTCTGCTTGAGTCCAGTCCACTATTCCAGCTGTGTACCTAATGACTGGGATTGCCCAGGTGTTGATTGCCTTTATGGTATTTCCTCCATTGAGTTTGGATTTAAGATCTTCTTCACTCTCTTGATGTATTCACCTCTAATCTTTTTCTTGACTTCAGTGTGCTTGATGTTGTCAGCTTGAAGGATACCCAAGTATTTGTAGTACTCTTCCTCATCCAGACTCTTAATGTTATTTTTGTGGGGCATCTTGATTCCTTCAGTTTCATCACTATTTTTCCTTGTTTGATAGTAAGTGTGGCACATTTGTCCAAGCCAAACTCCATTACAATATCTTGGCTATATATACGGACAGTGTTGAGCAGCGATTCTATTTCAGATGATGTTTTTCCATACAGCTTCAGATCATCCATGTAAAGGAGGTGGGATAGTCTGGCAGATGTTTTTGATGTTTGATAGCCATGTCCTGAGTTATTCAGTATTGTTGACAGAGGAAACAGTGCAATAACAAATAGTAATGGTGATAATGATTCTCCTTGAAATATTCCTCTCTTGATATTAACCTCTCCCAGCCTCTCACCATTGATCTGCAACTGTGTCTTCCATTGTGCCATCGATCTTTGCACAAATTTTCTGATGTTTCTACTGACTCCTGTTATTTCTAGGCACTTTATTATCCAATCATGTGGCAGAGAGTCAAATGCCTTTTTGTAGTCAATCCATGCAACATTCAGGTTGGTCTTCCTTCTCTTGCAGTTTTCCATGATCATTTTGTCTATTAGGAGTTGATCTTTTGTTCCTCTGCTATTGGGGCTATTATTATTATTATTATTATTATTATTATTATTATTATTATTATTATTATTATTATTATTATTATTATTTGTACCTTCGAGTCATTGTTGATGCCTGGTGAGCTCCTGGACCAATCCCTGCTGTTTTCTTGGCAAGATTTCAGAAGTAGTTTATCACTGCCTATTTCCTAGAGCTGAGAGAGAGTGACTGGTCCAAAGTCATCCTGCTAATTTGTGCTAAGGTGAGACTAGCCCTCACTGTATCCTGGTTTCTAGCCTGGTGCCTTAACTGCTACATCAAACTGACTTTCTCTAGTCCTCTGTACAGGTATTAAATAATTATGTGCGAAGGCCAAAACTATTGGCAGAGATTAATTATTATTGCTATGCTTTGTCACACAATCAGCCAGACGTTTAGACTGGATTTGAAATTTTTGTTTACCTATCAAATCTTTCCCAAGGATCTGGGATAGACAGATATTGTTGTTTGATGGTGTACAAGGTACCATCACAGGATGTAAGCTGTTCCAAGTAAAACTACCTTTTGCGACTGACTGATGGTGATTTTTTCACTGCAGATGGTGTTCAAATGGTGCTCCAGATATTTTGGGATTGTACTATTGGTATTATCTTTGTTTACTTTTGCCAAATTCATTCCATTTGCAGGTCTATATTTTTGTGATTTTTTGCCAGTTTTTCTTTTCTATTCTGCTTTCTCTAGGTATTCCAATGTCCACTGCCAAACTTTTTTTGTCTTGTTTATTAACAATAGTTAAGTCTGAGGTGTTGTGTGGAGAGATTGTTACTCCTAATAGTAATTTTGACAGCCAAAGTTAGTGATACGAATGAAATGATGAAGTTGCAATGTGACAGTGATGTGATGATTTGGCAGCATAAAATTTTAGTAGCATAATCTTGGGATATTTCAAGCACTTTAAACATATAAACTGTATATGATTTGGTAGACTGCCCTGTAGTAATCACTCCTTAGTCATTGAAGGGTGCAAAGAAATGGCCACCTTTACGCAGCCTTTTATTGTTTATATAGAGGTTTGCAAATAGCAAAAGATACAGCATGACAACAGCATTTCATTGGCTAAAATCCTTTACCAATCCTCAAGAGTAAAAAGCTAGAGGCCATAAACAGGGAAACTTGTTGTTCCACCAGCCAGCTTTATCAAACTGGCAAGGTCACACAGACCTGCGTACTTTCACATCACCATGGTGATGTGAGGGGGGGGGAGAAGATAGATGCAGAATAAAGGCACAAGCGTTTGGGGCGCAGTTTTCCGCACACGACTTTCGCCTGTCTCTCATCTCTACATCTCACTCCTTTTTGTTTTGTTAGATGAAATATCGCCATAAGCGGGGTTAATAAAAGGATTATAATCAGGAGAGGAGCATCCTTGCAGTTGTTAATATAGGGCCAAAACTTGACCCTGAGGCAATGTGAGAGAGGATCTACTGGGATTTAAAGCTCTAATACATATATTGCAAAATGAAAGAAATACATTACATAAACAGCACCCATAAAGATCCTAAGGTACCAATTTTCAAATCAAAGGCCAAACTGTGTAAAATTTAAATCTGATGCTGGATGGTTCATGAATTATCAGAAATATTGAAACAATACATTTCCTCAAAACGTTTACAACCCAAATGCTGGTGTAGAAGCAAATAATCAATTGCAGCGTGATTTTGCAAAATAGCTTTTCAAATTTTGCAGTTCATAGTTGATCGCTGAAATAGTTGAAGAAGTAGTATTAATTGTCTTTGCCAAATTTCATGTAATAGCATTAATGTTGAGGTGGGCACGAACAGCAAGTCCTGGCACACCCACTAGAGATATAGCCAATGCTACAAAATAAGGTTGTCTCAGAGTCACAAGTGTTGTCTAGCATGACATCACGTGGAGAATGGTTCATGTGAACTTGTTGTTTGGAAAGCAAAACAGGAATCAGCTGGCTGAGGCAACATTGCACTTCACTAATATTAGCAGGAATATAATTTAAAGTTTCTTGACCACACATAAAAAAACCCTCCTTGCAGTAGCCAAGCATGTCCAAAAAGAAAGGAAGTCTCTATTGAAGCTGTGCAATTTAAAGCAGGTGAGCCAATGCGATGTCAGTGAGGTTTTTTAAGCAATAATCTCCCACAGTCAGTGAAGATTTGAATTACTGCAGAAGGGGTGCAAACAAAGACTAAACATGTAGAAAGCAAATTACATGTAATACATTTCAGATAAACAAAAGAAGTCATTTTGTGTGATGTTAGATTCTGCTTCATTCGTTGTTCGAATGATTGTTTGAGTGGGATGACAGTTGCAGTTGTCAAAGGGCAGATGTTAATGATCAGACATAAACAAATGATGGATAAGAAATTTGCAGTTAAAACCGCAAAAATGGCAGCACACAGATTCTCGGGGATCAAGTTCTTTACATCTCCCCACGTCACTGGCTGCCTGGCATGTCAGGATTGGATTACTTGCTGTGCCATCTGTAGAGTCACCCTTGCCATTTCTGGGACTGGGTCCAGGGACTGGTGCCATGACATCCCTGGCTGGGTGATCACAACGCGCTGGAATCTGCAAAGGTCCTGTTGGAGCAAGCACAGCAGCATAGCCCCGCCCCCAAGTGATCAGAGGGACTGGTCCCAACCATGCTTTGTCTGGTAATGCCCGATATGCCAGAGGTGAAGGCAAGCTTGTTTTCTGTTGAGAGTGTCTCTGATAAGCAGTCAAATTTGGAATGGAAATATTCAATTGGTGTAATATAAATAATACTTTTTGAACCTGTTGTATTACCCACGACAAATTGGGTATCCTAGATAATCCGTCCTTTTTTATTTGTTTGTGAAGGCAGTCCTTTAAAGACCAATTAGCACGTTCCACGATAGCTTGACCCGTGGAATTATAGAGAAGACCATGAGTAAAAACAATATTTCAGGTTGTATAAAATTGTCCAAAGAAAGATGAAAAATAACATGTGAACCTGTTTCCCCTCATAGAGGTGGGGGAAATTGTTTCTAAATACCTATTTATGAATATACATTTTTAAAAAGCCAAAAAAAGAAAACATGGATAATGTCCATTTGTCATAGTTGATTAGAGACAAAACCACATAAAAGACATAAAAAAGACATACAAAAGACATAAAAAAAATTAGGCCCAGGAAGGGAGGAGTGATTGTGTATATGAGAAACAAAATTATAAATGCTTTCAGTTCTGGAGCAGCTGCTGCAAAGTTAAAAACAAAGTCATAAGATTGGGGCCAATCCTGGGCATGATGTAAGGACCTGAAGAAGTAAAAATAAGTTGGCACACATAATGAGAGTCAGAGATTAAGTTAAAAGACTGTTGAGAAAAGGTTTGAAAAGCTAAAATAATTCTGAGCATTGTGATAAGGGTTGCATTGCAGTGTAGGACACTTTCCAGGTGTCATCCTTGTAAACAATTGCTCCTCTCGTTCACCCTCCATCAGAAAAAGCAATAACTTGTGGCAAGGGAGAAAGAGGAAGAAAATAGTGGCTGGACTGGAAAGGAAAAAGTCATTAAACAAGCAAGTCAAAGATCATTAGGCAAATGATATGAAAGTCAGCCTATATAGTCAGTTAAAGCACATTAAAGAGATAAGTTATTTTTGAAAACAATATTAATTAATCAGTTTCTTTTCCACGGCAAGCTCTTGTGCATCCTAAGGTTATCATTTTATCAACCACCTGGATAAAAAATAAAACATTTTGGGATGGGATAGGGTAGGTAAATATTATTCAATTCAATATACTTTCTGCACTTTTATTACAGTTAACACTCCATTAGGTAATTTACTGGTAGGAAAAAATCAAAAGTGTGAAATTCTGTCCACAAATTGAGTATTCATGATGTCATCAATTTGTGCAACTATTTTTTTTTCTGGGACTTATTGCAATCCTAAATCATTTTATATTTTTTGAAAGCCAATTAAATTGTATTTTTGGTGCTTCAATTTAAGCAAAGTCCATTCAGATGGAAATAATTTTTATATAAATAGGTTAAATATGTATAAATCTATAACAATGTAATTCAGTTAGTTCTTTTGGTTGTTGGATATAAAAAATATTGTCCAACATTACTGTTTCTCTTTTAAGTAAAAAATTTATTTGCCGAAACTGCATAGGTAAATGTCAAGTTTCAGATTCACTCCACTCTTCTCAGATTACAATTCGAAGCAGAGGAAAAAAAAAATTTTAAACGAACAGTTCCCCCCCCCTCCTTCCTGTCTCTGGCTTTTTAAGCAACGCAGCCAGCCGAAAGAGAGGGGGGGGGGGAATCTCACCACCAAAAAATAACTTCACCTCCTTCCTATGCATTTTGCAATAAATTCTCTCATACATATATTTACTATTATTTTCACAGTTAGGGAAAAAATGGGTGGGTTTTAAAAGCTAACACACACTTCAACAAATTAACTCATTCAGTTCCATACTGACTGTTTGCATAAAACCATTCCACATACAATTATTTCATTTCATATTTTCTCCAGGCAAACCATATATTCTTAGCAAGGCCTTTTTGTATTGTTGTTATCAGAGAGGGCTTTGAGCCTCTTCCAAGTCTTGGAATAACACAAAACAACACAGACAAACGTATATACACAAATACTGTTACAACAACATTTATTTAGACATATAACTTGTCCTGCAAGAAGCGAGAAAAATGACAAGGTGATTTCAACCAAAAAGTGGTTTGAGGGCCCTAATCATCTCCCATTTTTCTCACCATTCCAAGCCCAAGCATAATGTTCTGAGTGGCCACACACACACACACATAACACAAAACACAACCAGACATTTGTCTGATGGCTAACTTAATATATTGCAAACTTTCAAAGCACTCTGAGGGCGTACATTTTGAGTTATGTCTAACTAATCAACAAAGAATTAGCCTCTTCAGAAGAAGCTGAAAATCCAATTAAAGATGTTTTTAGGAGGAATAAATTTTACTTAGTTGATGGGTCCATTTTTTTTTCTTCCTTGCCGGACAGGACTGAATACATAATAGATGTTTATACTGAAGCCCAAGGTTCAAGATGTAATTTATGCTCTATCTTTTAGCCTAAGCGTCCGATGCTCAGGATTCAAAGAACACTGTTTTCCTATCGCAGCCCACCAGCTTCCTTGTGTCTGCCCCAGATTAGAGGAGGAATCTGAGTTCCTCCATGCCTGTCCTTGCTTTTGTGGGGGCTGAGATAACTTGCAGCCCATACTTACTCACTGAGGGGTCTCGTAAGACGAAAGTGCACTTAGAGGTCTGTTCCAGATGATGGTAAGTATGTTGGCAGCTGCTTCTTTCCGTAGGGGTCCCAAAACAAAATGTCCCTGCTGAGGGCGCCAGCTGTAGTAATCACTCCTTAGTCATTGAAGGGTGCAAAGAAATGGCCACCTTTACGCAGCCTTTTATTGTTTATATAGAGGTTTGCAAATAGCAAAAGATACAGCATGGCAACAGCATTTCATTGGCTAAAATCCTTTACCAATCCTCAAGAGTAAAAAGCTAGAGGCCATAAACAGGGAAACTTGTTGTTCCACCAGCCAGCCTTATCAAACTGGCAAGGTCACACAGACCTGCGTACTTTCACGTCACCATGGTGATGTGAGGGGGGGGGAGAAGATAGATGCAGAACAAAGGCACAAGCGTTGGGGGGCGCAGTTTTCCGCACACGACTTTTGCCTGTCTCTCATCTCTACACTGCCCACTTCGGCTTTCTGAGGTCATAGGCAAAGTAGGAAAAGGGTTGAATCCCTATGTTTGTCTATTATTGTCAGTCCTTTGGTGTAGACCAGACTCATACATCAAAGTTGAGAATAATAAAACTACCTTATCCTGAAGTTAGAGTAACAAAATCTTGCAACTTTGCAAATTTCTTTCTATGCAGCACCTGGCTAGATTACATCCTGTTTGCCAGCTTCTCCTGACAGATTAAATTTGGTTGTGTTCTGATCTTTTTTCAGAAAATTATCCTGGTGACAGGCAGGCAAATGGCTAGGCAGAGTCTCAGATCTTTTAGATATAGTCTAATACAGTCTCCACTACAGTCTCTACTACAGTCATGATCTAAATCTAGCTATATAAATCTGGTTGCGTTCACAGGAGCAAAAAAAATAATGATTGATATAAAGGGAGTTTTTACAGTACAAATAGCAGATATGAGAAAGGGTTAAACTCACTGCTCTCTACGTGAAACCTCATGCCATTAGATTTAAAAGTCCATTTAGGTGTTGTGTTTGATTTGGTCCTAGGATTTGGAAGGATTTTGAAATTCATTGCACACTCCCATGCTACTGTGATAATGAAAATTCCGCAAATACGCTTTTCTGTTTTTTGTTTTGTTTCATCTTTTCTTTTGATAGAGCTTTTCGTCTCTTCAAAGTACTCACTGCATTGCTCAAACACTGATATCCCTATGTATCCATTCTTTGATTTCCATTATAGTCTCTACTGTTCTTTGTAGAATGATTCCCAGTAAGAATTGTGTTCTTCATCTGAATAACTGAATATAGCCATCATAACTGGGAGACCTGTTTTATTTTGCAATCATCACCTTCTCTTATAACAAAGCAGTGATTTAAAAGCATCAAACTGTTTGTCTACTGCAGGGTGTCAAGCCCGATTGCATTGTGGACAGTATTGTGATTTATCGGGATGTTTTTTGTTTTTATGGAGCCAGGGTGGGTGTGGCCTGTGGTGGGCCACATCTGGCCCATGGACCACATGTTTGACATGCCTTGTCTACTGGATACAACTTTCTTTTACTTTAATAATCCCAATACAACTATTGGTGAGATTAAAAAAAAGATAAAATCATGCAATGGTTCATGAAGGCGATCTGACAATCACTTTGAATAGTGACTTTAAACTTCAGGCATTGTTTACATAAATTAGCAGGCTTTAGATCTTCCATATCATTGGATTACAACATAGCAATCCTTAACATATTCACTGCTGTAGAGAATAAACTCCACTGAAAATGTTAAATTTGCTATGTCCCGAAATAGGTATTTTCCCTAATATTCATAGAAGACTTTTCTCCATGAAGAAACATTCAAATACATAATTCCATTATTTACAATCTAAGATGTTACTGTACAAGAGTATTAAAAAAATGGTGCAGATTGGTTTTTATTTAATTGTTAATGAACTTTGAATGCTTTCATATATTTTTTTCATGGCAGGGCAACAGCACCTTTGAAAGGTACATGATCAGGAACAATTCAAAAGATGAAATATGTTTCAGCTTGAAGATTCAAGAGTTGGAAAAGTTGTATACAACACAGTTCTGTTTGTCATTGAGGTTTTGGGATTTACTAGGGGGAAAAAACATGTAGAGAAATCATAGAAAAACATAGATGTCATGCATTTTCAAAACTTGCAAAAATCCAAAGGTTGTATCCAATGCTCTTTTTATATAGGAAAGGTTTATCATTGCCCACTGCATTTGTCTGCAGTTTTCTGTAATTCTGGAATCCCTCCAAATGTCTTCTAGTCTGCAGTAGAAGCTTAGGGACTGCAGTGGAGGGATTTGCCCATTGTACTCGGTACAACATATGCTCAAGTGCAAGTATATCACAGCCTTCAAGTTTGTAGCCAGTTTAAAGAAGCCAGTTCCATGTTGTAAGTGTTAAAACATTGTTTGTCTCTGTTTTATTAGAATGATTATAGGAAGTTATCTATGCAATGCAAGGACTTTGTGGTGGGTGTCCTGGATCTCTGCAGAGACACAGAAGAAGTAGAAGCTATTCTGAATGGTGATGTGAGTGTACAAACATGGCCTGAACATCCCCGTCCAAGTTTAAGCAGAATCAAGCTGGCTATTAAATATGAAGTCAAAAAGGTAAATATTCTCTTGCTGCATGTTCTCTTGTTGCATATTGAAAGTCAGATAAAAATGGATTTCTTTATGGATTACATGTTCAAAAAAACTGCATGTAAACAAAACACGTAGACCTTAAAATAATGGCAGATAGTAACAGTGAAAGATGGTAGCAATAGCAAGAGAGGAGATTGTGGGTTGTAGTGAAAGATGGTGATGCTTAACGGTGGAACCTTCTTTGAAAGTAGTTCAATGACTCAAGTCCAAAAAAAAAAAAACTAAATCAGCATGACATTTTAGGAATAGATGCATTTTGCAAACTCTCCTTCAACTTTTCTCGAAATAAGCCTTACTTGAGTAGTTAGATAAGGCAGAAAAGGATCTATAGATAAATCAGTGAAGCATTTTTATCTAACTCCTGGTGAATCTTGTGAGTTTCTATTAAGATACAGTAACCCATTCAACTTAGAATGAAAAGAAAACTGCTGAACTGCAAGATAGAGTTCTTTGTTGTGTGGAAAATATGCTGATAGTATTTCAATATAGTATAACTTTATTCTTGCTGTGAAAAATATTATTTTTTCTGCATATTAAATATCATTCTATTCTGTATATCCTAAATGAGAATAACATATATTTAAAAACTACTTAAATTGGAAATAACACTAATCAGCTGCCCACAACCTGAAATCTCCAAATATGATTGACTAATAATCGTTGAGGATAATAGGAGTTGTAACCAAACCTATTTGGAAGTTGCCAGGGTAGTTGACATTCCTAGAGGTTGTTTTTTTTTTTTTAAATCAACTTTGTTTATTATAGACGTTCATGTTTTACTTTCTACTATTTAGGATCTGGATGAGAGAGGGGTTTTTTTATATTTTATATTACAGTATGTCTTTCTTTTATTTTATGCCATTACACATCAACAAATGTACCTCTATATAAAGGAAGGATGCAATCTCTGTCTATCTCATCTCATAAATAAATCTCTGGGGTCCAGTGTAGCACAGTGGTCTTGATGAAAATAGACAGGCTCAGAATAGCGCTTCAGAGACTTAAACAGAAAACTGTAGCATCATCATTGAAAAGATTCATTATAATTGTTGCCCAGGAAAGCCTTAGAGACCTCTCCCACATCATCAACTATGGACAAGGAAGCTAGCAATCACTGTCTTTCTTATTGCTGATAAATTTTGACCAAGTCCAAATCGCCTGGATTAATGTGAAAATTTAACGATACCAGCATTTGCCTTTTCATTTCTAGAATATTCTGATGCCCTTCTCTGCTCAAAAAAACCCTATTAAATGGTTTTTGAAGTGTGTATTTTAAGAGGAAAAAAAGAATTTTAAAATGTATAATTAACTGAAGATTTTCATAGTGAAATCTTTAAAAGGAAAACAAATGAATGCAGAAATAAGCCTAAGTGGTTTTGTCAGTAAATAGAAGAGAAATCCAGGGACTTGCCTCGGGATGAAAAAGCAACTTTGGTCTTTAATTGGAAAAAAATAACTTACTGCTGAAGATTGTGAATGGAGTGGTGTAGCTGATGGGATTTAGGTATCCTCAGCTATTAGAGATTCTAATCATTAGCTTTAATATGGTTTCTTAATATAACAAAATTATGGGCTAGAAGCCAAGAACAAAATTCTTGGCTTTTAGTCTGTAAACCTTTGGTTTAGCCCGTAAACTGTTGGAAACACAGGTTCTTTTCTAATTTAAGTCAATTTCCTATACTGGAAATAATGATAGAAAAAAAAGATGAGAATGGTAATATTTTATTGAACAAATAGGTCAAACTCGATGTGGTTTTCCATATCATAGACAATTGTAATGGTGCTTTGGGTTATCTAATGTGAAATCTACTGTGGCTTATAAACTATGGTTTGGGCTTAGAGTGCTATCTAGCGTACTGTAGATATTTTTAACAGGTTATGATTAAAAGTATTGTGGCTTAGCATGATCTTTAAAACGGTAAGCAATTTAAAAAAAATCAGGCCATGGTCACTTTTAAAGCAAAAGCAACTCTCCATAGTCAGAATTAGGGATATAGTTCAAGGGAGAATAGTATTTAGTCCTTTGGCAAGAAATAGCATTTGGAAGTGACATGAATAAGAAACCAGCTTGGAGAGTAAAAACTTAAACCCTTCTCCTCCTACATCCTGGTCTCAAACCTGATCATATGGAACTGCTTTTTCTGGCAAAACAAAGTCAACAGAAAATGACATTTTTATGCTGCTACTAAAGGTTATCTGGATTTATGCAGCCAAGATCTAGTAGCCCGCAACAAAGTCCAGGGGCCTGGGCATATTTCTTAAAGTTTAGTGGTTGGCCAGTTAGTGATTACCTGTTGTTCAATATGGGAAATCTTTGTATAAATAGAATCCTGCAGTTTTCACCATGCCCATCATCTTCAATGAACTGTGGTGTTGAGGGGATGGTGGCAAATTATGCTTTACCCTACAAGAGTCTGCAACAGCTGACAGACCTGTGGGCTCCCACAGCGCTCACGGAAAGGGATGCTGCAAATTGAAATAACTAAGCAGAAGAAAATAATACATTGATTGCTTAAAAGTAGGAAAAGCTTGTCAGAGCATTTTAAACAGTTTAACCATGGATACATGATTTGCAAATTGATCACTGCTTTTTCTGTTTTTTTCTTCTTCTGATTAATTATTTGTACAATATACTATGATTATGGATATTGGTTTACTGGAAGCGAGCTCAGAAAGTGCTCCAAATTTTATAGTTAACAGCTGTTCCCTCCTTGCCTTCTAACTCTCTCCACCTGCTTATTGCTGCCTTAGCAGCTGTGCCCAGACTTTCTCTTCCAATTATCAAAGCAATTCATTCCAACTCTTGCTCTGCAAGCTCCTTCATTTTAATTATCCTTTAGAGATCCTGGATAGATCCAACAGCAATGTTTCAAAATAGGCCAGGCAGGAGAATTATATTCCTGATTTCTAACTGTATTTATTTCACTAACATCCCGGTGTAATTTTTTTGCAACAAGAATTGTAGCTTGGTAATCAAGCCTCTGCTTTAAATACCAAAGTTTCCTTTAGCATTTCCAAATAAAGGACCAGGGAACTGAATGAAATATTTGTGGTTCTCCTGAGTCAGCTTCTTTTTAAAGGAAGTTTGGTAGCTTGCAGTTTCAGAGCTTCTGGCAGCTCATAAATCCTTACATCTGTTGCGTCCACCCGGTCCCTTTCAGATCCAGTCCTCCTATGCTATTCCAATCTCTACCAAAATTACTGGTTGCCTTTGACTTATGGATGTAATTTAGCCCGGAATTATGGTTATAAATCATTGTGGTTTTTAAATCAAGGCATCACATGACCAGACCCAATTATTCAACATTAGTATTGGCAGTCATTAAGTGAACACTGCAGCCATTAAGTGAATTAATTTTCCCCAATGGGTGTTTTTTTTGTTTGAAATAAAGTGAGTGCCGGAAACCAGCAAAAAATGTTGCCAGTTGGAGTTATGCAACCGTGGGATACTGCAAATAACCATAAAGGTGAGCCACAGGCCAAGCCCCCAAAATGTAATCCTGTGACTGCAAGGGTGCATATGTGCAGCAGTCATAACTTTGAAAATGGGTCATAAGTAGCTTTGGGGTGGGTTGTCATAACTTTGAATGGTTGCTAACTGACCTGTGGTTAGTCTTTGCAGTACAGTTATTCAGCAGTCTTTTTTCTGATGATCATTCAGTTAGCATATGTAGTTTTCGTACAGTTTGGAACAGGGTTAGTGCACCACTGTTTTGTTCTCTGGGCTTAAGCTAATGCATTCAGAATAATGAAGGAATGTTAAGACAGCCAGTGCAGAGAATAAAATGGCTACAAATAGAAAACATGAGCTATGTGTGCCGCTTGTTATAGCTGGAACACAACTATGCAATGTACTGAGTTGAATAGCTGATACAGTCTTATTTGCATATCTGCTGAAGGATGAGTTTTTTAAAAATCCCCTCCCTGACATTTTTGCCTGAGTTAGCATTGCCATTTAAAAACACCAGGGATTGCCACTCCTCATTAGACATCAAAACTAGCCTCTTTAAAAGCTCATCATAGGAAAAAACAAAAAACAAATTAGAAGCCTAACTGTAATTTTCTGTCCACATTATCCATGGTATCCTCAGCATTATAAGAAAGTTATAACTATCTCCTAATACTTTTCCACATGCAAGAGGAAATGATGGTGGCTCAATAGACCAAGATTCTGAGATTGATATTACTCATTGTGGTGGTGGTAAACCCAACAAATAAGGGCACCATGGGGAAGTGTGCATTTTCTACTGAATTCATATTCATGAATATGGATTACTTAGTAAGCTTTTTAAAGAGATGAAAAATGAAGCAGAATATTGCTTCCCAGCTTCTGGCAATCTGTATGGTTCTTATCAATTTGTTTCAGGTAGGGGCTGGGTCAAAGATTGTTTCTGTATAATTTGGAAGGCCAAGATAAAATTTATATATCTCAACTACATTATCCTATCCATTTTCTACCTGTTCACATTCTAATTTATTTATTCCTTTTAATGCATAGGACTTGGAGAGTAGGTGATAAGAAATTACTTGTGGTAAATATAATGGAAGAGAAAATCTGTGGACATAATGTGATCATATATCTCAAACATTCCTCAGGCTACAATAGAAATAAAAACAGTAAGACCCACAGCAACACTTAGGCTGCAACTCTGCCATTACCCCATGCTATCATTTTTTTAAAAAACACTAACATAGTTAAATTACCTGCCATCCCATAAAACATTGTTTGGCTTCACACTTTGCACTATACCAATGTTTAAGGTCTACAAACAGCAATTGCTGATTTCCCACATGTCCCACACTAGGCTGAGTGGCAATGAGGGCCTTTCCAAAAGTTTTATTTGGCTGTAAATCAGCTCATAATATTAGAATGGGATGGCTTGTCTTCAGAAGTTGTGGGTGCTCCGTCACTGGAGGCTTTCAAAAAGAGACTGGACAACCATTTGTCTGAAATGGTATAGAGTCTCAAGCAGAGAGTTGGACTAGAAGACCTCCAAGAACTCTTCAAACTCTGTTATTCTATGTTCTGTGTTCTATGTTCTAGAACAGAGGGACTGTAAATTAGGGAGAGTAAGATCAGCAAAGAAGAATCTCTTCTCTGTAACTTATTTTTGTGGCTTAAATACAACCCAGAAGAGCAGACTGGTTGAAGTCCAAAAGCTTACTGTCACATGTATCCTGCAGTATTCATCCCAGGGTTTGTAAGCAGAAGATCTGAAGATAAAGAAGCCAGGGGAAAGCAGGAATGACAAGAGCAGGGCTGAGGGGGATTTTTTTAAAAATCAACAAGATGGTGTCTTGGCAGCACAGCAATGCTTTGTTCCTTTTATACCTACATTTGTCCCTTGTATCTATCAGACCTGCCACTGATATGTGTCAACAAACTAACTTTCCATAATCCATCCATGTGTCCTAATCATGCAGTTTTGGAATTATGTAGAAAAAGTCTCTTATCTATGCTGAAATAACCATTATAGCAACAAAAAAATAATGTCTAGAAGGTTTTAATGGGCTAAGAAACAATGGCTGCAGATGAGCTGTTTGCAACAGTAGATGCGACTTTTACTGAATTAATTAACCTGCTTTTTTCATACCCTGCTTAAAACTGGTAAAGTGTTTTCTTGAATACTGAGCAATTTATGGATATCTCTAAATATATAGAAAAAAGGTGAATCAGACTTTATTGTCTTCTTGATTCATTTGTCTCAACGGTAGTTTATCAGGATTGTCATTAAGATGGATTGCTAGTGAAAGCAATCCTTCAGAAAATTTGCCATCTGTACTTGTTCTGCTTTTCAGGAGCTGTTAATACTAAATGCAACTTAGAAAGTTATGTTTTGCTTGACATGCTAATAAGGATAACGGTCATCTTCTGACAGCTGTACGTCACGGCTTTAAATTGTAATACCGTGCATTTCTGGCTAGGTTTTACATGATCTAATGGTTTCACCAAGATATGACCAAGTTCTTTGGTTTTTATGAATGATGTTATTTCATCTGCATGGAAGTGGAAAGTGCTCACACGGAGTCTTCTCATCTACCATCATTGCATTGGAATGGATCTGTGTGACTACAGGATAATAACCCCCTAGTTAATGTCCCTAACCTGAAAGACCAGGTTAGGGACAGACCATCATGGAGAAGATCCATCTATGTGGTCTGGGTATGAAGAGTCAACAATGACTTAATGGTACATAATTTAAGAATGTTTAATTCAAACGTGCTAATTGTGTAAATGCAATAGCAAAAATATGTGGATCTCTATCTATACTGCTATTCTTTTTATATGGATCTCTAATCAGATGCCCAACAAATATCTCTCTCTCTCTCTCTCTCTCTCTCTCTCTCTCTCTCTCTCTCTCTCTCTCTCTCTCTCTCTCTCTCTCTCTCTCTCTCTCTCTCCCACCCATGTATTTCTTTCTCTAGATTACTCTGGGGCAAGATTTTTTTTCAAGCTATTAAACCTGCAATCTTATTAAAATAAGTGGTATTTCTGGTATGCGGTAGTTTATTATTGCAGGATCTGCAGTGTACCTGACAAACCTGCCAATAAGAGTTTCTGGATGAGCTTTACAGGTAGTCTTCCTAACTGATTAAGGACTGCTTAACGTTTCAGCAGACTGGAAAGGAAGCTTTATATAAGGCATTTCTGAGCATCCTAAAATGTCATGCCATTCCTCCTTGTGATCAAATGACTGTACTTGGGACACTTGGCAACTGGCATACATTTACAACTAGTTACAGTATTCCACAGTCACATGACTGTGATTTACTGCATTTTTTGCCATTTTCCAGCAGAAAACAGCAAAAATTACCCATTAGATACGTTGGATTTGCTTAATAACCACATGGTTTGCATCAGAGCGGTGGTCATTCACTTTACAACAATCATAAAACTGTCATAAAGTAGACTTGGGTCACGTGGTGACCCATTTAATGACTGCCTCCAACTTACAATTGAAATTCCAGGCCCAGTTGGGGTTTTAAATTGGATGTAGCTTGCTGTTCAGTTTATTGTTGAAAATTAAAAAAAAAAAACAATGCTTGATCTAGTTGTTTAAACTTTACTATTGTGCAATTCACACTCTCAGAGTTATTGTTTTGACTTTGAGGTTCCCCCCTCTTCTTTGGGGGGTGGTTGTAAATTTGTATTTTGCAAATTGTGCAACTATAATGTTATGATTGTATAAAAGAATGTAGGAATCCATTCAATGAAAGGACGATTCACTGTATTAAAATAACAAATAACAAATTCCATATTAAAATAACAAATCACTTTTTGGTCAGGTGAAAACTTCATTTCTTTTGAAAATGCAACTAAGTTCACAGATTGTAGCTAAAAGCTACCTAACCATTTTTCTAGCTGTTAGAAACCTGTCATTCTGAATTTCCATGGAAACAGATCTGCTTAATATTCTAGCCAAGTCTATATTGATTCATATCCTGTATTGTCCCATTCTTTTCATGGTTTTCTTTGATAATTGTTCTTATGGACCTCAGAGGCTTTTCAGTTTATCAACAATATTAATTAAAAAATTTAAAAAATACTAAAACTATAATTTTAACCTACCCTTCTGCCTATGTTGATGGATTTACTCTCAGCCACTGAAGCCAATCCTTTAACATGATGTGACTCTGAATTGGAACTGCATCATGTATTTTCATGCTGGGTGAAAAATCATGTACACGATGGACTGCACCATCAATGTTGATTTTCAGTATTGTGGAAGAGTAAGCTGGCCTGTCTCACATTCCCATATCTAGCTGTTGATGTCCAGCACTGAACCTTCTCCATCCAAAAATATCTGGAAGTGATGGTTATCATCTGAGCCCATAAAGGTATTCATAGAAAATATGCCTCCCTTTCACACAGACGTAGTCAGCACCAAGTGTTAAGAAAGTCCATGAAAACCTAACTTTTTCAGAAAGCTTTAGAGTGGGAGTGATTGAAAATTGGATTTTTCTCAGGAGTCACTTTTATGACTGAAGCAACATATAAGCCTGAGAAAATGATTAATAAATCTGGGATTTGAACACCAAGTCTGTTTCTAAATTCTTTATCACCTATCTCTAGGGCAGTGGTTCTCAACCTTCCTAATGCCGCGACCCTTTAATACAGTTCCTCATGTTGTGATGACCCCCAACCATAAAATTATTTTCGTTGCTACTTCATAACTGTAATTTTGCTACTGTTATGAATAGTAATGTAAATATCTGATATGCAGGGTGTATTTTCATTGTTATGAACTGAACATAATTAAACATAGTGATTAATCACAAAAACAATATAGCAATGCTCGCTGGAGAAGCTTACTCTTCCTTGCTCAAAAATGTTGAGGAACATTGATTGAAGGGGAAAGGAAGGAGATGGAGATGGAAGGAAGGGAGGAAGATTGAAGGGGAAAGGAAGGAAGGAAGGAAGGAAGGAAGGAAGGAAGGAAGGAAGGAAGGAAGGAAGGAAGGAAGGAGAGGGAGATTGAAGGGGAAGGGATGGAGTTGGATATGGAAGGAAGGAAGGAAGATTGAAGGGGAAAGGAAAGAGATGGAGAAGGAAAGAGATTGAAGGGGGGAGGTGCTGCCAAGGATGCACAATTGCCCGGGGAGGGGGGGAGGCTTTGGCGGAGAGCCTGGTGGAGAGTCAAGTGGTGGCACATCCGGGGCCTCCTAACTACGTGGAGGATCCGCGCATCTCAGAGCCGCCAGCCGCCCTCTCACACCCACCAACTTGGAGCCCCCCATCCTCATCCCAACACCTCTTGCCCTCTCCCAGCCGCCCCCCTGGGACCTGCCTGCCCCTCTAGCCTCCTGAGTGCCATCACAGCGGCGGAGTCACGGGAGCCCCTTTCCACGCCGTGCAGCCCATCTCATGTGAAAAAGGCACACCCAGAGCGCCAGCTCCCGCTCAGAAGGCGCTGCTTCTCCCCTCCCCATTGCCGCTGCCTCACCCTCTTCCCCGCCCCCTGGCTGCTTCCGAGTCCCAGAGCCTGGCAAGTTGGGAAGGAGCTGCTCCTGCCCAGGAGCCCCATGGCCACGGCAGGTGCCAGAGGGCTGAGGCGGCCTCCAATGGTGAGGGAGGTGGGCTGGGCGGAGGCTCCCGCACGGTATGGAGGGTGGCCAGAGGTAGAGCATAGCAGGGCAATCAGGAGGCATGGAGACCAGCTCGGCGCTTCAGCTCAGTTTAGCCAGCAGTGGCGGCAGCAGCGGAGCAGCCCAGCGGCAGTGCCAGCAGCGGCCCAGACCTGGCTTGGTTTGGCCCGGCCACTCACACAGCTGAGCCAGCCCAGGGCAGCGATAGGGGGGTGCGTGATGGCGCTGCGGCAGCAGGAGCAGGCGCTGTCAGAGGAGAAGGGCGCCCTGTAGACAGAGGAGCAGGCAGAGGAGGAGGAGGAGGGTGGCGGTTGCAGCTGGGTAGAGGAGCAGTGTCTTGGTCTTCCGATGGTCTTAGGTGTCCCCTGTGAAAGCATCATTCGACCCCCAAAAGGGTCGCGACCCAAGGTTGAGAACCGCTGCTTTAGGGCATGATGAGCTAGTGATAAGAGAGCAAATATCATTTTAGTTCTTCTTGTCATTATTATTTTAAAATAAATCTTCTCTATAAAGATCCTTAAAATCTGTTTTATAGATGCTTTACAATTCGCAGGTATGCTTCTGTAACACTTTTAAATTCTTAGAGATGATTCACGCCATGTTTTTATGACTCTCTTTTAGATCCCATGTTGGGCCTCTTTGTGTGGAATAAGACATGGTTGTCCTCAAGGAAAGAGACAACATTTGTTGCTTCTCTTACTGGTTAAGACCAGTGATGGGATTCAGCCGGTTAACACCGGTTTGGCAGAACCGATAGCTAAATTTTGTTGAGTTCGGAGAACCAACTGAATGCACACCGCTTCCGGAAGTCTGTTCTAGGCCTGGGAAGCCTGGAGGAGGCCTCCCAGGCCTAGAACAGCCCACTGGAAATGCGGGGATGCCACTTCTGGAAGTCCGTTCTAGGCCTCAGAGGCCCAGGCCTGCATCCACGCAGAGAACCAGTTGTTCAGGGATTTGAATCCCACCACTGGTTAAGACCTATCTTCACCAGTCCTCTTAACTCTTTCTGACAACTCTTTATGATGGAAGACAAAAATTTAGCCAATTGACATTTCTGAAGCCACTCCTCCCAGTTTCTGTTATCTTTAGGTTTAGAGAAACCAGAGCAGAATTCCACCAGCATATTTGATATTGTATGGCAGATGGATCTGGAGGTTGTTAGTGAGTTCCAGGGTGTGGTTTTAGACAAGCCACTTGTTCCTGCTAATTTCAATTTCAGCTCTGCTATGATATGCTGTGCAAAGTTTTTTTGCTTGGTCCATTTTGACATCCTATAGTGATATTGTAGAATAGATACCAGAAAATCACTTTTGTAAAGAGAGTCTGTCCTTATGATTCAGAAAGCCTGAACCCCTTGTCCATATGTTCCTTCTTGTCTCTTCCAAAACACCATATGTTCTATCTTTTAAAGTTTCTCATTACTGTAACAGAATTCAATACCATTGTAAGGTAAAGCTATGCCTTCTCATGCAAAATCACAAGCAATTTGTTACAAATTGTGTGCCTAGGTCCTTGTTGGCTGCTGTGTCAACTGGAATGAAAACACCGGTTTTACCTTGATGCTGTTGATATCTTGTACCAGTTCTTTATTTTCCCCCTAGATTTAAGTTCCTTTTTATTTATGCTCTTCTTTTTTATCTTTTTTGCATTATACTTATATTTCATGGTATTTTATTCTTGTTGTTATAGCTTACCTATGGGTAATTGACCATATTTTTTCATTTTAAAAAAGGCATGTATTAATGCTTTTCCCTTGTATTAATGATTCTGGTAAGAGAAAAGGAGCATGATGTGTTAATAGTAAGTATATTTACACAGAAGAAGATTAGTCAATGAACACATATATGCAGTAGGTATAGCATAGTACTCATCCAATGGACATTAAATTTCATTTTTTACCATAAACCATTAAGGGAAAAGAAAAATAGAGACTGAGTAAGCAGCTTACCATTTCATTCCCAGATTTCAGGACAGCTCACTTTCCCAATCAGAATGTATAACCTGTGCCTATAGTAACTGCTGACATTTGGAATTTTAATTGGAATGGCTCATACTAAATTTCTTTTTGCTATAATGCTTCTCATGTGCATAATGAGTTTGTTTTATTACTCTCTCTGAGGACCTGTGCATATAAATTCACTGCCCAAGAGATGACCTTTCCTCCAAAAATGTGTGATTTATTTGTAGACCGACTTCAAATTATTTACTAAGACAATCACCTCCAAACTTGTTGCTAGGTTTTCTTGACCTAAGGCCCTAAACCTACCTAATAAATCAGATAGTTCTTGTTCAAACTTTCAGTGCCCATTTTAACCTGGAAAGGGTGTCTGAATAGTTGTGTACTTTTCACACTTCGGTTTTTCCCTCCTAATCTATTATCTCTATGGTCAGAATGTAACTATTGCACTTAAGGGGACTGACAAAAAAAGGTACATGTTGAATAATGGTGTCCCTTTCAATTCAAGAGAAGCTTCACTGAGTGGAATTTCTTTCTGCAACCTCCCTTGGCTCCCTGCAATTTTATTTCAAAAGATTAGAGAACTGTCTCAAGCAGTGTGGGGAATGGAGGAATTGACACAATCACTACCCAACCATTTTTGGTCACAGAAGATTCACCAGTTCAAAGACATTCCACTTTGCTTAAGTTTGAGAAAGAATCTAGCTGTGAGGGTGTGTTTTACCAAGGGTTGGTTTTAACAGGAAACCCTGCCAAGAAAGCACATGGGAATGTTAGATTCTAATTATTGAATTAATAAGAGAATTATAAGAGGCTCTTAAATTTTCTTCTCTTTGGGACGCAGTGCAATTTGGAGCACCTAGGTTTCATTTTCAAAGGTTTCCCTGTAACCACTTGCATTCAAAAGCTGCACGCTGGGCAGAGAAAATGGCAGTGCATGATCAAAAACCTACTCAGCATGATGCTTTAGAGTGAATTAAGGCAGGAGTTGGGAAGGGAAACTGCAGTTTTTAATGCACCTATATATTAAATTATGACAGATGCAGAGGTATATCTTCCCATCTACTTGAAGTCACTCATCCAAGTGCCTATTTCAGATAAAATATAAGTGTAGGAAAGGTAGCCATGAAACCAGTAAAAGTCAATTGAGCTTGTCATGAAGCTAAAATTATATATAAGAGATATGTTTTAATTTAAAAATGTTTATGGGAACTTGGAGGACAGCAAGGGTAGCAGCAGATCCAGTATATAACCTATGCTGTGTGTCAAAGCTCAAAATCACTTGCTTAATTTGGGAGGCAGAGCACCTATTATGATCTGGATTCAGGCAGCCTTGAGTGATTTTCCAATAGTGGGGTCCTATTTAGAGTTCCAAAGAATTGAAAATAACAGTAAAAAAAGACTTTTCTGTCATAGAAGATTTAAAAAAAAACTTTTCCCCTTTTATTTTTTTACTTTGATATTCCATTATTGGGAAATGCTAAGTTTTAAAAAATATGACATAGAGAATATATGTAAACATATTTAGTTCCAGACTGATTTGAATGGCTGAATTAGCTTGATTGAATTAAAGAAATTAGATTAAATAAGAAGCACTTTTGCAAAATGTCATGTCACTGATTAAAATTTATATGATCTAATGATTTGATCAGAACAATTCATGCATTTCAAGAAGCTGTTTTGAAGATTTGATCAGATTGCCTTCAAACTGAATCTTTGTATAGTCTTAAAAGAGAAATACAAGAGCCAGTTTGGTGTAGTGGATAAGGTATCAGGCTAGAAACTGAGAGTTCTAGTCCCACCCACCCCCCGGCCACACAGCCAACTGGATGACCTTGGGCCAGTCATTCTCTCTTAGTCCTAAAGAGGAGGAAATGGCAAACCATTTCTGAAAACTCTTGCCAGGAAAACTATGGAGATTTGTTCAGGCAGCTCCAAAAATCAGACACAAATGAATGGAAGGAAAAAAAAATAGATGAGAGAAGTCATCAACAATACTTCCTAATGATACTTTCCTGCCTGAGCAGAGGGTTGGACTAGATGACCTCCAAGGTCCCTTCCAACTTTAATATTATACATATTAAGTCATTTTTGTTTATCATTTAGTTTAATATTTTTGGCAGAGTATATTTTCAGAAGAATCTCAGGCACTAAAAATCACGACTCAAGCAAATGTATGTGTCCAAGGATAATGATGCGAGATTGAATTTGCATCGGACATCAGGACCAGAGATTTATTCTTCCAAGCTTTCAGACTCATGCTGAAGTCCATCTTCAGGGAATTTCTCTGAAGATACATACATGCTTTAGGCTGTTCTGTGACTCATGTTTATGTGGTGCCTTGCTATTGGCTGATTGGTGTGTTGATTGGGTATCATTTCCTTGTGCTGCCAAGCCCTCCACTCCTAAGTATTTTATAAACTGGTAGTAAATCAGCATTCCTGTTAATTGAGAAGGGGGCCATTTCCCATCAATCATTTCAATGCCCAAAGCAAGTATTCCAATAGAGAGTTGGTGACCGACTAAAGATTCAATCTCACACTAATAACCACTATATTTTACGGAACAAATATAAATATTTTTCACATACCAATATTATACTAATAAGTCTAGGATCTAATTCAAATCAAATCAAACCAATTTTTTTATAATCATAGATCAGTCTAGGGATCTAATTAGTATTTACTCTTAGAACTGTACTTTGCATAGATTCAAACTTTCAAAGAAGTATCTTTGTACTTCAATTGACAAAAGGGAAAAATATTTTCTTTAGTAATATAGAACCTAGAATAATAGAGTTGGAAGGCATCTTGAAGATCTCTGGTCCAAACCCCTGCTTTAGTAGGAGACTCTATACCAGCGGTTCTCAACCTGTGGGTCGTGACCCTTTTGGGGGTCGAACGACACTTTCACAGGGGTTGCCTAAGACTATCGGAAAACACATATTTCCGATGGTCTTAGGAACCAAGAAACCGCTCCTCTACTCAGCCGCCGCCGCCACTCTCCTCCTCCTCCACCTGCTCCTTTGCCTCCAGGGTGTCCTTTTCCTCCAACAGCACCTGCACCTGCCACCACAGCACCATCGTGTGCGCCTCCAACACTGCCCTGGGTGGCTCAGCTGCGTGGGCGGTTGGGCCGAGCCGAGGCGGGTCTGGACCGCTGCTGGTGCTGCCGCTGGGCTGCTCTGCCACTGCCGCCACTGCCAGCTAAGCTGAGCTGCAGCGCCGAGCTGGTCTCCATGCCTTCTGTTTGCCCTGCCGTGCTCCACCCCAGGCCACCCTCCGCACCATGCGGGAGCCTCCCCCGTGCTACCTGCCTCCCTTGCCGTCGGAAGCCGCCTTGGCCCTCTGGCACCTGGTGCGGCTGTGGGGCTGCCGGGCAGGAGCAGCTCCTGCCCAGCTCACCAGGAGGGGAGACGCGGCGCCTTCCAAGCAGGAGCTGGCGGTCCGGCTGCACCCCTCTCACGACCGATGGGCTGCGTGGCGTGGAAAGGGGCTCCCGCGACTCCGCTGCTGCGATGGCACTCAGGAGGCTGGAGGGGCAGGCAGGTCCCAGGGGGGCAGCTGGGAGAGGGCAAGAGGTGTCGGGATGAGGATAGGGAGCTCCAGGCTGGCAGGTGTGAGAGAGCGGCTGGTGGCTCCAAGGCGCATGGATCCTCCGTGCAGCTTCCAAGGCCCCGGATGTGCCACCGCTTGACTCTCCACCAGGCTCTCCACCAGAGCCTTCCCCCCTCCCCAGGCAATTGTGCAGAGCTGCTTGTGCGTCCTTGGCAGCGCCTACCCCCTTCAATCTCCTTCCTTCTCCATCTCCTTCCTTTCCCCTTCAATCTCTCTCTCTTTCCTTCCTTCCATCTCTATCTCCATCCCTTCCCCTTCAATCTCTCTCTCCTTCCTTCCTTCCTTCCTCCTTCAATCTCCTTCCTTCTCCATCTCCTTCCTTTCCCCTTCAATCTTCATTCCTTCCTTCCATATCCATCTCCTTCCTTTCCCCTTCAATCTTCCTTCCTTCCTTCCTTTCCCCTTCAATCTCCTTCCTTCTCCATCTCTTTCCTTTCCCTTCAATCTTCCTTCCTTCCTTCCATCTCCATCCCTTCCCCTTCAATCTCTTTCTCCTTCCTTTCCCCTTCAACCTCCTTCCTTCTCCATCTCCTTCCTTTCCCCTTCAATCTTCCTTCCTTCCTTTTCCCTTCAATCTCCTCCATCTCCTTCCTTTCCTCTTCTATCTTCCTTCCTTCCTTCCATCTCCATCCCTTCCCCTTCAATCTCTTTCTCCTTCCTTCCTTTCCCCTTCAATCTCCTTCCTTCTCCATCTCCTTCCTTTCCTCTTCAATCTTCCTTCCTTCCTTCCCCTTCCCTCCCTCCCAACATTTTTGAGTAAGCTTCTCCAGCGAGCATTGCTATATTGTTTTTGTGATTAATCACTATGCTTTAATTATGTTCAATTTGTAACAATGAAAATACACCCTGCATATCAGATATTTACATTACTATTCATAACAGTAGCAAAATTACAGTTATGAAGTAGCAACGAAAATAATTTTATGGTTGGGGGTCATCACAACATGAGGAACTGTATTAAAGGGTCGCAGCATTAGGAAGGTTGAGAACCATTGCTCTATACCATTTCAGACAAATTGTGTCCAGTCGTTTTGAAAGCCTTCAGTAATTGAGCACCCACAACTTCTGAAGGCAAGCTATTCCATTGGTTGATTGCTCTCACTATTTATAGTGGCTATAAATCAGATCTGAAATATCCTAACATCTGTTGAATAAGTTTAAAAATGGTAACCAAGGTATGAAAATAGTAACAAATTTACTGAGAAATATTTTTTACTATGGAGCATCAGTAAATATGCATATATATTAGCAATAGCACTTAGGGTTATTTTACAGCACTCTCTGAACGGTTTGCAAATGTCAGCATATTGTCCCCAATAATCTGGGTTCACATTTTACCAACCTCCAAAGAATAAAATGCTGAGTCATATACATATACATGTACATGTACACGTATACATACATGTACACATTCATGTACACATATACAGTACATAGTACATATACATCTTACATTTTCACACAGTCATAACTGTAACATTTCTTAAGGTAATAGTTTATCCACCAAGATTTAGTCATACTGCAACAAGCCAAGAAAGAGGAATAGTAGGTGAACACATTTTCATTTGTTGCATCAACCTTTCTTCCTATAAATACTGTGAGGCTCCTGCTTGTCAGTTTTAGACAAGGAAACAAGCAGCAAGAATTGGTGACTTTTTAATAAATATATTTTATGGTGGAAAAACTTAAGCTATTATGAAAGAATTCCAGAGACTGATGTGCATTAATTACAAACTGTTTTACAACAATCATTATACATATTTCTTCGGGCCACTCTATGTAAAGAATTATTAGCAATCTTCTCATGTTCTTTTATCCCAAAAAATGCAAATTTCATTTATTTTGATAACACCTGATCTAGTATCAGGACCACATGAGAAATTACTTTCACAGATAGTACTTTTTGAAGTTTCTGTCAAGGATCTGAATGTAGATGGAACATCCAGCAGTTTAAAGAAGTCCTTTCAGAAACTGAGGATATTGTTTAGCTATGTTAATTTTCCAATTTTGGTGACTAGTATGGAAATAATGAGAAAGATGTTTTACTCTGAAAACCTAAGTTCAAGGACATCCTCAGAGATAGGTCACTGGTAACTTTGGACCACTCTCTCAGCTTAATCTACTTCAGAGGCTTGTGGTGGGGATAAAATTGCAGGTGTGGTGCTATATTGGACATACTGTAAATGTAACAGCTAGAAAGATGCTGGAGGAAGCAGGCACTTCTGGACAATCTGAGAAATTCAACCCCCACAAAAAGTGTGTCAGACCTTAAGACAGCCATAGAATGAAATGAGTTGAGGGTTGCAGGGCATTGTTGTGTCCTAAAGCACAGTTTGCCAACTCTCTTTTAAACTCCCTCATTCAAATCTGGGATGAGCATGATCAATTATGCTGGCAATTATGCACATCACAACTTGATGCCACCAGTGCTCTTCTTGGTACTGCTAATTGCTCACCTACCCACCCCATCCCATGGCCCAAAGGGAGCCCACCAGCAAGTGAATAAAAGTGGAAAAGTAGTTGAACTGTCTTTCCATTCATACTTTATCTTGAGTTGGAGGTATGGGAATTTGGGGCCAGGAGGAAAGTAGCTAATTGACAGAAAGGTATGTATCACTGCAGTCACCTTGTTTGACTGAATCAAACCTGCTTGAACAGCAACAGATAAGACATAAACATGCTCAACTATATTTAGATGGTGTCCTTGATTTTATTTTGAGAAATGTATTACATGTAAGTTGCAACTGAGTTAGAAATGAAATGGATTTTTCTTTCTCTATTTTAGTCTGAAGCCAGTAGATTCCCCAATGGCAGCATCCATTTCACCTTCACTGTAGATGCCAAGTGCATTTTCTTTCCTGTGCTAACTAATTGGTGCTCTCAGGAGTCTGATTCCAGCTTTCTCCAGCTGGCAGCATAGTTCTTAATTCATCATAAAAGACTAAGCACTTCCCTCTGTCACAGATCTCAGTTTAATTAATAGTAAAGGTGTGAATTGGGTTTGGGAGAAGACCAAGTTAATAAATGTTCTATGTATTTTAATACACGGTTTGTCCAGGAACACCTCCCTCCCTCTCCCCCTCCCATATTCTCATGATTCCATTATTAAAGCTTGGCAGGTGGGTCCAAACAGATTGCTATCAGCCCCATTAATTTACAATTTTCACTACATTGGTCATGGAGGGTTAATAATTGTAAGAACTAGCAGAAAGTTTTCACCCTTTTCTCTTGTCTTCCAATCCCCTGAAAATTCCCTCATTTATTAGAATAGGTTTGCTTATCCTCATTTTTATGAAAGAGTGACAGGAGCAAATAGTTCAAAGGTGAAAGAAATAATACACTTACTAAAATAAATGGAGATCACCATTCTGCACTGTTATGATTCAAAAGCACCATAACACTGAGCAGGTAGTAATTATTGCTTTAAAAAAGTCAATGTATTGTGCAAATACAACTCAAGAATATTGTCTTCATTATATACTGAAAATATACATACATAAATATTAATGACAATGGAATAGAAGATGCACATGGAAAAAAGAGATCACATCACCTGTTTTGTTCAAGGGCAAGAAATCTGGGGTGCAGAGTTCCATGCCACAAAGTCATGTTCCTTCATGTTTGCTTTTTTACAGCAGAACAAAAAGAAATGTTGTAAAAAACAAGAACACAAAAACCCATGAAGCTATATCTCTTTATCTCAGCACTGATTTTCCTTGTAGAACATAGAGTTGCTTTGAATCATGAGATGGATGGCAAATGAAGTTAATAATAATAAATAAAAATAGAACAATTGAACAAAAAAAGATTTTACAGTCCTTCTAGTACAGCCTCCTGTTCAGTGGAAAGACATCTACTAAAAGGTGCCCAGTAAAAAAGATACCAGTCCTTGAAGAATTGGTTTCACTGACCTTACAGTTTAGAACATTAAAAAAAAAACACTGTCTAAAAGTTGATCTTCACCTGCATGGCATGGACAAATGGTTGGCCCGAGCTCATTTTAGATCCAGTTCATTCTTTTCTTTCCAATGTTTTTAAGTACAAATTATATATTTTAAAGACATATTTTTTTGCCATTGTCACATTGTAAATATAGATGTGTCAAGCAGGCTTCTAATTTAACCTTCTTTCAGGCTAATGCGTACAAGAGAGTACAAAGTCACTCTGATATTCAAACAGAAGTATGCTATTTTGACAAATATTTAATATGGATAATAGTGTTGGCAAAGGATTATGTAGCACAGTAGCACAGTGTTATAGTTCAATTATTCAAGTCACAATCCTTATATAGCAAAGAAGGCTGGCATCTCTGTAGCTAACACAAGAATTATCAGTATCAAATGCAACAGAATTACCCATTATGGATATCCTCAAAGCATAGGATAATATGTGTGTGTGTGTGTGTGTGTGTGTGTGTGTGTGTGTGCGTGCGTGCGTGTGTGTGTGTGTCAAAAGAGGAAAGACGCTTCCTCATATATAGCATCCTCATGGCACTGTCTCTTCCAGTAATCCATACCTTTAGCATATCTGATGCTAAACTTCGTGGGGAAGAAACATGCCAAACTTTATGGTCCATCTTAAGTAGTAGATTGAGGGGAGGCTGAGATTATCAAAATGGTGAAATACTAGGGATCGAAGGTAAATGCTCTCAGCTACTTATTTCTTGGACTCTAAAGTCAGTGTCATAAATCTGTCAGGCAAAAACACTGTTGTAAATAAAGTCTGAGTTCAGATGGAATAAAGTTCTTACTGGTAATCGATAGAGCAGGACAATGTTTGACATCACAGTTTAGCAAGGGTTCAGGTTTTGTAGAAAGCTTCACAGCAAAGACTTAATATGAAGTGCTTATATTTTAGGCCAAAGTGAAAGGCTTGCAATATTGGAAGTCTGAGCCTACCCAAAGCTGCACTTTTTGGGACCACAAATATTGGAAGTTGTCAATCTCAGCCAAATACAATTGTCATGAATCAATCAAACTTTCCAGCACAATGTTGTTCTTTAAATAGAGCTGGTTATGCCAGGCATTTCTCACTAATGAGTGTGTGTGTGTGTGTGTGTGTGTGTGTGTGTGTGTGTGTGTGTCTATAATACCACTTTTCTTCAATATTTTGTTTTTGGCCTTAGGACTGTAATAATATTTGATCTGATCCATATAACAAAAACATTTCTGCTTCCACTCCTATCCCACACTGTCTGGCTCTCTACCTGGATAATAGTGATATTGCAATTGTGGTGAATATCTGTAGCTTGAGTGTAGGATGAGGGTGAAGGTTCATTCTCTGAGCTTGTAGGTTGGTTTCCGAATGTTTCATTACCAGGCTAGTCTTCAACAGTGTTTAGGGGATGTCTGTGTCAGTACTCTTCTGTTTATAAGGGCTTCGGTGTAGGTGTGTCAAGTGAGGGTCTTGTGATAGGTCATGTGTGAGTCATCAGAGAAAGACTTATGGTGGGTCTTGTGATGAGGAGGTTACATCAGGTCAGGGTCATTGGAAGGAGAACTGGGGGGGAGAGAGGGCTTGCATGGGTTGATTGAGGGTCAGTGCTATCTCTGGTTGGCTGTGTGGTTGATTTGGATTCTAAGGGGTTCGTAGGCTGGCTGTAGGTCAATGTGTTTGTTGATGGAATTGCTTGTGGAGTGCCAGGCTTCGATGAACTCACAGACATGATGGGTGGTAACATGGCTGATGGTTTTAGTGTTGCTCCAATCGAACTGGGGCTATTTATGTTGGTGTGGATAGAGATGAAGGATTCGGAATCAGGGTGTTTGACTGCCATCCGGTGTTTGTGGATCCTGGTTTTTAATTGATGTGATGTTTGTCCCACGTAGAATTGGTTGCAATTGTTACAGTTGATTTTGCAGATTTCATTGTTTCTTTCATCCTTCTGGTCTTGTCTTGGGTTCTGGTGCAATGTGGCTGTGGGTTTGTGGACTATTGTTATTCCTAGGGGTTGGAGAATTCTGGCTGTCATTTCCGACACCCCTTTTGAGTATGATAGGGTTAGTTTCTGCATGGCAGTCAGCTATGTGGTGTGGTTTGGGTGTTGTGCATTGGAATATGAAGTTTTTTTGGATAGCCATTATGGAGAAAGAAGTCAAGCAACCATTTCTCTTCTGCTTTTCTTAGTGTTGTGGTGCTGGCCCTTCTGAAGTATGTCCTGGCCCTTCTGAAGAGGGTGTGGACATAGCTTCTTTTGTGTGCGGTGGGGAGGTTGCTTGTGAAGCTGAGGATCTGGTCTGTGTGCCTAGATTTGCGGTAGACGTGGGTTTCCAGTTCTCCATTGTCCAGTATCATTATGTCGAGGTTGAGGAATGGGAGTCTGTTGTCTGTTTCCTCTTCACTTGAAAATTTGATCCCAGGAAATATGTTATTGAGTAGATGGTGTGTTTCTTCAATTTGGGAGCATTTGATGATGACAAAGTTGTCACGAATTTTGGTTGGATGGTGGGTAGAGCTATGGATTTGAGTCATTGCATGACTGCTCCTGCTATAAGGCCTGATATGGGTGATCCTATCGAGGTACCCTGTACTTGCTTGTACATTTGCTGTTGAACTTGAAATATGTATTGAGGCACAGATCAAGGAGTTTCATGATGATTTCTATGGACATGAAGTGTTCTGTAAAGGCATCATCTTTGTGGGTAGGGTGTTTGGTGAGTAGGTGGTGTATGGTTTGTTTAGCCAGGTCAATGTCAATCAATGTGAAGAGGGTGGTGACATCAAAGGAGACCATAATTTCTTCCTTGTTGATCTTGGTGTGTTTGATGCATTGGAGAAATTGTTCTGGGGAATTGATTAAGTAGGTTGAGTCATTGACCAGGTATCTGAGTTTGGTGATCTTCTCGTAGAACAGGTGAACATTCTTCAATTTAAAGTCTGAGTCACAATGACTAAGGTCAAGATTGGTGGACTTTGATTACCTCTCCATTGTTTCTTCGATGGGGGCTCTTTGTGATTCCTGTAGTGCCATATTTTGATGATCTTCCTTACCTGAGAATAAGTTCTTAGCCAGGACCATGACAGTATTTCTCAGCCAGGAACATCTCCTCACATTTTAAGCCTAGTGTTATAGGAAAAGTCAGCTGTGGGAAAAAGCCACCATCTGCCCTTTCATTGTGTAATTACAAAAATGCCTACTTCTATGATAACTTATCATTGTGACTTTGAAATCAATATCCAAAACTCCCTTGACGGCCATGCAGTTCAAAAATGCATAAATATTATTGTTTTATTTATTAGCAATGGATTTACTATAGTCAACACCTCTGCAATCAATTCACAGCATCAAACTGCTTCTTTCCCAAATATTCCAAATCCCTTTCTTCACTCCAAATCATTTATGTGATGATGTGTTATATCATCCCAGGGGTTTTTGCCTTTCCACACTTTTCTTTCAGCTTTTCTTTTTATTTTGTTGCCTCTAAAAGAGCCTTAATCTCCTTTCATTACCAACGCATACAATAAACTATGATAATAATACTTCCTTTATCTCTGCTTTTCATTATCTTTATCTTTAATTGTGTTGAAAGATGATTAACAATCAGGAGAACATTATATGCTGTGTTGGGAAGCAGTCACTTTATGGGGAATCATGCAAAGAGAGATGCTTTTATCTTAGAGAGTAAAATTGTCTCATGTCATTGGAAGCTCAAATGCAGAACATAAATTAAATAGCACTTCTGAATCCCTTTCTCCAAAGTTACTATTGGCAGACAGATAATACCGATCATTGTGCAATGGGGTGAGAACCTGTCTTTGCTTAGCTCCTGCCCACCTAGCAGTTTGAAAGCATGCAGATGAGACTAGATAAATATGTACCACTTCAATGGGGAAGAAACAGCACTTTGTGACATCATGCTGGCCACATAACTGGGGAAATAGAGATGACACCACCCTCCATAGTCAATAATGACTAATGGAGTAAAATCCACAGGGACTCCTTCTCAATCCCATTTTCCAAAATTACTATTGGCAGACAGATATTACAAACAGTATATAACTGTTCTGAACAGAAATCATTGGCTTTGTCAGAAGTCAGCTGGGAATGTCACAGATGGCAGTCACATGACTCCAGGATGTTGCAAATACCATAGATATATGCCAGTTGCTAAGTGCCCAAATCCTGATCACATGACTGTGATCAATGGCTATAAGTGCAAAAACCAGTAGTAAATCACTTTTTTTTCCAGTGCTGTTGTAACTGTGAATGGTTCCTAAATGAATGGTTGTAAGTTGAAGTCTATCTGCATATGTTTTTCTTTTAAAAAATGCTAAATATCTCTTCTATGTGCTTTACTGTCATGATCTGATGATCATTTTTTTGTGGGCCATCAGATTTTACTGTACCCCTATGGACTATTTACACTTAACACATCAGGTGGGAAATCCAAAACACTGCTATCTCCTAAGGATAATTCAACCAACAATTAGCTCCCACCTATTCTTTGTCAATAGTTATTTTTTATTTATTTATGTATGTGTCACATTTGAAGGCCATCCACTTGGAATGACTCCATACAGATTTCAAACATAAAAAGACAATCAAAATCAAAACCATATGCACATTGAATCTATACCTCATCTTAACCCAACTACTAGAGAAAGAGACAGATTTTAGGGTCCATCTAAAAGATAGATTTTAGGGTTCATCTAAAATACAGCAGGGCTAGGACTCAGATCTGCTCAGATCTTTGGGAAGATGCTATTCCAGCAGCAGATGATCCAATGGATCACATGGCATTGCTAGACAGATATGAACTGAACCAATGCTGACTCTACCTATTGCAGGAGGGCCAGAGATTATAAGAGCAAGATGGTCCTACAGATAACAGACCCTTATGCCAGATGTTGAGACTCTAGAAAGAGTGCAGAGAAGAGCAACAAAGATGATCATGGGACTGGAGGCTAAAACATATAAAGAATGGTTACTGGAATTGGGTATGTCTAGTTGAATGAAAAGAAGGACTGGGACTGACATGATAACAGTTTTCCAATATCTCAGGGCTGCCACAAAGAAGAGGGAGTCAAACTATTCTCCAAAGCACCTGAAGACAGGACAAGAAGCAATGGATGGAAACTAATCAAGGAGAGAAGCAACCTAGAACTAAGAAGAAATTTCCTGAAAGTTGGAACAATTAATCAGTGGAATGACTTGCCTCCAGAAGTTATGAATATTCCAGCCTGGGAGATTTTAAGAAGAGATTGGACAACCATTTGTCTAAAATGGTATAGGGTTTCCTGCTTGAGCAAGGGATTGGACTAGATGACCTCCAACGTCCCTTCCAACTCCGTTATTCTATTCTATTCTATTCTATTCTATTCTATTCTATTCTATTCTATTCTATTCTATTCTATTCTATTCTATTCTATTCTATTCTATTCACCATTAAAATCTTTACAGGGGACAAGCAGCACCTAGGATTGTACTTGGAAGTCTAATGGTGCACAGTGCAGATTGTGTAGCAGAGGTGGTACATGGACACACAATAGCATACCCACAACAGCTCACATAACCACATTCTGGATCAGCTAAAAATGTCAAAGAGTCTTCATGGGCAGCCTCCATGTTACCAAGGCATGTTAGCACTAGATCAATACCATTTTTTATTCTTTCAAGCATTTTTTTAAAAAAGCATTTCAGTGCTTTTACCATGTTGCACTATTGTGCTAGTTTTGAATATACATTATCTTATTACTGCTATTACCATTGATAGTGCTAATTTTATATTTACATTGCCATTTTTCTCTATTGTATTATTTTGACTTTGTTGTTGTTGTTGTTGCTGTTAACATGTATATAGGCAGGTCACAGAATCAGGCATATACATAGATTTGTGATTGTATCCAAGAAAACAACTGCAATTTGGTTTCAGAATGCTAAGTTACACACTGGACCTTTTAGATGAAGATAATTAAGACAATTTGAGTTAAGAATAGACAGCCAAGCTGCATTTGGAAATGGAATCTACAGAAAATTACTTAAATTACCTACTCTACTTAATATCTTAGATGGGAACGTGGTATGAGATGGCAATTTAAAATGCTCAAGTTATTGACATGTAGAGCTGAAGAAGTAAGTCTCCATTGACAGGAGGACTGAATGCTTAAAATCCTTCCTTCCTTCCTTCCTTCCTTCCTTCCTTCCTTCCTTCCTTCCTTCCTTCCTTCCTTCCTTCCTTCCTTAAGATAGCTAATGCTTATGCATTTTGTTTGCACCCATTTTGGAGAAACTTAATGTTTTTTCATAAAGTCTGTTTTTTCATTCCATCATTTTGGCTATTAACCATTTGTCTTATCTCTACTCCAGAGGCTATGGGAGGGAGGGCACTGCTTACTTTCACAATTCTTCTCCTTTTCAAGCAATCCTTACCTTTATTTTCCTCTTGCAGTTTGTTGCCCATCCCAACTGTCAGCAACAATTGCTCACCATGTGGTATGAGAACCTCTCAGGCTTACGCCAGCAGTCAATTGCTGTGAAATTCTTGGCTGTCTTCGGAGTTTCCATAGGCCTTCCGTTCCTCGCCATAGCATACTGGATAGCTCCCTGCAGTAAGGTACAGATTGGTTAAGGTGCATGTTTGTTTATCATTATTTACCTATATGATATATCCCCGGCTTGATGAGAATGACAAGATCTTCAGTTCAATCGCAAATGAAAATTGTCTTATTAGAAGGTGCAACAGGCTTTTCAGTGGGGTGAGCGCAGATTAGACACAAATTAAGCAACTGCAAAATAGTTTTTAAAAGATAGGTAGATTGAAAAAAGAGGGTGGTGCTATTGCTGGTTTTATTATTTATTAGTCTTCGTGTGTGTAAGCAAATGTCCTTACAGGATTGAGAGATATTAATTGGGAAATGTTTAATTCAGTTCAATTCAGTTCAAAGTTTTAAACAGGATCTGAAGATTAAGAATTTCTTATTTAATTTCTTTAGAAAGTAGGTATTTTTAAATCTCCTTTTACATAAATAGTGAATTTTTCTGATCTTGCATGGTCAGTCTACACATTGCAAATCCGAGGCAAAGCTTTGTGGAGGCCTTTGAACTGGGGAGACGTGTGTTAAAAAAGGTTAAAAAATATTCAATTCTGGATTTCTGATTCATTCTCAGCCCTGTTTTAAATGTAGTGTGAGAGACAACTTAATGTTATCAAGGCTCCCCTTTAAGTTGTTGTTGGCTCTTCGTGACTACCTGGATTAGCAATTTTCCTTCCATTTTCTTGACAAAACTTCAGAAGTGGTTTGCAATTGCCTGATTCCTAGGACTTAGAGAAAGTTGCTGGCCCAAGGTCACCTAGCTGACTTTATGCCTATGGCAGAACTAGAACTCAGAGTCTCCCATTTTCTAGCCTGGTGTCATAATCACTATACCAAATTGGTGCGCACACTCTTTTCCTCTTTTAACCCTTTTCTAGGCTATAAAAATCTCCCTGGGAGCACTACATTGCCATAGGCCAGCACCTTCTTGGCTTCCATACAGAATAATAGGGCAATAATTGCTAGGCCTGGAAAAATATCAGCCTCGATTCTAATGATCTTGAAGATTCCAGAGTCAAAAGGAACAAGGTATAGTTTAGGCTTGCATGCCAAGATCTGAGACAACCTAGATTCAATTTGAGATGCTTCAAGATTCAATTAAAAAAAATATTCTTCCATAGGCTATTTTGGAGGGATGGTAAACTCTTTAGAGAGACTTAGCAATAGGCTTCAATAGGCTACTTTCAGTGGTTTAACTGTAATATATATATATTAATAATATATATATATATATATATATATATATATATATATATATATATATATATATATATATATATATATATATTCCTGGTGCATCTCTTTTAAGGCAGAGGTAGCAGGAATGTGATCTGGGTGGTATAGCAGCCTCTATATTGTCTGCCAAAGAGCCTAGATTGTCTGAAATGAATCCACAATTATCTTAATTGGTTTATATTAATGTTTAATGGTTTAAAATGAAAAAATAAACTGTAGTAAGAGGTTAAAAAAGGTAACAAGAAGAGATAAGAGGAAATTCAAAAGAAACTCAGAAAGTATTACTTCACAGAAAGAGTAGTGGAAGCTTGGAACCCATTTCCAGCTGAGGTAATTCATCAGTAGCTGAGTTTAAACATGCTTAGGATAAACATCATCAGCTTGCTGATAGTATTGGTTAGTTAGCAGAGGCAGGCTGGCAGAAATGCAGAGACATAGGCATGCCACAAAGAAAGAAGCTGAGAGGAAAATGGAATATGCATAGCCTCGCTGCTCCTTGTTAAAAATACCAAATGTTTAGTTCTGTGCTTGTTAGTCTGGCATCATCTTCTGGATTTACTAGAGATTCATCCTGGAGTACTAAATCATGCAGATTTTAAATATCAGATTTCACCCAAGAATTTGCAAAAAACGGCTGCAGAATTCTTTGAAAGTAGCTGAATTGCTTTCCTTACTTTGAAGCGTGAATCTGCTTCAAAAGGATGATTTGACCAAAGCTTCATCAAATTGTAGCACTTCTTCAAAGCTTGGGCTAGTTAAGGGAAGCTGTAATAACCTTTGAACACATTAAAAAGCCATCCTCACAGACACCATCAGGCTTTTGAACTGACACTGAGTGACATTTAATTATTTTGAAAGTTGCTCCTAAGCAGCTGGTATTTCTGAAAGTAAGTAAAGTTGATTTTCTTTCTTTTGGATAGTGGAAAATTCTACCACCAGAAAAACACATTTTTTCTATTTAGCATTCATTAAGACTTTTCTTCCCACAGCCTAACTTTTAAAACCTAACTGTAAGGGCCGAATACTGGGTCTATCAGTGAATAAACTACATACAATATGATGTAACATTTTAATTCTAACCTTTAATAGGTGGTAGAGATATTTCCAAATGCTCTTCTTGAATGGCTTAGCTCTGACTTTGGATACTAGTAATCCGGTTTTTAAAAGGTAATAATGCCCCTATTCTTATATATTCAAGCTCTGCACAGTTATCTGGACCTTTCTTGATGCTGTAGCACCTTCCACTGGAAGAAGACTTTCCTTTACTTTCTGGCACACTCAGTTCACTACCATTCTTTCCACACTATCAGATGAGATCTGGATTACTTCTTTACTATTGCTTTTTAAGGGTCGTGATGGCTCAGAAGATGGCTCAGCAAACTCAGATGGCAAGCTGACTGCCCAGGTTTGAGATCCAAGGGCTGCAAGACAGGGTGAGCTCTTATTACTTGCCCCAGCTCCTGCCCATCTAGCATGCAAATGCCACTGGATGAATAGGTACCAATTTGGTGGGAAGGTAACTGTTATGTCCCGAGCCTTGCAAACGGGCTCGGGGCGTTTGCAGGCAGTCCCGGGCAGGTGCAAGCTGCCCGGGACCAGACAGGCTGTCGCCAGCGCCTGTGCGCATGCGCGGGTGCTGGCGCGGGAAAAGTAACACATTTACCCGGGAACTGCCTATATAAGAGGCTAGGAGCTTTTGGGCGTTGCTGAAGCCTTCACTTGTAAGCTGAACACAGAATAAAAGGAAACCTGAGAACTACAACTGCTTCTCGCGTCTGCTTTTTGCCAAGGACTCAACACTGGCGACGAAGGTGGGATGCCTTACATCGCCTGGAAAGGAAGAGGTGTAAGCTTACCCAAGTGAGTCCTGAGCGGCGGAACGACGGAACGGCATTGACTCGGCAGCTACCCGCCAATCCAGTGCGCATTCGGGGGTAGGCTGGCTGATAGACCCGTCTCCTGAAATGGCAAAGGTTGGAAGGCTTTCGGAGTTCGACGTCTCACATCCAGAGCGGTGGGAGTCCTACGTAGCCAGGGTGGAAAATTACCTCAAGGTGAACCAAGTGAGGGAAGATAGCTTGAAGGCTGCCACCCTGCTTTGTGTCTGCGGTCAAGACGCCTTCGAAATCGCAGAGAACCTTGCAGCACCTGTCCCATTAGAGTCTGACAGCTACGCAGATCTAAAGAAGCTATTGAAGGAGCACTTCCAGCCCAAGATGTCCGTCATCGCATGGCGCCACACCATCGAGCAGAGGGATCAACGATCCGGAGAGTCGGCCAAAGAATACATCGCCGCATTGAGGAAGGCCGCCAAGCACTGCGAGTTCAAGGACCTCGAAGAACGACTGAGGGACCGATTCGTGTGCGGCTTAAGGCATCGAGATCTACAACAGAGGCTTTTCGCCAAAGAAGAATTGTCCTTCCAAGATGCCTTAAGAGAGGTCACCGCAGAAGAAGCAGCAGGCGGCGCCGTCAAAAACATGCGGCCGATCAGGAACAGTCCAGATGTTGCATCCGTGCACCAAGAGGACGTCCAAGGGAACTCCGAGGAGGATCCGGATGAGGAAGTCGACCGTCTCCACCCCACGAAGGAAGGGAATCAGAAAGGAAGCTCTGCAGTTCCCCTCAAGTGCATCGGCTGTGGAGGTCGCCACAGGAGAACCGACTGCAAGTTCCGCTCCGCTATCTGCCGGGCGTGCGGGAAACAAGGACATATTGCAGCTGTGTGTCTGGGCCGACGAAAGGTACAACCTCAGGAAGAACTGCGCCTGAAAGGTACCAGGGTCCCCAGCCAGAATAGGGTAGGTTTTTGCGCTTCGCGAAGAAGCATCTTCAGGACAGGCACACACAAGCCCATCAAGAAAAAGCTGTCACTCAAGGTGAAGCTACAAGGGGTTCCATTAACTATGGAACTAGACACGGGGTCTGCCCTTTCAATCATATCCTTACATACATTTAGGAAGATTTGTTCCGGCAGTGGAACTCAGGCTAAATTAAGGCCTTCAGACATTGTGTTAACAGACTTTCAAAATTCGAGAGTGTGTGTTAAGGGGGAGGCCACCCTTAACGTACAGTATAAGAATTTTGAAGGTCCACTAGACATATTAGTAGTAGGGGGTGAACGAACGAGTCTCATAGGACTCGATTGGTTTGAAGCCTTGGGGATACACGTCACGGGGCTCAACAGCTTACAAACACTCGACCTACAGGAAGTCTGCAAAGAATTTGCAGATGTCTTCAGCCCCCAGCTGGGCACATTCAAGGGACCTCCTGTGTCCTTAAAACTAGACCCCACTGTCACACCCATTAGAATTAAAGCAAGAAGGGTCCCTTTTGCTTTAAAGAGTAAAATTGACACTGAGTTAGACAAACTGATCCAACAGGGAATCCTAGAACCTGTTGATTCCAGCCCTTGGGAGACCCCCATTGTCACGCCTCTAAAGGCAAATGGGGACATTCGCATTTGTGCTGACTACAAATGCACTCTAATAAGGCATTGCAGCAACATGCCTATCCTGTTCCTGTGGTCAGTCATATTCTGGCCTCCCTCAAGGGGGGGCGCGTTTTTGCAAAGCTTGACCTAGCTCAAGCGTATCAACAGCTGCCTGTTGATGATGATGCTGCTATAGCTCAGACTATTGTGACCCACAGGGGAGCCTTTAAGGTAAAAAGGCTACAGTTTGGAGTGAATGTCGCTCCTGGGATTTTCCAAAGCGTAATGGAAAACACACTACGGGGCATACCGGGGGTTTGCCCCTACTTTGATGATGTCTTAATTGCAGGAGACTCCACACACATTCTAGCTGAAAGGCTAAGGGCTGTTCTGTTAAGATTCAGGAAAACAGGCCTCAAGCTCAAAAAAGACAAATGCAAAATTGGGGTGCCTTCTACTGAATTTCTGGGATTCAAAATTGATGCTGCTGGGATTCACCCTGCTGAATCCAAACTAACTGCCATTTTAGAAGCACCTAGGCCAAAGTCTAAGGCCGAACTTCAGGCCTTTCTGGGCCTCCTGAATTTCTACAATTCCTTTCTTCCACATAAAGCTAGTGTAGCTGAGCCTCTTCACAGGCTATTAGACAAACAAGCAGTGTGGCAATGGTCACAAACACATGAGGCTAGTTTCAATGAGGTCAAGGCCTTACTCACTTCTAACAGTGTACTTGCACACTTCAATGAGTCCCTTCCTGTGTGCATCGCTTGTGATGCTTCCCCTTACGGGATAGGAGCTGTCCTGAGCCACCTCAGGTCTGATGGAACTCAGGTTCCTGTTGCATATTACTCCAGAACACTGTCTTCTGCTGAGCGCAACTACGCTCAGATAGACAGGGAGGCTCTGGCTGTTGTTGCTGGAATTAAAAAATTCCATGATTTCTTGTATGGCAGGCATTTCACGGTCTTCACTGACCATAAGCCTCTGCTGGGACTGTTTACCACACGTAAACAAACTCCCCAAATCATTTCCCCTAGAATGCTTAGGTGGTCTATTTTTCTGTCTGCATATGATTTTTCCTTACTCCACAAGCCTGGGAAAGAAATGGGCCATGCTGATGGCCTCAGTAGATTGCCCCTGCCAGTAGTAGAAGCTGACCCTGCGCCAGCTGTCAACATTCTATCCATCCAAGCCTTGCCTGAGTCCCCTCTGAATGCCAGGGATGTCGCCGCTGAAACAGGCACAGATCACACACTTTCACGTGTCCTTTCTTGGGTTTTGTCTGGATGGCCTGAGCACTGCCCTAGTCCTGAGTTTCAGAGTTTCTGGTCCAAAAGGAACGAGTTGTCCACTTCTCAGGGTTGTCTGCTTTGGGGAAACAGAGTTGTCATTCCCACCTCAATGAGGACTAGGATCTTAGAGTCCCTCCATGAGGGTCATCCTGGCATTGTTCGCATGAAGGCCCTTGCGCGCAGCCACTTGTGGTGGCCTGGTTTAGATAAGGACATTGAGGCTAAGGTGCATGCATGCCACCTGTGCCAGCGCTCTCGCCCAGAGATGCCCCAAGCTCCTGTGCATAGATGGGAGGATACACAGTCCCCATGGTCTAGGGTGCACATTGACTATGCTGGGCCCTTTCAGGGCCAGTTCTTCTTGGTCCTCGTTGACAGTCATTCAAAATGGCTTGAGGTTGTATCTGTCTCATCCACCACCACTGCAAAGACTATTCAGGTACTGAGGGGGATTTTTGCTGCACATGGGCTCCCAGATGTCATCGTCTCTGACAATGGCCCTCAATTTACTTCCTCTGAATTCCAAGCTTTCTTACAGGCTAACATGATTCATCATGCCACGTCTGCACCCTTCCACCCGTCCACCAACGGTATGGCTGAACGCATGGTCCGCATCACAAAGGACGCCTTGAAAAGACTCACCTATGGGGACTGGCATCACAGGTTGGCTGACTTTCTTCTTTCTTACCGCACCACACTGTCCACTTCTACAGGGAGAAGCCCAGCTGAACTTCGCTGGGGGCGCAAACTTACTACGAAGCTTGACCGGTTGCATCCGGACAGACTGCCTTCATCTACCTCACATCCTAGGGCACCTAGACAACTACTTGTGGGTGCCCCGGTTTGGACTCGCAATTACGGGCCTGGTCATACATGGGTCCCCGCTTCTATTTCCAGGGTCACAGGTCCTCTCTCCTACGAGGTAGCCCTGGACAACGGTCGTGTCCTGCGTCGGCACATCGACCAACTCCGCCCTAGGCGGGACCTTTCAGATGAGACTCCTGGGTCTTTTCCAGGGGGGAGGGGGACCCTTTAGAGCAAAGGGAGGGGCACGAGCTGCTGCCCACCTCCAATCATGGAGCCACAAACGGCCCATTCCAAGATTCCGCGAGTGCCCCAAACAGGAATTCTAAGAGCCTATCCAACTACCAGGCATTCACGCCTACTCCAGCCAGGGAGTCACCCCGGGGGTACAATCACTATTCACCTGCACAGCACAGTACTCCAGTCAGGGAGGATACCCGGGAGCATCCCAATAAATCATACCCCGCAAGAGAGCTGGCACATAATCCCCAGAGTTGGCCTGACCTTACCCCAAGTCCTACAGGGGGTCAAACTTACAGGGAGGTGGTCGAGGAACCAAGTCCCGACCGCAACACCTCTAGCCCAAATCAGGGAGTAACTGAGTTTTGGGAAGGTACAGAGACCCACACGAGCCCGGACACAGAACGGGGCTTAGGGATTGGACAGCCTCCTGACAGGTCTTGGACGGACCTAGGAGGTTCTATAGAGACGCCCAGCAGTGGCTATCACTTCAAGGGGCCCGAGGGCCTACAGCTAGGCAGGTCAACCAGGTCACAAAGTGACAGAAGCCCTGGCCTGACGAGCCCGGTGGGCGAGCAAGCAGGCCAGGCATTGGGGCACAGTCCTTGGAAGGCACCAAGGCATGATAAGGAGAACAGGCTCACGTCTCCCCTCAGTCAGGGAACACCTGTCAGAAACCCAGAGCTGAGAAGGTCACAGAGAGCAAGGAAATCTCCTAAATACTTAGAGGATTACATAACATTGCTGGCCAAACAAAAGCCAGTAAACAGTAGGAGCACTGGGGAGTAGAACACTGCATCAAGAAATAATTGTATGTTGGTAGTAGTCTTAGCTCGGGGGAAAGGGGTGTTATGTCCCGAGCCTTGCAAACGGGCTCGGGGCGTTTGCAGGCAATCCCGGGCAGGTGCAAGCTGCCTGGGACCAGACAGGCTGTCGCCAGCGCCTGTGCGCATGCGCGGGTGCTGGCGCGGGAAAAGTAACACATTTACCCGGGAACTGCCTATATAAGAGGCTAGGAGCTTTTGGGCGTTGCTGAAGCCTTCACTTGTAAGCTGAACACAGAATAAAAGGAAACCTGAGAACTACAACTGCTTCTCACGTCTGCTTTTCGCCAAGGACTCAACAGTAACAGCGTTCTTTGTGCCTTGGTGTGGAGTCATGCTGGCCCCATGGCCACCGAAGTGTCTTCAGATAATGCTGGCTCCCTTGGCTAGGAAAAATAGATGAGCACCGCCCCTAAAGTTGGACATAACTGGACAGGGGAAACCTTTCCCTTTCCCTTTATTGCTTTTTATAGTTGCTTCATGCATGATATTTAAGAGAGCAGTTAGGTGGGTTTATAAAATTCTGGAGTATATTTTCCCAACTTGGTCTACTCCAGATATGTGGCTTTTCTAGAATTTTACCTCTGCCATCAATTTCCCTGTCTGACAACAGTGCTAATCAAATACACAGATAAGGTGTTTCTCCAACCCCACTCCCAGTTTAAAAACCAGGAACTTGGAAATAACAATCTTCCAATTTTTGGAGAGGATGTTGAAAACATTTCAGCTGAAACATCGACATCTTCAAGTTAATCCCTCTTTCACTGTCTCTTCTTCTCTCAATGTGACTCAAAAATTCTATAAATTTGCATTATTTATAGCTATCAATGACATTTTGAAATGAAGCTTTGAAAGCTATCATTCTGGAGAATGCTTGGAAATAAAATATTGATGCAGCGTTGATTGAATCTGAAATTTTGACATCGGCAGAGAAAAGAAATGTTATTAAAAATAATTCATTTGCTTCTATGTTCAGTCAAGAATTTTTTTTTTTTCAATAACATTGAATGTGCTTCTAATCTCACTGCTGAAGGCAGGTTGTGTTTCTATTAATTTAGTAGCCGAATCCATAGATGTTTTATTTCTGAGATAGGCACATAGGGAACTTTTATCAATATTAGAAAATAATACACATTGTATTCCATTCCTACACTGTTTGAAGAAAAGAATGTTACTTTTGAGGAAGCATTTTTACATTCTTATATACCGTAGCCCCAAATGTCAAGTGGAAAGATGGAGACAATTGCTCTTACAGGATCCCTGTCTGCTTCTTCTCAGGATCAGCACAACTTACCTCCTAAGTAACTGTTAGCCAATTGGGGCTGTATAGGACTTTTCGAGACATCCAAGTATTAGCCCCTTGATTCTTTTCTTTTTAAAAAAAAAATATATATCACTCCTTGCTGGATTAGATATGAATGTTCCTGTTTTGGCTTATCTAGCTTTTGGTAAGAGTTGGCAGGTAGCACAAGCACCCAGTTGGATAATTATTGGATGATTAATTGGATAATAACTTATCAAATATATTGAGGTAACCTATCTATGGATTGGAGAATAATTTACCCAAATTAAGTCTCATTTATGGCTGGATTAAGAGATCAAAAAAGTATAGGAAGATGCTTTACCCCCAGTACGCTTTAATCAACTGAATGCTGATGGATAGAATAAACGGGAATCATTTAACTCATGTTCTTGCTGGACAAGCTATGAAAGATCTGGATGTTAGTCTTATACTCCACAATAGTTTTACCCACTTGAAAGAAAAAAATCCTGCAAAACGTATATATATCTATTAGGTTTCAGTTAGATTCTGAATACACAAAAATTGAAAAATATTCATTTCAATTCTTATTTTTTAAATTAAACCACATTTTCTGTATGTTATGAAAAATTATTGTGTATATCTTCTATCATGAGATTACCATCATTATAAAAATAATCCCAGTTTCTTCTCTTAATTATTATAGCAGGGTTTTTTATTTTATTTTACAAAGCTTTGCTAAGCCAACACATCTAGCAGGATAAGTGGAGACCAGGTGTGAGATTTTACTTATTGTAGAGTGATGAAGAATACTTGAAAAATATGTTGTGTATTTCTTTGAGTGGGCAATTGTTCCCTTATCAAATTCAAACAGTCTGCGTATAGTGTTCATGTTTTCTAAACTTTTCTTAACATCTCTTTCTGTAAATAATCTGAGAATATCCAAGCATATATTTTCTTGTTATATGAAGATGCAAAGTGCCATACTGATACTGTGAACTTGCTAAGCAAGCATTATACAAATTGAATGTCAGACTTTCAATCAATCAGAATTGAGCTGGAAGGAACCTTGGAAGGGACTGCTAATATGTCCCTCTAGTCCTTTTTTTTTTCCTCTAGACTGGCCATACCCAATTCCTGCAACCCTTCTTCATATGTTTTAGGCTCCAGGCCTTTAATCATCTTAGTTGCTCTTCTTGGCACTTTTTCCAAAGTCTCAACATCTTTTTTGTAATGTGGTGACCAAAACTGGATGCAGTATTCCAGGTATGGTCTTATTAAGGATTTGTAAAACGCTACTAATACTTCACATGATCTTGATTCTATGCCTCTGTTTATACGGCCCAGGATTGTATTAGTTTTTTGGCAGTTGCTGCACACTGCTGGCTCATATTCATATTTCCTATTTTTTTTTCTTCAAGCAGTCACAATTCTGACATAGTATTTAAGTTGGGCTAAAAGGAAAATGCCTTGGAAAAAGGATTTGAGAGAGAAAAGCATGAGCAGGAAAAAAAAAACCTCTTAATTTTCTACTCAGTTTTTTGCTTTCCACTTGCAATGTAATTTAACAATAAATCCATTTCAGGAATGGATTTTGGAGTGAATGAGATGTTTTCATTTCAGCCAAATCCATATTTCACAAATCTAACCACAAGCAAAGTCCAAATCAACACCGAGCCTTAAAAAAAATCTAGAAGCGTTAGTGATTGTCTTTCAGAAATATAAGGAAGCAAAGATATTTTTCCAGTTTTGTTGGGTTTTTAGAAAGTCTGGTATTCTTGAAACAGTATTGGGCTCTTGATATAGAAACATGTTTTCCCCTTATCAAGCATAATGACAATATCTGAAAAAAGCAATGATGCTTATTTCCTAGATATTCCAGGAAATGTTGGAGAGAGGAAAAAAGTTTTTATAACAAAAAAACCTTTGTTTTAAGTTCCCTGGGTTTCAGAAATTTGTTATACAATAAAGTGTTAGCTTTCCACTCTGCCTTTCCTTCAGGAGCTCAAAATAACTTAAAAAGTTAGCTTGATGTAGGCTTGAATCTATCTCAATCTTACCAGTCCTGGTCTAATATTTAACAATGATACAACTTCTTTTCCATCATCAGGAAAACCTTCTGAAAAAAGAACTGGGATCAAATTTATTATGGGGGAGGGGAGAGAAATTAGCAAAAGATGAGATCAAAAATTTTGGTGGCTCAACCTGGGGACTGCAGAGAAAAAAAAATTTCTGCCCTGTAGTAATCACTCCTTAGTCATTGAAGGGTGCAAAGAAATGGCCACCTCTACGCAGCCTTTAATTGTTTATATAGAGGTTCACAAATAGCAAAAGATACAGCATGGCAACAGCATTTCATTGGCTAAAATCCTTTACCAATCCTCAAGAGTAAAAAGCTAGAGGCCATAAACAGGGAAACTTGTTGTTCACCCAGCAGCCTTATCAAACTGGCAAGGTTACACAAATCTGCGTACTGTCACGTCACCATGGTGATGTGGGGGGGGGGGAGAAGATAGATGCAGAACAAAGGCACAAGCATTGGTAGGGCAGTTTTCTGCTCGCAACTTTCGCCTGTCTCTTATCCCTACACTGCCCCCCAAATTTTCCAATGGAAGAAGCAGCTGCTAGTAGCTTCAAATGTCACTGTTCCACCCTAGGTCCTTTTGATTTTTTTCTCCTAGGCCTAAATAAAGCAGATGTACCGCCATGTTTGTTTGGAATGTAAAAACAATTCTGGGACCATAAAACTGAACTGAACTGAAAATCTGCAGGATTCTTATTCTAAATCACTTTCTTCTTTTTTTCCAAATCAATTTGGCTATCTTGGTTAAAATAGATAGAGAGTTGGGCATAATTTTCTGACCCTTGAAGAGCTTTTGAGTTGTACGTAGTTTTATCAAAACGTATCATAAGAGATCTATGAAAGATGCCTTTATTTCATTTCTCAATTGCTCATTTGGAATTTAATTGGATGAAAGGAGTAGAAATGCTTTTTGTTCTTGGGAACCTTAAAATTATCATTTTAGCCTATTTATATTTTTTCCAATGTTAGAAATGCTTTAAAATTCTTAACCATATTGATTAAAACTTTCTGATATGTGGCTTGAGTACTAAAGATAAAATGACATAAGTGAAATACCTAAGCCAAGTAAAAAAAAACTTTTGAATTTTAAAGAAATAAAAGCTAGAAACTTTGAAAAAGGGGAAAGGACAGGAAAAAAACTTATGGTTATTTTTGGTTTCAGCTGGGACGTACACTCCGAAGCCCCTTTATGAAGTTTGTGGCACATGCTGTTTCTTTTACAATTTTTCTTGGACTGCTAGTAGTGAATGCTTCTGACAGATTTGAAGGTGTAAAGCTGCTTCCCAATGAAACTGCCATGGATCACCCCAAACAAATATTTAGAGTGAAAACAACACAATTTTCATGGACAGAAATGTTAATCATGAAATGGGTTTTAGGTAAGTTTTCTTTTACTTTGGTATACTATCTATTCATAGATTTAGTGGAGAACTGAAAATTATTACTGTTCTATAATAACGTGTGGATCCAGCTTTCCTAGAAATATTTGCCGAAATCTTCTCCCTTCCTCTCTCATACAAGCACTTTTTGGACGAGGCAAAAATACCCACCTACCTAGATTAGGGGGAAAATGGCTATATTGCTTTGGCTATCATATGTTTCATATTTCCGTAGTGCTTCATTCTGTACCAAATTTTATGGTAAAATCTTGAAAATCTGTATTGTAATATCAGATAGCAAACCTGAGCTGAAGGGTCAATGAATCGGAACCGACTGACTCAGAAATCATCTACTGATTGCCAATATCTTATTATACCGAACTAAGAGAGTCACAAGAAAAATAATCCTCTACATCGGGGTGTCAAACTGCCAGCCCATGGACTGGTTGCATCATATGGAGGCCGCACTTACCCCAGCTCCGGCAATGCAAAAAAAGTCATGATACATTGCGACACGTCACGTGACGCAACTAGTTTGACACCCATGCTCTGCGTGGAGTTGCCTACTGTGGCCATCTGTGATGAAGCAATCATGAGAACATTCAGACCAGATGTTTCCTTTCAAATACTGCCACTTATACTGGGTGGAATAAGCTCCAACTGGGTATGTCACTGTGGTGGTCTCCTAATCCATTCACATGAAGTAGTATTAAGAAATTATCTCATACATTTAGCAGGGAGGAGGAACAAGTAGCTTCCAGATGTGGGGAATTACAATTCCCAGCAGCCCCACCCAGCGTAACCAATTGATAAGAGATGTAATTCAATATCTGGAAGTTCACATGCTGCCCTCTGCTGCTGTAAACTGAGGATTATTTTTCAAGGATTGACACCAACCTTAGCTCCCACTATGAGATATACTAACTGAAAAGTAAATAAAATAATACATTCATGCAGTTACAAGTTAAACAGTAGTGAGGTGTTATATTTTAACAGAATGAATAATTGACAAGCCTTAAAAATATGAATAGCAGGGTGGGTTATTTATTTTTTAAAAAATCAAATTAAAGTGTCTTCAGGGAATTTATTATTTAGAGAAAATAACTCTTTTGCTGTCTACAACCACAATATACAGAATATATTCTTTTTTGTCTCTAAGTCAAATCATCTTCCTCCTCTGTACAGACGATAGAAGAGATGTATTTTTTTTCTTGCTGTATTTTTTTGTTATACTGAAGTGAATGAAAAGCGATACTCTAAAGCAATTTTTTTAGAACTGAACATAATGAAATAAACTTGAATGAGAAATACATTTTTGGTGTGTAAGCTATTCTTTGGTCATAAAACATTTCAGCACTGTAAAATTTGCAGGGAACGAACAGTAAATAACTACAAGAAGCTGTGCCTGAATCAGAGGCTTAATCCAAGGCTTTAGAAATGACTCAGACTGATCTAGGTAATTCCAGAGATAACGCAATCCCATTATACCACCAAATCAAAGCAAGATTTAGAAAACAGAACTTTATTTTCCCATAAGCTGCAATGGGAAAAAACATAATTGGCTCTAATTTTGGGTAGAATTTTTGTAAGGAAGCTAAATTGCTATGAAACTTAAAGTATATCGGGAATTATAAGCAGCCATCCTTTGATTTGGGTGTGATTGATTTTGCTATGATTGATTTGTAATTATTCTTACAAATACCAAATTTTAGGCATTATAGTGAGCAATGTGTGTACATAGGGAAGAGGTATGTGGATGCCTATTCCCATCTGTGAGGAAGCTACTCAAGGTAGAAATATAAAATATTAACTCATTGGGTCTATTCCATAAAATAAACTAATAAAGTTTAAGATGGCTAAATAATATTCCTTCCAAAATACTAAACAATTGCTCAGAATAAAACACAGGTCAACAATGAGTTGAAGTAAAATTAAAGATCTTTCTCAGACAACTCTCCAGAGAGTTGCTCTACCACAGGAGTGTCAAACTGCTGGCCCATAGGCCGGTTTCATCATACCAAAGCTACGCCCACCCCATTGTTGGCAATGCAAAAAGAGTTGTGATATGTCGCGATACATCATGTGACGTGGCGAGTTTGACACCCGTGCTCTACCAAAATCCTTCAAATTGTGAAGTGGTGGTTTTTTCAAAATGATCACTCTTATTTTTTCTTTGGGCATGGTTGCCAGAAGTCTGGGACAACAGTGGTTTTTCATGGCTCAGTACCAGATGAGAGAAGATTCAGACTTGAACAAATGTATGTTCTGAATTATGCTATTGCGGCTCATGAGCTAAACTTGAAAGGACCTGTTGTATGTTCCAATTAATTCCACTGCTAGGAAGAATCAAGGATTGATTTGAAGGTAGCATAGTGGAGAGAGACTGAGCTACAAATCAGAAAGACCCTGGGTGGCATCTCATCCCTGCCATGACTGCATGGAAGTAAATATGAGTAAGCCACCATCAACCTCAGTCCCCAGGACGTACTATAATATGGGAGGTAATGATGACTTGAGAGGTCTTTGGTGCTCTCTGAGCTTGGTTGTTTTTTTGAAGACGTTTCATTTCCCAAATTAGGTAACATCATCAGTGCTAGTTGAACATCACTAGCATTGACAGGGAGCACTAAAGGACCCTTCATTTCAACCCTGAGCTACTAATATTCTTCTTTATTGATAATGCTGACTTCTTGGATGTGATGGCCCTTCCTAAAAAAATTAAGGCCTGCCTGCAATGACCTTCATTTAAAGGAGAGGATAAATACATTTCTGGAGAAAACTTTCAAAATTTAAATAAAGCCCTCCAAAGTTGAAATGATACTTCTCTTTCTAAATCACAGTTTATTTCAACTGTGAAACTCAGTAGAGCATAGAGTATTCAACTGGAGATACTGTGTAGAGCATAGAGTATTCAACTCCAGATACTGGAGATACTTCTTGTCTCCATTGTAATAAAAGATAATAGACTAGAGTTTGAAAATAAATAACATGGGTTCAGCAATAGCAGCTGGAGATATATACAGCAACAGTAACATTGGCTATTATTTAACCATGAAATGACTGATTATGTACCGTATGATAATATAACTACATAAAATAGAACTGGTGACAAAATAATAAGCAGGATAATGAGGTTAGTGATAATAATGATATAGATGGCAATGGTAATTATAATGTGGAGAATAGTATTATCTGCCCTATTTATACCTTGGCCATGCCTATTATTGACTTATACATATTTCTGGTCCTTATGACAATTGTCAATCTTGAATGCAACCCCAATATATATTACTGCATTCATTATACTGAATATGCCTTTGGTTTTCAGCGTTTTGTAGCAGCTTCTGTGACATAATATAGATTGCTCTTGTAGCTATATTTTGCACTCTAAGAAGATCGGTGTTGAAGTGGGGGTCCAAGGAATATTATTTTTATTATTGGGTTGATCTGGGAAGAAAAGCAAGGAGAAAGATTATGTACTGCAATAGCGTGATTAGAAGAACAAAGAGGTATTCAAATCCCAACTCAAGCCTGAAGCGTATTGGGTTATTTAAACTGCGTAGGTTTGTTAGGTCAAAATAAAAAGAACCATATCTACTGTTGGAAAAAGTGACTGAAAATACAAATGGAATAAAATGTGTGTGCATATTTAATGCCACAGTTAATATTGATACATACAGTATGTGGTGGAAAAGCTGAAGGATGACATTATGTGAGCTATTACTGATTGGGTACTGATTGTGTGTGTGTACCATTATAGGAATGATATGGTCTGAATGCAAAGAAATCTGGGAAGAAGGCCCCCGTGAATATGTCATGCATCTTTGGAACTTGCTGGATTTTGGGATGCTGTCTATTTTTGTAGCTTCCTTTACTGCCAGATTCATGGCTTTTCTCAAAGCCTCAGAAGCACAACAATATGTGGATCTCTTTGTCCAAGACAATGACCTCAATAACGTCACCCTTCCTCCTCAGGTTGCCTACTTCACATATGGTAAGAAAGTGTTCTTTCTTAATTTTTTTCGAACTGTGGTTAACATTGAAGAAATATTAATATGATTTGCATACAATCAGCCAGATCTTTAAACTGGATTTGGTATTTTTATCCACCCTTCATCTCAAGGAATCTGGGATAGGCAGATGTTGTTTGATGGTGTTATTGTTATAGGATGCAAGCTGTTTCAAGTATAGCTGCCTTTTGCAATTGATTGAAGATAATTTTGTCAATGCTGATGGTGTTCAAATGATGCCCCAGATGCATTGTGATTGTATCCAAGACATTTACTAATATTGATACTATCTTTGCTTTCTTTGAGCATAGTCACGTTATTTCTATTTGCAGGTCTTTGTATTATGTGATTTTCTCCAGTTCTTTCTCTTCCATTCTGCTGTTTCCAGGTAGTGCCATATTCAATATCCAAACATTTTTGTCTTTCTTATCAAGAATCGTTAAATCTGGAATGTTACCTGGAAGGTGCTTGTCTTTTTGGATTCTAAAGTCTCAGAGCACTTTAGCTTCTTCAATTCATATTACTTTGTCTGTTTTGTAGTTCCAGCAATTCTTGCTTCCAAGCAAATAGTATTTTTTGCAGATGTGCAAATGCACCATTGTTGCTACTTTCTCATCCTGTTGTCTGTGCAATCTATTTGCAAGCAGCTAACAAGGTGGTCCACTGTTTCTTCAACTTCTTTGCATGGGAAGCATTGGCAGTCTTTTGCTGTCTTCTCAACTCTGTCTTTGTATGCATATGTTCTTAAGACAAATTTGTTCTTATGCAATTTGTTCTTGTGCAGCCAGAATTAGCCCTTCTAACTGTTTCTTCAACTTTCCTGCTCTTGTTATCTGCTTTGCCAGCTAGGCCTTGTGTGTTTGTGTGTATGTGTGTGCGCACATATGCACATCAGTGTACTAAGTGTTTAATACTTTGCTTTGCCATGTCTTTTTTCTATTCCTCATTCAGTCTTTCTTGTAGGCCAATTGGCCTCATCAGTATTCAGTAAGCCTTCCGGGTGTACCAGCTTCAGTGTACCTTCTTCATTGTCATTCAGATATTCTTCCAATGCCCTTTTTTTATTTTTTAGCCATTTGAAATACTTTCAACATTCCATACCCAACAAAGCTCCTTAATAAGTAGAGACTGTCAGCACTGTTATGTGGAGGAAGGGCATGATTCATTGTCATGATTTTTCTGGTCTTCCTATCTAGGGCTTCTAATCTGCTTGAATCCAACCCACTGTTCCAACTATGTATCTAATGACTGCAATTGCTCAGATATTATCTGCCTTGATGGTATTTCCTCCACTGAGTTTGGATTTTAAGATCTTCTTCACTCTCATGATGCATTCACTTTCAACCTTCTTCTTGACTTCAATGTGCTTGATACTGTCAGCTTGAAAGATGTTCAGGTATTTTTAGTGATTGTCTTCATCCTGATTCTTGATGTTGTTTCCATAGGGCATCTGGATTCCTTCAGTTTTCACTATTTTTTCCCTAATGATTGTAAGAGTGGCACATTTATCCAGCCCAAATTTCATTGCAACATCTTAGCTCTATATCTGGGCTGTGTTGAGTAATGATTCTATTTCAGATTGTGTTTTTCCATACAGCTCCAGAGTGTCCATGTAAAGGAGGTTAGATAGCCTGGAAGATGTTTTTGATGTGTGAGAGCCATGGTCTGATTTATTTGGTATTATTGACAGAGAAATCAGTGCAGTGCTAACAGGGTAATAATAAGTCTCATTGAAAGATTCCTCTCTGGATATTAATCTCTCCCAATCTATTACCATTGGGCAATAGCTGTGTCTTTTCCCATTGTGCCATTTATCTTTGCACAAGCTTCTGATGTTTCTACTGACTCCTGTTATTTGTAGGGACTTGATTATCAAATCATATGGCAGGGAGTGGATTCCCTTATTGTATTCAATTCAAATTACATTAAAATTGGTCTTCCTTCTCTTACAGGTTTCCAAAATCATCTTGTCAATTAGAAGCTGATTTTTTTGTTGCTCTGCTATTTGGGCAGTTTCTTTTTTTGATCAGATAGAAAGAGGTTGTTTTCTGTTGGACTGCATCATTATCTACCATGCCAGTTAGCAATTTGAAAGTTTTTGGTAAGCAGATAATTAGCATGTAGTTGTCTGATGCTGCCTCTTTTGCTGGATATTTCATTATCAGGTAGGTTTTACTAGATATTAGCCAATCTTCAATTTCACTTCAATTCCAGTATGTTGTTAAACTGTTTGGCAATGAGGGGTGAAGACTAGTTAGATCAGGGGTGTCAAACTGCCGGCCCATGGGCCGAATGCATCATTGGGAAACCACGCCCACCCCATTGCCGGCAATGGCAAAAAAGCTCCAATATGTAGCACGATGTCATGTGACGTCGTGAGTTTGACATGTCTGAGTTAGATGCTTCAACCAAAATCCAACCAGTTCATCTTCACCTGGTGCTGACCAATTCTTGATCTTCCTTGCTCTTTTCTCCATCATTTCTGCTGTTATTACAAGTTCTTTCATTTCAGTTTCTTTTTTTTTAATTCTTATCCACCTGCTTTATTCACTCTGCATTCTTATTGTATTTCTTTTAGTTCTCTCATAGCTGCACCCAGATCTGCACTGTTTCTCTTGTTAACAAGCTCATTGCAGTCTCTTCATTGACAGATTGGTAGAAATGTTTGATTTTACTGAAATTGGAAATTTTGCCAATACTGTACAATCCAATCTTTATATCTGCTAATGTTCTTGGCTATGGCAGTTATTTGCTGCTTTATTATTTCCAGTGCTTTCTTGATCTTCCTTGTTTCTAGATGATATTTCTTAATTAGGTATTCTTTGATTTTCTTGTTGATCAGCTTCTTTTCTTTCATCTGTTCTAGCTTGTTTGCATCTGATCTTAGCTTACTGATCATGCTGTACATTAATAGCGTTTTTTTCTTGCAGTGATCTGGTGCTTATATTTGATATTGAAGTATTGGCATCTTTTAGTACTTGTGCTAGTTGTTCCTTTGGAACAATGTAGGTGATCTTATTCTGTTATTTTTGTGGTGTTACAATCTTCAGGGATTTTATTTCAGTTCCTCTTGTTTTTCAGTTAGAGGGCTTTATGTTTTCTGAGGAAAAGGCAGAGGAACGGGGACTTGGTTTGGGAATGAAAATGTTTCCATAGGTGTTCTAGCTTCCTCTAATGCTGACTTCCCTTGGTTTGCCTCTACAATCCTAGTTACTTGTGGCAAGGCTTCAATTTCTTTGCTCTGGGAAGACTTTTGTAGTTATTCCAATTCTATTTCTGTGAATACTTTATTTCATATTATACATCTGTGATTATTCACTAGCCTCTGTTCTTTTATTTCTGATGTGGGTGTTGTTCTTTCCCAAACTGTGGCATTCTTTTCAGATATCCTTTTTTTCATTGGACTTGATTTGAAACAGCAGCTCATTTCTTTGTTTACAATCTTTGTATATTTGTGATAGATAAACACTTTTTCTTCCAATAGTCTTGCAGCTACTGGCCCTGGTTGCTCAGCCAACAGTCCTGAGTTCTGTAGATCACTTATCAGATGTCCAAGAACTAGAATACTTAGCATGATCCTTATTGACATGGGAGACAATCGATATAGTATAGTTTTCTCTGTATTATGTCTCACCATGTTGTTTATACTTTTTATTTGGCTTCTCTGATGACACCTGATCAGTATGTTTGAACCTCTGGTATAGCTTTCATCCTGCTCAGAGTACACAAACTTCACAGAGTACACAAGCTAAACTTCAGGAATTTGTCCAGGCAATTGACAGAAATCAGGAATGACTTGAAGGCACACATAAGCATACCAAAAAAGTATTACCTGTGCATACACATCTAGAAGTCATAACTATGATTTAACTGGAAAAATCCTACTATTCACCATTGTGGAAAAGCATGAATAACTTTAAGGTTCCTTCAAAGTTTTCCCTTCAGATTCATTATCTTTAAATTGGCTGTTCAAATAGAGAAAATTTTCAAATTATCTTTGCAAATTAAAATATATAGTTCCATTTTTGGAGAGGTTTTATTCATCTCTGGAATATTCAGAATCCAAATGCAGACTCCATTCAGTTGCATACAAGTAAAACATCCTCAATAAAGAGTTGAGGACAAATCTCTTAAACTTGGGTAATGTTGAGATTTGGAAGTAACTTAAACATGAAGGCATCTAACTTGTTTTCTCAAAATAAAAAAAGACCTGGAGATATTCATAGCTAGGTGTTATGTACATTTCACAGGTCACAGCACATGTATCACTTTTGGAGCAGTGCCTCCTACGCTATTAATGGCAGGAAGTAAAACATTCAGCCGATTGTAGCATGAGCAGCAAACTCAACAGTGAGTAGGGATGTAATTAAACCAAAAAATATCTAGATGATATTTCTTGATTAGGTATTCTTTGTATTTGCCTTGGATTGCTGCTGGATGCCATTTCCAATCCATCTCCTTGGAAAGAACATAAGATTGTGAATGTTAAAATCCCAAATGAAACCCCAAATTCATATTAGGCACTTATTTGCAATACATAGGGCATGTATCTATGAAGACAATATAAAGTTTACAACTGATCCAGAACGTAGTGATAGAGTTCTTGGCACAATGTGGTTTGTCCCTAATGAGCTACAAGCTTCTCTGGCTTCCACTTTTTATCTGAGTGCAATTCAAGATGCTAGTTATCACCTTTAAAGCTCAAAATGGCACAGGGTCAGGTAATTTTCAGGACTGCTGCTTCCTGAAGATATCTGCTTGTTCCACTATATCAGAAAGGATGAATGGGCTCCATATTCCTTCCCTTAAATGGTGCCATCTAGCAGAACCTAGAAAACATGACACAGGTGCCCCTGCCATATGGAACATTCTTCCCACTGAGATCTCACAAACTCCTACTCCTTTTATAGTTTATTGAACTGCCCAAGCTTGTGATTTATACTATAGAAGGCTATGAAAGAAGAATAAATAATTTCCTCACATTAAAGCCAAACCTAACTCATTTTATTTGTTTAAGTAATTTATGCAGACACCTATATCAAATACCCAACTTTGGGCAGCTAACAATACCTAAACCAAGATTTAAAAAACAGTAAAATTATAAATAGCATATATAGCAGCTAAGAAAAACTATCCAACTACCTAATTAATTAACATAACCATGATACAGGTTTAATATACAATGGAAACACAGCACTTTGGGATGCTAGATATTTAGATATGTGACATATAAGTGTTAGTTTGTGTTCCCAGCAGTTTATCCCACTTAATACATAACATTTGTATGCAGAATTACCACTGCCAAGAATAGGAACTGGGAAGAAAGATAGAAGGAAAAAAATAAATTGAGGGAGGTTTACAATATTTTCCTCATGTTAGGCTTTGCAAATTGGATGTTGGAAGGCAGTCATGTTTCCTTCACTATGGACTGAAATTCAAGCATGGCTGTATCTAGCTTATACTAAATCTTAATTCCTATACACCATTGTTTGGCATGCAGAAAGAATGTAACAGATTTGAGAAGCATTTGTGGAAGAAGAAGATGAATCCCTCTTGTGGGTCCTTTGCCAAGTAGGGTTCTGGTTCAATGAAATTGGACCACATCAAATTAGAAGATCAATTTCTATCTCCTAGTCATAAATCTTATTTCCAGGCAATGCTACATGAAGTCCTTCTTGTCTAATGTGAGTTTACTCAGTTTCAGTATGCTCTAAGTTCTTGGCAGCTCTGAATATTTTATTTCTTTACTTTCTCTTTTCTAATACAGGTAGCTCTCAACTTACAATCGCAACTGGGACTAGAACTTCTGTCATTAAATAATGAGATTGTTAAATGAGTCAGGCCCAATTGTATGACTTTTTTTGCAGTTGTTGTTAGGCAGATCAAATGGTTGTTAAGCAAATAGGCTTTCTCCAGAGACTTTGCTTGTCAGAAACTCCCTGAGAAAGTTGTAAATGGCGATCATGTGACTGTGGTAAGCTGCAAATATTGTAAATACATGATGGTTGCCAAGCACCCATGTTTTGATCATGTGACTGCATGGACACTGTCATAAGCCACTGTTTTCCAGGACTGTCACAACTTTGAATGTTCTTTAAATGAATGATCGTAAGTCAAGAATTACCTGTATGAATGGTCTAGTGATTACAAATACATAGAAGGCTTGAAATAAAGCTGCGCTAATAGGATGTTGATTATACACACACACACACACACACACAATTTAAACCACCAGTCTGTTTTATTCTTAAATGCTCAGCTGGCCTGAAATGTTCTGGTACCTCTCTCTGTCTCTCTCTCTCGCTTTCTCTCTGAGAGAAGATAATAAAAAAGATTGCTAATATAAAATTCTTCCTGTTTTGCATAATGCTTGAGTAGGACAATATTGTTATAGTGACCTGCAAAAATACAATCAGGGAGAGAGCATAATTGTTGCAATCCAATGCAATTGGAGCAGTATTGATTTATGTCACTCAGACACTACCCAGAAATAGGCGTTTTTAAATAAGACTTTTCAGCAAAACTTCAGGGATGCAATTAGCAAAAGAGTTATTAAACAAATAGGACATGCTAATTCATTACACCCCCTTTATTTCCCCTGCCTCCTTTTTTTTAAAAGCTGTTTGAAACTAATTTTTTTATACATATTGTACTGTGGTACTCATCTCCCTCTTGTGACACAATTGTATAATTACAGCTCTTGTGTACTGGAAATATAAGACTGAGTTTATACTTTGTTCCAAGATTTAAAAAATTAAACAATATTTTATCATGAAAGTATACATTTAGTTAATATTCTGCCAATATGACAGAATATGACAGATTCAATGCTTTTTTATTTTCTCCATGATTTTTATTTTAACATCTCCTTTCCGTTTCTAATCCAATGTGATCCTGTCTCTGAAATTTGTGCATCCTTTTTTTTTTTTTTTTTTTTTGCTTCTATTGAACTTTGCCATGTCATCAATTCAGTTAAGGAGCTTCTAAGTTTTTGAAGTTTTTTCAGGAGAATCTGAATCTGAACTGCTTGTCAATCGTAAATACTTCATGTGTTTTCAAATGCTGCTTGTTTATGAAGATCGTTCTGGCTGTTCACCTGTCAGAATTAGTAGCAGTAAAATTGTCTCTCTGTGTTAGGGCAATCAAGGAAAGCGAGAAAAGGAAACTACAAACATAAAGGTGACAGATGCAAACAGCTTCATGCACATAATAGTCAATATTCTGTATTCACACTTACAATCGCAAATATGAGTTCCTCAACAATTTTTTTCTTTCTTTCTTGAGAAGGAAGACTAAGCCAAAGAAGTTCCACAAAAGATGAATGCTGAGAGACACTTCAGAGGAAGAAAGGGGTAGCACAACATGCATGGGAACCAAGAACGTAGGACAAGGTGTTGAAATGAACAGGGAAAGGGGTTTTTTAAACGATGACAAAACGTAAGGCTAGAATACGGTTTAATAAGTGGAAGCAAGCTGAAAGCCAGCAGCATGGTATCCATCTCAATAACCATCATTTTTCTTCAGAACAGCCACCCAACATATTTTTTGTGTAAAATAGTACACAGATTAAATGAATAAGAGGTAGGCGTTTATTTTTCTGAAACTTTAATCTACTGTACTTTTAAGAACAAAATCTGCTGTTTGTGATGTAATATGACCAGCAATTTTATTCACTTATATTGCTGTTTAGCATCAGTTAGTATCAAACAATACCTCAACTGGCCAAGACTGTGTGGTTTATGGTTTGCCTAAAGAATAACCAACCTATGTAAAAATCAGGTGATAATGTCTTGTTTGGAGATATTTATGCTTAGGGACAAAATTTTTACTTGGACATTTCTCTTTACATTTGGTGTTGATTTGATTGCTTTTGTGCCATCAAGTCAGTCTTGATTCACAGCAACCACACAGACAGAATTTCTCAAGGGTTTTCTGGCTGCACCCTGACTCATTAGTTCTTTCAGTGGTATACCCATCACTGTAATTGTGTTGATCCACCTTGCTCTTCTCTTTCCTTTTAACTTTGCTAATCTTATAGACTTCTCAAGAAAGCTTCATGTGTCCAGAATAGCATACTTTGAGCCTATTTATTTCAAGAGTCTCAAGGGAGAATTCTAGAATGATTTATTTCATGATTCTATTTATCCATGGAATTCTCAAGAGGCTTCTTCGACATCAGCATTCAGAAGCATTTATATTCTTTTTGTTTTGCTTCTTCAAAATATATTGCTTACATAATTCTAAATACCTATAAAGCATTTGGATATTTTTCCATTATTGTTACTTCACCCAGTGCTAACCTGCAGCAAATGTCAATACTAGAGACCAAAATCTTTAATATCCACCATTTCAGTTTTTTTAATTGTCTTATCTAAGTTGGATTACCTAACTTTGATCATTTATTTAATTTTCTTTATATTTATTCTATTGTCACTAGAGTTTGCAGATCATTTGCATTTTCAGCTATCAAGGTAGCATCATCCATATGGTGCATGTTTTTGATGCTTTTTTCTCCAACACTCATTTTCTTTCAAACCAGCCTCCTTTAACCTATAGTTAGCATATAAATTGAGCAAATAAAAGGAGAGTATACAGCCTTGTCTCTTCTGCCATTTTGTTTTGCGATGTTCCATCCAGTCTATGATTTCTGGTTTTATGTATTACATTTTTGGTTATCATATTCCTCAGACACTGCCTTTTTTATATAGCCAGGAACTAGATTTCTCTTTCCTAAAACTCTATGGTATCTATATTACTCCTGACTTGTTACCTTCTTACTGCTGTATCAGCATATTTTTTCTGTAGCCTGGCACATAGTTTCAATTGACTTCCATGGATGTGAGCATGCTCTGCTATCAGCATAATGGCCATCAGATATATTTGGATGGCATCCTTAAGATGTCCTGGGCACTGTGATCTGTCTTAGTTCAGCAGCATTATTTACTGCTCCCCAAGACTTGCTTCAATGATCCTTTCCCCTTGTTGCATGAAGAACAAAGAATTCACTTATTAGAGAAAAAAATGCTGCAAATTTTGAAGGGATAAAATTTGGGAAGGAATTACTGTCAGTGACATCTTTAAGAGCTATGGCAGCACAGTGGCTAGAATGCAGCATTGCAGGCTGACTCTGCCCACTGCCGGGAGTTCGATCCTGACCTGCTCAAGGTTGACTCAGCCTTCCATCCTTTCTGAGGTAAAATGAAGACCCAGATTGTTGCGAGCAATATGCTAACATTTGTAAACTGACCAGAGAGTGCTGTAAAGCACTATGGAATGGTATATAAATAGTATAAGTGCTATTGTTATTACTATCTTTACCTGAACATGAAGTCCATTTTGCTTTCACTGGCACCTATTTTAGTAACAAGGACTCATCTGTGTTAGTTTCCAGCAAACAATGCTCCCCTCTCAAACCAATGTTCATGGGAACATAGCACAGGCTGCTTTCTTATTCCACTTTGTTTTCTAAGTTGTTAGGTAGTGGAGAACCTATAATTTCAGCTCTGCCCCAAGAAAAAGATACAGTGCTTTTCAGTCAAGTTTGAGCCCTGTGGATAAGATGGACCCATCCAGACAGCTTTAATTAGGTGATTTGCCATCAGTTTCTTTGTGATGTTTTCTTCAACTTCTCTAGCTAGCCTACATCCCTTGGATTCTATGGCATCTCTTATCCAAGCACTAACCAGGCTGACTCTGCTCACAGCCTAGACAAGATCAGTCAGGTGTGATTACCCATGAGGCTCTACTCATAAAGCAGATGCTCTATCGCTATCTTTTCCTTATAAATAATGTACCCTCAAATCAATTTTTAAACCTGTGGCCCTTGTGCCTTGATGTTCCTATTGCTTCAGGCATGATGGAAATGGTATTTATCTTTTATTTTAATGCTACTCTCAGTGCCAAAGGAGGCCAGAGACTGTGTACAAAACAACCCTCTTTGAGTTAAACTTATATTTAGAATTAAATATAATTTTAACTCAAAGAGGGTTGTTTTGTACACAGTCTCTGGTCTCCTTTGGCACTGAGAGTAGCATTAAAATAAAAAATAAATGCCATTTCCATCATACCTGAAGAAACAGTAAATAGATCAATCAACAATAAAATTACCAATCCTGGAATCAGACAATAACATTGCAATAATTGAGACAAACTTCATTTTTACTAGCACTGCTGATGCTACCTAGTTTGGGTAATGAAATATCTTCAAGTAAACAACCAAGCTCAGAGACCACCAAGGATCCCTCACTTTATTTTTATTTTTTAAATAATGTAACAGTTTGGTCCTGGAATAGTTCTTTATCTTACAAATGCTTGGGTAAATAGCAATAGCACTTAGACTTATATACCACTTCCTAGTGCTTTAGAGCTCTGTGTAAGAGGTTTACAGAGTCAGCATATTGCCCCCAACAATCTGGACCCTCATTTTACTGACCTCGGAAGGATGGAAGGCTGAAATCAACCTTGAGCTGGTGAGGATCAAACTGCTGCAATATTGCATTCTAACCTATAGGCAGGTCTTGAGTTGTCTGTAATGAAATAGACCAGTAGTTCTCAACCTTTTTAATGCCGCGACCCCCAACCGGTCGTAAGTCGAGGACTACTCAACTGGTGCAGCACCGTTTGCAGAATGGGACTTTTGGCAGGCTCAGCAGGGCAGAGACAGCCTGGACAATTCCTATTGGCTTTTGAAAGCCAATAGAATTAGACTCTATTCAAGAGAGTCTATTCTATTGGCTTTCAAAAGCCAATAGAATAAAAGGGAGTAGCACAGCTAAGGAAAAGGGGAAAAAAATGGCGGACTGCGTTGTTTGGCGACCCCCGTGAAATGGTCGTTCGACCCCAAATGGGGTCCCGACCCACAGGTTGAGAACCACTGAAATAGACGGAAGACAGATGCCATCAAAAAGGCCCTACTCCTAGCCATCCAAAGGTGAGCTAAACCTATTAGTGAGTCTACAAGCAGAACCCCAGCTGATGTTAGTGAGTAGTATTGCAGAGACTTTTTTTTTCCAGCTTTCTGATCCCAAGCATTTTAGGCATGGATATAGCTGCTGCCAAATTCTAATTTGGAAAACAGTTAGATCAGGCAGGATTTTAAAAGCTTCACAATGGTGGCTGGTCTCTATGGCATGAAACTAATACCATCGCTATGCCAGGAAACTAATTCTTCTGGAAATGAATATGGGCTTTCATAGCAGCATGAAAATTAGCCTCAAAATCCTTGATTCAAAATATGTCTTTTTCAAACATAGAAAAGAAAAAAAAGGAAGGTGTTACAAACTGTTTAAAATGCACTAGCTGCATTTTAAAAATCTTGTGCCCAGAGAATTTGTATTGCAGCTAAGAAATCTTCAGGATTAAAAAAAAAATGAAATAGGTCATTTGCATTGATAAAAAAAAGTTATCAGGCAGTTTATGCTATGACTTACAAACAATCATGAAATGTTGCAAATATAAACAGTTACACCATTTCTGTAGCATTTATGTAAAAAAATAAAGTAGAAAACTCAGTAGGGAAATTGCCCTTCGAATACAGTTTAGAAAACAGATCAGGCTTTTAGCAATTTAAATTCCTTAACACTGTCACTTTCTTTCATCTGTTTGCACTGGATAGAACTGCCATGGATACCACCCAACCACTTTCTGACCTGAGTCTCAAAAATGTTGGATTTTCTAACCAATATTCATGCAAGTGCACATTGCGCCTCCTAGCCAATTATACTAACTTCTGATTCTATACATACATAAATTAAAAGGACAGAGGTCAGAGCTGAGGAAATTGAATTTTCTTCTGAACATAAACATGCAAGAATATTATACAGCTATCACATTTTTCAGGGGACTGGCATGTAGTTGCACTGATATATTTATTGATAAAGAGTGATGATTTCATGAGAAAAGAACATGCATATAGTCCGTGATTTAGCAACATATATTAATGTTGATTAAATTGTCCTTTACAAGATGTCCTCAAAGACTTTTGAGTATAGCAGTAGAGCTTATGCAGGATTCTGGGCACAGATTGTCACTATATCTTCTTGCCTTAATAGAATAACCAAGTTGGAAGGGACCTTGGAGGTCTTCTAGTCCAACCCTCTGCTCAAGCAAGAAACCCTATACCAATGGTTCTCAACCCCACAGACCTCTTTTAAATGACCTAAAATTTAAATCATAACATTTATTCAAGCCTTCACTGACCCCCTGTGACCACATCATGCCTCCCCCAGGGGTCTGCAGACCACCAATTGAGAACTACTACCCTATACCATTTTACACAAATGTTTGCCCAATCTCTTCTTAAAAATAGTGTTGGAGCACTGGATGAAGATTTTTCCACTGATTAATTGTTCTCACTGTCAGGAAATTTTTCCTTAGCTCTAGGTTGCGTCTCTCCTTGATTAGTTTCCATCCGTTGCTTCTTGTTCTGCCTTCAGGTGCTCTTCCTTGTGACAACCCCTGAGATACTGGAACACTGCTATCATGTCCCCCCTCATCCTTCTCTTCATTAAACTAGACATACCCAATTCCTGCAACCATTCTTCAGTTCCCTAATTAGTTTTGTTGTTCTTCTCTGTTCTTTTTCTAGAGTCTTGACATCTTTTTTATATTGTGATGACCAAAACTGGATGCAATATTCCAAGTGTGGTCTTACTAAGGCATTATCAAGTGGTACTAACTTTTCATGTGATTTTGATTCCATGTTAATGTAGCCTAGGACTTTTTTGCCATTTTTGGGCAGCTGCAGCATGTCAAGACTGCTGGTTCATATTTAAGTGATTGTCCACTAGGACTCCAAGATCCTTCTCACAATTACTACTACCATACTGAGTCAGATTCCACCTATTCTATACCTGCACATTTGGATTTTCTAGCCTAAGCGTAAGGGTCCAGTGTTCAAGTCTGTCAAGATCCTTCTGTGTCTTGAACTATCTTTTGAAGTGTTGACTATTCCTACCAGCTTGGTGTCATCTGCAAATTTGATGAGTTACCCTTCTATCCCCTCATCTAAATCATTTATAAATACATTGAAGAATGCTGGGTAAGACAGAGCCTTGTGGTACCCCATTGCATACTTCTCTCCATGAAGATACAGTTCTATTGAGTGTGGTTGGTCAATCAGTTATGAATCCATCTGGCAGTGATGCTATTTAACCTACATTTTTTTTATCTTATTAAGAAGTAGTTGTGGTCTTCTTTATCAAATCTCTTACTGAAATCAAAGTAAATTATATCCACAGCATTTTGCTAGTCCACTAATTTGTTACATTATCAAAAAATGCAATAAGATTTATCTCGCATGATCTGTTTTTGACAAACCCATGTTGGCTTCTGGTTATTATTTTATTTGCCTGTAGGTGTTCACAGATACATTACTTGATTAACTTTTCCAAAATCTTCCGAGATATTGATATCAGGCTGATAGGTCTGTAGTTTCATGGTTCCATCTTTTTTCCTTTTTTGAAGATGAAAACTACATCAGCTCTTTTCTACTTATCTGGTAGTTGCCTGGTGCTCCAGGATCTTTGAAAGATATGGTTCAGTGGTCTTTCTTCATGGGCCTCCATTTAGAGAAATCTACTTTGCAAAAAAGAATCTTTGTCTACACAGCTGAATATGTAGATGTTCTGTATGAGCAAGAATTTAGCATTTTCTAAATGCCCTATTTAATGGGTAGCCGGAGCAGAACGTTTTTCTTTGTTGAGCTTCACACAGTGTCCTTAAGAACCAATAGGAGGAAGAGTCTGATGAGATTAATGTCAAGACAAAGGTGATTTAGCACAACAAGCCCAACTAACCTTTGAATATTTAGGAACTCAAAGGAAGCTGGTGGTTGTTTCTAAAACTAAGAAGACAATGACAGATACTGCTTTAATGAAACAATCAGAAGGATGATGAAACCATATAATTTATTCATTTACTTAAAATAATAATTGTAGCTTCACATGCTTTCCAGAGGTTTTTGGGGTAGGTTGCAATCCATGCATTAAAATAACAGAGTAAAACAAGTAAAAGAAACAATGAGTTAATTTAAACTATTCAGTCATTTTGAAAAATATAATATAGGAAGGACTAAGATCCAAAATTTTGGAAACCAGTTTGGATATTATTCATCAAATGTATTGGTGGCCTATAAGCCAAAATTCTGGATTCATGGAGATGCATTAACATGGTTTTTTTGTTTGTTTGTTTAAAATATAAAAAGATTCAGGCAACTTTAATTCAAGCAGTACAACTCAAGCAACTTTAACATGAGGCTAGATCAATATAGTCTTAGTGACAATTACTAAAGAAAGAAAGAAAGAATTCAGCAAGATATTTCACAGCAGGTAGATCAGAGATTTCTTCTCTTTAATCTACACTGGATGGAGCCCTTTATATTCCTTGGGAATTTTACAGTTCTAACTTTGTAAGAGGGGAAGAAAGAAGAGGAAGAGTTAATCCAAAATATCCAGAATCAGAGGACAAGGATGAAATCGAGACTCATCAATAACATCTACAGTAAGAACACCATCAGTAAGAAGACATAGTGCCTTTCTTCCTCAGTCTTCCTTTCACCATCTCCCTCCTCCCACTTTTGATTTGGATCTTCATTATTAATTATATATATTGCCTATTGTGTTTTCTTTTAGCCAGGAGCAAATGGCTTCCTTCAGATCCTCAGATCATATCAGAAGGATTATATGCAATAGCGGTGGTACTCAGTTTCTCAAGGATTGCTTACATTCTCCCAGCCAATGAAAGTTTTGGTCCTCTCCAGATTTCTTTGGGAAGAACTGTGAAAGACATCTTCAAGTTCATGGTCATCTTTATCATGGTGTTTCTCGCCTTCATGATTGGAATGTTCAACCTTTACTCATACTACCTAGGTGCAAAATATAACCCAGCATTTACAACGTGAGTATCTATAGCATGGGTTTTGACTCCCCAGACTGCTGTTATGTGTATTCTATAGAATTACAGACTATATGTATTCCTGCATTGTTTGGAACATTATTGTGGGTAATATCCAGTTTATTTTGCACTCAACACATTCCAAGCCAACCCCTCTATCTAGATCAGACCAATACATGTCACTCAGTTCAGCTAGCATATATAGTTTGATGTTTATATATTAGACATCAGCAAACATCAAAACAGTTTAATTGATAAAATGAGATCAAAGGAACACAAAAACAAGGAGACATAAATAGTACCAACCATTATATCTTCTTTCTCTCTCTCTCTCTCTGTCTGTCTGTCTATCTGTCTGTCTATCTATCTATCTATCTATCTATCTATCTATCTATCTATCTATCTATATCTCAAAAGCAAAGAAACACTGTTGTAGGAAATTATCAATGCCAATCCTAAAGGAAGATAGCAGCAACAGAATAGAGATGGAAAATAGGGTACCAGAAGATATATCCTGCACCATTAAAGAAACAATTTGGTGGACGGAGATGATATGTCCTAATATGCATATCCTTTTCAGATATCAAATGTTATACCATTTTACTGTTAATCGGGTATTCTATAGTGCTTCAAGGAAAGCTATAACATTTTGAGAATGAGGGAATTATTTACCACAGGGCTTGAGATATAATATATAATATAATGCAATGCAATGTAATAACATAACAACATAATGTAATTTAATGTAATGTAATGTAATGCAATGCAATGCAATGCAATACAATGCAATATAAAGCAATACAAAGCAATACAATAATATAACATAATATAACATAATAATATATAAAAAAACAAATACATAACGTAACGTAATGTATTAGCACAGCAAAAGTTATTTTTCAATGAAGGTGCTTAACAAAAGCTGCATGCCATTGCTGATATATCTATTTCTATCTTTCCCCAAACCATTATTCCATCTATTCTAGAATAATTTGCAGTGCCCATCTATATGACAGGTCAGTTTTCTCACAGGTTGGTGTTTTTTGTAACTTATAGATCCAACCTCATCATTAAAAAGTTTAAAAAAGAAAATGCTCACAAAGCCAGGAAACCTTACAAAATCTCTTGTGTTCTTGCAAAAGCACAGTGTGAGCATGCATTATGATATGCTTTAGATTGTTCAGCACTGATTATAGACTATTTTGGAGTTAAATCTTTTATAAAAGTTGAAAAGTGACAAACTTGTAGCTGGCTGTGAAGAAGGTGATGACCTCTACGCCAACACAGGTCCATAGGACTTTGCTGTAATGAATTCACTAGATCATAATCACATGAAATACCTTAAAATTTCATTTTAAGGGAAGGAGGGAAGGAAGGAGGAGGGAGGGAAGAGAGCTATTTGGAACTGGCCTCCCATCTATTTATATCTTGACTAGGTCACCCCCTGTTTTGTACTATATTAATGCAACTGCCAGTATATGCCTACATATAAGGCGAGGGTTTCCATGAGAGTGCCATGCCTTGAAAAAAGGCAGCATCAGACTTTCAGCAGCCAATATGCCCTTAATTTATTCTCCAGTAAGCACGTATTCTTTCTGACAGCTGTTGCAAGTGGAAAATAGCATCTAATCCTGTAATTAAAGACTGCTCCCTAAAGAAGATGCATAAGGGAGCAGATTTGCAGTTTCAACTGTCATTTTGTGTGTGTGGGGGGTCTTATTGCTGCAGTTCATCATTCTGAAAATGGTTTGAGGAATTCCAGTTTGTATGTATGGCAAGCTGATTTCTGGTCATTAAGTAATTAAGTATAAAACAACAAATAGAGTCTGTGAGGACTTCTTTGCTTTTTTTATGGTCAAGAAGTATCATATCAACAACTTTGTTCCTGGAATTTGCATACAGAACTTTATATTCTGGATGAGAAATAGCATAGAGACATGTCTCCTGAAACATAAAGTTCTATATATATGCTACATAATTTCTAAAGAGAAAGATAGATAGGCATTAGATTAGGTTTTGCTCAATTTACTAGACCTTGCAAAAACTTCATTTTCATCACTTGGCTTGTTTGTCACCCTGATATCTTCTCCACATCCCATTAGAAAACACCAGCATGCATGCATATTTAAATATTTATATTTAAATATTTATATTTAAAATTTTAAATATATTTCCATCTATTTCTGATATTTGATTTGATATTCATGACATCAGATACACACCCAGTTTAGGGTAGTCCAATGGCTTATGGACATAGATTTGCAATATTTAAGATCCAGAGCCAACAAAACCTGCTCCCTTTTGATCTTCAGCCATTCTAATAATTATGGATTGAGGATGGCCTCTTATTTCTATACTCTAACCATCCCCAAGTATAGAAGAGTCTTTTCCCTAGCCCGTTTCAATGTTTTGCCCTCAACACTACTCAACGGGCAATTCAAGGGGCTCCTGTTTAGTGAGCGACTATGCCCCTGTGATAGGGCTGAAGTTGAAACTGTGGAGCATGTCTTATCATACTGCCCTATGTATAACACAGCCAGAATTAAATTATTGTCTCTTCCTGGAATTGATCCCTCTGGTTCTAATGTTAGTAATTTGGTCTTATATTGTCTAGGGCATGGCTCCTCAGGTTTCTAAATTTCTTTTAAGAGCTGTAACTATTAGAGGAGAATGTTGTAATTCCCTTTAGCCAAGGCTTCTGGTGTTAAGTGTTTGTGATTGTATTTTTCTTGTGTTTTCTTTTGTTGCACTTGCATTTTGGTCTGTGACTGTAAAATAAAAATTATTATTATTATGACATCAGATAATTTGGAACAAATGAACAACAGTAGCATCATTATGGAGCAATGGTTTTAATACAGTCTACAAGAATTTAATCCTAAATAAAAACAGAACCAGGGATTATATATTAGAATTTGGGAATTACTTGTTAGGCAAAAAATAATGTTAAATATCTCTGACATAGGATTAAGCTGTCTGAAATCCATGGAAATCAATGGCTTATGTGTACCTTATTTGGTATGAAATGGACAGTAGAATTGTATATGCTAAGCTAAGACAGAATAGCAAGAATAAACATGATCAGCACGCATTTAGGATAAGATAGCACAGCTCAGAGATATTTCTGAAAAAAGTAATTTCTTTGTAATATGTCTCAGCATCTAGAGGTCTATCTTACGATCCCCAAATGACCATACAGATTAGCCAGCGGAGGCTTATCCCAAATAATAATTGAATATGAGTAATATCATTCTTGCTTGAATAGTCTTTATTGAGGTTATTGACCTGTATATAGTTTTACAACTTACATAATAGATTTCAAATAAAAATATAGTTCCTATATAGTGACAATAAATAAAGTTACATGGTAATAGTATATACTATTATATATACTATATAATAGTATATATACTATTACAACATATAAGAAGACAGTAAAAAAATAGAAGCTAAAAAACTGATTGTCATCAAATATGATAAAGTACCATTTTTTTCCTTCTGTTCAATTATGTCCAATTTTCGCAGGCCAGCAGTTTTCTTGGCAAGGTTTTTCAGAAGTGGTTTGCCATTGCCTCTTTCCTAAGACTGAGAAAAAGTGATTGGCCCAAGATCATCCAGTGGACTTTGTGCCCAAAACAAGACTAGAATTCACTGTTTCCCAGTTTCTAGCCCGATGCCTTAACTGGCTCTCGATATGCCTATAAAACACCTTAATTAATAGAATCCCTAAGCATTAAAGTATGATTTTTAATATACACTTTTAAAACACATATTTAAAATTAATGCCCATTGATTGATAAGTCATTTTATTAAATTCTTTAATAAATTAAGGTTACAGGTCAGCCCCATAAATCTAGCAATATTACAGAGTAAAAATGGTGCAAGCTCCTTAAGCACCCCCTTGATCTCCACATTCAGCATGCTGTTTCAAAAGAATTTTGCTCCTTGCCATGTCATTTCTGGATCCTTATCTTCAAGTAGACATTATATATGTAGATCATTTGGAGCATTCAGAATCACTAAGATACTTCATTCAGTAAGATCTTCAGATATGAAAGACGTCCTGGACTTTATTTGGATACTCAGACTGGAGGTTGACAGATTGGCACCATAGAGGCTATCGTAGCAAAGTTCCATGAGTATGTGCAGCTAACAGTATAGAAGAAAACAGGCAATCACAATTTCTAAAAACATGTCTCCATATGTGGAGAGTCTCTCCTTACATGGGATGAACCCTCAGGATTGCTGATGGGGGATATCAAAGCAAACAACCTCTGCAATATTTGGGGAGAGTAAATTTAAGATATTGAGCTATTTATGGGTTACCCTAGGCCTAGCCTAGGGGATTCACTACCATGCTTGCAGAAATTCTCAGTTGATCTTCCTGCCTGCCCTTACGATTTAGTTTGTGTTTCAGGAACTCTCGTGTGGTCATATCTCATTCCCAGAAGCATCTGAGAAGAAAGCTCACAAGGCATCATTTTCTGCTCTATACTAATTTTCCAGGGCAATGAAAAGAATCTGCCAATCTTAGCAGGGTCAGCTTTTCTGGTAGGACATTTAACTTTAGCTACATGTTATACATCGTCTTTAAAACATGGATTAGATAGATCTGAGCAGAGATGCCTTTCTCGCCCTAATTCTGCTCTGCAAGGAAAAGATTTGACTGCAAAGAATTTAATGACGGTTGAAATGTATTGTGCAGAATATTGGGATGCATGTAAGAAGTAGGCTTCCAATTTCCACTTGACTTAAAAAAAACAAAGATACTCCTGAGATACTTAAAACAAGTCAGTGGGTTAAAGGTATGCCCACTGGAATTAATTTATGTATTTAATTTCTATGGCTGCCCACCTTAGTGACTGGGTGGCTTACAGTTCAGTTCAGGTTTTGGGGTCTTTTGAGAACTCCATAATCTTTGTTATGTTGCAGTTCAGTTACAAATGATAATCCAAATGTAAGAGGAAGACAGAACAAAAGATTCTGTTTAATCTTACTGGGGTCAGTGATATGTTCATCATCATATTTGTAGAGTAGAACTGCAATCTGCATGCGATATTTAGTGGATGGATTTCTACTTATCAGACAATCATTAAAAGCATCCATATAAATGTTGAGTAATAAGGGGGCAAAAATGCAGCCTTGCTTGATCCTTCTCTTGGTAAGGCAGACTCAGATATTTGATCTCCTATATGACTTCTTATCTTCAGTCTAGTATTTTCCTGCATTTTATAAATGAGGGTAAGCAATTGTTGGTCAACTGATAAAATTTTGAGCTTATTTATTTCTGAAGATACTGTTCAAGGTCAGTTTAAGTGCAGCATAAAGAATAGATTTTGGGTGTGCTGTGTATTTATCCATAGATCTGCAGCCAGCATAGGAAAGATCCAGAATGCTCCTCCTGGGAGATGTTTTATCAATCTGCCTACATACAAAATTTCTTCCCACTTTGCTGAGGGAATATGAGAAATTGAGCATGAAGCTCTGAGTGCCTGCAAATGGGCCCTAATCCACAGAAAGTGGATTTCCCCACTTTTACCGTATCCACACTCCTTCTCTACCTTCTTTCTCCCTTTCTTCTCTTCCCTACTTCCCTCTTCTTCCTCTCCTCTCCTTCACCACTCTCCTCCCCTTTCTCCCCACTCCTCCTCTTCTCCTCCAACTTTCCTACTTCCTTGTCCCCTCCTTTACTCTTTTCTCTCTCCTCTCCTTTCTTGCCTCTCATCCCTCTTCCGATACAATTCAGGGGTAATGAGCTTCTAGACACTTTTCAAGGGCAGCCCCATGTAGAGCACATTACTGTAGTCCATTCAGGAAGTGACTAGTGCATGAATAACTTAAAACAGGGGTCCCTAACCAGGCCGCAGCATGCCAGCAACTGGTCCACAAGCAAAGGCTCATCCACGGGATGCAGGCAGCAGACAAAACCACGCACCCTTCGGTCCGTGGAAAAACCTTTCTCCACGGAACTGATTCCTGGTGCCCAAAAGGTTGGGGACCTTTGACTTAGAGTTGTGCTCCTGATCCAGGAACCCTAACCCTTTTTAAACAGGATTCAGGAGTCCAGAAGTTTCCGCTGATTGCACACTGGGTCTGTTTGGAGCAGCGCAATCCCAACTTAGCTATTTATCTACTGTATTTTAAATGACCTAATCAAGATGATTTTTTCTGAATTCAGACTTCATAAGGACATCAATTTTCTTTTATCATCTCAGTCATGAGATGGGCACTCACCTTCCTTTCAGGATGAGTAACATTCCTTGAATCTTGCCCCGTTGGGGTTAACTCAAAAGCAATGATACATTGTCATTTTCTAAATAACTATCCATCTTAAATCTATGAGGTTGAGAAAGCTGGCCACATAATCTAAAGTACTCATAATCCTATCTGCCCAATATGTACTGTATATTCCCCTGGTTAGTATTCTCTTACATCCACATTCAGTAGGTCTAAGCTATTGAATGTCTTGGCAACATTCAGACCCTTATAATTATTTCTGAAGTCTTTAAAACTACCCTCTAGCAAGGAAAATACTTGGTCTTAATTGGGAGCTGGCGGAATCATTACTAGAATGATATGTGTCCCATAGGCAGCTAATTAAAAGCTTAGTATTAGAGAGCAGATATATACATTAGCTATCAATAAACTGCATCAATTAAATTTAATTAATGCTGTAAGTGCATACTTTCTGGCTGGTGATATTACAGCTTAACACATGTGCACAAAGCTTGGTAGAAGTAAGTCCCAACTGCTCCCTTACCTATATTCACAGATGCTTGCATGGAGACTGCATAATATTCCATCTCTATGTATTTCTTCCTGCACCAGATCTCCTGCAGGAATACAACACTAAAATCTGTTATATTATAATTAAAGGTGGGTTCTTGTGCTATAAACTGCTTCCTGCTATATTCCAGGAAATCATTTCAAAGAAGGGATTGAGCCACTGAGGTTCAGTGGGTTTCTTCTACCTCTTTGGAGATTGGTGGATTTATAGGGATTTGCTCCATCCAAAAGAAACCATTGTCTCATGTGCTGGACAACTGGTAAGGCTCCTTGTTACAGTCTAAAGAGAAAGATCTCTCTTGTTTATTTGGAATCTTGCCATATCTCTCCCATCAGGCTTGTCCTCTGGTTCTGTCCTCTGTTTAGTATTTCTGTTGGGACCTCAGATTCCTCTTTGTTACTACAGCTTTCTGTTACCATGCCCTGCATTTGATGAATGTCAAACTATGTTACCTGAGAAAATTTCCTGAGGGTCTTCTATTGTCTCGTTCTGCATCTCTGTTCTTTGTATACCCTCCCCCTCAACACTTTGAATAGTCAGACAAGTTAGATCCATTAATTTGAAGACTTTTAAAAATGTCATTTCACTGCGTTGATAAATCAATAAGCCCCATCTAATGTTCCTCCTCTGTAAAAATCTAAGTTATTCTCATCTTCTCTATTCTCTGAGCCATGGCAGAATGGCTCATTTTAATTTCTCTAATATGAAGCTATTATATCGTCTTCTTTTTTTATTAGCAGGCAACCTGAGATTTGTTCTCGCAATATTTTATTATATTGTTAATTGACATAACTTTGGAATGCTTATTGTTAATTGATGTGATCTCTTTTAAGTGTTTCTGTTCCAGAGATGGCTATTATTAATGTACATTTTAGGGCAGTGATGGCAAAACTTTTGGAGACCAAGTGCCCCAAAACTGCCCCCGCCCCCGCTCCACCCCCTGCCCCACCCCCACCCCACCTGCCCGCAGGGCCACTCACCGCCTCCAGGGCCCACCACAGATTGCCCAGGCAGCCCAGTGCCATGGCGGCCACGCCCTCTGCCTGCACTGCACAGATCACGTGTGGGTGATGGGGCATGAGGGCAGAGTCTTGTCTACCCTGCCTGGCTGCCATGTCCTTGGCTGCGCTGCTCCACATGGGCCACACTCGGGGGCGATTCTCCTCCAGGGGCCTGCTGGTGAGGAGGGGGTCACAGGGGGAGGCAAGGCTGGGGCAATGGCACGTGTGCCCACAGATAGGGCTCCGAGTGCCACCTCTGGCACCCGTGCCATAGGTTCGCCACCACTGTTTTAGGGCCTCTGCTCTGTGATGGATTTCATTTTGCCCTACCTCTGGAAGAGTTTTAAATAAGCAAATTAAACTTTTTTTCCCCCTTCATCTATTCCTCTGTCTTGTTCATCTTATTCTTCCTTCCTCTCCTTACTTAAGACATATTTAACCTTCTCATTTTGGCTAAGATCAAATGTATCTTGTTTATCATTTGAACTTGAAAAGATATGCACTTGAAAAGAAAAATAAATAAAGCAATACTAAATAGATTGAGCCATTGGTCAGAAAAAGTTTGCCTATTTCAAAGAAGACGCCATTACAGGTGTCTCCTTGTGGATGGGATGGGTTATAGTTTGCAATAGTCTGAAGATGAAAGACAGAGACCAGTTATTAAAGATGTAAAACAGAGAATGACTTGAATATTAGTACAACATGCTAAATTCAGATGCTTTTGTGAACCTCAGTTTACTTCAGTTCATAATAAATAAACTGTTGAATTAGCTGAAGTAGCTACCCCTCTGGACATGCTACTGCCATTGACTACTCAACCACTGTGACAACCATGGTGACATCTGGGGGTGAACTACCAGGTGAAGCTACAGCTATTGATGCAATAACTGCTATTGAAGTCTGAAAGGCTTTGAAAATAGTAGCTGAGTTACTAGTCCTTTGCACAATTTCCACTTTCTGGATATAATGGAACCTTGTGGGCAGTTGGCGTTTTGTACTGAATGAGAAAAAAAATCCTTAAAGATTTGCTATAAGGCTGTGGTTTATCTCTGTGGTTGGAATGAGATAAAAAGCATGAGCTGAGCTATTTTCCACTCCAAGCCATGGAGATTGTTTCCCATCCCAAGCTAGAAAACACCCTTTTCCAAATCTGTTTCCATTCCCTTTTTGTGTTTCAGCAGATTTTAAAAGTTGTAAATAGATCTTGTCTTCAGGGTACAAATGAAAGCCGTCCAGATTCACATTTATAATCCCAAAAATGTGTCTCAGTGATACCCCTAAATAAGACTATATTGAAGGAGGATAGATTTGCAGAATCAAATTCCTCATTTCCACAGCTTGAAGACCAACAGCTATCATCTAGACCAGGGGTATCAAACTGCCGGCCCACAGGCCGGACACATCACGAGGAAACCGATACGTCGTGTAACATCACGTGATGTCGCGAGCTTGACATGTCTGATCTAGACTAAATTTCTAAGTTAACCTTTCCTAGTATAGCATTTTTGGGAGGTTTTAAGGAGGCATTTCCAACATTCCCAACCAACAAAACATTGATTGCAATCAAACATATTAAGAGACCTCAGATTAGGATACGATGCCCTGAACCCTTTTTACAATCGTGCCTTTCAAGTCAAAAGCTTGTTATATAGGTCTTTCATTCTCTAATGCTTACTGACATACATCAACAAGCAGCTTCTTTGCCTATTATATTTTGAAGCCTTCCTTCCTTCCTTCCTTCCTTCCTTCCTTCCTTCCTTCCTTCCTTCCTTCCTTCCTTCCAATTGCTTTCCACATTTTTTTTCAACATGCTGCTTTCTGAAAAGAAAGCTAATAGAATCCTTTGAACTGAAAAATCAGCTGAGACATCCTTCCTGTGGAAAAGTAGAGATGAAATGGTAGATTCAGCACTCCTTGGAATCCTGCAAACAGTCATTTTAATTTCTTCTAGTATCATGCTTGAACAGAGTTAGAAAAAAACAAAATCCTTGCCTATGGGCATAACTGAAGATGAATGATGAACAAGTAAAAGTAACTATCAAGGAACAGCCACTCCAGGGTCACTTCTCAGGGAAGTGGTTAATTTGGGCATGGTCAGGGAGATGACAGATATTTTGATGAGTGTCTTATCATACTCATGCAAACTCATGCTGCACATATTTCATGTTTTTAGCTTGTTTCTATGTGGCCTCTCTACATTCTGCACATTGATCTACACTGTACACAGTGAAAACAAACACTACAAGGTGTTCGTTTAAATTTGATTAGAGGTTCTATGCAATGGAGAGATCTAGTTGCTGGAGGTGTTTAGGTGCACAAAACCTTTGCACAAAAACAAAATGCTTGCTTATACATTAGGAAAGCCATATTTGATACATGGACTAGGGATATGCAACAATATTGATGCACCTTTGAATGAAACATCCTGTTCAAGAATATTGTGAAGCAAAGGGCCCTTCTCTGTTCCACAGCAGTAGAGCAGTGTAGCTGAACCATTCCAGTAATATAAAAAAGCTATGATATATACCAAGTGTAGCCTAGTCTATATCCCAAGAATTCTTATATGGTTCTCAATCCAAATACTGTACTAAACTTATTGCTACCAAATTTAGCCTAGGAAAATCAAGGGAGCCTCTAGATGGCAGCAAAGATTTTTCTGTATCTTTGGTCCCATTCAGAGGCCATCTGGATTTTAGCAGCCATGTTCTGGCAGCTCTAACTAAATAAGGCTGATTGCTGCCAGCAAGAGGTTCAAATACTTTTAGCTCAACCTGGTTGCTAGGCAACATCAATGTAGATCTGCTCTGCTAATTCAGGAAAAGTAGTCAAATTGATGCAACTGTTAAAACTGCAAGAAAGAAAATAATAATAAAATAGAACCCTTCCAAATTAAAAGATAATATAATGCTATTGGGATCAAAGTTAAATGCAGTATTTAATAGAAAAAAGTGAGCTTGTTCTTTTATTTAAACGCTTGTTTTTATGAAGACATGTACGTGTCTTGATGGTATAATGAAAAATTCACTATCAGTCTGTGCTATGTGGCATTTAACATCTTCTTATATGAAAAAGAGTTTTATATTTTATATCTTAAAAGTGAAATTAAACTGTGCACCAAGTGATTGAATGCCAGGTATCAGGCAAGTAAGAAAAATATATTGGAGTCCAGTGCATCAGAAACAACCCATACTTCAGATTAAATTTCATCTCTTGAAATCTAGTGAGGGAAATATGGAATGTGGTTATTACCAAAGGGAGAGAGGGGTTATTGTTGAGTCTTACCCATGCCAGCTGTGGGAATTGTTGGTTCCATGCCCATATAGGGGGCAGTTAGCCAGGAAGCAATTCTGCATTTATACATTGCTGGCCCATCGTTTGCTTCCGCCACTGCAGAATTACTTCCCTTTGGCCACCAGAAAGTGATGGAATGCAGTGGTTAATCTGAGACCACCTTGTTTGCAGTCACTGCTAGCTAGTTCACTATTACATTTCAGGTGCTTTTGAAAGAAAAAATAAATTGAAAAAAAATAAATCGAGGAAGACATCCCTCTAAAAAAAAAAAAAGCACCTAGGTAATGTAAAATGCTGGAAGTGCTACTTCAAAATATATGTCTCTCCAAAATTAGCACAGATAATGTGAATTTGCAGACCTCCGAATTAAGGAACTACAGAGCCGTAAAAAGAAAAAGAACAGCTGGTTTGTATTAAACAATCGAGTCTTGTTATCTTATCAGTAGACTAAATAGCTCCCTGGGTGATTTTGTGCCAATCGCTGTCCCTTAGCCCAACACATCTCACAGGGTGGTGATTGTGGGGAAAATAGGAGGCAGATGAAGGGGTTTTAGGTATGTTTGCCACCCTGAATTTATTTATAAAAAAATAATAAAGGTGAGATTAGAATAAAATAAAATATATAATTACCATGTTGATAAAGAAGATTTCTCTTAAGAAGGATTTAAGGCCCATATTCAAACTGGGTTTATTTATGCATGTTTTCAAATATAAGTCACACAGTAAGATAGGTGCATACTTAAGAATGGACAATTCACCTTTTATGCAGATTTACACCCTGGATTTCTCTGTCTTTCCCAAGTTAAATCTGCCTGTTTGGTGCTATGTAGTAGAGAGGGCTTTTGCTGATAGCCCCAAGTGTGGGGCAATGCTTTCTACAGAGACTCCTTCTGATATGCCCCTCCATACCCGGAGCAGCCTTTCCCTAGATTGTGTATACCCTTCCTCACCCCCCCACCCCACACAAAATTTTCAAGAGAGACATCTGAAGTTTGTGTTGCCTGATTGATGAACCTCCAAGACCTTGTTATGTTACGGATTGCTTATACCTTACCTTTATGTTGTTATTTGTAATCTCAGAAATGCATAATGTAAGCCTTATGTATTTGTTGGCTTAAATACTTGTTTATAAAACTAATAACCATCCCTATATCTCATTTGGCTGAGGCGAAGACTCTTTGGAAGCAGTTTTTAGAGTTTATACAAAGCTAAGAGAGATGAAGCTGCACCTGCTTCTGGACAAATAATGTTCCAAAAAGTGAGGATTACCACACAAACTGTCTGGCACTTAGTCTATCCCCCCTGAGTATTTTACACGGGGGAGCAGCATTCTTGTCTAGATGACCAGACTGAGCAGACAGATTCAGTTCTGGGAAGAAGTTGTCTAATATATCTGAGTACTGTGAGATAGTATGATAATCAGCAGTTTAGATTGGAGAATAATTTGACTCTTCATAAGATAGGACAAAGGCAAGCTCACTATCGATATGGTATTACCTCACAGCAATACTTTTTTTGTAAGAAAAAAGGTGCCGGAACTCACATCTTGTTAATCTTTTATTTAAAAAAATTATATATTCAGTTCTTAGCAGGACTGGTGGTTGAGAAGCAATTAGTAATTTTTTTTTCATTTTTAAATTTGGGGTCATACTTTTACACTAAAAATTTGAAAAAGATTTTCAATTCACCAATGATTTTTTAAAATAAGGAAATTGTGTACCATTTGCACATAGTCAATCACTGTACACACAGCCACACATGTCAGTTGTGTAACGAAACATAACAGTTGCTGCCCGCAGAGCGCAACCTCAGTGCATGATCACATGACCAATCACAAGCTGAGCAGTGCCATCACAACCAGCGCAGACAAAATATGCATGCATTGGAATCAACACAGAAGCAGTCTGCATGCACCATTTTAATGATTTTGCCGCCAACCTGCTAGGCTCAACAAGACGATTCAGGTCCAGGTGGACAAAACATCAAATTTTCAAAAGTTACTTTTAAAACTTGGGAAATCCATTGAAAAAAGGTGCCAGAACTCTGTTCTATGACAAAAAAAGCACTGCCTTACAGTGCATTTCTGAATGGTCTACATCTTTTTTTAATTCATTTCAGCAGTACAGTCAATAAAAAGTGGTTGTTTTCCTGAGTTCATATATTATACTAAGTTTCTAGTTGCTGGTTTCTAGTTGCTGAAATAAGACATGATTACTGGATTTCTACATAAGACTAAAGCACAAACTGTAGATTATAAATCATTTTATCCAGGTTCACAAACCCCACAAAATAGCTTTAACAAAATCTGCTGGCAAGTTCAGAGGTGTCTTTTGTTTAATTTTTTAAGATCAGACATTTTTAATATCAATTTATAAAGCCTCTCCAGCTCAAAACAGTGATTGGATGGTGATGTATTCCCAGCTCAGACCCAAATAGCTAATTAAGATTTCATTTTGTCTTTAGGGTAGAAGAAAGTTTTAAAACTTTATTCTGGTCTATATTTGGCTTGTCTGAGGTAATATCAGTGGTGCTGAAATACGATCACAAATTTATTGAGAATATTGGATATGTGCTGTATGGAGTTTATAACGTCACCATGGTGGTTGTCCTCCTCAACATGTTAATAGCCATGATCAACAATTCTTATCAGGAAATTGAGGTAAGAGTGACCTCTCATTTTAATATATCAATGTATTATGTAAAAACAAAGAGCATCAATTAAGGGATTGGATCACCTTGAATCCTTCCTCCAGTTCTGAAAAGCTTGATAGTAATTGCCAATTAACCTTTGAATTTGAAGATGAAGTTGTTTAAGACTTGGTTACTTATTATGTAAATAATGATTAACATCCTGAAACTTAATTCAAAAAAAGAGAACACCAGCTAGGAATCTCTTGCAGAGACTTAATTTTTGGTTCTGATTGCTTTCCAAGTCCATCAGACAATGGAGCTTTTCTGGATGGTTCATGATTTTTTTATATCAAAAGCCAAGGAACTTAATTAGCTTGGCTTCATTTCAGGGATACTAAGTGGAAAAGGTAATTTGAAAATAGGGAAACAGAAGAAAAATGCTATTTAAATTAATATAGAAGTCATTTTTGCATATTCTTATTCAGTACATTGCATGTTCCTTGGCCTCTTCAATAATATTTTATCCAAAAAAATAATTTGCTTGCACACTGTTAGATCCAATGCTATTAAAGTTAGATTTAAATTGTAATCAAAAGGGACATTTTGAGTATTTAGATCTTTGTCCAGTGTCTCCAGTTAAGTAGGTTATTACAAGTAACCCTTCTGTAGGGGATCAGGGTTGATAAATGAAAGTATTGAGTTTTCTGTGTGGTTTATTTCAAAGGGAAATTAGTATCAATGATCCTACAAAGGATTACTTTAGGGCAAAGCATTTTAATAGCTTGAAAAACCTCTTGAACTCTGTAACAATGACAACATGGTTTGCACTTTGTCAAAAACTAATCTTGACTTTTAAGTTAAATCAGTTCTTCTATTCCTTTTGCAGGAAGATGCAGATGTGGAGTGGAAATTTGCACGTGCTAAACTCTGGCTTTCCTATTTTGATGAGGGAAGGACTTTACCTGCTCCTTTTAATCTAGTGCCAAGCCCTAAATCATTTTATTATCTCATAATGAGAATAAAAATGTGCCTCATAAAACTCTGCAAATCTAAGGCCAAAAACTGTGAAAATGATCTTGAGATGGGAATGCTGAATTCCAAGCTACGAGTAAGTCAGTCATTTTTATTTATTTCTCAAAATAGGCATTTATTTCTTGAAAAGGTATGTTAGAGGCACACAGTTTCAACTATGTGGTAATTCAGACTGCTAATTGGTGACTCGCGAATGAACTTGCTGGCCACGGGGAAGTGTTTACTTGATTGGATCTAATTCTGCCTCATTGATCTGACCTCTACCCAAGGATGAGAAATTTTCTTACAATTAAGATCTCCACCATTTTGGTCTCAGAAGCTGCAGGAACAGAACTGATAACATGACTGCAGTGGAGTTGGCAAAATTAATATTTTCGGCCTTTGTTGAGAGAAGATTTACTATGTTGAAGGACTGCCTTTTCCTCCTTTACATCTTGACCCCCCCCCAAGTAGAAAAATCAGTTAAATTTTGTGCATCCACAATGAAAGTTTAAGAGCTGAAATGGAGGCAAGTCTTAAAATCTTCATTTCATCCTTAAACTATCATCTAGCTCCTCCAAAAATACCAAAATGTTTGACTCCTTCTACTCCATAAATGGCCTTGAGACTCTTAAAAGATGTTGAAAACCTCATTTTCTCCCAATTAGTTTGACAAAAACTAACCCTAAAGAGCTATGATTAGAGTTAACATTATGGCAAGTATGCAAATAATCTAAGAGAATAAATAGCATAAACATACTATTACCTCACAGATATTATAGAATCTATGTACAATATCACATAATATTTCATCTTTGGTCTTCTAAAATTTAGGGGAAGCACATATATGATAATTTGCACATTATTTAAATATATTTATTACCTAGGAATGCTTTATCAGGGAAACTGAATCAGAAACAGAAGGAATCCTGGAGGTCAGTTGATCCAATCTCTTTTACAGTGAAGGTTTTAGAGTGCATCTGTAGCACCCCTAAATGAACCAGTTTTTATATACCTGAAACTCCTTACGTGCTATTTTCAATCAGAGAGTCAGATGCATAGCAATAAATAAAAATGTTACAGCATTTATTATTCAGTTTCTGACATGCAGCTCTGCTCATTCACAAAATCACAAACCCATGTGCACACCTATTTGACTCAAAGTCTAGCTAGCCAGTTTGAGTTTTGAGTTCTTGAAGCAATGATACAGCCCACTTTGTATGCTACTTTGTTGCATCTGTGATGCATCTTTATACCTTCCAACAAGGCTTGATTAGTCCAGCAAAGTTTGACTAGACCCATCTTGGTGTCTGTTACATTTCCACAGGGAAAAATGCCCTTTCCTCTTCAAGACCATAGGTGCATAAATCCATGTCTACCATCCAGAATTTTCAGTTACAAATCCATTTACACAACAGATAAATCCATTACACAATTACATGGCATAAAGTTACCCATGAAGCTCCAATTGGCATTATATGCTTGTGACAATATATCTATAGGTTTAGATATACCAGTGCATGGTTCATTATATTCCATTCATAGGAGTGAGGGGACTGGGTTGTTTTGCAAATCAGCTTCAAAGTGCTTCATCACTTGAGAGTTTATCGAAGAAAAGGGTTGCCTTGAAGAATTGCATAGCCCTGGTAGATATATTCTATTTATCTGGCTATCAACGTATAGGGAGATTGTCCCACACAGCATTTCATTTTTGCATTTTTGGATTTCAAAAAATTACCTGGAGCTTGTTATGGAAACTGTTTTACTGAAACCAGCAAATTATAACCTGTGAGGAGACAGCTGTGTTTAAAATGTTATAAATATTTGCCTGCATTTAATCTGCTTCACGCAATAACGAACTCCACAACTGCAAAAAAGATACGTAAATAAATCAAAGGCGGCTACAGGAAGCTGCTATAGCTTCCAGTCCCAGTTTAATAATGGAAGGGATGGAAAGGTGTATTCTAAATGGACTTACAGTAGAACTACAGTAAAGATTTTTTAAAAATGATCTATGGATCTTGTTGAAAGTAAATGTAGGTGATTCCTTGACAGATTTTATGTTGGGGTGAAATGTGGCTACTTTTTATCCTTCTCTGGATTAATGGGACAGAGGTTGGCTTTGTGTACTTACTAAATATGGAGCATATCCAAGCAATCCCGTTTATCTTTTTTCAACCTTTAAAAAACTTGTCAAATTAGCAGCCTTTTAAAGGACTCGCTCCTGATGCTTCCTAAACTTCCTAGGAGATGCAATGCTTTTTAGTGGCATCACAATCTAGAAAGTGCTAATGGTAGATATATACATTTTTCTGAAAGCCCAAGACAGTACTGTACTGTATATATGTTGGCTTTATTTTTAAGTAAACGCATGTAAATGACTGTCAATTCTCTGCCACCTTACTTGTTTTATAGAGGAAATACAATCTGTGTTTGTCCTTAAATTCAATCTGGTGATTTTTTTAAATACAAAAAAAAGTAGCTAAAATAAATGGTTAAGAAGTTTGAGGGACAGGAAGTCTGTGCTCAAAAGCAGACAGTTAAATGGAACAGCTCAACTGATAACTGCAACAGTGGACACAATTATGGATAGTAAGAACAATTAATCAGTGGAACGGCTTGCCTTCAGAATTTGTGAGTATTCCAATATTGAACGTTTTTAAGAAGAGATTGGACAGCCATTTGTCTGGAATGGTACATGAGCTTCTGGTTGCTGGGAGTTGGACTAAGGTCCCTTCCAACTTTTTTTTTCTGTATTTTGTACTGAAAATGGAAGTGTATGTCAACTCATGGCTTTCTGCTGCTCTTTGTTATTAATTCAACAAAAAAATGCCATACAATGTTTATTGGGTCTGTCTATTTATGGGAAGTTGAACTGAGGAGGATACAGAAAAGTTGTTTCTGATTTTACCCTGTCCAGAAGGTGCAATGGCTGAGAATGCTTGATTAAGACTAAAACCAGAGATTACTCTTTCTTTTTCTCTTTATTTTTATATTTATTTCTGTGTGTATTCAGTATTTTCCTCCAATGACATTTACTAATTTTTCACTATCTTTGTATTTATGTGAGAACAAGTATGCTACAATTCATCCCTGGAATAATTATAAAAGCCTAGACTTCATGGAATTAATTGATACAGCTTTGTGGGGAAAAAGCTATATCTAAAGAGGTACCCAATAGGTTTCTGAGGGAGCATGATTGGGTTGTAATAAATAATTTGCTATCAATGTGTATTTCTTGTGGCCAGAAGCATCACTGGATCATTCTGAGACACATTGATAAGAGGACAAAATCAAACCTCCATTGTTCAGTTCTAAAAAGAATTTGCATCATTCAGCAGAAATTGTGATATAAACAGGAATGTGAATATTTCCAAAGTGGTTAAAAAACAAAAAAGCTTATTTTAAAACATAGATCCTCCAGTAAAATTATAATCCATTATTCAACATGCATACATATTTACATGTAAGATATAAAAACATAAAGTCACAATGACATTGTTTTTCTCTTTTCTATTTCCATCTCATCCTATTATTTGTGAAAAAAAGTAATTAGATTTGAAAGATATTGTGTAAGAGGTCAGCTCTTCCAGTCTTTATATCACGGACAATCATTTATTTTTAATAGAAGAAAAATCCATTAAAACATTATGATTTATATTTACAATAACAGTTGTATTGTTATTTCCAGAGAAAATTGTCTAGGCATGTTCTTTATTTCAAAATGAAAACAGAGATAAACTTGTTTCTAAGTCTGAAAATACTGCTGTTCAAAAAAAAAGCATATAATATTCTAAGATTAACTTTTATTTTATTTAGCATTGTGAACTGCCTTCAGTGGTCTTAAAAACAAAGCTTGGTAGTTTTTCAAGAGCAAAGAAATAAAGCCTAAATGCAGTAACTATCTCAAAAAATACATCCATAATATGTCTTTTTTTTTCTTCAAAAGAAAAACTAATCTATCAGCCTCATTGTGTCCATCAGTTTCCAATTTCCCATTTAATGGCCAAATTCTTTAAAGCAAAATAATAGACACAATATAGAGTTGCATTAGATCACACACAGTGACACAGTCATTTCCCTTATCAGCACCCCAGTCTGTCATGTTTGAATTCTTAGTTTCTCAATAGGGTCTTATCTTTGTTCAGTAGTGGCTCAGCTAGGAGATCTTACCACAAATAATGTGTATCTCCAAAGAAGGAAAGTTTTGCCCACTGATTTTGAAAGATAAAGATTTTATTAAAGGCACAAGAACAGGTTTCATTTGGCTGGGTTTCACTTTTTTAATGGTCAGTTACCAACTCTATTTACAGTATGTTTTAAGAAATGAAACATCAGCTCTCAAAAGAAACCAGTGTGGCTGCATAAAGAACTCTCTGATAAATTGAAAAACAAAAAGGACAGATATAAAATGTGGAAAGAAGGGCACATAACTAAGGCACAATATCAGCAAATAGCCCGAGCCTGCAAAGATGATGTGAGGAAAGCTAAGGCTCAAAATAAACTAAGGCTTGCAACAAAAGTCAAAAATAACCAAAAAAAGCTCCTTTTAACATGTAAAAACAAAAAAAAAGTTAAGGAAATGATTGGTCCATTAGTGGGAGAAAGTGGCAAGAAGATGACAAGCAACAGGGAGAAAGCAGAACTACTTGTTTTTTGCATCAGTCTTTACACAAAGGGAAAAAACAGTCCAACCTATCAAAAACAGTACCATAAAAACAGATTAGAAACACAAGTTAAAATAGGCAATGAAATGGTGAGCACCTGTCCATCCTAGATGAGTTCAAATCACCAGGACCAGATGGATTACAGCCCAAGGTTCTGAAGGAACTGGCAGATGTGATCTCAGAACCACTGAACTATGTCTTGCAAAGATCCTGGAGCATTGGGGAACTACCAAAGGACTGAAAAAGAGCTGATGTAGATCCCATCTTCAAAAAAGGGAAAAAATGGATCCAGATAATTATAGATCTATCAGCCAGACCTCAATACCTGGGAAGATTCTGGAAAAGATAATCAAGCAATGAATCAGCGAACACCTAGAGGCAAACAAAATCATAACCAAAAGCCAACATGGATTTGTCAAAAACAGATCATGCCATACAAATCTTATTGCATTCTTTGAACAGGTGACAAAATAAGTGGACCAGAGGAATGCCAGGGATATAATTTACTTGGACTTCAGGAAGGCATTTGACCACAATCTACTACTTGACAAGATAAAAAAATGTGGGTCAGACAGCATCACCACCAGCTTGATTTGTAGCTGGCTGACCGGCCATACTCAGTGTGTGTTCCTCAATGGAACTGCATTTACATGGAGGGAAGTACGTAATGGGGTGCTCCAGGGCTCTGTTCTGGGCTCAGTACTCTTCAACATCTTCATCAATGATTTGGATGAGGGGATAGATGGGGACTCATCAAATTTGCAGATGACACCAAGCTGGCAGGAATAGCCAACACTCCAGAAGATAGGCTTAAGATACAGAAGGATCTTTACAGACATGAACACTGGGCGCTATCTAACAAAATGAAATTCAATAGTGAAAAAAGTAAGGTTCTACATTTAGGCAAGAAAAACCAAATGTACAGGTATAGTATAGGGGGTATCTTGCTCAATAGTAGTCACTGTGAGAGGGACCTCGGAGTCCTAGTGGACAATCACCTAAATATGAGCCAGCAGTGTGCTTCAGCTGCCAAGCACAGTACTAGGCTGCATTAACAGAGGGACAGAATCAAGTTCACATGAAGTGTTAATACTACTTTATAATGCCTTGGTAAGGCCACACTTGGAAATACTGCATCCAGTTTTGGTCACCACGATGTAGAAAAGATGTTGAGACTCTAGAAAAAGGAAACAGAGAAGAACAACAAAGATCATTAGGGAACTGGAAGCTAAAAGATATAAAGAACGGTTGCTGGAATTGGGTACGTTTAGTTTAACGAAGAGAAGGACGAGGGGTATGATAGCAGTGTTCCAATATCTCAGGGGCCGCCACAAAGAAGAGATTCAAGCTATTCTCTAAAGCACCTGAAGGCAGGCCAAGAAGCAATGGATGGAAACTGATCAAAGAGAGAATCAGTCTAGAACTAAGGAGAAATTTCTTGACACTTAGAACAATTAATCAGTGGAACAACCTGCCTCCAGAACTTGTTAATGTTCCAACACTGGAAATTTGTAAGAATAGACTGGGCAATCATTTGTCTGAAATGATATAGGGTTTCCTGCCTGAGCAGCGGCTTGGACTAGAAAACCTCAAAGTTCCCTTCCAACTCTATTATTGTTATTGAAGGACATATGATACTAGTAGTCAGTTACCATTAGGGGAAAACATATTTTTGTCACTTGGGGGGAGTTCTTTAGTTATCGATATCTGCCATATAGATTCTACATAGCAGATCTTGGCATATCCAGGAAGCATTCATAGAAATTTACAGCTATTGATCTCATGGTTCTTCAGCTCCTTTCCTGATATCTATGGGTTACATGTGATATTTGTTTACATTTGCTGAGAGTCATGTGCATTGAACCTTTTCTATCACCCTTATGTCTTGTATGGAAAGCTTACTTCCATACGTTTTGCAGATGACCAAAATGGAGATATTAATGGTGGACTAAATAGGCTATGTCTTTGAGAGAAGGCTAATAAGATGCCTTTATCTACACAATATCCTTGACTGGAGTTCACAGGTGAAATAGTAGAGTATGAATATAATTCTAAATATCAGTGGTACCAAATGGTTGTATAAATCTTAAATCCTAAAATGAAGGTATCCTTCCACTATGTGTGTGGGATGTTCAAAATAACTAAAGGGACCTATGTCCCAACTCTGGAAGAACAATCAGTTTTTCCAGACTGCAGAAGACTATACAATATCTCTTTCACACAGGGTGAATGACCAGACAGGTACAGTAGGAAAAAAAAATAGCCATTTAAATATAGGACAGAATTACAGTTTTTTTTAATCAAATTATATAAGGATTTTTTTTTCCTGCACCATGCAGTTCAGCATGGGCAACTGATATTTGTGGATATTTTCTTTGAATTAGATCACTAATACTTTGTTCTTCATTATGATGAAATGCCCTATATTTGTATATTTCAGAAAATTCATTTTGAGCCAAGTACTCCAAAGTCAGACTTTATCCTGAAGAATGCCTACAACAACCCCACAAGATACCAGGTAATGGAAACTCAAGAGAGCAAAATTATCATAAGGAAAGCAATTAGAAGCCACCTTCACATTTTTTATTTACAGTTTGATCATTATGTCTATGTAGTTTAAAATCATACTGTAGGAGGAATTGCTTTCTAATTATTTTTAAAAGTACAGATGTAATTGTTTACAAGAATATAATAAAGTTCTACTAGATCAGGCCAAGGTACATCCAGGTCCAGCACGGTGGCCATTGGATGTCTCTGGTATGCTCACAAGCAGAAGACAATAACACCTACTTCTCCCATCATTTTTCTGTTGCAACTGGGATTTGCAGGCATGCTACCCATGGAGATTATGCTAATGCCCTGATATTATTAGCCCTTGATAGATCCATTCTCTGTGAACTGATACCATTACTCATTGGTGAAATCCAAGATAGAGTCCATTAACTCCACAGTGTTTTGCATTCTGTGTTTAAATATTTTGTTTTGTTTGTTCTAATATCTCCTTTCAAACAATTTCAGCACAACCCTAGTGTTTTGAAAAACAGGAGAACAAATTCTCTTGGTCTTGTTTCTCCATGCCATATTTGACTTTATGAAGTTTGATCATATTTTTCCTCAAGTGATCTTTTTTTTCTACGTTAAATAGTTCCGAACATCCTCTCTTTATACAAAAGTTGTTGTAAATTTTCACTCATTTTGCTTGCTGTCTTCTATGCTTTTTTTTCCAGTTGTATATTTTTAAAAAAATCTGGTAGTGAGAAATACACAATGTATTTTAATTCTGATTAATATATGCATATCTGTATATACTGTATATGTGTGTATGTATATACATACAGTATATGTATGTATGTATGTATATGTATATGTATATGTAGAGAGAGAGAGAGAGAGAGAGGAAGAGAGAGAGAGAATCGGAAATTCAATTTAATGTGTGCCATTGTGTACACAAAAAAGTGACAATAAAGATTATCTTATCTTGTGAATATACATGCGGACATTACAATAGTGGCAGTTTTGTTTTGAGTTGGCATTTGACTCCATCTTCTTTTTTCTGGTTAAGTTATAAAGGTCTCAGATCCATTCAATTATATGTAAATACTCCCCCCCATGTGCATCAATTTACACTTATTTAAATCCATCTGAATTATATTATTTCATTATTACTAAGTTTATTTAAGCTTTGATGAGGAACTATGGATGCTGGAACATCAACAAAGCCACTTCCTTCCAAGTGCCTATTGAGATTCTGAAGAAGTGTTGATGAGATTTATCTTAACAGAATCCTTCATTATTTTCCTCATCAAAGCTTGTCATGTATACTTAGTTTTTTCCTCTTCTTTCATTAATATTTCCATTTCAGTTTAATGAAAACACAGTCAAATTCATTACCTTATACTTTCACAGTTTTGTCTGGGTCCTTGTCAAAAATGATTCATTGGCTATTTTCAGGTTCTCTGGCAGTGAACCTGACTTGTGGGATTTTATTCAAATTATTGAAATATTTCTGAGATACATTTCTTTATATATCAGGTTCACTGCCAGATATGTATATGTATATGTATATGTACACATATATACATATCTGTATATATATCCAAAAACAATCAGCAGCCACTTAGGAGACCTCAATTCTTCCAAACATGATGCATACCATATGTGCACCATGATGTAGTAGAAGGGAATCTTGTGCTTCCCACAGATATTTATTTATTTGTTTGTTTGTTTGTTTGTTTGTTTGTTAAATCTACTATCAGTTTGGCAAGCCTATATGTGAACCATTATATATTGTGAACACTTTACACTGTGTGTAAACATGCATGGAATTCAATGGCTTATTTTGAAAATATACTTATATTAATGCCATCATAGAGGGATTTCAAATACTCCCCCAAGTTTAAAATAACATCTATCTGAAACCCACCACTACCAATGGCCATATTACCCTAAGTATAAATTCATATTAAACTGCATGAAAACGCAGAAGTTAATCTTTATGAATAAGAATAAGAATATAGTACTTAATATATTAGAACCACCTAAGCAATGGTAGAGCTAGAAACTGCAATAAAAAAATCAATAACTTTGCAAAGAATCATAAAGTGGCGCAGCAGTTAGAGTACAGTACTGCAGGCCACTTTAGCTGACTGTGTTCAGCAGGTCAGCGGTTCAAATCTCACCGGCTCAAGGTTGACTCAGCCTTCCATCCTTACGAGGTAGGTAAAATGAGGACCCAGATTGTTGGGGGCAATGTAAATATATATATATATATATTGCTTACTAGTGTATACCGCTTAGAGAGTGCTTGCACTTAAAAGCAGTATATAAGTCTCATAAATAAATAAATAAATAAATAAATTTGAAGTAGACCTTTTTCTCTGTTTCTTATTGTTCTTACCAAGCTCTGTTCTAAAACTGTACATTATTAAAAATGTTAAATTTTTCCCATCGGGAAAAAAATAATAATAAAGTGGTAATAACAAAAGGCATAATTAGACAAAAGAGAGAGCAAGCAGCATAAAACAGTCATTTTGGTCAATGGCCCAATAATTATTTTCAGCCAGAAAGAGAAAGCATAAATCAATTATTAATAGGACTTTGTTCAGGTCTGTATCTAGTTAGCATTTCAAAGAGATGCATCTCTGCCATGTGAGGGTTAATGAAAATGAAAATTCTGAAAAAATAAAGCACTCTGAAATCCAGGTGAGAACAATAAAAAGAAGATAGCACAATCTTGCTGTACTATAATTACCTCCAGGTAATAACAATCCACAAGGGATCATATATGGCCATAAAAAAACAAAAAAGGACTTCAGTAGTTCTTATTTTAACATTTCAAGCAGCTTCATGTGAATATTAAAGTAACTTTCCTTTTTCCCATGAATGTATAGTGGGTTTTAGTTGAAATATGAAAAACATAACCAGACTTGAGGCATAAGTGCTTACAGTGCATCTTTTTTCTCCACATATTAAGTTCTCTATTTTTCTTGCCCAGATTTGCCAGTAAGTGTCTCCTGTTTAGCACAAGGGATATTGAATATTTTTGCCAGGAATCATCAGCCTATCAAAGAATAGTGTGAACTTCATTATACCCAGGGATAAATTATAAACTGTGCCATGTTCTGGATAATTAGGGTTAATAACAGAAGCACTGATCCACCAGGCACTGACAGAAAACAGTGGGAGACACATCAAAGGATCAATATTACTTATTATTTATGGGCAGCATCCTGGCTCAACAACCCAAAAAAAAAAAAATAAGTGAGGGGTACCATACTTGTGTTCAAGAGTCCACAGAATCAATAATTAACTGCAGAGAGTTTTCTGCCTTTCCCCCCCCCCCAATTAAGGGCCATAGGATTTTTTTTTCAGCCCATATACGATACCCACAAATGGATAATTGAATCATTCCTTTCACACTGATACTTATTAACTTACTATTCCCTTTCAATTAGGCAACATTTTACAAAATTCAGAAAGGAATAATACATAGTAAGAAAAAAAGAATTAAATACATAAGATAAGGGGAGGAAAATATTTAGTTTATACCAACAGCATTAGTTATAACTCTCTATATCCTTCTATCCTTATAAGCCACCCTAACACCCACTTTCTCCATGTACTATTTCACACGTTGCCTTTGTCAATTTCTAAGCTCTTTTTTCAGCATCTCCTCTCCAAGAACCATAATTCTCTCAATCTTCCCTTCTTCCTAATTCATTCACTTAAGTACTCCATTGTAACTGTACTTAACCTGCAATCATTCATCCCTGTAAAATGCAGCTAACCTTGACTTTTCATACATTAGTAAGCCAAGAAGGAATGTCACATGTATTTGTCTTACTCCTTGCTAACTGTAGAACCAATCAGCTTCCATTTACTTCCAACTAATCTTCAACTCTGGATTCTCACAAAATGTTCATAATTCAAGTTTTTCTTTAAATAAACAAGCATACAATAATAATTTCTTATTATATATTTCTCAATAACCTTCCCGGAAGAACAAAAAATCTGGCATTCTCATCCACTGCCCCCAGACAAAACTGCAATTACCTAATTTTGTTCATAGTCATCCCTTACACCTTTTTTTATCATAATTCTGCCAAATATTTTTTCTCCTTGTAGTATTCACCTTCCCTCTTGGTACCTCACTTTTGATAAGAGGGATAATATAAGCATTCTAACAATCATAAGCTTTGGATGTAGTCTTTACACAAACATTAAACAAGTCACAACCATTCTATAAACAAACATCTATTATATGTTTAACCTTTCTCCAGTTGTGTCAGCTATAATGTGAGACTTACTATTTTCCAAAATTCTCAGACTTCTTTTTATCATTTTTTTCTTGGACAGAAACATTTATTGCATTCTTTTCAATTCTACTGTTCGGTTCAGTTCTACTCTTTGATATAACCAGGGATTATATCAAACCACAAATCCCATATGGATCCCTAAGAAAATTCCTTTCAGTATTCCATCCATTCCATTTCAGATTTATCTCATCACATTTATTTTTCATCCCATTAACTCTGTTGGAAGCTTCTTGTTCTGCTCTCTTCATTCATTTCCAAAATTTAGTTCCTATGAAAATTAATCTGCATTTCTCTGCCTCTTATAAGCTTAACTGTTCCTTGTTCTCTTTGGCTACATTCTGTCAAACCATATTTTTCTCTACATATACATTATTTTTCTTTTATCCTAAAGCAGTTGGAATGGGGTTTTCAAGAAGCATGTGAGATTAAACAAGACAGGACAGGATACAGACATTGAATGAATGTGGTTTGCATATAAACAAGAATTACCACCTTGAAAGAAGTACATTGAAATTATTCAGTCATATAGAAAGAATCAGTGAAGATCACATCACAAAACATGTGAACAAAACTATGCAAGTGTGTGGAGCAGAAGGGGGAGATCCAGATAATTGTGTATGGAGGGTATTGATGAGATCCTTAGAGAAATGAAAGCCTAAATTACAAAAAGCAGTGTATAATGTGGATTGGGGATATGGTAGATGTAAGGTTATCTTGTAAGAGTAGAAGTAGCTGAAGAGGTAAATAGTAAAGAATATTGGTGTATGTCAGGGTTAGTTATCACACACACACACACACACACACACACACACACACACACACATTAATAAAACCACCCAGAGACTTTTGGGAGTTGGATGGTGCACAAATACAGACAGACAGACAGACAGACAGACGTGGCACATGAGGTAGTGGCATTTTGATTTTTTGGCATGGTCATTCCTTGCTTTTCTTTTTCTTCCACTTCATAATTAGTATCTTCTTTTGGGACACAACTATTTCCCTGCTTTCCTAAAATATGTTCCTCCATTTATGTTTTCTCAGGTGGCAACACTACTTCCCAATGGATTATTCCACCACCATAGCCATCTTCAGCATATAGTATGTGCACTATACCTAATGAATGCTTCTGGAAGTAAATGCAAATATGTCTTGTAAATGCAAATATGCCTTGTTGCATATATATTTCACATACATACATACATACACACCCAGACACAGACACCCAGGCACACTCATAGTAAAATTACTAATGTGTACATTGCATTATATATCCAAGTTTTGCTTGTCTTTTTCCTAGTCAATATCATAGTTATTACTTATATCTATGTACTTTTGCCTAAATTAAGATTGTTTTCTTCTTAGAAAGGAGTCCCTTGTTATTCTCATTTACTCTGAGGGGAAACACTGATTAAAACTAATACATTATAATGCAAATTCAATGTTGCAGAAAAGGTCCATGAGCAAGAATGGAAAAGAACTTGCTTAATTTATCCCACTGATCTTTTGGGGGGGGGAGAGAGAGAAAGGGAGGGTGAGAGGAAAAAGCTATGCCAAATTGAATTCACTAACTATTTTTTCATGGATGCCCCTTCATTGATGAAAAAGAATACAGAAAAATCCTATCTTCAGAATCTTGAAATGCAAGAGCAGGCTTTGATAATAATTAGTTAGAAAGGAAATAAGCCTGAAACTGTTTGGGCCACTCAGTAATGTTAGGTTCTCATAGGGAAACAGAGCTTGTCTGGAGTACAGGTGTCTGAACTCCATTGTCATGACTCTTTTGTTTCCTTTGAAGCACTGAGTAGAGTGCTAGAATTTGGAGTTTTGGAGGAAGCAGCAACAATCCTACCTCTTTCCTTGCCCTAAACTTTTCTGCAACAAGGCCACTTTTGGTAAATGGCTGTCTTGAGGGAGGAAGGACAATCTGATACTTTCACCTGCTTCCCTATAATATAGCATTTATTTCTATCTAATGGCAATTGTTTGAAATTTTTGAATGTTTGGGTTCTTACTCAAGATTCTCCAGGTTAGGATGAAACAAGTTGGGGAATCAACTGTATCCTTTAGGCTGGAGATTCCTCCTTTCTGCAAAAAATAGGCCTTTTCTTCTCCTCACATTGTGTGGTAGCTTTAGTCTATGAGATTCTTAAATCATGCATTCAGTTTTTAGAATTGTATATCTTATTAATTTTGTCACTCTTTATAATGTTAAATGTATCATAAGCAGGCAGGAGTCTAGTGCCAAATTGCCTTTTCTTTGGCCTTTTAGAGATTAGCATTTATGAAGAGGGTCAGTATATCCAAAAGTAGAGGACAGAGCTTTTATTCTTTAAATAAATAAACTGACGTACGGAACAACATAAAGATTAAATGAATAGATCTCTGCTCTTTGTTTCCAAAGTCATTTTTATCCATGTGTGGCTTTTCTCTTAATTGTTTCCTACTTTTTCCCTTTACAGTTTTTCATACTTTAGTAATCTAAAAAGTCAGACTAATTAAATTGTTCAAGAGGATGTCATCATTTGGAAGAAACCAACATTCTCATTCTTCCTCCTTTGATAAACTCATACTGAAAATCTATAGCCCAAAGATAAACTTTTTCTGTGATTTTCAATACAAGATCTCACCCTTTCCTTTATATCATTTAATCCATATTCAAGGCCACTCAGTGAAAGAACACACCAAAACTCCATAGTCTTATTCAAATCAGAGAGGTCAGTTCAGCACAAAAAAAAAAATTGAAAGTCATGAACATAAGCCATAAAGAACACATCACAGATTTTCTAGATCATGATAATTTTCTATCAGTTATCCAGATGGATTTACATGTAGTTCTCAAATTACAATGATTCATTTAGTGACTATTCAAAGTTACAACGGCACTGAAATAAAATGACTTATGACTGTTTTTCACACTTATGATCATTGCAGCATCCCCATGGTCACATGATCAAAACTGGCAACTGGCTCATCTTTATGACGGTCGCAGTGACCTGGGGTCATGTGATCCCCTTTGGCGACCTCCTGACAAGCAAAGTCAATGGGGAAGCCAGATTCACTTAACAACCCCATTACTAACTAAGCAACTGCAGTGATTCAATTAACAGCTATGGCAAGAAAGGTCATAAAATGGGGGAAAACTCACTCAACATCTTAGCAATGGAAATTTGGGGCTCAATTGTGGTTGTGAGGATTATCTGTGCAGTGATTATGCTATGGGGTTATTTGTTTATTTGTTTAGCAAACGTACATAATAGCAAAGTCCTGAATATAAGTTACGTGGAAATACATCATTTTCTGACATTTGTAGAGAAATTCCCAATTATTCCCTATTGTTTCTAACCCTGTGGTTAATAGTTAATGACAGAGCAACTACGTGGTGGCAATGCTAAAATAGTCCACAGCCAGAAGCTTCTAAATATAGTAAAATAAGAAGCTTACATGAAGTTCAGTACCGTGATTAGTAAGAGTGTTAGACAATGCTCCAAGATTTCATAGAGCTGACTTTTCTAGGGCTAAATTATTGTTGTTGTTCATTACATTACATTACCTGGATGAATTTTAAAGTTTCTAAAACAACAGCTCCTAGAGATTTTAGGGAGTGAAGATGGTAATTTTTGCCTAGAAAGTACCTTCTCCACCACTGAATTAGCCTTATCATGGACCAACAATACAGGCATTACTTGAGTAATTGTATGGTAGCAACTAGGGAGAAACTAACACTTATTCAGAGGGTGGGAGGACTTGCATGTAATGCTTTTCATAGTTTACATAAAATAATATAGACACATTTTATCAAATAAATATGCAATTGAATCATTGGGCCACAGTTCTTCAGTACAAGCGAACTTGTGTAAGACCGTTGAAACCCACAACACATCAAAGAAATTGTCTTGAAATGTGACCCTTGTATGCTGTAGATGTACTTGGGCAACATAATACCAATAAACCTATTATAATTCCATTTTCAGAAAATAATGAAGAGGCTAATTAAGCGATATGTTCTGAAAGCTCAAGTAGATCGTGAGAACGATGAAGTCAATGAAGGCGAGTACTTTTAAATTTAACAGCACTGTAATGAATCTTGTTACAGTCATGGATTTTTAAATGAATCTTTTCTACTTGGTTGTCAATCAAATGGTCAATATGGCATGAGGCAGTTTTTGTGGGGGAGGGCTGCCACATATTCACAAGAGCAGTAAAGTTTAGTGATGCTAATGTTTAAAATTTGCATATCATTGAATTATCTTAAATATAAATATCTCAAGTGCATCTTTCTCCCTACCCACCCACCCACCCACCCCCCAAGGGAACTTACAACTTACAATGGAAGTTGTAAATTCTATTATCAATTTTTTGCTGCAGCATCAATGGATAGCAAATAACAATATGGGAATTTAATAGATATGCTTTTTGAACCCAACATATAATCTCCAAGTTAGAAGGAAGCTCAGTCAATAATATTTAGGAGTGTTTCTAGGTTTCAGAGTTCAGAAGCATTGAGAGAGCAATAGATTGCAATAAGTAACATTTTAGAAAATGCTTAAAAAGAACTGGGGAATAGTTCAATGTAGCCAAGTGATCATTTGTCCCTTTTGAAGCAGCCGTTAAGGCATGGCTAGGTGAAATAAAAATAGGAAGAGCAACTGAAATGCGCTGATTTACATTCAAGGTAATTAAATCTCATTTTATTTTATTTTATTTTCCCCAATAGGAGAACTTAAGGAGATTAAGCAAGACATTTCAAGTCTCCGCTATGAGCTTCTTGAAGAGAAATCCCAAGCATCAGGAGAATTGGGAAGATTAATTCAGCAACTAAGTGATAAGTTTGGAAAGAATTTAAATAAGGACATTTGAGAATGGACAAAGAAGAAGAAAAATATGTTATTCTTTTAACCAGCATTCTTTAAGAGAAAAAATTGTTCAGAAAGGAGTATCATTGAAAGCTGTATTTTGCTAATTAGCAATTCCTTCATGGGGACTGTGCATTAATTTGGTATATTGAGTGAAGCCAATGATCAACTAATTCCTTTATGATGTAAAGGTAAGGTACATAATTCCTTTATGATGTAAAAGTAAGGTACATTTTCATATTAAAATCAAGGTTTTTTTAACTTGGCCATTCTTATGCTCAAAACAACTTTTGAAAACTGGAGATAATACTGAACCAGCAATGCTATAGTATATAGTTATGGAGGATCAGAAGCATAAGACTTATGAAAAAGAATTGAGATTGTAAAGAGAAAAAGAAAAGATATGCAGAAACATGTTTCACAAGCTTTAATTCAAACCATGCAATTTCTTTATTCTGTTTACATGCACAAACTACTGATATTGCAAAGTGAGAAGGAAGGTCCTCATTTCAATTATATTTTGTCCTGGCAAATGTCTACTCTTAGCATCCTGTTACTTCAGATTAAATGATTATGGACTGGAAAGATTAGTTGGTGCTTCGATTTTGGATCACTTATTCTCTCTGGTTAGTGAGATTTAATTTAAAATGTCTAAAGCAAGTTCAAATTAAATTTGAGTCTATGAGAATAAAGCTGCATGAAACTGAATTTTCAGATGAGGGAAAAAAATAGGTTAAGCATTATTGTCCCATAACACTGGGTGCTTTCAATGTTGTGGCTTTTTACATTTCCCAATTATTACTCTTCTGCTTTAAAATAATATTAAATTTACATTTTGTTTAAAGATTTTAGAATATAATAGCATTATCTGGAAGTATAATACTAATGATTATATAGTCCCAAGTATAGTAATTTCACTCTACAGTAGTTAGAAATGCCTTTTGAAAAACAAGTTTCCCATCATTTAAAAAAATTAAAAAGGCACTGTTTCATGCACAGAATTTATTTTTCTAGCAGTAACGGCAAGTATTTAGTGCTAATTTGAGGGAGATGAACTGTCTAGAAATACAAAATATAAATGAATGAATGAATGAATGGGTTAAGTCACCCTGTTTAGATAGAGGTTTTTTTAAAAAAATCAGCTTGGGCCTGGGTCAGATGCAAACTTGATAATCAAGGTATAGCTGCTTGATTGGCTTAAGGAGAATGGCTAGCAATACAAGGACTCATTTGAAGCATTCTGCAGTATCTTTAGCGTAAGCTACCTTGTCATGCGGTTAATAGTCACCATGAAACTGGAAGTTACCTGACTCCAATGTACATCAAATGTAAATGTTCAGAGCCCTTTCCGATGATGTACCCCACTACATGGATTGGTAATCTTGGGCATACAGTTATTGTGTTGGACTAATTGATATATGTAGGAATTCTGTGAGAACAACTGGATTGTTCTGTTAACAGCTATGGAAGTTTTCTCTCAATAGTTGCAGTATGAATCATTTTGAAATAATATTTTCAGAAAACAAGACTAGCTTTCAAGAATTCTCTTCCATTTTCATAGGAAGATTTCTGAAATTCATTTTATCTATCACATTAATATAACTTTTAATCACGGTCAGAAGAAATTGTGTGCTTCATCCAAGAAGATGTAAGTGTCAAGTATGGTTTTAAAATACTCCATCAATCAAAGGAAAAATGGCTATGACTGTAAGTAACACTGATATTAGGATAAGCGATAGTAAAGTCTGTGGGATCTATTTCAAGTGGAACCTGTCTGGGTTGACTCAACAATATGGAATAAGTAACTGGAAACTTATGATTTACAAAAAAAAGGCAATTTAAGTCTGAATTGTCACTATCAGATAGAAAGCCATAGAATCAACTCATGCTGATCCAAGAATTGTGAATCAGGAACAATTATAATCTTGAACTGTTTAGGACATCCCAGCAAAATGTGAAATTCTGTAACAATTACAATTTGTCCACATCTAAGGTTTTTTTGTTGCTGTTGTCCTGACTTAAGTGTTTACAGACCTCAGTTGTATGGCACCTTCACACTGCTCACTTCCAGATGGATCAAACCATGTTATTGAACTGAAAAGACAAAAGCATTTATTTAATTGGCAGAAATATGGTTTTAGTGGGTCAAAGCACATCCTGCTGTTGTGATACCACAAAGCTGTACTGTTTGTTTACAAGATGCACCTATACAGCAGCATTATATATCAGTTATTAATAATATTTAATAATCAGCAGAATCAGAAGGTGACCCATGACCTGTTTTTAAGTGCCAGATGAGAACACAGATAGCCTAATAGATTAATAGTTCTATTTGTTTAAAAAAATGAAAAATTAAAAAAAGTGTGCTGTATGTATAATTGTTTAGAAGGGAAATCAAACAATGTATTTTTACCTTTAATAATTTTATCTTGAATATTGTAATATTTTTATCTAAAACAATAACAATAAAATTACCTCAGAATATTTGTTTTGAATGAAATTTCTTAGTACTGCATCAGACATACTTTGGGACACATCCATATTGAGTTCTAATAGCTTTGTGAAACAAGGAAAATGGCAGCTGGGTAGTACACTATATGTTTAGGGGATGATGCATACTTGTACATGTTTCCCACTGTGATATGTTTTAGCTGGTTATAATTGACAAAAAAGAATTGTACTTTGTGCTCAAGTTATCTATATCCTTACTGGATAAAGTGCAGAGTTGTTGAGATTTTGCAAGGAACATGGTTCCATACCTGAATCGTTGTTTCAAGTCAGATGTATTTATTGTTGCTACTTTTATATTATTCAAACTATATTTTATTTATACTACTGAATCTACCACACGCCTCTTTTCTATACTTTTATAGGAATCCAGAGCTATTAATAAATATACTTAGATTATCACAGTGGTGATGAACACACCGGCACATCTGATGCAACTTCCTCTCTAGCAAGTATATTACTTTCCTAATCTTTGCTCTTTTTCTTCATAAAGAACTTCATTTTTCAATGCTCTGCATAATAGGGGATTTGCAAATGGAGTTTAAAATAGCTGGCAGATTTCTAAGGAAAGTTTATATTTCAAAAAACATGTAATAGTAATCAGTATACCAAAAAACAAATGTAGTTTAGGATTGATGCAACCATAAGGCATCCTTTGGTTGCCTGAGGCAGCAGATTCTCAGAGTTACAGAACCCCAGATACCCCAGAACCCTAAGATAATATTACCTCAAATTAATATTTTATTATTATTTTTAGCATTTCCCCACAGGTACATGGTTACACTTTTCAGATCAACAAATGCCATTTCAGATGATCAAACCACCAGATGATTTTTATATCTGTGTTAATTTATATCCTGCCATCTTTGCTTTGGTCCTCTGCACAGGTGTTTGTCATCAATGTTGCAGTGGTTGGCAGTACACATAATGATGGGGAAATTCTCCTCGTAGAATGTGGTGATATCTCTGTAGGCAGTTTTCCTGCATTCTCTCTTATTGATGCAAAACCCTTTGCTGCTGATCTATCACTGCTGATGTGGACAAGGAGAGTGGACATTGATGTGGACATTGCTGATGTGGACAAGGAGGAAAACATCTAATGACCAACAGAGCATGCACATCCCCTTGACATGTAAAGAGCGCTTGGCACTTTTGATGATTGGCCAGCACTAGCACATTCTCAAATTACTACATTGCAGTAGCAAATTGCTTTAAGCCATGATCCAATTCCAGATTTCTATACACAGAATAATCATCCTGATTTTTAGTCCAGGAGCAAAATATCTCCTATTATTTCTGTCACCCAGTTAATATGAACAGAATATCCTACATGAGCTTGCTTAGAAGTAGATAATCATGCTTAATGTTAGATACATATAGTTTCTTTTTCTTTATAGAAATGTATTTCTATTTAGATGTGAGATGGCTGTCAACAAAAGTCTATATTAAAAAAATCAATAAGCTATGAAAAATCAAGGGCCAGGCATTCCTGGGGCTTAGGCATACTCCATTACATGCAATAAAGAAATCAAAAGGGATTGATTTTTTTACTTGCTATTTCTCATTCAGAAAATTGATGGGTAAGAACACTTTTGAAACCATTGTTTGGGGAATTAAACTGAACTCTGGTGAAGTAAGTCAGTTTTGTAAGCAGAACATGAAGATAAAGTTTCTTCAAATTGAACTTAGTCCCTGGGAATTTGATGCAGCTTCCTTGGTGGTGATACCAAGGGGCTTTTGAACCTGTAAAAATTATAAATTATTACTGTTTTAATTATATATATTTTAGTTCAGACTAGTTAATTGTATAGTGCTTTATAATAATTGATTTCATAGTTTGAGTTTTTATGCTAATCAATGGGTCTTTTAATTTTGACTGATCCATGGCAGATGCACTTCTTATAGACTGATCTCTAAAGGCAATTCTGGATGAATTATTTTGCAACATCAATTCTATCATTGCTTTCATCAATAGTTGTTAATTATTGAAAACAGATGTTTAAGATCCGTAATAGCAAGTCTAGAATCATAATAAATATTCTTCTTAATCCCAATTATTAGAGTCAAGAGTCCTTTTATGATTTCAACTATTGATGTTAGAGTTAGAAGCAGATTCATCTCTGCAGAACCAAGTATTTATATACTTAAATGCATTGTTTTCCTATTTCTGACAGTTTTATTTTTATTTCCACTGGGGAATTAGCCACTTTTTTATGAATTATCCCAAATACATATCAATAAGTTTTGGAAAGGATACTAATTTTTGTTTTAATAAAATAGTTCTGTCTCCCAGGTTAACACATGGATTCTTGTTTTCTGACAAGAGCAACATTTTCTCTGAATAATTGCCTTCTTGTTTCTCTCTGTCATTTTCTTCTCCCTCTATTTTTCCTTCCTCTCTTCCTTTATTTTTTTATGGCCATCACCCATTTCTCTTGGTCACTTCCAAATCACCATAATATTTAAGGATTTTTCTCCCTCAAAGATGCTTTTAGGATTTGTACTCTTTAAAGGTCCCCTTAATATTAAAAAAGGAGAATCTTGCAAATAATATAAATAAAATAAGCCATAAGATTGTACTTTGTTCACATTTCTTGAACAGTTATGGGATGGACTATGTAGCATTCACCATAGAGAGAGACTGATAACCCTAATGTCACAATAAAATCTCTTTCTATTCTTGCCATAAAGTCCATAATGTTATATACTTCAGTCATGCCAAACCTATAAGCATGTCTCCAAGATCATTATGAATATATTTCAAAGTTGTGGTTTCCTGCTCCAGCATGTTTAGCTATTTCTGAAAGTCATTTCACCTTTTTTTTTCTTTGAGCCTCCATTTCAAGCTTTTTTGTTTGTTTGTTTGTGACCTTCATTCTCTTTCAAAATATCCAAAATTCTCCTTACAAGTAATACATTTTTGGCTCCCAAAGTTGCAGGTTCATATGAAAAATCACTTTAAGAGTTTGTACTTCTGCCAGAGAAAATAGAAATATAAATGGTACAAAAAATACTACCACATTTGAATTTGTGTAAGATCACTTCTGGAAAAAAACAACTTGTTGATTAAATACCAATGGAAAGTTCATGTATATCCTGTGCTTGATTTTTTTTCTTATATATACCGACAAGAGAAAGACTGTTTGCTTTTTATCACCTAGATTTTAATCCTGTCCTCCCAAAAGTCAGAAGACCTTGTAAGGATAAGAGAAGGAAATGTTGTGAATAAAACTGCACTACAGTAAGGTCTTGAAGTAGGCAGCTCTGCTGAATATCTCAAATATTTGCTAAAATACCACTGCCTGAATCCACTTCTAGCACCTTCCAGTTGGCAGAGTTTTCTATTATTAATGTATCACAGAGAATTGCCATGAGCATAGGACAATGTTCTCAGAGCAGTCAAGGTGCATCCTTGAGAGATGACATTTTAACATGAAATTGTTTGGGCTAAAAGTCAATTTCCCTGAATGCAGGGGATGGTACAGTCCTTTCTGTGCAACACTTCTTTAGAATATCTGGCATTCAAAATCTTGCTTTCAGCCATAGATTAAAAAAAAGAATTTGCATCAAGTATATGGTGCTTTCTTAAGAAAAATACTGACAGTAATAAAGTAAGAGACATCAACTTTTTGCTCTGTCTGAATTGTTAAACTTGGAGATACTCATGGCTTGTTCTGAGAAAGAGTGCAGTGGCACAAGGAAATGACAATTAGCAATTTAATAACCAGCCATAATCACCCTCATTAACAGCCAAAAGTTACATACAATCAGACATCATATAAATACAATGCGCAGAACAGCCCAGTGTACATATTCTGGAGAGGGAGAAGTTCCCTGATGATGGGCTCCAGCATGAATCTCAAAGGTTGGGAGAATAAACCTTTGGTCCTGATGGCCTACTCAGATTGGATGAATACAAAGTTTACCATTCTTACAAGGTTGCAGTGGAAGAGTGTTAAAAAGACCTGCAAAATATCCCAAGGAGACTTGGGTAAAATAAGTTCCTTCCACGCAGTTTAAGAGACTACATAGTCATTGTTTAGAGAACTTTGGAACAGGGACCTGAGCTAATGCACACTCTGCAAATCTAATGCACACTCTAAATTGTTTAGTGTTTATAGAAATAAAGTTGACTTTTCTTTTTGCACCCTGTAGATATCTCGTACCAGAAAGGATGCAGACTATGGTATGTTAAGTTAAATAGCCTGGTGTGATGCAGAATAATATAAGCACACTCATAGTAAAACTAGGATTGGGTTGTATGTGTAGTACTCTGGCCAAAATATGTCAAAACTGAAGGTATTATCTCTTTAGTATTAAAGTAAAGGAAAATGTTGCATATGGCATAGATGTACTAAATCTATTCTTTCTTTGTCTTACTAAAATATTACTTTGTTATGTGACATTAATATATCGGTGGGAATGAAATATTACACTAATGGAAAGTAATTGAACCACTTGGAATCACAGGAATGAATGAAAATAGTGAATCTTAGGTATTGCTAAGAAAATGTCTGTTTTTAATAGCTGATTTAAACATAAATCTACTCATGTATACAAATGGCAAAAGAATGAAGAAAAAGCATATTCATTATGGTAAAAGACTAAGAATTAGTCAAAGATACAAGATACAAAGATACAAGGTGCTGGATACTCAATAGAGAAGAACAAATGTGTGTAGAGAAGATGAGTAACCTGCACATACTGATGTTTGGTGCATTAGAAATACAGAGAGAATGAAGATTAAATTGGAAAACAAATGTATGACAGAATTACTAGAGTGGAGAGGTAGGGAAGCTGAGAATGTTATGGAATTGCTGAGATCCTCAAAAGGAGGGAACTGAGAAGCTGAAAGAATAAAAGGTCACTTCTTTAAAAACTCCAGTGTTGGAGTTAGTGGTAAAAAGAAATCAGGTCGTCAAAGAATACAGTGGCTGGACACCATCAAAGCTGAAACCAGCCAGAGCACACAGAAAAACTCAAAGAATCAGTGCAAGACTGAATTATGTGAAAGAACCTGGCCCATAGAATCACTAAGAGTTGGACATGACTGAATGGGTAACATAATCAAGAATCAAATATTATTCCCCTCCTAACTCTAATAATTTCAGGGAACTTGCCCTATTTTATAAGTGTTACTGATCAGAAAAAATAGTAGTATCTATAATGGAATCATTTTTTGATCTCTTTGCTATACCCTGTTCTCATTTGCAGTAGCTTTCCAGGTTTAAAACAGAATTTTGTCCAAATTTACCCAGCGATGCCAAGCACCATGCTTAGAATCTTTTGCATGTAAAACATGTAAAACATGTTCCTCTCTGCTGTATTTTTCCACCTCAGTGACAAAATACAGCAGAGAACAAAAAAATAAAATCCATAATATTTTCAGGTAAAATAACTATAAAGGCAAAAGAGCACAATCATACATTCAGTTCAGTGGAGCTTGAAAAGGGCAACTTTCTGATGGATTGTGCTGCAGTATCTTAGTCTATTAGGTCATTTATTGTGGAGTTAGTACGCCATTATTTCTTTACACTGAAAAAGAAAAAAATATGCGGATCACAGGATCAGAGATGTGTTGTTAAAAACGCAATGCCAATAAAAAATGTAAAAAGCAAAAGATTGAAAGGTGGGTATATACAGTTCCAACAATTGCTGATCTCCTTAACATCTTTCCTGTTTCTTTCTTCCTGTTTCTTTCTTTTCCTTTCTTTCTCTCATGTGTTCTTTCTTTCTCTCTTCTTTTCTCTCTTTCTCTTTCTTTCTTTCTTCCTCTTTCTTTATTTTCCTTTCTTTCTCTCATGCTTTCTTTCTTTCTCTCTTTTCCTCTCTCTCTCTCTCTCTCTCTCTCTCTCTCTCTCCCTCTCCCTCCCTCCCTCCCTCCCTCCCCCCCCCCTCTCTCTCTCTCTCTCTCTCCCCACAAGAGAAAATCAATGTTCTATGACCATGGACTCTATATTAATTTCTAACTGGAGTGTTCTGAATATTCCTGATTCTTTATGTCTTACCTCTAGAGACTTTTCATCCTTTCTTCCTTTTGGTGTTCTTCTAAATGTATCTATTTATTTTTCCTTCTTGGTGGTCTTATTCAGATGCAATAGCATTTAATACCTGTGTTCATAATTATAAGTAGAAATAGTAAAATGCTGTAGCAGCAGCTGGGACAGGGTAAACAGACTGTCTTTTACACAGCTCTAAAGATTAACATCTTAAAATTTACACCCCTTCTGTTATCACACTTCATTTTAATGAACATGTGTGGAATTATAGGATGCAAATATGTAACATGTTTGACTACATGTAACTTATTTCCTATGCAAAGTAATAGAATAGAATAGAATAGAATAGAATAGAATAGAATAGAATAGAATAGAATAGAATAGAATAGAATCTGGAAGTGACCTTGGAGGTTTTCTAGTCCATCCCCCTGCTCAAGCAGGAGAACCTATACCATTTCAGACAAGTGACTGTCCAGTCTCTTCTTAAAAACCTCTAGTGATGGAGCACCTACGATTTCTGGGGTAAGCTGTTCCACTGGTTAATTGTCCTCACTGCTAGGAAGTTTCTCCTTAATTCCAGGTTGCTTCTCTCTTTGGTCAGTTTCCAACCATTGTTTCCTGTCCTGCCGTCATACTGTATATATGAAAAAGCAGGTTAAGAAGCCTCTTTTTTGTGGCTTTTGTTCTGTCTAATCACCTTTTCTCTTGTATTTTCTTTGATATCTTAACTATAAAAGGGAATTTAACATGGGTCTCGAGGTTCCCTCTTTGAATGAGAGGAATCCTCTTTATCAGAATGTTCTGAATAAATGGTTAATTAAATGATCTTCCTGTCTTGGTCTGTCTCACTGGAAAATCTGCATGCTGAGACCCAATACTATACATTGACAAAAAGCCATGCTTGACCTACAATACCCAGAATCTATAAGTCTTGACATTGTTTAGGGTACTATTAATCCAGAGCCACCTGGGAGCAATGTTTGCCTTTATTACAGATGGAAATTATGTCATAATTATCCGTTTCCAAAAGACACTGTTCTTCAGGGGTTTCAGAGAGTCCTTCCTGGTCATCCTAAATACAACATGAGGTTGTCCCAAAGCAATCCTGCACTTCCTCATGAGATCCATACTCTGAATAGCAAATCTGTAACCAATTTTAATGGCAGTTTAAGTATTTGCTGACTTTCTCACTTGTCCAAATTGATTTTTCTCCATAGCACAGAAAAAGAAAGAAAACACAATCTGTTAAATTGTCCATTCCAGCTGTCAGGACATAAATCTAGAATCCATGCTGCAGATACAGAAATTAGTTTCACTCTTCTACACGGTGAATTCTCTGAGCCTTATACAGGAACCTAGGGAAGATGAGCTAAGTAGCCTTCTTGGCTACAATAATGTTTTGCTGCTCCCTGATGTTTTTTAAATAACCTAGATCTCTTTTACCATCCCATTATATTTCCTAAGGAAATTGCAGAGTTGAGAAGGGTGCAGTTCAGTGACTAAGAATAATTCACTTATCCAGCAAAATTGTAACATTTGGATTAAGGATTATTCTTCTACATTTTGTAGAAAGTATTGCTACAAAATTGTGAGATTGAGAGAGGCTGGCGTAGTTTGCTTAAACTATGTGGGGAATTTTTGTAAAGGAGGAATAAACTTGGTTTGATACGGAACCACAGTCTGATATGTAATACATTGTCCTAGATTTCTGGTTTAGAAAAGGTGGCTATGCCGATGCATAGAGCTTCCTGTGTTTTTAGGCTGATATTGGCTTTAACACTCATCTAATTCTTGTCACTATTCCAGCTGAAAAGAATTTGTTGGTGTTCCAGAAAGTTCTTAATTGGGATGGAGCTGGCTCAGAAAACAATCCTAGGCTTGTTTGGGATGGTCAAGTAAGGAAATTGCCTTATATTGTGATGTATTACTTCACCACACTTTACCAAAAATAATACTGTGTGGAAACATCACTGCTGAAACTTTTAAAAGTCACTATCTGAACTGAGATTGCGTTAGGGTAAAGGTTAGTTTCAACTACTGTACATTGACAAAAATGATAGAAAGTGAATCTTATACAGTGTACTTCCTAGTATTAACATATTTGTATCTTATTACATTATTTACTCCTCTGTTTTAATCCAAAATTAGCCTCTGTACTGCATTTTATTTTATTGTTAAGATCACAAGACTATTCAATCATTATCTGCATTAAAATATTCTTTCAAAAGGATATCAGCAGGACCAGAATATATTATCTCTTAATGATCTCTAAAATTGTTTACATTTCCAACAAAGAAAATCTGATGTCCTTCCTGTTAAATGCATTCTTTGAGAAGACCACTGAACTGAAAATACAATTTTAAATCAATTTTAATTTCAAGTCCATCAATGCCAGTACAGTTCAATATTTTTCTAGAATTTACACCCATTGATATAGATATCTGTGATTTTTAATTGTTTAATCAATGACTAATAAATCCCTTTGGCATTCACTTTAAAACTGTTCTTTAATTTTTGGATGGATTACTATCAGCATTAATATTATCCTTCTTTACATGAAGGTAACAATACAAATGGATTCTGGGGTAATTAATTCTCAAAAATGTAATGTATTTCCATTTGTATAGAAGTTTATATATGTGTCTGAAATAGCAATTACAATCTGAAAGAAACACAATAAATACAAACATATACATTAATTGCTCAAACATCCACCATCAGAACTCACTTTGTAAACAAAATTGATGTTTTGCTTCCATCAGGTTGCTAAAAAGGAAGTATTTTAATTTAGGAAGTGGAAATCCATCATTATATATGGAAACTGTGATGCCATACAAGTTGAAGCAGCTGCTCTGAAAAAGATTCAAACACTCTATAATTCTGATATGTTACATTTTGAAAGAAAAAGTTGCAGAAACTTTGTGTTGCTTGTAGAAAAAGATGTTCCATTTTTATAGCAATAGCATAGTTTCCTCAGTTAGCCTCTGCGTCCTGGTGATGCAATGTTTAGTATGCAGCATTGCAGACTAACTCTGCCCACAGTCTGGAGTGCTGTCTGACTGGATTCGATCTGCTTAGAGTGCTGTAAAGTATGTATACAATATAATAGAATAACAGAGCTGGAAGGGATTGTGGAGGTCTTCTAGTCCAAACCCTGCTCAAACAAGAAACCTATTCCATTTCAGATAAATGGCTGTCCAATCTCTTCTTTGAAATTTCCAGTGTTGGAGCACCCACAACTTCTGGAGGCAGATTGTTCCACTGATTAATTGTTCTAACCGTCAGGAAATTTCTCTAGGTTGGTTCTCTAGATGTTTCTCTCCTTGATTAGTTTCCATCCATTGCTTCTTATCCTGCCCTCAGGTGCTTTGGAAAATAGGTTGACTCCCTCTTCTTTGTGGCAGCCCCTTAGATATTGGAACACTGCTATCATGTCACTCCTAATCCTTTTCTTCATTAAACTAGACATACCCAATTCCTACAACCATTATTTGTATGTTTTAGCCTCCAGTGCCCTAATCATCTTTGTTGCTCTTCTCTGCACTATTTCTAGAATCTTTTTACATCATGGTGACCAAAGTTGGATACAATATTCCAAGTGTGGTCTTACTGAGTCTAAGTCCTATTGCTATTATTATTTCTGTAAGTAAAACAAAGAAAAGTAGCCTGGACATTCAAGGAGTTCTAGGTTCTAATAGCCCAAAACAGAGGTCCGTAAGATGGTAAACTCATGTCTTCTCAAAATCTTCACCAAAAATACTAAACTATTGATATCAAAAATACAAAGAGTATTGGTATCATCTCCAAGGGTACCTGAGGTCTGAGTATCATGTAAATATGGAGGTAAAATAGAAAAAAACATACATCACATTGAAGAATTTCATAGTTTTCCTGGATTTCTTTGTCAACCCGGAATGCCAATTTGATGGAATTACACAATGAAGGGTGGAAATAGCAAGAAGCTAATTTCATCCTGGTATCTGCCTAAAACTACGCCAACCCTAAAATAGTTAATGAGTGTGTAAATTGTTCTCAGGTTTATATTTCCTCTTCTGGAAGAGCTGTTTAGCATTTCTTTGGGAATCAGATGATATTGTTAGACTGTTTAACAACGCACATATGATATTCTTACTTTGAGCATGAGCTAATTAACATTTGGCTGCCTTGGTCTACAGACAAGCTAAAGAAAACACTGTTGAAGTCTCAATCTGTTCTGATCCAATATTTTGGCATGCAAATGAAAAGGAAAAGAACATATTCCAAAAATAGTACTGTACAATAGTTATGCTCCCTCTTTACAGTTTCTTTTTTCTAATTTGTACATTTGGAATCACAAAAGTTGATGCCATCCTCCAAAATGAAGTGTTGTCCTGCAATTTAGCAAAGTCTGTCTCCTGTTACTTACTCTTCTAGCCAATGGTTCTCTATGGTTTCAAACAATGACCTTTCATATCTGCTTCCTGATCTTTTGAACCAAAACTATTGGGGATTAATTTAGTCAGTCTCTCTCAAAATATTTTGATGATGTTTTGCTGCAAAATATGGATGGCTGATACCTGAGAAACAGACTTCCAAAACTTTAGTGAATTAATTCTATGGCTTTCTAGCCACATGTTTGCTGGGGAATTCTGGGAGTTGAAGTCCACAATTCTTAAAGTTGCCCAGGCTGAGAAACACTGCTCGATGACTATGGATCGAAAAACTGAGTTGTTCAACTTTCATGATTTCTTTGTAGTAATTATGAGGTGGATTTTTTCCTCTAAAAATATTCTTAAGGAAGAATGGATAGCAAGACTGAAGAAATGATTGAAATCATGCATAACATCACCAAAATGTAACAAATTTAAATCAGTGAAACCTCAAGTTCCCAAAAACAGTTTTGCCTTCTAAGTTTATAGAAAAGACCTCAGAATTCTTTTCTGTGTTAAAAAAAATGGGTTTAGTAGTTTATTTTGTTATGTGACCAGATTAAAAGAATAAGACAGAATCTTAACAAGTAACTTGTAAGTGATGGGCATAGATACAAGGTCCCTATCAAATTAAAATGCTTTATAGTGGATTCTTTGATGAAAAGAAATGCTTTCAAGATACAGAATTGTGCTTTGAAGAGACAGAGGAACCAAGTGAAGCTGCAGAGATGTCTTTCATCCCAAAGAAAGGCAGTAATGGAAAAATACTCACAATAGAGGCCAGGTGACTCTCACAAAAACAAAAATCTCCCTTAAACTGTCAGAAGCTAGTCACTATCATCAAGAAGACATTGCAACCTTCCATGTAACTACAAGGGTAAAGAAGAGAGACAGGACATTGATTAAAAAAACAAGAGGCACTGTCAGCCAAGTAGGTACATCTTGTAAGGAGCAAAAAAAAAGGGGGGGGTCAAATGATGGGAAAGTACATCCTCCTTAAATCATTACTGGACTATCTATGTAATGCTATTACTTGCTTATTTCTTGAAAGAGTCAAGATGTCCTTTGAATAGACCAAGAATGAAAGCTTTGGGTAATTAAAAGTTTTCTCATGATGTCAAGTGCACACTTAGAGGAGAAATTTATTCAGGCACATGTAAGATAAAAATTGTGGCTTTGGGTGGGATGCATAATTTTTTTCTTTCCTTTCCTTCCTCCCTCCCTCCGTCCCTCCTCCCTTCCTCCCTTCCTCCCTCCCTCCCTTCCTTCCTTCCTTTCTTCTTGCCTCCTCATTTCTCTCTGTTCCTTCCTTCTTTCCTCCTTTCTCTCCCCCTTATTCTCTTCCCTTCCCTTGTCAATCTCTCTACACAGCAATCTGTTTGTAAATATTTCAAGTCCCTTTTCATTCTATATGTTATTTATGTCTGCCTTGACTTACTCTGAGTGAGTTTTCATCTCTCACTGAATGAGTCTGAGGTAATGTTCTTGCACTTACACCAGTGTAATTGTGTGAATTTCAGTTCTACGCAGGTATATATACACATATTTTTCTCTGATTGTATTTGTTGTAATAGTACTATCATACTAAACAGGTTCTCCAAGCTAAAAAAAAAATCCTATTCTGCTTTCTTGAAAAATAAAATTATTGTTTCCACCTTGAATACCAAGACTGGCAGGTACATACAGTAAATAAATCCAGTAAGATTGCATGGCAATAGTCACTTTAACTGAGAAAATATTGGCTTTGATTATAGGAGTTGTAGACAGCTGCTATATTTGTGCCTTGGATTCTTTCTTTCTTTCTTTCTTTCTTTCTTTCTTTCTTTCTTTCTTTCTTTCTTTCTTTCTGTCCATCTCACCACAAGTGACACTGTTTCACAACAAAGGTGAAACAAAACAAAGGTAAATATATAAAACCATTTATAATTATTAATTATAAAAACATTTAAAAACTATAGAAAACAGAATAGACAAGGAAACAACAGATGAAGGGACGTGAATAACAACCAAACTTACTTACTTACTTACTTACTTACTTCTTACTTCTTCATGTTCAAAACATACCTAAAAGCCAATAGGTATTTGTGAAATCTGCCCAGCCACAAACTTTGCAAATTTCATAATCCATAGGAAGATACATCTTAGCTCTGATATCTATCCCTGAATCTTACCACCAAAATATTACATTAGTTTAGCAATCTGGCAATCCCTGCCAAAATAAAGTTATTTTTGATAGGGTGATTAAATAGCCAAAACCTCAGGCAAAGGATTTATCTAGCACCAGTTTTTACCTCGTTGAAGATTAGGAATGTTATTCATTTTTCTTTATCATTCATTATGGCTTTTCCTAGAATGCATATGGCCATGTTTCTCCTTAGTTCTAGGTTGCTTCTCTCCTTGATTAATTTCCATCCATTGCTTCTTGTCCTGCCTTCAGGTGCTTTGGAGAATAGCTTGACTCCCTCTTCTATGTGGCAGCCCCTGAGATATTGGAACACTACTATCATGTCCCCCCTCATCCTTCTCTTCATTAAACTAGATATACCAAATTCCAGCAACCGTTCCTTGTATGTTTTAGCCTGATCATTTTTGTTGCTCTTCTCTGTACTCTTTCTAAAGTCTCATCATCTTTTTTACATCGTGGTGACCAAAACTGGATGCAGTATACCAAGTGTAGCCTTACCAAGGCATTGTAAAGTGGTATTAATACTTCACATGATCTTGATTCTGTATTCTCTGTACCAATGCGTACATGACACATTTGTATATGACTGTGTGTCTGTATACATATCAACATGGGCCAAAAAAGACATTTCAAACAAAAGCCAAGATCAAAATAGTAGTTTTACCAGTTAATTCATAACTAAATAAAATTAATTACTTGTAAAATAATGGATCCATTCATATAACATGCAAAGGTCAAAAAGAATAAAAAATAATAAGTCAAAGAAATGAAGATATGAAATGAAAAGAAATGTAACTACAGTAAATCTTGTTTACACCAACATCATTCACATTACCTCTCTAAACCTTTCCATCCTTGCACAAACTATTCTTGCTTCCCCTATTATACACTGCTTCATACTTCTCAACTTATCAATTGACTAAACTTGACAGAAGCCTCATAAACAGTGCTCAGACAAGCAATTTATTCATACTGTACATCAGTGTTTTCTCAACCCATTTAGCAACTTTAAGATATGTGGACTTCAGCTCCCAGAATTCAGGGAGCTGAAATCCACATATCTTAAAGTTGTCAAGGTTGAGAAACACTGCTGGATACAACTGACCTTTATCTTTTCCTTTATATACTCAATTCTCACTTCCATGTAACAAAGTGGGCAGAAGCATGCTCTTATATGCTCTAAAAACAACAAATAGCAATAGCATTTAGGCTTATATACTGCCCCATAATGCTTCACAGCACTTTCTGGGTGGTTTACAATGTAGAAGCAATATTTACATATTGCCCCCAACAATTTGGGTCCTCATTTTTTACCGACCTTGGAAGTATGGAAGGCTGAGTTAAACTAGTCCCATCAAGATATAATTCTAGGCTGTGGGCAGAGTTTGCCTGCAATACTGCATTTTAATTACTGCATCACCAGGCCTCTGAACCAGGATTCAAATGATGAAACGTTTTGCAATACAGGCTCTACTCCTTATGTACAGTATTTGCACGTACCATCTGAATCCAGATACAAAAAGACAGAACACCTTCTGTCATTTTATTTATTTTTAGCCCACCTCAACTGAATGGCTCTGAGTGGCTAACAATACAGATAATATAAACAGAACAAAATTAAAGAGAAACTGTACAACAGAGTATCATATATAAATATTTTGAGACTCTCAACTATTTTGGCATCCACTTTGCATGGATGTCTGTGATATTTTCTGCCTGTACTGGTAGATCTTAAATTTTCTCCACCCACTTTATCATCTTTAGCAAACATTCTGCCAAGGCACACTAATTCATCCACTGAGTCTAGGTGTGTTTATTTGTTTTTTGTGATTTCTGTATGCCTTGTAATCATTCACTCCTTTTTCCTTGTCAAGCACGATGATACCAAGCCATTGATTTTCACAGACTAAGAAGAATATAGAGGTGCTGACTCTTACCTAATCATCAAGACAAGGTGAAATCTTCACATACGTCTTAAAAAGTCACACAGCCACATTAGAAGAAAATCACATCCATATTTTAACATCTCTCCAATCTCTCTTTTCTCTATATCGACAGCTTCCCATTTTCAGGTTTCTCACAGCATATCTCACTTCCTCTCCACCCTTTTGTCCTGGACTCAAATATTTATAGCATTTATTTCCAATTTTCAGCTTATAAGGAAAAACAAGCTAATATTAAATCCTAGCAAGACAGAGTGAGTTTGGGAATTTGCTTTGAATGTGAATTTTACTCAGTCCTTGACTAAAGTATTCCTTCAAAGATCTTCATACATATGGCTGGCTGGCTGGTTGGCTGATGAGAGCTAATTAACTCGAAATAACTATATCAGTCTCCCTTTAACTCTTTGTTAGCAACCCCAAAAATTGTGTGTGTGTGTGTGTGTGTGTGTGTGTGTGTGTGTGTGTGTGTGTGTTAAATTTAGATTGCTAACAAAGAGTTAAAGGGAAGGCAAAAGATTTCTTCTTCCCATATTTGGGCCGACCAGGTGCATCATAAAAAAAACTTAAGACATATATAAGCAGCTGTAGTGGCTGTAGGGGCTCAAAAGGTCAATACAGCTGCCTAACATGCAAGCTGCCCAGGTTTGAATCCCATAAAGGGTGTGGCTAGCTGATGAGAGAAAATAAGCTCAAAATAGCTATTCTAGTCTCCCACTTAATTCTTTAACTCCTTGTCAACAAAAAAGAAATTTGGATTTGTATACACACACACACACACATTTCTTTCTTGGAAGATGTCCTAAAAGGTAGAGGTAAATGCTTTTTTTAATTAATGAAGTTAGCACTAAAATAATTGAGTTGCTTTCAGCTAAATAATAATTTGTTTCATCAAGATCTCTTTCCTATCATCTAAAGAAGACAATAGATCATCAAATTCAATTTATTGAATTGGAATGTTACTAAAACATTGTCACAGTTTTCTTTGGAGCATTTTAGGAGCAATTTATATTACTGTTCCCAGTGATGAAGTCTGCAGAGGAAAGCTGAAGATTCTGGAATTGTGATCTAACTACATGACAATTTTGCTGTCATCCACAGGACATGTGCATGACAATAAGATTCATTAAACTCAGCAGGGCCAACTTCAGAGTAAATGAGTACTGAGTCACATTTATCCCTGTATTTAAACTTAGATAAATTTAAATGTGTGGGTTATACAGTAGGGAGGATAAGCCATCATTATTTTAAAAAGTTATTTGAGGTATATGCCCTCCCGTGGATCATAGACATTATGGGATGGTTTCTTTTGCTCAACCTAACATCATCTTTACTTCTGAGCTTCCGGTAGTCCCTTAAGACCTGTTTATGACAGGAAGCCTGGGGAGAGTATGACTGAAATTGTAAGATAGTTTGATTTTCTATAGTTTTATAATTAATAATTATAAGTAGTTTTATATATTTACCTTTGCTTTGTTTCACCTTTGTGGTTTTTTTTTCTGTTTTCATTCTGACCCTAGGACAATCATGCATCTATCTTTAAACTACAGATTTACCACCACCACAGTACATAATACACAGTATCTTGCATACTGCTAGATGCCAGCTGTCTTCTTTAATAACTTTTCATTAAGTGATACAACTCTTCCTGGCTTGTGCTTTTTCTATGTCAAAGATAAGCTTTGAATTTTAAAAGCACATTGTTTCTTATGGTTGTCATGTCTTAAGAAATGAGACATTTCCTGTTACATTCTTTTAAATTCAAACACTGAATATCAGTTTGCTATTTGAAAAAAAAATCCTGTATATTTTTTTTTTCAAAAAAAATCATTCCTAGCCCATGGAGGGGAGGAATAGCTATATGAATATTACTAAAACAAAGAGAAATAAAGATCAGGGTATTGCTTTTAAGACATCACAAAGTCTTGCTTGGAATGTACTGTGGTCAAATATCTAATCAATCACAGCACCGAGTAATTAAAAATAATTAACATAATGGCAATTGCACCTTATCAGTGTCGTCAAGCATCCAGTCAGTGCTTTTGAAATCAGTTGATGCAAGACTGCCACCATTCCTCCTTTAAAAAAAAGAAAAAGAAGAGAAGATCATTCTAACATACTTTAACATGACAGAATTTATGAGGAAAATACTTGTAAATATTTCTTCTTTCCTAATAACCAACTGGGGTTCAGTGTAACACTTCACATCAGACATCTGCAAGGCACAGCCATCACCTCGGTTAAGGCTACCTACTTAATAAAAAATCCACACAAATTATTGCCACAAAAAGAATACCAATGACAGCTCATCTGAAAAGTAATACATTTTACACTGAACAGGCCACTGCATCTGACAGCTGTAATCTTTCTTTGACTTTCCCTCAGGGAGTTTCACCCAGTAAGTGCTGAAGAATGCATGAAAATAAAAGGAACCGTCTTCGAGTTATTCTGGTTAAAAATGCATGTATTTATACAAGAGATATAAGGCATGTATCTCTGAAAGACAATTCAAACTATTAAAGAAGAGGGGAAGGGGGAAAATATGACTGTCCTGGATTTGCAATTCTTCATGCAGATTTCTTAAAGCATTTCCAGAATCAAAAATTCCAGAGTTTTTGTCTTACTTAAAAAAGAAGGCCACCTAAATGCAAAAAGTTGCTCCCTTGCTCTGGATTAAGGATAAGATGAGATGAGAATAGGATAGGATAGGATAGGATAGGATAGGATAGGATAGGATAGGATAGGATAGGATAGGATAGGATAGGATAGGATAGGATAGGATAGGATATTTAAGGTTCACTTAAATATGAGCCAGCAGTGTGCTGCAGCTGCCAAAAAAGCCAACTCAGTACTGGGCTGCATTAACAGAGGGATAGAATCAAGATCACGTGAAGTATTATTACCATTTTACAATGCCTTGAACACAGGGGAACTACCAGAGGACTGGAAAAGAGCTGATGTAGTTCTCATCTTCAAAAAAGGAAAAAAAATGGATCCAGGAAATTACAGACCTATCAGCCTGACCTCAATACCTGGGAAGATTCTGGAAAAGATAATCAAACAACGAATCAACGAACACCTAGAGGCAAACAAAGTCATTACTAAAAGCCAACATGGGTTTGTCAAAATAGATCATGCCAGACAAATCTTATTGCATTCTTTGACCAAGTGACAAAATTAGTGGATCAGAGGAATGCTGTGGACATAATTTACTTGGACTTCAGTAAGGCATTTGATAAAGTAGATCACAACCTACTACTTGACAAGATAGAAAAATGTTGGGTAGACAGAACCACCACCAGATGGATCCGTAGCTGGCTGACCGGCCGTACTCAGCGAGTGGTCCTCAATGGAACTGCATCTATTTGGAGGGAAGTGTGTAGTGGGGTGCCCCAGGGCTCTGTTCTGGGCCCAGTACTCTTCAACATCTTCATCAACGATTTGGATGAAGGGATAGATGGTGAACTCATCAAATTTGCAGATGACACCAAGCTGGCAGGAATAGCCAACACTCCAGAAGACAGGCTTCAGATACAGAAGGATCTGGACAGACTTGAACACTGGGCACTAACTAACAAAATGAAATTCCATGGTGAAAAAAGCAAGGTTCTACATTTAGGCAAGAAAAACCAACTGCACAAGTACAGCATAGGTGGCACCATGCTCAATAGTAGTAACTGTGAGAGGGACCTCGGAGTCCTAGTAGACAATCACCTAAATATGAGCCAGCAGTGTGCTGCAGTTGCCAAAAAGGCCAACACAGTGCTAGGCTGCATTAACAGAGGGATAGAATCAAGATCACGTGAAGTATTAATACCACTCTTCAATGCCTTGGTAAGGCCATACTTGGAATACTGCATCCAGTTTTGGTCACCACGATGTAAAAAAGATGTTGAAACTCTAGAAAGAGTACAGAGAAGAGCAACAAAGATGATTAGGGGACTGGAGGCTAAAACATATAAGGAACGGTTGCTAGAATTGGGTATGTCTAGTTTAACGAAGAGAAGGACGAAGGGGGAAATGATAGCAGTATTCCAATATCTCAGGGGCTGTCATAAAGAAGAGGGAATCAAGCTATTTTCCAAAGTACCTGAAGGCAGGACAAGAAGCAACGGGTGGAAACTAATCAAGGAGAGAAGCAACCTAGAACTAAGGAGAAACTTCCTGACAGTGAGAACACTTAATCAGTGGAACAGCCTGCCTCCAGAAGCAGTAAATGCTCCAACACTGGAAGTTTTTAAGAAGAGACTGGACAGCCATTTGTCCGAAATGGTGTAGGGTTTCCTGCCTGAGCAGGGGGTTGGACTAGATGACCTCCAAGGTCCCTTCCAACTTTACTACTATTACATTATTACATTACAAAATGATGTATAGTCCTCTTTGGTCATGTTTTGTTCTTCTTCTACTGATTTTTTATCTGTCAAGAAGTCAGTTGGGGTCTGCAAATCAGCTTGTCTTAATGGGGTAAAATCCTTCATTTCCATGCTAGAAATCATTTGTTCATTAGCATCAGAAATTTTTTTTCCAATGTAGGTTGATAATCCTAATTTAAATTTAATTCTTCCATCTCAGTAGGTTGTAAGTGAAGTTGAGAACAAGTCTCTTGGGTATATACTCCCTCTACTGCTTCTTGGCTTACAAAGTGCTTATTTAGACCTTGTGCTTTAATTTGACATTGAAGAATAATCTCTTTTGTGTAGGCAACTATCAGTCCAGTATTTTCAAGAATTTTATCCAATATGAATTTATAGTTAAGGTCTAAGCAGGGTTCCTCCATTTCTATAATATTTGAAGCCATTATTCTTTTGGAGGAGGCTATATTTAAGAACAATCAGTCAATATCCGCCTCCACCCAGCTATAAAGCTTCTTTATCTTTTTCCTTTGTGATAATTTGAAGGCAACAATCAAACTCCAAAAGAAGAAACTAACAATTGCAATAAATAATTTCACCACAAGATGTTCCCCAAGGATTAACCAGAGTTATTCAGTCTTTCCAGATCCCATAAAAATAGAAAAAAAAATATTCTCCAAATAATTAGCATATTAAATCTCTATGACAAAGTTTCTTGGGACCCCCAAATGTCCAAAAATAAAATCAGCCAATATAAGATAAAAATTTGATTTTCTTTTGTTCCAAAGCTTCTCTTCCCCCATCAAAAATGCCACTTTAACAGAGTAGGGAAATAATTCCCCCCCCAAAAAACGTTTCACAGGAATAGGTAGGAAAAATAGGGATAAAGTAAAGTCTCACCGAATCTTCCACAATGAGTCTATTCGCTTAGGTGATCTTATGGCTTACAGCTGGCGCAGCTAAATGATCAGTCATTTTACTGACCAATCTTTACTCCGTTGGCCCAAAGGAGCTTACTCAGACTGCAGAAGATGACAACGCCCTTCTACAGTCATACGAGGAGCCTCCTCAATGGTAGTTACTCCTCCAGAGCGACTTTTCAACCCTCTCAGGGGTCTACCAGCAGAGGAAACTCAGCTGGCGAAGAGATGACTCTCTTCGCACGACCGCAACGCCACGACCTGGAACCGGAAGCCTGGTCATCAAGTTTTTGACACCTTGCTAGGTGACTCGTGGTACTCAAATGTTGCCATAATCTAAAAGTGGTACAATCGGTGAAAAGGTTGAAAAGCCCTGTTTTAGAGAGTGAACCTCACACACATACACACAACACAACATAGATTAGTTTAGCTCCAAACAAGACTCATCTTCCCATTATACTCATCAGATGGTTTCATTGCCAATTTAAAATAACAAATGGAATTGGGTAGAAATTCAAACAAGAGATATTGTAAATGGCAAAACCTGCAAAGATGGAGCTGATCAAAAGATAAGAATTTGTCTTCAACTCAGATTTTAACCCAAATAAGATTTGGGGGGGATTTCAAAAATTTATCTCTCATATAAACTCAGAAGAATTTTGTCAGCTTCTTTTTTCCATAATTAAAAGTATGACCATCTCAAAAGAATGAATTATAATCTGCCCAAATGTTTATGAGGACCTAAGATTATTAAACCATTCTTTACATATAACAATCGTGTCTCTTGAATACTAGAGTTGTGAAAAGTGCACTTCTCAAATTCATAATTTCATAGTAATATTTTTGCAAGAGAATTGTTGAGATTCTTCTGTTGGTTTTGTAGAGGTTTTCTTTAGGTTCAAATCATCGTATATATTATTTATTTTAATTATTCCTATGGCCTCGATCCTGTGTAATTTGTTTCTTGGACAATAAATCATTGCCAAATAATGGAATTTCTTTTTCATTTCTTTTTGAGTGGAACAGTATTTAGTGTTAAATTAGATACTGGTATGATGAGCAATTGGCTTGAAACTCAACATTAAGAAAACCAAAATCATGGCATCCAGCCCTCTCAATTCCTGGCAAATAGATGGGGAAGAAATGGAGGTAGTGACAGATTTTATTTTTCTGGGCTCCAAGATCACCTCAGATGGGGACTGCAGCCAAGACATTAAAAGACGCTTGCTCCTGGGGAGGAAAGCTATGGCAAATCTAGACAGCATTCTAAAAAGCAGAGACATCACCCTGCCAACAAAAGTGCGTATAGTCCAGGCCATGGTTTTCCCAGTTGCAATGTATGGCTGTGAAAGTTGGACCATAAGAAAGGCTGAGCGCAAAAGAATTGAGGCCTTTAAACTATGGTGCTGGAGAAGACTCCTGCGAGTCCCTTGGACTGCAAGGCGTTCAAACCGGTCAGTCCTAGAAGAGATCAACCCCGACTGCTCTTTAGAAGGCCAGATCCTAAAGTTGAAACTCAAGTACTTTGGCCACCTAATGAGAAGGAAGAACTCACTGGAGAAGAGCCTAATGCTGGGAAAGATTGAGGGCAATAGAAGAAGGGGACGACAGAGAATGAGATGGCTGGATGGAGTCACTGAAGCAGTAGGTGTGAACTTAAATGGACTCCAGAAGATGGTAGAGGACAGGAAGACCTGGAGGAACGTTGTCCATGGGGTCGCGATGGGTCAGACACGACTTCGCAATTAACAACAAAAAAAATGATGAGCAAATAGGCAAAAACTGAAACAGAAAATGGCCTCTTGCATATGATTATATGAATATTCCCACCCTGTCAACTTATCAACTTTAAAATTTGGGGCAATAAATGAATCTGAAGAATATCCATATATTGCTAAAATTCTTTTATCTGTTTGTCTGTTTGTAATCTTCCAGTAGCCCAAACAATACACCAGAGCACAACAATTTTTGAATCAAAGTACTTCAAATCTGCCAACTTAAAGAATGCATACAAAATATAGTACCGATTACTCTGGTGGTATTGAAATTTCAAGGATCTTTAGACCAGTTGAATTTGTAAAGTTGTGATCATTGCAACACAACTGTGGTCAGCTGCAGTCATGTGATTATGATTTGTGATGTTCCCTGCCAGCTTCCCACAAAGTCAAAAGATGGTAAGGGGAAAGAAGGATTCCATTTAGATAGGAAGATTTAACCCCCTTGTGCTATGTTCTTCAAAAACATAGAACAACAGATATGTCTGATTTTGACAGATAAAAATATTTGTTTATTTTTAAATTAATAAAACACGAAATGGTGTGCATGTAATAGAACAATGTTGTTGAAAGAAGAGAGGAGAGAAGAGATAGCAAAACTGTTCCCAATTTCCTGGAGGACACCATTCCAAAATGCAGATACAGTAGCAGAAAAAGAGGTTCTGCTGATACACAGACAGGACAGGTGGATCAAAATCAGGTTGAAAAGTAGTCTGGAACCAAGCCAAGTAGCACTTTAAAGATGATTCAGGTGGACTTGTATCATATTCAAAGCTGAGACTTCTCTTTACATTACACCTTGCCTGATTGATCATAAAGACAGGTTTTCTCAGATTAAATAGACACTCCTATTAACTGCTTATTCTGATTGATGATTCCTATCTTGTTGGCTGCCACTGCTAATTATTGATCACTGATTTGATTTTAATAAAAGGTTTTTAATTGTTCTATTGATATCACCTTTATAGGCAGTACTAATTTAATGTTACATTGAACGTTCTTATTCAATTTTACATAGCTTCAATATCTCTTCTCCATTTCTATTCCTTTTCAGTTTCTTCCCCCCCCCTTTTTTTTCTTGGTTGCACTTTTAAATATTTAATAAAATGAAATAAAACATCACTCAGAAGCCTATGTGTTGACCCCAGAGCACCAGTGTAACATTCTTGTGTCAGCATGTGCCCTCCAATGGTAGAGTTGTTATATTCTGGGCCAACAGAAGCTTTTATTAAAAAGACAAAAAAAATAAGAGAAAACGATGTGGAAAGGCTTCATGTGGATGTCTTTTAATATTCCATGAATAATTGGAATAATTTCTTCCATCAGAATATTGCCTCCTTCTCTTGGCACCCCAGAAAAGGCAACTTTTTGGACTTTGCAGACTTGCTGAAATTGTATGTATCACAAGAGTCCCCAAGCAGTTTGAAGAACCAAACCATCAGATTCATAGGCTTAGAGAAGGGGTCTTCAAACTTGGCCCTTTTATGACTTGTGGACTTTTAACTCCCAGAATTCCTCAGCCAGCATGCCTGGCTGAGGAATTCTGGGAGTTGAAGTCCACAAATCATAAAAGGGCCAGGTTTGAAGACCCCTGGCTTAGAGACTTATGTCTGCATTCACATTTTGTCTTTTTATGATGAGCATTTTAAAACTTTATGCAAGAAGCATCCTTGAGCTGATTCTTATCTTTATGCAAAGAATTAGCTGGTGATATGATTTGGAAACAAATATTTCATATGATCCCATATCACATACCTGCTAGGAAAAGTGCTTCCCCTTTCATGCTAGATTTAACTTTTAAAATTCACTCTCAATAGCTGATATGGTCAGCCTTTTCTGACACACAGTTTCTAATCTCCTGAATAGAAATTAATACCCACGGAGATCCGAACCATGTACTATTTCCATGGCTAGGCATTACTTTTGCATTTTGTGATGCTCATAAAAACATAATCCCTGGTCTGTTGATTACAGATGTGTTATTTTTGCCTCATAGTTTAAGCAGACCTGAAGTCTTTTTATTTAAAAGAATCTTCAACTGCCACCTACTGGTTCGTCTGGAATAAGCCAGGCCCTTGCCTACTGAGATCAACTTCACAAGTTTCTTCCCCCATCTCTTGTTTTAATTCCTTTCTGATATGCAAAGCTTGGGAAAACCTGATAATTGCTAGCCAGTGGTTTTCTCAAGTCTCTGGGAGTTTGTAGCATATTTTAGGGGACATTAAGAGGAGACATCAAGGGGAGATAACCAAGGGAGGTGATATTCTTTTTTTTTTCTTCCTTTTTTTTATTTCTACCTCTTCTTTTTTTCCCCTCATATTTTTTTAGATTAGGCAGTTTTCCCACACTCTCACCCCAAGCAAGCCAACAGAAAAGATTTACATGAATGTTTTATAAGATGAGGTGACAGGGATGGCTGCAAACAATAAGAACAGTGAGATAAACATCAGAGACGGGGGGGGGGCGGAGATGAACTCTGTTTTTGCTCCTGAAGAGAACCCAAACTACACCAAGTACAATCTTGCTTTCTTGTTCGATGAAAAAGTGACAACTTGAGGATAGAACTGCTGTCCCAAAATGCATCCAGCAACAGGTAGGTTCTGGGTACCTAGATCTTAGTACCACTCTCAGTGATTTCTGAGATCTTCTGTAGAAATGGTGAGTTTTCAGAAGATTGGAGGAGAGTAAATGTCATCTCCATTTTCAAAAAGGTGAAGAAGGAGGACCCAAGAAATGACAGACCTGTCAGTCTGGCATCTGTACTGGGCAAAGCCCTTGATGTTTGTCAGCAAATGGAGAGACGTGCTACAATTAAAAGGAACCAGCTTGGGTTTGTCCTCAACACATTTTGCCAGGTATCACAATTCAAAAAAAAAAAAAAAAAAGACCGATAAATTGGAGCAATTTCAGCTAAGGGGAAGCAAGTCTTATGAAAAAGACTTTTATGATTAAAAATTCTGGTTATGTTTATCTTTAGAGAAAAGATGACAGAGGAGAATAGCACAGAAGGAAGAGTAGGCTTGTTGACTTAGACATCAGAACTAGAAACAATGGGTTAAAATTACAAGGAAAAAATTTAAGCTAGCTATCATGACAACCTATCTGACTGAATGAATGAGCTCTAAGTCTGTGGAATAAGCTATGGCAAGATGTTGTGAGTTCTTCTTCACTAAAGGTCTTCAAATAGAGCCCGAGTGGTCATCTGTTACAAAAGTTTAACAAATGCTGCACTGAGCAGAGATTGGAATAAATGACTTATTAGATGTTTTCCAACTCTAAAATGTATTGAAAACTAAGTCCCATAAAACTCCAAAGAGGTCACTGCTACAAAGATTAATTAATTAATTAATTAATTAATTAAATGCATAGTATAGAAAGTCAGCACCCATCCACCCTCCTAGAGAAGGAAATATTGGGGGGGGGGACAGTTAAAAAAGGCAAAATATTATAATCATATTTTCCCAAAGGAATAATAGAAAAAAATCTTAATGACAGCCCTTGCCCCAAGCAGAAACTCAGGAAGCCAGCTTTTAGAAATGCAGATTTGGGGCACACCATTCATAAGCAAAATGCCTTCAGCCTCCACAGTTTATGAGATTAAGAATTTACATTCCCCCTCACTCATAATCTAAGAACAGGACATGTCCTTTAGGACATAATAGGATTAACCCAACACCTTCTTCAGACTAGCAAAAGACACAAAAGCCCACCTCATTGCCAAAAGCCCACCTCATTGCACAACGAAGAAACATTTCCACTTCAAAGTCTCAGAGTTCTATAAAAATCCATCCACTCTCAACTCTATTTAGTCAGCTGTCCCAGAACCACATGCTGCTGGTAGTTTTGCTCATCAATAAACTGTAATCTTCTTTCTAAGTAGCCTCCAGTTTTATTTCCAGTGTCTTAGCCTCCATTTTTATTTCCAACATCTTAGCCTCCATTTTATTTACTCCCAGCTTGGAACTGGATCTGATGACTTTTCTTTCAACAATAGGATGTCTTCATGTATCATCAAATACTATTACCAAATAAAAGGAAAACCCAACAAAATACATTGTCATATATCAATTCTGGGCTGAGACATCCTTAGAATTACATGCAGATCCACCACAAAGTACTGGAATTACAAAAATCTACAAACTTTCAAGACATGTTTTTGCCAATTCAATCTAATTGCTGTTTTCATTTAAATCTTGTACTTATATCTACCCCTTCTTTGTCTTAGCCTTAAATAGCCATCTTTTGGGGGTTTGCATCTGCTTTATCATTTTTAGACTCAGAATTCACAATGGCAAATTCAGGATGGCAAAGTCACAAAGCTACTTGTTTGCTAATATTTCAGTTAATCATCTTCATTTTACATCTATTTTTGTTCAATCGATTTGATGCATGCTGCTCATATTCCCCAATATGTGACATTCAGAACAATTTATCACATTCTGATGTTTTCTGCCCTACTGAACATTTTCCACAAATATTGGACAATCCCTACAAAGGATGTTGAGAGTTTATCATAAATTCAGCTGGATGTGTTATAATCCTACAACTAGCCACAAGGTTTCTGCCTTTTACATGATTTTCAGCCAGAGAAGCTGTCTGCAGTAGCATTGAATACTGCCCACCAGACTTCTAAAAATATTCAACATTTGTAATTTTGGCAGTATATCATTCTAGCTTTTGCAAGGCTTCAGTTCCCATTTGTGCAACATGGCTCTTTTATTTCTGAGATTTCATCTTCAGTTCACAATATTGATCTATAGTTACTTTCTTCCACAAATAGTGTTTCAAACCGAAATTGGAAACCTTGCTCTACTGCATAAATAAGAGAATACTGCATCCATGTCATAATACCTACAAAGAAATCTGCAGGTTCTCCAGAATACTCCCTGTGTATTTATCTCAATATTGTCTGATTTGGAATTTTTCTAACCATATAAAATAAAAAAAGTCCTTTCTGGTATTCTAAGCACTGTCCAAGAATATGTAACCACAGAAGCTTTAGAGACCAACATTTGTCAAGTGACTTATGGAAAGGGTACATTTATAACTGAAAATGCAAAGACTAATTAAAAGAACTTTACCACTGCCGATGTTTTGCTTAAAGAAAGAAACACTTTTCATGTGATTCTTGGCGTCTACTCTGAATAGTGATTATGGGAGTGGAAATCTACCCGTAATCTAGATCTTCTTCTGCAATTCATTTCATAAACATAGGAAAGCTGAAATCGTTTTGCAGTCATTAATTTGGCCAAAAAGATCTCATTGTCAGAGTCTGAACCAGTCTGGGAATAAATATCCCTTTCCACAGAAGAAGAAGAAGAAGAAGAAGAAGAAGAAGAAGAAGAAGAAGAAGAAGAAGAAGGAGGAGGAGGAGGAGGAGGAGGAGGAGGAGGAGGAGGAGGAGGAGGAGGAGGAGGAGGAGGAGGAGGAGGAGGAGGAGGAGGAAGTGGTTAAGTCATATATTATCCTAGAATTTGTTCTTAAGCTCAGCTCACCATTATATACCCACTGTTATACATTACAAGAAGTCTTTTTTCTGAAATGTTATATTTTTTAAAAAGTGAGATAATGATTACACTTAACTTAGAATGCAGAAATGTGCAAAACTATAAAGGGATGCTTTGATTCAGCAAAGCTTCAAGTGAGCCAAGCCTTCTAGGCAGGCTATAAACTGAAAGGGCAACTTGCTTCAGAGCAGTGGATGGATTAGATGATTTCAAAGCACTTCTTGGATTCAAGACAATATAAAGCAGTGCTTCCCAAACCTAGATAATTATCCAAAATTGGGTAAAAATGGTTTTTCTTTGGGTCATGACACAACAACCCATTACCAAATTACAACAGGGACATTTAAATAGGGATATTCTAATCAGTGGTTTGGGGTCATGAAGGAAAAGGTTTGGGAAGCACTGACACAAAGTGTTCCAACTTCAGCTCTATATATGGACTAATGGGATTTCTGGATAGGTAACAGTTATACCAGTGTTTCTCAACCTTGCCAATTTTAAGGCATGTGGACTTCAACTCCCAGAATTCCACAGCCAGCATTGCTGGCTGTGGAATTCTGGGAGTTGAAGTCCACATGCCTTAAAATTGTCAAGGTTGAGAAACACTAAGTTATACAGAGCAAACGGGTTAAAAATGTTCATGGAATGTGTTTTTTAACTGTAACATTCCAGCCCCCTAATCTAAATCCCATTTCCTGGTTATCAGACTTTCAAAGACTGTGGCTTTCTTTCTTTCTTTTCTTTATTAATTTTTATCAAAATAAAGGTTTTTTGCAAATAAAACAATATACATTTAAAGAAAAAAGAAAGTACAGGGATAAGTAAATATAAGAGAAATGAGAATACAGACAGAAAAAGAAAGAAAATATAAAGAAGTGGCTTCTTTATAGCAGTTATAAATGCATTTATATTTTATTATCTCTGTCTGAAATTGCATCCCTTCTTTCCATATTCTATCTGTTCTAATCATCAAATTCATAAATCACAAGTTCATTTTTTTCCATTTTCAGCCAAAAGTACATAAAGGGCTTCCAGTCACTAACAAATGTACTTATTATCTTTTCCCTAATCTAACAAGTTAATTTTGTCATCTTTGCAAATCTGGATTTCTTCATCAACCATTCCTCCATTATAGGTATTTCAGAGTCTGTCCATCTTTAGTAAAGGCCCTTCCTTTCAGATGCTGCTTCTAAATGCCAGTCTCTAATAAGACTTCCTTTACCTGTGACATGATCAATATGAATGAGTGGTGACCTGGCATGTATTACCAATACTTTACTGGGCCTGGGCAAGGGATAGGGGTCTTTCCCTCTCAGAGATATGTCCATTCAGGTTTGGGGGTGTAGCATCTGATGTAGACTGCATTGCAATTGTCCATCCAGGAGATGATTAAGGCATGAATAACTGTGCAGTGTAAGCTATTTGCAAGTAATATGAAGCTAAACACATTGGGTTAGGGCTCAAGCCTCCCTTTGCACCTTTCTGGGTCTATCAGTCACCTGCAGAAGAATAATTGAATAGGTGTAACGCACCAGAAAACTCCAGGGCCAACAAAGAATGATCTCATCATGATAGTGGAATAATAGAAGCCTTGCCAAACTTCAGATCACATTGCCACTGCTCTGACAAGATAACTAGACTAGTACTATCACCATCATGTTTCAGATCCTCAATGATTTGGGTAAAGCTCATGGCATCATAAACTCCTGACCCAATTCTGCTCCAGGGAAAACAAGAACTCTTCCACCAAACTGGCCATGGAGTCAAGGAGCTTAAACAGGGAGGTTGCTATGCAGCAGGAGGGCTAGTACAATAGCAGCAATCCAACAGATTCCTAGAGACCTAGCAAACAGGGTGTCACAGCTAGCTATCTGTGGAGCAGTACAGTCTGGATGCCACAAGAACAGGGCTTTTTTTTGTCATAGAACGCCCAGAACGGAATTCTGGCACCATTTTTGGATGGAACCTTGTAGGGTAGGCAAGGCGGGTTGTATGACGTGTGTGAGTTTCGGCACCTTTATTTTTTTTTTTTTACAAAAAAAGCACTGCTTAGTGCTTAGATGACCATTACAACTCCTGCACCTGCCCTGTGTTCGCTGTACTAGGTAAACCAGACCTGGAAATCAATGCCACAGCAAGGTTAAAATTGCTCTATTGAGATTGGCTATAACAACAGAATCTTGCAAGTCTGATTGTACTGTGCCTCCTCCACCTTTTTATATTCAGATGAATTAGGGAGGTGTCTGTCTGAGTTGCATCTGCACACTCTTTGCTTGTTTTGGATTTAAGATACGGTTTTTCCAATGGTAATTGGTAATAGAGCCTTCCTATCTCCATAAAAGTCATCTTCTTTCCTCCTGATAGTTGGAGTGTCTGTTGGAGCCTGTGAATCAGTATTATTGAAAATTTCAAATTGCATTTGTATTGATATATTTAGTTTGTTCAATCTCATTTTGTATCAGATGTTTTTTGCTGATTTTACATTGTTATGAATATATTACAAAATAACACTTATTTAAAGCGGGTGACAATGTAAATTGAATGAATAAATGAATAAAATGCTGAGATGAGAGATTGATGGTGCAATGGATTCTCTGTTATTGACATAAGCAACAAGTTAATCACTTTAATGTCTACTTAAATTTTCTGCCTAATATACCATAGCTGTTTGGGAGTGAAAATGCTAATAATTCCTAATACTATTATTTTTATAACTTCCATTTACAATGTATCTCCCTATAATTTTAATTCATTATACAGAGCCCTCCATTCTGGAACAAATCTTGACCCTCCTCTATGTCCCAAAGGTACTTTTTCAAGAGACAATTGGACTTTCATTCTTTTTCCTTGAAAACAAGACAACCTTAACAGCACAGTCCTTTTAGCAGTTTCAAAAATGTTCCACACCCACTTGCACACTTGCACAGTATACCTGAGGACATAGATAGCCTCAACGACTCTCAGAAAGGGTGCTAACAACCAAATGACTGCAAGGAATATAAATCCTTCTATTCTGGATCCTGAACTGAGTGGTTCAGACCTAGATAGATAACACAACAAAATGGATTTAAACAAATATTTAATCTGGGAATCCTTAACTAACTAGTGACTAAAATAGGTAAAACATAGTATCAAAACATGCATAACTATAAGGTAAATATAAAACATGCACAATTATAATATAGATAAACAAGTGTTACATCAAACAATGCATAAACACAATATATAGTTTGAGGTTCAATCTTCTAGTTCTATCTTTTTCAGCAACAGGGCCCAGTCGGTGATCAGCCTGGTACAAGAGTCTTTGAGTCACGATCTGACTCACGTGGCTTCATGATCTGGATCTCAGCTTGGCAAACTAGTCCATCAAAACAGAGTGGGGCCTGGTACACAAGTCCCATGGGCCAATAGTTCTGGTATGCATTCTTGTCTCTCAGCAAGACAAGATCTTCTTCCTGTAAAAGAAACTGGAACCAAATCTGGAACAGAAAAACTGGAACCCAAAATTTCTCAGGAATAAAGGAACCTGGATGCACAGGATGCTCATGAACCAAAGAAACTGGAGCCACAAGAAACTCAGAAATGGCACGACCTGGAAAAACAGGAACAGCAGAAGCTGGAGAATCAGGAACAGCAGGAGCAGAAGACTCAGGACACACAGGAACCGAAGGTTCTGGAACCACCGGTGGAGCAGTGAAGATGGCTGCTACTGTTGTCATGAGGGTAGTGAGGACTTCATGTGTGGGCATGGGTGTCTTTGACAACATAGAGTCTATGATTTTGTGGGGTGCACCAATCATGCGCTCCCACGCTTCACCCATGTGAGATGCATGGGGAGGGTAGTTTTTGGCCTTCGGACATTTGTCAATCACTGGATCATGACAAACGTCTTCAATAGTCTGTAAGTCCTTGCAGGCACAAGTGATCAGGACAATCAATACTATGCCCAATCTCAGGTGTCTCCGCTTAGAGGAGGGTTTGAAGCTGATTGGTTGAAATTTACTGGGTGCCTGAGGTTGAACGTTGGCATGTTGATCTGGAGCTGGAAGCATAGAGCGTTTTGGTCTCTGTGGCATCAGGCTGTCTGGACAAGCCAAGAACTCAGGACATTTTAGCCAGATCAATTCTGTTAACTGTGTGGCAAGGTTGAGCCACTTAACTTGGTTCACAAGGTTCTTATCTGTTGGCACATGTTGCCATTGTTCAGTGCTTAGAGATGTTTCAATCTTTTCTACTCTATTGCCTACATAGACGTAGAAGTGTATGCTTTGTTTGCAGATGTAGCTTGACATCACCTTGCTGACTGTGCAGAAGGTGGTAGACTATAGTTCAAGGCACAACATCTTCGCTGTCAAGTTGGTGAGCTTTACAGCCAAAGTGGTACCACATAGTTCTAGCCTTGGTACGGTGTGGCCTTGTTGTATTGTTAGTCTCGCTTTTCCAAAGAAGACACCAAGACTGTAGCTCTCCCCGCTGTAGACTGAGGTAACTTATGGTTGCAATCAAAACGATGTAAGTGTGGCTCTCCCCGCTGTAGACTGTGATGTATCTTAAGGCTGCATTCACCTTTGTTAACACATCTGAGGAAGCGTACAATTCTTTCTTTTGCATGGTGGCAGGTGCACTGGAGACATACGTGTGCTGCACTTCTATGCTTTGGAGACATCTTAGGAGTGCACTCCTTGACTCCCAGTCTTGTTTCTGTTCTGGCAGACGTGGCCCATCCCAGTGTGTGGTGCTCAGGGTGAATGCACGTAGCTGCAGATGGATTTAAACAAATATTTAATCCGGGAATCCTTAACAGAAACTTACATTCCTGAAGATACGTCCAGTAGTGAACAGTAGTGAAAGTTGTCTCTTTCCAAGTCGAAGCAATCAAACGGTTTCTAAAATTTACTCATAAAGTAAATGGAACTTTTTAGTCCCATATTTATTCTGAATATAATCTATCCATCTTCTCCAAACTGTGAATGATCCTTCAAATAAGCAGAAATCTTAGCCATTTCTGCTAAATTTGAGACTTCATTTTTCTTTTTAAAGCATATTTTTATTGCTGAAATAATGAAATACCAAATGAAAAAATGTATATTGAATAGTGGTAATATGGAGGGGGAAAGCTAAATATATTACAGTGTTTAAATAAACTGAAATCGCTTCATAAAATGACAAGTTCTGCATTTTAGGAATGCAGTTCAATATCACCTCAGGTCCTTTAACTATAAGATTTCTTCCCAAAATTATATTGTCATACATACTCATTTGAAACGAAAACCAAGCTATAACAGAAGCAATGTAATCACGTGAGTTAAAGAAAACTTCAAATTTCTTACACTACCAATGTAAAAAAATTAATGCTAATCCCATATTAAAGATTCTTTGGAGATCTAGTAGACTGGGGGTCCCCAACCCCCGATCCATGGACTGTTACCAGGCTGTGGCATGCCAGCAACCGGTCCACACAAACAAGAAAAGCCCACCCATAGTATGCAAGCAGCACACAAAACCATGCCCCCTCCAGTCTGCAGAAAAACTTCTCTCCAGGTAACTGGTCCCTGGTGCCCCAAAGGTTGGGGACTTCTGTAGTAGACCCAAAGTAGTATGTTCTGTTGAATTAGTTTCATTTTTAAAACGTAAGAATTTTCCATATTTTTTAATACTTGGATCCACTGACTTTTCAAAATTAAACATTTGAATGCTTCCTGTCAATAGCTAACACTAATTTTCGTTTAATACCTCATAAGATTGAATTCTTGGTTCTCATTCAAGCACAGCATCTCATGCCGACAATACAAATCTATTCTCAGAAACCAAAGGAGGCCTGAAACACCTGATCAAAAAGATTAAAGAAGAAAATGAGAAAATTGACCTTTCCTGAACATCAAAAGACCAAGTTCATGATCAGTGCAAGGAATGGTAATACTGAAGTTGATGGTGAAGAGTCTGAATGTGTGCAAGAATTCAGATTGCAGATTGATCAAAATAATGAATGCAGCCCCAAAATAAAGCATGAAATTGTAGTGGGTCGCACAATTTTGATGAGCATGAATCGCATATGGAAAAGAAGAGAGATCAGTCTGGCAACAAAATGCAGATTAATTCTGCACTATTGTGTTTCCCATAGCTTCCCATGGTGGTGAAAGCTGGACCATGAAAAAACGAGACAGAAGGAAAATCAACCTGTTCAGGCTGTGGTGTTGGAGAAGTCTTCTGGGTATTCCTTGGACAGTAAAAGTAACAAACAAACAAGTACCGGAGTGTATAAAACTAGACATATTGCTGGAAGGTAAAAAACACAAAATTCAACCTTACTTATTTCAGCCATGCAATCCAGCTCACTGGAAAAGGCAATTATGCTTGGAATGGTCAGCAGTAAAAGGAAACAAGGCTACCAAAAAATCAGGTGGCTAGATACCATCAAAGCTTACACCAACTAGAACATAAAACAACAGGAAAAAAAGCTGTACAAAGTCAAAAGTTTGGAGAAAGAGGGTCCATAGAATTGCCAAGAATCAGACATGATTGAAAGCTTCTGAAACTTTCACTCCGGATTCCTGATATTTTTGCTGAATACATTTTAAAGAGTATTCAAGTTGTTTTGAATGTAGAAGCTGTCATTTTAACTTGGCTGATGCAAATATTTAATATGATTCATCTGTGGGGTTTCTAGTGTATGACAAAAGCAAATCTGTCAGTGCAGTAATTGTTCCAACGAATATTCTTCCTCCAGAGTCTTTAAAAGGCCCTAGAATGAATATTCTTCTTTGCCTAGAAAGGCAAATGCATTAGTATGTACTGCAAAGTTCAATATTGTCAATGAAAAAATATCCTGCCCAACTTACATTGGTTTCCTTTAAACATAAACAATCTCCATCTGCTTCTCTACATAAACCAGAGAAAATGAACGTCAGTTTTCTTTTATAGGTCAGTCTTCACCTTTGCTGATTTTCAAGAGAAGCTGGAAGCTTTCTAGAGAAGCAACCTAGAACTAAGAAGAAATTTCTTGGCAGTTAGAACAATTAATCAGTGCAACAACTTGCCTCCAGAAGTTGTGGATGCTCCAACACAGGAAGTTTTTAAGAAGATACTGGACAACTATTTGTCTGAAATGATATAGGGTTTCCTGCCTGAGCAGGGAGCTGGACTAGAAGACCTCCAAGGTCCCTTCCAGCTCTATTCTATTCTATTCTATTCTATTCTATTCTATTCTATTCTATTCTATTCTATTCTATTCTATTCTATTCTATCTGCCAGAATAGAATAGAATAGAATAGAATAGAATAGAATAGAATAGAATAGAATAGAATAGAATAGAATAGAATAGAATAGAATAGAACAGGGCTTTTCAATCTTTTCACCCATTGTACCACTTTTAGGATATGGCAACATCCGAGTACCACCAGTCACCTAGCAAGGTGTCAAAAACTTGATGACTTCCCCCCAAAAAAAAGGAAAAAAGTGATAAAGTACAGGTAGTCCTCGACTTACAACAGTTCGCTTAGTTTATTTATTTATTTATTTATTTATTTATTTATTTATGAGACTTATATACCGCTTTAAGTGCAAGCACTCTCTAAGCGGTGTACACCAGTAAGCAATGTATATATATATTTACATTGCCCCCAACAATCTGGGTCCTCATTTTACCTACCCCGGAAGGATGGAAGGCTGAGTCAACCTTGAGCCGGTGAGATTTGAACCGCTGACCTGCTGAACACAGTCAGCTAAAGTGGCCTGCAGTACTGCACTCTAACTGCTGCGCCACCTCGGCTTAGTGACTGTTCGAAGTTACAATGGCACTGAAAAAAGTGCCCCCAAGTCACAGCCGAGCAAGACACCTGCCTGCCCGCCCGGCGGCACTCTTCCTCCTGTCCGAGGTTTTCATTGTTGTGAGCATTTCTGTTGAGAATTGGCAGCAGGGTGGGGGGGGGTGTTTGGTTTTTATTCCCCCTGTCTGCTGGGTGGTTGCAGCAGTTTTGGGTCACTTCACATGACCCCAGGACACTGTGAACATCATAAATATGAATCAGTTGCCAAGCATCTGAATGTAAATCACAAGACCCTGGAGATGCTGCAACATTCCAGCTGATCGGCGCTTCTTCTGGGCTCAGCAGAAGTGCCAGGATCAGTGCTGCTTTCCAGCTGATTGGTGCTTCTTCAGGGCTCAGCAGAAGCACCAGGATCAGCGCCGAGCTCCAGCTGGAGCCTGGTGCTGATCCTGGTGCTTCCTCTGAGCCCTGACAGCCCTGCAGCTCCAGCCATCTCTCGCTCAGGCTTGTGTGGTGCTGCCATTGGTTCAGCTCATTCCCCTCCCCCGCTACTTTTCTAGGATAGTCGCGTACCACCTGCCAGGTGCCAATGTACCACTGGCTGAAAAGCCCTGGAATAGAATAGAATAGAATAGAATAGAATAGAATAGAATAGAATAGAATAGAATAGAATAGAATAGAATAGAATAGAATAGAATAGAATAGAGGGAAGGTGGAGTCTGATTGACCCATTATAATGGAATAGCCTTTTTTTGGAAGTTTGATTAGCCTTCTGGGATACCTTGTAGAGAGCAATTGGAAAATAATTGGCGTGGTACGACCTCTTTCTTTATTACTGCACAGTTTCGTTGTTGTTTTGCTGTTTTTATTATTCTAAATGTTTTGATTCTCAAATGCTGAGTTTACAAAATTACACAAGCTGATTTAAAATAAATGAATAAATAAACAAAATTTTCTATTTGCTGGGGAAGACAATTGGTCAGGTGGTGTATAAATCAAATAGGTAAAATATTATATTTGCAGCATCAGCCCCCTTTGTCTTTTGTATTGGAAGTTCGAATCTAACAGTGATGACTCTTCTGCACTTCATGATCTACTGACCAGAAGGGGGCAGTAGGATGTAGCTACTGTCGAGAATTAAGAATTTAATTCTGTAGCTATGGCTTTCCCTGCTCTTTGTCAAACACCATGTCTCTTAAATGGTTTTTTTTTCCTCTCAAGACTTCTTCCCACTTTAAAAACTATGCAGGGCCTCCAAAGAGCTTTTGTTTGTATTGATTATATTTACCATATTAAAAATTAAAACTGAGACTTTTATTACCACAATCGTTTCTCAAGATTGTTTGATGGGATTTTAACATTATATTATTTTTCAACATATGTTGGCAAATAATTTTCATTTTGTGCACATGTGAGAAGGTCTTGGGAGACCCTTGAGGGTTCTAGGATGACTCAAGTCTAAGACATTGCTAATCTGAGGTCATTTCCTTCTGTCTTTTCTTCCCAGACACAGATACACAAAGCAGATACTCTTTGGACTCTTCTCTTGATAGGACAGAGCTAGGTATAGCCACTGAATGTTGCCTGCCTCTACCACTGATCTCCCATAAATAACTCTCCTATCTTGTATAATTATAACACCTGTTTCATTATCATTTCTTTGGCCAAATCCTCACTATTAGGAATTCTCACACTTGCATGTTTCAGCCTCCAACATGTTGGCATTCAAGAATGCTCAACATCTTTCAGCTCCTCCAAGAGTCATGGATACTTGACCACCAGCAAAAGCGCTTAAGCTACCACAGTGTGTTTTCAACTTCCGTATATTATATACATAGCTTAGCAGCCGAAACTGTGCAGAAGAGATTTTTCCATATTGTCAGGGTTCCAAGTATCCCAGTGTCAGTCTCCTGCTGTTTCCAATGGGTCTGATCTTTCAGTCGCTTTGTGCAAAGCTGAGCTTTTGAACAGGGAGCCCAATTATTCGTGCACAACCAAGGTTGGCGTGCTTGGCTAAAGATAATTAATGGAATTACAACTTTGTTCCTTACAGAAGCAAACACAGCGGGCAACTAGTTTAATAGAATTTTTTTTTCTTGTTTATTGTTCTCAATGGTGTGGGAGAAATGGTTTATCTTCAGCAGAATTTATATTCCTCCCTGAAGCACAGAAGCAGAATAGGAGACAGAGTTAAAGGGAAAGCTGTGATTTAAGAAATAGAACTGCCGTAACTAAAACAGTAATCCAATATCCACTTTCCTTGAAGAAACCTCATTATTAACTAGTGCAGAAAATATATATATATATTTCTAAAATTTGGTAAAATTTGGATTGCTAGCAAAGAATTAAGGGAGATTTCTCTCTCCCATATTTGGGCAACAGGGTGTAACATACAGCATTCTATATATGTGTGTGTGTGTGTGTGTGTGTGTGTGTGTGTGTGTGTGTATGTGTAGGTCTTTGGTTGTTCGGGTTTTCTCCCACGTAAAATTGGAAGTGTCTTGGCGACATTTCGATGAAGTCCCATTCGTCATCTTCAGGCTGGTGCTTTCAGCTTCGTGCTTTGAGCAGCAGCATGCACGAAGCTGAAAGCACCAGCCTGAAGATGACGAATGGAACTTCGTCGAAACGTCGCCAAGACACTTCCAATTTTACGTGGGAGAAAACCCGAACAACCAAAGACCTACATATATATATATAAATAGTCGATCACCAAGAGAATAAAAATATAAAAGATTTTTATTTACTGAACCTAGCTTTCGTCAAGAGCTCTTGGCATCATCAGGGTGTAAACGGTAGTCGTTGGGAAAGCTTATATGCAACCGCTAATCATTTGCACTTGGCTCCTGGACCGTGTCACGGGTCCCAGCTGAGCGTGCTGTAATCTGAGTGTGTGTCTTGCATCAAGGTGTAATTCTTTCTTACTCCTTCTCTGTGCTCCATCGCGCATATCTCCTTCGCTAATCTTAAGGTTGGCTGGAATACTTTCACTTCCCTTATGAGTGGAGGTTATTTCCCTCCCACCAGCCTCTTGCCCATGGTTCTGTTTGCTAGGGGGTATGTATGTTGTCTCCTGTTTCCTCCTAGTTCCTCCAATTGTCCTAATCGAGTTACGGTCCGATCCCCCCCGTCTTCTGTGATCGTAATTCACATGTTCCATCCCATTTTATGCTATTCTCCCTCCCGTCTGTTGTCTCAATTTGTACTTCCTTACATCCATCGCCATTCCCCCCCCCCATGTTCCTGGGAGCAACCGTTTTGAAGTGTACATGTGCCGGTCTGTCGTTGTTTAGTTCGTGATTGGTCGGTCTTCTGTTCATTGCATCTGGGTCTTCCGTCCTCATCTTTCACTGGGAGATCTCTCCATCGTGTCGTCGGGAATACCCTATTTGTGATTCTCTGTTCCCTTATCGGATCAGTCAGCACAGGGCTGTTCTCTCTTTTATAGCCTGGCTCAATTGTCCTCGCACAGTTGTTCATTCCATTCATCGGGGGTAATCTGGTCTCCTCGGTATGTGCGATTGCAGCTTAGGCGTTCTATCCCATACCACGTTCTCCATTCTCCCTTCCCTTTCTATGGTTGTTATCTCCATTTGTGTGCTGTCAGGTCCATCACTTCTCCCCCTGTGTTTCTGAGTAAAACTCCTTGTGGATACATTAGTGACGATCCGTCTCACGATCCTTCATTCTCTTACAGGATCAGTTGGGGGGGGGTTGTTCTCTCTTTCCTGGTGTGGTCTGGTTGTATAGCTGATATATATATATTATAGTATTTATCACATATTTAAGCATATACCATGTATTGATAGAATATTCCCAGAATTTTTCTGTCTCAATTCAAAACAAATCATTTGGCACATTGAAGAAAATGACAGAGAGGTATCATGCTGCTCATACTAACCGCAGCACTTTTTTTCAAAGGAACTGAAATGACTATAAAATGTGTATTTTCGTATCTTCATTTGCAATTCAGGAGAAAGCAAGTTCGGTGCTTTCCTTCTTACCTGGACTTCTCTGCAGGATAAGAAATGCCATCTGCCATCGTTCTGTGCCCTGAGGTTTTTTTTTTTTATCACGTAGACATTTCATTATCTTTGTGGAGTAAATTGAAAGGCTATTGAATCAGCAGAAAAACACTGGATGGAGTCTTTGCTAGTTGTAAATGATAAGAATCAGAGCAACTCTGTCATTTAAGAAAATACGGCTGAAATATTAAAAACAATAACAGGCTAGCATAAATTGATTTGGGATAAAGGAAAGAAACATAGCCAGCATAAACTTTATCTGGCTTATATTGTCTGTTTTCTAACCTTATCACTATGAATGTATCTGTTTCCTAATGACCGTTTATTTGGTATAGAAACCTGCTCATCCATGCTGTTATTGGTCATTCTTGGTGACTGAAGACAGGGAAAGTGTCAATTTTTATGCCAAATCCAGACATAAAGGACAGTATTTATATTTTATAGATTAACTTTTTCAAACTTTTGAAACTACTGCAAGATCCTATCATCACGGCAGAGTATAGCAATTGAACCTTGAAAGTCTGACCGTGTCTTCCCTTCCCTGTGCCTCCAAGTGAATCAAGGCAAGCCAATCCTGAGGTTCTTTCTCACGCTCTCCTTTCTTTCATGGCCAGTGTTTTTTTGTAAAAAAAAAAAAAAAAGCGCCGGAACTCACACGTCATACAACCCACCTTGCCTACCCTACAAGGTTCCATCCAAAAAAGGTGCCAGAACTCCATTCTGGGCGTTCTATGAGAAAAAAAAGCTCTGCTATTACATAATGGTTTCAGTCCTTTCTGTGAGAACACACTTAGAATGTAGTGTTGGTAGACACTGTTCAACTCCTATATTGTTGACTTGTGATGTCTCCTATGTGGTTTCAAATTTGATGAAACTCCTGGGGAAGATTTGGAGGTTTAGATATACAGTGTATACTGATGACATCCATCTCTACCACTCCTTACCATCTAATCCCAAGGAAGATATTGTGCTCTTGAATACTGCTTAATCTCATTCATGGGATTATGAGGGAGAAGAAGCTGAAATTAAATGCTGATGGTAAGGAAACAGTTGAATGAACAAAGTTTCTACTCTCCCAGACCCATCACACCTTTTCAATTTAAGAATGCTCCTCAAAGTAATGTTGTATTCAGAGGTGGTGATAGTAGCAAAGAACAAATGAACAATATTTCCTGAGCCAATAATTATTTCTTCCTTAGTTACATCTTGTCTTATCTACTGCAAAATCATTTTATGTGTGGGGTTAATGTGGAAGGAAGGAAGGAAGGAAGGCATTTTGTAAAGTAGATACTTGGGTCTATTAAGAGCACAGCTGCTACCAATGAAAAAGTTGGCATGGAAGTTGTGGTTGAAGTGAAGGCAGGCCAATCCTGAGGTTCTTTCTCACGCTCTCCTTTCTTTCATGGCCAGTGTTTTTTTGTAAAAAAAAAAAAAAAAAAGCGCCGGAACTCACACATCATACAACCCACCTTGCCTACCCTACAAGGTTCCATCCAAAAAAAGGTGCCAGAACTCCATTCTGGGCGTTCTATGAGAAAAAAAAGCCCTGTTCATGGCTATGCTGCTGTTTATGTAACCACCCTTGCATTTGTTCCTACTCCTCTATAAACATTCTGCTTCTTAAATTTTCTATATTTGCTGCTATTGTCAAAAGATAACTACACTGACATCAAAACAAAAACAAAATCAGGTAAGCTGTGTTGGTCGGCTAATGTATTCAGTCTGCAAGCTTCCTGGCTAACATTTTCATCTTTGTTTTGGTCTCTGGAATTTCCTGCATTATTATTTTTTTCTCCTCCTTTTTGTACCCCACTTCTGAGGAAGACTACCGGAAGACTCAACATGCAGTCTCTATTATGGCATATACTGTACCTTTTGGTGGTATTGCTGAATGACAGTTGTGTTGGAAAAATAATTTCTTTTTGTTTGTTTGCTTGTTTTTAACTGGGAATCAGAAACCCTCACCACTCTAATAAAAAAAATCATACCCAAGTAGATTCTGCTCCCAATCCTTGAACAAGAAAACAACTTGTCATTATCTCAAAGGTGCTTTTTCAAAAGGCAACTGGACTGTTTTTTTTTTTTTTTTCCTTGAGGAGGAATCAAGAAATTTTGCTTCTCAGCCAAAAAGATTCATCAGTTCTGGCAGGATGCTGAGGGCGATGGAAGGATTAGTATGACAGAATGGGGGGGGGTTGTAGCCTCTGGTTGTTAGCACCCTGAGAACACAGATAAACCCCAAGTAGCCTCAAGAGCTCTCAAGGAGAATGCTAATGACCAGTTGACTGCAAAGAAAATGATCCTTCCAACCCCTCTCCCATCCTATCAGAACTAATCCTTTCATCAACCCTACTATCTGGCCAGAACCGATGAAGCTTTTTGGATTAGAAACAAAACTACTACTACTATTACTATTACTATTTCTTCTTCTTCTTCTCCTTCTCCTCCTCCTCCTCCTCCTCCTCCTCCTCCTCCTCCTCCTTCTTCTTCTTCTTCTTCTTCTTCTTCTTCTTCCTTAAGGAAAAAAACAGTCCAGTTGCCTTTTGAAAAAGCGCCTTTGAGACAACTATGACTTGGATGACTGAGAATTTCCACAGAAACTTAGCATTATGCAATAATCCAATACACATAAAGGAAAACTTACTTATATCTTTTTTTTTGATATTGCGCCTAGATTAATACATAGGGATCTCTAAGAAATATAGTTTAGAAACATCAAACCTAAATACAAACCTACATACCTACGATCTCCTTAAAGAAATAGCAGGGCAGGACAAACAAAACTATTCTTGAATAAAAACACCTGGATTTGCTTGAAGGGGGCGAGCGGGGTGCACTTTTAGGAGCAATCTCTTAAGGTGTAACACAGGGAAGCGCGATACGACTGGTTCTTCTACACCCAGGACTCGGGCGCTGGGAAAACACCATTCAACGGCTGCCTTGCTTGGCAGCCTTCGAGGAGACCCCCGAGACGGTTTGGAACCCCCTTCCTGACCCGGACGCCAAAAGCCTGGAGCGTGTCCCGCCAGCCCCACCTCTAAAAAGGAGCTGAGGCAGTAACAGGCTTCCTTTTTTCCTTTCTGAGGCCTCGCCGGTAGACGTGCGCTCCGTCAACGTAGTGCAGAAAAGATCACGGGAAAAAGCAGGGAACCATGCTGCGAACGGAAGGAAGTTGGGGATGGCCTCGGCGAATGGACAGGAACTCGGCCGTACTGGGAACGTTGTCGTCGTCGTCGGTGGTCACGGTACGGGATGGAAAACTGTGCCCTCCTGTGGTCAAAAATGGGTACTGTGGCCACCGAAAAAAATAAAGCTTTTAAATGGGATTTTAAGGCTATTTATTTTTCCCCCGTCTTTATTAGTAACCTCTTATTAATATTAATAGGGCGACAGGAGGCCCTTTTGCCATTTTCAAAGGTTTATTTCTTTTGGTGGCTGCTATACCCGGCTTGGCCATGGGAGGGCACTGTTTTTCCTCCCTTAGCGATAGCGGCATTGAGGCCGTGGAAAAGGCCTACGGTGGCCTCGATGGTAAATGCTATGGGACGGGTATTGCGGCCACCAAGGGATATAAGCCTTTTGAATGGGGTTTTCTTTTTGTTATTGAAAATTTTTATTTTTTAAAACATACAATCATTTATAAAAATACAATAAAATTGCCCTCTATGGGCAAAAGTCCAAAAGGATTTAAGAGATTGGAAAAAATTGCAATTGTCATTGTTGGGGAGAATTTCAGCTGTAAAAATGAATGTTCTACCAAAGTTTCTTTTTTTGTTTCAGATGATACCTATTCTTAAAAAAGAGGCAAATTTGGAGGAATGGCAAAAGGGTATCAATAATTTTATATGGGCCGGGAAGAAACCAAGGGTTAAATTTAAGATATTACAGGATGCTCGAGAAAGAGGGGGACTTAAGGCACCTAATTTGAAATTATATTATGATGCAGCCGCCCTAACTTGGTTAAGTGATTGGCTTAATTTAACAAATATGGATATTCTTTTTTTGGAAGGTTGGGATTTAATATATGGTTGGCATGCATATTTAATTTTTAATAAGAAAGTTGATCGGACTTTTAAATCACATATTTTGAGGAATGCCTTACTTCGTGTTTGGAAGAAGTATTATTATAGATTAAATTATAAAATACCTATCTGGGGGATTCCCAGACATGCAATTGAGGGAACTTCTAAGGGGACAAATTTTGATAAAATCTCGTACAAAGAATTGTTAATTTGTTCTGGTTCGAATTGGCATTTGAAATCCCTAGATGTATTAAGGCAGCAAAATATTCTACAGTCATGGTTTCAATATTTACAAATAATGGATAGATGGACTGTAGACAAGAAAGAGGGAATAACACTAGAAGATAGACAATTGATTATTCAGATTAAAAACCAAGGTCCGGCTCTAATATACAATGTTTTATTAGAGTTAGATTCGGAAACAGAATTGGTTAAAGACTGTATGATTAAATGGGCTCAGAATATACAGGAGCCTATTTCATTTATGGGAGACAATTTGGATAAGAAATGTTAAATTTACACAAGCTCAAAATTTGAGAGAAAATTTTTATAAAATGTTTTATAGATGGCACTTAGATCCTAAAAAATTATCTTGTATGTATTCCAACATACAGCCCAAATGTTGGAGATGTGGCAATAATGATGCGACATACTTTCATATTTGGTGGAACTGTAAAAAAGTAAAGGCTTTTTGGATTATGATTTGGTGGAACATTCAAAATATTTTTAGAAAAAAGATAAAGTTTACTCCTCAACTATTTTTACTTGGTATTTTTGTTGACTTAAATGAAAAAGAAACTACTTTGATGTTGAATTTATTAACTGCAGCAAGGTTACTAGTAGGTTTATATTGGAAGAAAGATTCCTTGCCTACTTTAGAAGAATGGATACTTAAAGTATCTAGTTTTGCAAAAATGGCAAAAATTTCTGCTTATTTAAAGGATCATACACAAGAAAGATATTTTACTGTATGGGGAAGGTGGATAGATTATATTCAGAAAAAGTATGGAATTAAAAAGTTTCATTTATTTTATGAATGAATATCAAATATTATAGAGAATTGTTTTATAGGTTATGGAGTTAAAGGTTAATTATGATATTTTTTTCTCTCTTTTTTTTCTTTTTTCTTAATTATTATAATTTTCTTTTTTTTAACCCTGTATTCTGCTCTGGGAAGTGAAGGGAGGGGGGTTGGGGGTGGGAGGGAGGGAGGGTAAGGGGGGGAGGTTTCTCTATTTTGAAAACTTACTTATATCAATAATCAGTATCTTTCTCTCTTGCCCATGTACAGACTGGAACCATACTGAGATTCATAGTTTACCTAATTTCTCCAGTCTCTCTCTCACACACATGCACATACACACAAATACACAAACACTCAGAGGAAGGTTCTTTTCTCCAATAGCCAGTTACAGCTTGCTAATCCCAACAGTGTTGTATAGTTTCCTCCACTGCTAGAAAGACTTTGAGTCTTCTGAAAGCAACCCAACTGGGATTAATGTAGAAGAGCTAACACAGCTACCAAACTCTACATAGGCTAATAACCTGAACTCAGTGGTTTGCAGAGCTTTCCATCTGCAGAAGAAAATGTGGCATGGAGCCTAAGTGGGATATCTGAATTGATAAATATGGTTCAAACAAACATATTCTCACATGTACGTACATTTGGACATCCTAGAATAGATTAAAGGCTTCTCCCACATGTCTGTCACATGGTGTTCGAAGTAGAACAATATTAAGGTTTTTATTCAAAGTACTGCTCTAAAATTACAAAAGATAAGTACCACCTTTCAGCATGAATAAACTTAAATATATACTAAAAATAATTCAGCATTAATCTGTGCAGCTTCAGGCTTTGGCAGTGAGTAAAAAAGGTAGAGTTTTCAATTGCAGGCTTTGCAAAATCAAATGTCAAAGAACTCAATAAAAGGGAGAACGCTTGCCATAAGACTAAATTGGCAGCATTTGGGACAATAACATTTGAACAGTAATTCTCAACCCGTATTTTGAGCCTCTAGTCTAGATGCACTTCACTGACACCAAAGCAATTTAATCTTTGGAAAGGACAGATAGGAATTTGTATGTCAGAAAAAGAGGAAGAAACATTGTTCTGGGCTTTGTATTTATTTGCCTGCAAGCTAGCTCAAAATCCACAGTATCAAGCACATAGGTGCATATACAGGATCCAGGGATTTTTCTTTAGGAAGAAGATAAGTTTAAATTTTGGATATAGCTTTCTATATAAAGACATCCCACCCCCAAAACAGATACTTCTAATTCAGGACTTTTGGGCTAAATTGAATGTCACTTCCTATAACTGCCTTCCAGCATCCTCATACTGGGAAGCTTGATGCAAAATATAAACAAATAACATCTGAAATGCTTTATTGTTATTACAAAATAGGAGTTGGGACTGCAACTAATTGAGATAAATGGTTCCAGAATGAAGTGGTGCAATTCTATAAAAGTTCCTAATGTTGCAAATTCTGGCGATGTATAAAAAGTTATCCTCCTCCTCCTCCTCCTCCTCCTCCTCCTCCTCCCAAATGAATATGCCAGCTATATTGTATATTACAATTTTTAATCATCAGTAGATACAATACAAGTAATTTAAATTGATAAATCCGGTCACCTCCTAGCCATGGGTACCCCAAATCTGTAAATTCAAAATTGATTTCAGTGGGAGATTTGGGGTTCAAAATTGGGATAATTCAAAATCATGTTTGTACAGTGAGATTTGAGAGAAAAACCATTTGTTCTGGTGTTGAATTTCTATTTGGGAATAAAAGACAGTAGATTATAATGGAGAAACAGCAAAGTCCCTGTACATTTATCACTTTGGGTGAACATGACATGAAATTAAATTGTTGGGCAGAAAGTAACCTTTCAGGTATCAGACAGATGTTATCCTGCAATTCATTTTGAAAAATTTGCCCATTTTTTTAAGTTTGAAGGGGTAAGGAAAGGATATCACAGAAACTTGCAAAGACTGAGTCGTGTACTACTTGGCTGAAAGTATTCTAGTCAAATTTAAAAATAAAAACAAACAAAACCCCTTAACAACCAAGACAATTGTTAACACATGTTTTCTGGAATTCCAGCCCTACATGATGCTGAAGAATAACAGTGGACTTACTCACATGGGTTCCAATAATTTTGATGACACCGATAACTGAATTCCAAGTCCTTGGGGTGCCAGCAAGAGAACATTGCTGGTTGAGAAGCTAGTCCCCTTCTCAGCTCTGTCTCTGCTGAAATACCAGGCTGGGTAGGCCACATTAGAAAGGCTCCTTCTGGATAGGACTTAGCTGTGTTAAGTTTGTGGTATTCTAGGAATGTCTAGGTTAATTAGCAGAGGCAGCAGAAGTAGACTAGATCAGCAAGATATAATGCCAGAGTCCTCCATGCCACCCAAAAAAAGTTGGCACAGAGAAAGTGTCATTTCTAACTTTTCCACCCCTCTGTTCTTCAAAACAGTAAATGTTTGTACCAGCATCTGTGTTAGGGCAACATCCATTCATTTGCTGTTAAGAATTAAACCTGTCAGTGTCATTCAAAATTAGAAGTGACATTTGATCCAACAGCACATACTACACTGGTTAGCCTTGGTTGGGTTCATATTCAGAATGCAGAGAGTTGAGTCAAACTTCCAACTGTCCTGAAGATACCAGGTCTGAAGGCTATGGCTAACCACATTAAAGAAGCCAAGAGCGGAGAAGATGAATGGAACTCAAAGCAGAGAGGTTTAGTAATAATAAAATTAACTGGCTGCTCGTGTCCATGATAAGAGTTCATCATAACTCTCAACATCCCACCAGCATTCTCCATTAAATGGAAGTGGAGGTAGAATATTGTCTATTGTCTGTAGCAACTCCAGAAGCAGCAGAAAAGTGATCAAATCTATGAAGCAGTTCCAAAGTTATGAAGCTCTTTGTTACTTCTGGTTCAGTTTGAGGGTCTGCTTTGATGAAAGGGGTTCAATCAAAGCTTCATTAAATCAGAAGACCCCTTTGAAGATTTTTATTGCTCTAACATGTATCTTACAATAAAGTTGTAATAAACACTAAAAAGGAGATTTCTAATGTAAAAAAAAAAAGATGTTTTGAATCTGTAGTCCCAATGTGGTGCCTTTTAAATGTATTGATACAATTTCAAGATTTCCTAGGCACCATCAAGGGAAAGGAAAGGGAAAGGGAAAGGGAAGAGAGAAAGAGAGAGGAAGGAAGGGAGGGAGGAAGGGAGAAAAGAAAGAAAGAAAGAGAGAGAGAGAGAGAGAGAGAGAGAGAGAGAGAGAGAGAGAGAGAGAGAGAGAGAGAGAGAGAGAGAGAGAGAGAGAGATGAGGAACTTTAAGAAGGGAAGAGAGAAAGAACATAGAAAACTATGAAAAATGCTAAATTAATTTTCAGTGTCCTGAGTCTATGAAAAGTACAGGAGGGGAAAGGGTAGTTATGAACATGCAAATATTTATATTTCTAAGTACTGTGTCATGTTTTTTGCTTTATACAATCCAGCTTGTCAGCTGTTTGGAAGTAAAAAAAAATGTGCATAATATAAACTCTTCCTTGCCAACTCCTGGATCCAGTTTGTAAAAAATTATATGAGGATTCTAATAGGATTAACATTTGAGGTACAACTTCCTTGTTTCAGTATTTAGGGCTAGAAGTCAGGTCTTGTTTTCTCCTTTTCAAAGCTGGCATATCTTTGTTTTTCTCTTTTTTCTGCTTTCCTCAAAGGAGAGAAGAAAACAGCATGAAGCATGTAGTTTTCATTGCCTGCTGCAACATGATAACCAATTTTCCATCTTTCTAATCCAAGGGCTCAGAATCCCTTCATCCCTGACAAAGGAGAGAAGATTTGGCCAATCCAGCTAAGATTTACAAGTCATGAATCCTTCCTTCCCTTCAGCCTTAAGTCAAGGCTTTAGCAAAAAGAGCCCTTCTTCTGCCTTTGTTCTGATAATGTCAATAAACTTCAAGCAGATCCTGGCCAAGTAGCAATAAGGAAAAGAATGGGAATATTATTGACCAAAGATCAAGTTTAAATAAAACTAAGTAATCATTCCTGTCACCATTCCTATAGAACAGAAGATTAAGCAATGACGAGCTGTATCTCATTAATTCCATGGCACACAAAAAGATGGAAAAGAGCAGATGAATTCTCTATATCATATTAGTCAGCAAACACCAAATATGGGAAAAAGAAATCTTTTGCCTTGTATCAGCTCAAACTAGAGCCATCCACAGGCAGCAGTCACAACTGCGACATCGTTTATATTATAAAATTTGGATTGCTAACAAAGAATTAAGGGAGAATGGAATAGCTATTTTGAACTTTTTAGTTCTCGTCAATTTATTCTCCAAAACATCTGAGGGAAGGAGAAGATGTGATGGGTAGAAGTTCTCAGAAGGACAGTCAACCTAGAAATAAGGAGGGATTTCCTGAGAGTGAGAATAATTAGTCAATGGAACAGCTTGCCTCCAGAAGTTGTGGGAGCTCCATCACTAGAAATTTTCAAGAAAAGGTTGGACAATTATTTGTCCAGGATGGCATAAGGGCTCCTGTCTTGGGCAGAGGGTTGAAGTAAAGATCCCCAAGGTCCCTTCCAGCTTGATGATTCTATATTTTTATATTACAAATTCTGTTTTATTATATAGAAATGGTAGCAGAGGATTATTATATAGCCAGACATATTGGTAGCAGAGAATGGTTACACAGCCATACAGATCAAAATAAATTGTACAGTGTATGATCACCATGAGCCTTGCTGCTTAATGGTTTCAACTGTCACAGGAAACTCCCCTCAAAACATAAGGAACCATAGATTATAAGTATAGATGCAAACTAAACACTGCCATCTACTGACTCATTAATTCAATAATTGTTACAATACAAAATACATTCTAACATGTATTCCAACATTCTAGGACAAGGTGCTAGTTGCTTATGATGATCCAAGAGAGACAAATGAGGCATACTTTATAAAAGAACATGCTGACTTGAATAAAATGAGGGACTTCTCTGAAATCATACTGAATGAAATATGAGGTGGCATACTTGGAAACATACTTGATGACAAGAGCTCTGGACCCAGTTGATGGAAATAAATCCCTCTGTATGATAAATGGCTCAGCCATCCGGAAATTGTGAAACACTGAGGAACTTTTCAACTCTTCTTACAATATTTTTAAAATGTGTCAGCATAGAAAGTGCAGGACATCTAAATTCTATTAGTCGGAAGCAGTCTAGCAGAGAAGAGATTATATTATCCAGACTGTTCACCTGTCAGGCTAACATTTATTTTGTCCATCAATAGTTTGTATATGTTTTATCAAACAGAAAGTGGGTTTATTTATTTTTAATAAAAAGGTAAATTTTCCCCTGTCCAGTTATGTCCAACTCTTGGGGGCAGTAGTCATCTTCATTTCTTAGTCAAGGGAGCCAGCATTGTCCAAAGATGTTTTCATGGACATGTGGCCAGCATGACTATATGCCAAGGTGCACAGAACACAGTTATCCCCTCCCCAGTGGTATTTATTTATTTATCTATCTACCTATTTATCTACTTGCATTTGCATGCTTTTGAACTGCTAGGTTGACAGGAGCTGGGGCAAGTATCAGGAGTTCCTCCCATCGCATGGCACTCAGATCTCGAACCCAGGCTGTTAACTTTCCAACTGACAATCACCATCCTTAATAACTGAGCCATTGCACTCCCCTTTTTAAATGTGATTTTATTTTTCAAAAAATTAAAAAGTACATAAAAACAAATACAAACTGCTTTAAAATAATAAAAACTAAAGAGAAAGAAACCAAAGAGAAAGCTAAAAGTACAAGAAAGAAAAAAAGGAAAATGGAAAAGAAAAAAAGATATAAAGAAGTTATTTCTAACCTTCTTTACGGCTGTTGTAAGTATAATTATAAAGTTATCTCTTACCCTATGTTTACAACATAATTCTCTTCTTTCTATAATCTACCCTATCTAATCATCAAAACCACACAAGTTCATTTTTTTTCTATTTTACGCAAAAATCTATAAGGGGTGTCCAGTCAGCGTAAATATAGATATTGTCAATTTAGTCATTGCGGCAAATTCTATCATGTTTACCAAGCACTCCTCCATTGTAAGCAATGCTGAATCTTTTCATCTTTGTGCACACAATAATCTTACTGCAATTATCACATGCATAAACAAAGCTATTAGTAAATAATTTTCTCTGAGTGACTTGACATACATAAAAGCATATGAAATAAGTGGGTATGCAGACCTGCAGATGTGCAATTAATGAAATAAGCAGGTGAAAACCAACTAAGAACAATTTAGGAATGCTCACTCACATCTATAAAAAGTCTTAATGTTGAATGCAATTGTTACAGTCTAGACTTCTGTGGATTACAGACAGCTTCATCCTGCCTTGTGACACAGCATCCCTCTGGAGATCCAGATGGCTCCAACAGTAATAGCCTTTTGTTAGCTTTTTGTAAAGACCTGACATTTGGGCAGGGAATTTAAGTAAGTTCTGCTGTCCAATGTTCTTATTGTAAACTGGAACAGTTTTTTTTTTTTTTTTTTTTTGAAATCTCACATATTTGTTATTTGGATTATTGCTTCCATTATTTTGGTTTTAATTCTTGTACACCACCTGACTCTTACTATGAGATTGGGGCATATACTTACTGTAAATAAATCCATCTCATGCATCCAACATCTATAGATGGTGGAGCAGAAAGAGTAAGATGATGAACATCAAAGTGAAAGGGATCAAAAATACAGACAGTGATAACTCATTAGAAATTCTGAAGCTGCAATAAAATGCCTGTGGTCTATTCACAAGCCAGCTCATGACAGCTATGTGCCATGTGTAGCTGCTGTAAACAGCAAATTTTATGCTTGGAATCACAAGAAAAGGAACTGAAAATAAAATTTACAATGCAATAAAGCTATAAAGTACATTGCTTTAGTCACTCCAGCTTAAAATGAGATTATTGGGCCAGAAAAGGTACAGAAAATTGTAATCCAGCTGATTCTGGACTAAAAGGATTGAAGGAAAATAAAGGTAAATGTAAGATAGGTACATTATATATTGAGAAGAGAATTGAAAAATTCATGAAGAATTTGTCAATCAGTGGAGAAGTGGGGAAGAGGGAGATGACAGTAGAAGAGGGCAAATGTTGTCTATATCTTTAAAAAGAGGGGCAAGGAAATTTCAGGAAACCCTCATATCAGTTAATTTGAGATGAATGCCTCAGATAATTCTCAAGCCAACCATGAAAATTTGATCTAGAAGTTCCTGTAATTAAAAATCAGTATGGACAACAAATTTTATCTGAGAAATGTAATGTTATTTTAGAATTTTAAATAATTTAATGCATCACAGAACTGTGGACATAATATAGTTTTATTTTAGCGAATAAAATAGCATTTGAAGTACATCATAACTTTTTAATTAGCAACCATGAGCAAGATGCCATGAGAATTAAGAGGATGCATTAGTGACTTCAACTCACATTTAAAGAATGTTCATCAATAGTTATTCAATAAATGGAAAGAGGTATCAAATATCAAACCACAAAGTTTGACTCTGGGTCTTTTAGCTTTAATGCTTTTATTAATAATTTAGAAGAAATGGAGGGGATGGTTATCAAATTTGCAGATGACACAAAATTGAATGGATTATCTAATACCTAAGATGACAAATACAAATATCAAATTTTTTTCAATAGGATATTGCTTTGGGGTAAAATCAATTGAATAAAATACAAAATTCTTTCCCTAGGAAACAAAAAACAGATGCACAACTAAAGAATAGAGGTTGGAAATAGAACTTATGAAAAAGATTTGAAATAGTAATTGATTGGAAACTAAATTTGAGCCAGAAGTGTGATGTGACTATTTGAAAAGAAAATGTAATGTCTAGCTCACTTGGACCCGTTTCCCACCGAAAACAAAACACTGGGAGTCACAAAACCCTTTTGATATCTAAAATGAAGATAACACTGCATATATCCTTTTTTACCTTTATTGTGTGTGTGTATATATATATATATATATATATATATATATATATATATATATATATATATATTGGCAACATTTCGACGAGGTCCCACTCGTCATCTTCAGGCCGGGGTCTTCAGCTTCATGCTTGTGCGAGCAAAGTGTGATCGGAGCTGCCGTCTCTCTATAAATATTGGTGGGGGTGTGTGGAGTGCTGGCTTAGTTGCTGTAGGTGGGTTGGCTGGCTGTGTTGGAGTTATTGTTTGTGGATTGTTCAGCTGTTTTGTAACATCCTGAGTAGCTGAGGTGCTGGCTGTGTGCCCAAAGACTAAAGATAAAAAGGATATATGCAGTGTTATCTTCATTTTAGATGTCAAAAGGGTCTCTTTCTCTCTCTCTCCCTCCCTTTCTCTCTTTCTGCCCTTGGTCTGCCAGTCATCTTCCCTCATTCTTTCTCTCTCTCTCTTTCCTCTCTCTCTCTCTCTCTCCCTCTCTCTCTCTTTCCTCTCTCTCTCTCTCTCTCTCTCTCTCCCTCTCTCTCTCTTTCTCCCCCCCTCTCTCTCCCTCTCTCCGATCTTCTGCTCACCTATCAAGCTGGCTTCAAGGTGTTCTCCAACAGGTTCAGGGTAGGCAACCTCAGCTCTTTTATGACTCATGGACTTCAACTCCCAGAATTCATGAGTCAGCATACCTGGGCTAACTAGCTCTCTCCTGCCCTTCCTGCTTCCTGCAGAGACGCAGCAAAGGGAGGAGCCCTGCCCAAAAAGCTTTTCAGCTTGTCAAAGAACACTGTGAGTCCACTCTCTTTTACACACACACACACACACACACACACACACACACACACAGAGAGAGAGAGAGAGAGAGAGAGAGAGAGAGAGAGAGAGAGAGAGAAGCAGGGAAGCACAAGTGCCTCTCTCTGTCTCTGTCTCTGTCTCTCTCTGCAAATGGCAGAGGAGGCTGGGAGCCACAGGGGAAGGATCAAAGAGCTGCATGTGGCTCCGGAGCCGCAGATTGCCAACCTGTGGTCTAGCTGTATCAACAGAAATGTAATTTCCAAATAATGGGAAGTAACACTTTCACTTTATTCTGATTCAGTCTTAAATACTGTGCACTATACTTCTGAAAGTTTCAGAGAATGATAGCAGAGATGATCAGGAATCTCGAAACAATTTTACAGAATACAGAATAATAGAGTTGGAAGGTACTTGGAGATCTTCTAGTCCAACCCCCTGCTCAGGCCGGAAACCCTATACCATTTCAGACAATTGGTTGTCCAATCTCTTCTTAAAAAGCTCCAGTGTTGAAGCACCCATAACTTCTGGAGGCAACTTGTTCTGTTTTGTCTTGAGGAGAAATGATGGGGTCAGTATTGCGGTAAGGAATGTGGAATTACTTTCCAATCTTTGAAAACATTTGAAAGCATATCTTGGAAGAAGCTGAAGATCTCTTCTGTAAGGTACCAGAGTGCAGGACACAAAATAATGGATTTCAGTTATAGGAAGGCTAGCTGAATATTAGAAAATACCTCCTAACAGAGAACAGTTCAACACTAAAAACTGTTGAATCATGGAAATGGTAGATGTCTCTCCCTTTCAGATGTTCAGGCAACCATCTCTCTGGGATGCTTTGATTTGCAATTTTGCATTGAGCAGGGAGTTGGACTTGCTAATTCTAAACAGCCCTTCCAACTCCCGTAATTCTTCAGTAATTCTATTCTTGCTTGTTGTTCATGCCCTTATGAATCACAGACAGCAAAACTTGAATTTGACATACTAGGGAGCAACAATAGATCTTTACCTGATATCCATGCTTGTGACTTCCTGAACACATCCAGTTAACTATTGTTTGACCCAGAATACTGAGCTAGATGGTGCAGGAATCTTTTTGTATTAAGATATAGATATTTTTCACCTGTGGTATGCTGAAAAGCCTTTGTCCTCCTTATTCAAGCCACAGAACATAACAGCCGAACAAGTTCAATCAATTTTTCCATCATTTCAGAATTGTTTATCCACAAACTACTTGCACGCTGTTAGGAAATGTTTAAATGATCCATGAACATTGCCTTGGAGTATGGGTATAATAATAATATAAATGACATGGCATAGTTGTTTTTTTCCCAGTGGAAAAAAGCTATTAATTTAATAGAAAAGGCCCCAAGGCTTTGCAGTGCACGTTCTGTCACAGTGAGACAGCACACGTGGCATGAGTGGGTCACCCAGCACACACAAAATTGCCATGTGCCTGGGAGACGTCTAAATGGCATGTTGGGAATGGGAAAAATGGAGATGTGATGTGTTTTATCTCCACAAGTTAATTTTCTTTCTTTTTTAAAGTGCTCTTAAGTACTCAGAAAGTTGCTGAATGTTGGCAAGAGCCAAAGTATTTTCTTAAACTAAGTAAAAAATATAATGGACTTTAATTCCTAATGACAGCACATATTACTTTTAATGCAGCACTGATTTCTACAAATTCAACTTAAAGAAAACAGAAGAAGAGCTAATAATAGACAAATGCAAGTAGAAGTAGTGTGTACCTTTTTTTAATGAAAATTATCAGCACTTTTGATCAGTGACGTCATCAAAGTAAACAAGCCCACGTGCTGATTACGTCAACAGGGCACAGCCCTAAAAGGAAGTGACGTGCTCAGCCCCCACCCTCCGGATGTGACGTTTTGGCCTAATCCCATCAAGATTGGCAGTCAATCCTCTGGGTGCATGATTAGGTTAACCCTAGACTAATTCTATGGACATTCAAAACCAAAAAGAGCTAAGTAAAGTGAATAATTAGCAGAGGCCTGTGTTTTTGGGGAACAAGCCCTACTTTGGGGAGCTGTTAACCCTAGACTATTTCTATGGACATTCAAAACCCAAAAGAGCTAAGTGAATAATTAGCAGAGGCCTGTGTTTTTGGGAAACAAGCCCTACTTTGGGGAGCTGTGAAATAAAAAATAAAAAAAGGCTTTTTATTTCTAATCATTCTAGCCTAACGATGCTTTTAATTTTTGTGGAGTTTTAAAAATCAGTGCCTCAAAAGCTGGGGAAAAAGAAGCCCTGAAAGGCAGCCAGAGCCTGCATTTAACCCCTTTTTTATTTCATGCCAGCATCTCAACCAGAAGGGGAGATATGTCATTCTACACCACAGCTACAAGCCCCTAACTCTGCAAACCCTCAGAATATGAACAATGTTTATTTGGATATGGTACAGAAATGGGAGAAGCCTATCAGGAATTTCAGGGCTGTGGAATATTATCAACGCTATAGATTTATTAATCTTGACCGAATCCAGTCTTTTGTAGATGCTATAGAGGCTGTTCATAATGTGATACAGCCTCTTTTGAATAATGTTGCTAGGGACATAGGTCCAAACGATTTTGTTCAACTACGGCTGGATGCAGAGGGGTTAAATCATCCTCTCTTTTCTCTTAGGAGGAATATCAATGATTTAAATGCTGAGGATTTTCTGACCGGTATTGAAAATCTGCTGCAAAGTAAGGCCGAGATATTGTGGGGGGGTGATTTGCAATTAGTGGTTACCGTCGTGAAGAACAAGGAGGGGGGAGGTCTTAGGAAGTTAAGCACTGTGCTGCTCACCAGAGTGCTGGAGAAAAAAAGGCAGCACCTAGTAGATTTCAATGTGGGAGGTGAATTTCTATGTTTTGCTAGCTGTTTGCTCTGGCTGATTGGCGGGGATGTTAGAAATCAAGAAATTATTACCAGGGCCAGGGAACTTCACAATAGACTGGGTGTTTCCACAGAAAACAGAATTGACTTTTCTCAGATACACCTCTTTGAAGAAGCTTTAAGGGTCACTATAAAGATCTTGTTTTATATGCAGGACGGTTGGCGGTTTTTTGTCACAGGTAGCCCCCAGCAAGAAAAAATAGTGTTTATATTGTTACACGACAAGCATTATTATGGCATCAAAAATATCAAGGGCTTCCTGGGTGAACGCTATTTCTGTAAATTCTGCCACACAGCCTACCACCACAAATTTAGTCATGGCTGTCAATATATCTGCAGAGCCTGCCTCACCCAAGAATGCCAGCAGGTGGTGGGGGAGAAGGCGCGCTGCTGTAGGTGCAAAGAGTTTTGCCGGTCTAAGGTGTGTCTTGAAAGACACACACAGCTTGCTATGGAGGGAAAAGTAGACTGTAAGAATAAAGAATATTGTGAAACGTGTGGGGTTTACGTCTTTAGCCCCCACAAAAAGTGCAAGGAAACCAAGTGTGGACAGTGCTCTGAGAAGGTTGAAAGTTTGGAAGGGCATTTATGCTTTCTAAATTCGTTGGACCGGCCGCAAATTGGCAAAAGATATATTATTTATGATTTTGAATGCTGTCAAGAGACAGGCATCCATATACCTAATTATGCCTGCGCCAGGGATATGTTGAAGGATGAGGATGATAAAGATGTTGTGAGGTGGGATTGTTATGGTGTTAGATGCCTGGAGCAGTTTGTAAAGAATTTTATAAATCATAAGTTTAAAGGATGTACTTTTATCGCTCACAACTCCAAAGGTTATGACGGGTACCTAGTACTGAAGCAATTGATCCGTGAAAAGGTTAGGGTTCAGCTTATAAATCAAGGGGGGAAACTTTTGTGTATCACCCTGCCAGATTATAAGATCCGGTTTATTGATAGCCTCTCATTTTTGCCCCTTAAATTAAGCAAATTACCCAAAGCTATGGGGTTTCAAGGCAGCAAAGGATATTTCCCCCACTTGTTCAATACAATGGCCAATCAAGACTATGTGGGGCCACTCCCTGAAATCAAGTATTACAGCCCTGAAACCATGATGCCCGGGGAGAGAGAAGAATTCATGAAATGGCACTCTGCTAATACAGGTACTGTGTTTAAACTAAAGAAGGCTCTGGCTTACTATTGCAGACAAGATGTAGATATATTAAGAGAGGCCTGTATTCGATTTAGGGAACAGGTGATGGAAATGACTGAGCGAGAATGTTTCAGGGGGGTTGGGGGGGATATTGTTGAGGAGATAGCGATTCGAGGCACTGACCCCTTCCAACATATCACACTGGCAACTGTCTGTATGGCCCAGTACCGGTTCATGTATTTGAAGAGCTATACCATTGCATTAGCTCCTTTGGACAATTATCACAAGACACAGAAAAGGTATTCAGCTCCAGCGATTCAATGGTTGTTGCATATAGAGCACACTGAGAATCTCAATATCCAGCATGCTCTGAAGGGGGGTGAAAAGCAAGTAGGCAAATATTTTTTGGATGGTTTTGCTGTCATAAATGGAACTCCCACAGCTTTTGAATTTCGCGGGTGTTTTTTTCATGGGTGCCCTGTCTGCTACTCTGAAAAAGACTTCAACAAATTACTTGATTCAACATATGGAGGCCTGCACAATCGTACTAAGATTAAAGAAGAGTACCTCAGGGGCCAGGGGTATGCTGTGCGCTGCATCTGGGAACATGAATGGAGGGCCATGGTGGAGGATGACACCTCTTTGAAGCAGTTTCTAGTTGAGAATAAGCTCCCAACTCCTTTGAATCCTCGAGATGCTTTTTTTGGTGGTAGAACAAATGCTACATGCCTGTACTACAAACCCAAACCCGGTGAACAAATCTTATACTATGATTTCACCAGTTTGTACCCGTTTGTGAATAAGACCAAGGAGTACCCAATTGGCCATCCGCAAATCATCTACCAAAACTTTGGGGACATAAAGCAATATTTTGGGTTGGCCAAAGTCAAAGTGTACCCACCAAGGAATCTCTATTTCCCAATCCTACCCCACAAATCAGGGGGCAAATTAATGTTTAGTTTGTGCGCAACCTGCACAGAAAAACTGCAAACCACCCCCTGTAAACACAGTGATGAGGAAAGAGCTCTGACTGGGACATGGTGTACCATTGAATTGAATGTAGCTTTAGAAAAAGGTTACAGAATTGTTGAAATCTATGAGATCTGGCATTTTGAAAGAACATCAAATGAGCTATTTTCAGGTTATATGAACACACATCTCAGACAGAAACAGGAGGCCAGTGGTTACCCTGACTGGTGCAAAACAGAACAGGATGAAGAGCAATATATTCAGGATTATGAAAAGATGGAAGGTGTCCGCTTACGACGTGACCACATTGAAGTAAATCTTGCTAAAAGACAGATTGCCAAGCTGTTTTTAAATTCGCTGTGGGGCAAGTTTGGTCAGAGCACCAATCACCCGACCACATCCGTGGTGACAAACCCTGAGGATTTATTCAAATACCTTTTTGTGCCCTATTATGATGTTTCTTCATGTGAGTTTGTGGATACAGAGACAGCTGTTGTGACATGGAAAACAGCCAAGAACCACCCCACCAAATCGACATGCACTAATGTATTTATCGCCAGCTTTACTACTGCTTATGCCCGGCTGGAATTATACAGACTACTGGATGGGCTGGGCGATAGGTGCCTGTACCATGACACCGATTCAGTCATTTTTGTAAGTAGAGAGGGGGCGTGGACACCTCCTTTGGGTGATTATTTAGGACAGCTGACAAGTGAGATTCCGCCAAACACTACGATAACAGAGTTTGTTGCAGCTGGTCCCAAAACGTATGCTTATGCTTTGTCCAACGGGGAAACGGTGCTAAAAGTGAAGGGGATCACGCTAAACTGTGGTAATAGCAACAAGGTTAATTTTGACAGCTTGAAAGATTTGGTAGATGATTATTGTGTGTCTGGTGCAGAGAGAAAAAAGGAGATCGGGGTAGAGCAGTTGGGGATTGTTAGGGTTAAGAAAAATTGGACCCTAGAAACGCGGGTCCTCCGAAAAACTCTAAAAGTAGTGTATAATAAAAGGTTATTAAAGAGTGAGGATTACTGTACGCTGCCTTACGGTTATTAAGGATGGCGGAAAACATTGCACAATTTGTACATCCTTTCTCCTGTATTATAAGCGGCCCGTCCAATTCTGGCAAATCTTTTTTTATCAAACAAATGTTAGAACATGGTGATGTTGTGTTGTCTCAAATGCCTCAAAATATTGTATGGTTTTATAGTTGTTGGCAACCTCTGTACAAAGAACTGCTTAATAAAATTCCTTATATTAAGTTTATGGAGGGGCTTCCGTCTTCTTTTGAAGATGATGATTTGTTTCCGCCAAAACAAATCACTCTAGCTGTGATAGATGATCTCATGGCATCGGCCGGTGACAGCGATCAAATAGAGAAGGCTTTTACACAGTACGTCCATCACAGAAACCTTAGCATTATTCTCATACTACAAAACCTGTTCTTTCAAGGTAAGAAAATGAGAACAATAGCTCTGAATTCCAAATATTTGGTTTTGTTCAGCAGCCCCCGTGATCAGATGCAAATTGTCACACTGGCCAGACAAATGTATCCCACTAACACAAAGTATTTTTTAGAAGTATTCCAAGATGCCACTCGCAAACCACATGGGTACCTTTTGGTAGATTTGGCAGCCACCACTCCAGAATCCTACAGGTTGAGAACAGGCCTCTTCCCGCCTGATTGGCCTACTGTTTACACAATGAAAAAGAAGTGTAAAAAGCAGTAGCTCAGTTACCCTAGCGCTAGTTCATTTAAGATGTCAGAGAGGGTACGTAGAAATTGGGGGCTTTTAAAAATCTTAGTAAAGGCTGGACCAAGACAGAGAAAAGCCATCTTATGCAATGCTAACAATGACCTGGTGGGGGCAATAGCAGAAATAGCTCTGAACACCCTAAAAGGAAACCTTCCTCTGAAACCTTCACAATTCCGGTCTCTAAAGAGAAAGAAAGGGGTCATTAAAAAGTTGAGTGATAGAAAGGTCTCACTCAAAAAGAAGAAGAAGATCATACTTCAGTCTGGGCGGTTTTATCGGGCCCTTACTAGGGATAGCTATTCCGCTATTGACTAGCCTGTTAGCTGGATAAACCATGGATCATGCCGAAAAAATGTACCTGGTGTCGCGTCATCAGATGGAACAACTACAGGGTAGGCCCCCTACTATGGGGGCTATAGCCACTAACCGGTTGGATGATGAGATGCGTACCATTCTTCAGAGAGCTGATTTGTCTGAGGATGACAAGATTAAGCTCTACAATTCTACACTGCAGAGGTATCTAAGACTGACCAGGCAAAATGAATCTGAAAAGGACAGACTGAATCTCATTTATCCACCGGAAGAGCCTCGACCACTTCCAACTTTACCAGAACAGTTGCCACAGCCATCTCCGCAGGACACAGCGATGGATGAGATCCTAAGGGGTGTGAGCACCCGTTACAGGAAAAATGCAGAACTTTTACTGAACAAAATGAAGCAGCATCAGGACGTCTCAACCTGGGATGATCGTGGTACCTTTTTATACAAAGGGGTCCCTATTCCTGGTACTAATATTTTAGACTTGGTAAAAGGAGCCTCACAACACCGAGCTCCTACTGAGAAGCGGAAACCTAAAGGCTGGGATGACTTTATGAATGCTATGGCTGAGGTGAATGTTCCAACCTCTGCGTTGGGGTCTACAACTGTTAAAGAGCAAATAGAAAAGTTGAAAGATTCTCTGGTTGTTAAGGATGAAGCTGCTACTAACCCCGTCTCTGTTATGACACCCCCTTTTGGAACTCAGAAGCCTCTGATTACCGGTACCCCCTCTAGCCCTTGGACATTAAATCCTAGAAGTAGGTTCAAGTTTGGTGACTGGCTCAATTTGTAAAATGAATAAAAACACAGTGAAACAAGTAAAAACGTTTAAGTCTTTTTCTTTATTTTACAATAAGGCATGCAAGTCTGCATGCATTGGTGACGGTTACAGGTTCCAAGCCCCCTCCCCACCTTTATAGTTTTTACAAACAGCTTTACCATTTGATCATTTTTAATATCTGCATTGGAGTACATCTTTAAAATATTTTCATAGTCCACTCCTTTAGTCCGGTTCAGTAGAAAAAACGCACAGTGTTGCCCGCAGGTCACAGCGCTGGGGTGTTGCAGTTGACGTTGGTGAAATGTGTATTTCTCAGCTTGCTGCTCTAGAAACATCACTATAGAGCCAGGAAAGTCAGGGCTATCCGGCGGTCTTCCATAAGAATCAAAAAATTCACCATATCCAGGAGATGGGAAGTAGAGGGCCAGCCAGTGTTCACCAGGCAGAGTGTGAGGGTGAGTATTTACAATTAATCCAAAAGGTCTTTTGGAGATATGTCTCTGGGGTAGCAGATCACAAGGGTAGACCCCTAGAAAGGCAGTATTTCCAGAGAACAATTGGAGGAGCTGCAGTGTGTCCATACTCACATATAATCAAAAAGCACATTCCTTGTGTGACTTATTTCAATAAGGTTTTCAAAAATTGCATAGAGAATCATGTTGACGGTGTTCGGCTCTGAGGTTACCATTCTTGATCAAAGAATAGTGCTCAGAGCATCCCTGATCAGGACTCAAGTCAAAACAATACAAGGTATACCCTCGGTTAAACTCTTCCCGGCTGATTATCAGTGGCCTGTCTTTCATGCCTTTGCCTGTGGCTTGCACCATCTGCATGTACTCTCTCACAAAAAGACCGTGTTCATAATCAGGCTGAAGAGGCTTTGCGGGGATCTGCTCGCCATCACAATACAGGGCGCAAAAATTGACATTGCAGTGTTGAAAATTGAACGGGTTTCTTTCATAATCCCCACTAAAAGATGCATTGTCCACAAACCCAATAACTAATTGTTTAGGTAGCTGCCCCAGAAATAGATTTTCCTGATTACACACAAGGCTCCCTGCAGGAATGCTGTAAACCTTCATCCCCACTCGATCAATGGGGTATTTGGCATTGGAGGTGAGCAAAGCTTCTGCATGGCCAAGGCGCACTCCCGGGGCTATTTTTACATGTTTTACAAAGAGAGAAGCTGCCAGGAGTTGCACTTTATAATTCTCATTGCCATCCTTCATCACACAAAATTCATTTCTGCTTCTTGTGAGTTTGACTTTCACATCAACGCCATTAATCAGCAGTCTATCTTGAAAAAACAGATCGCTATGCAGTGGTCCTAGCAAATCCCATTTACGACTACCGGCCGTGTGTCTTGCTCTCGCTTTGAAACCAGAGTTCCCAGCAGCTGTCAGTAGAGTACTCTCCATGAGTTCTGAGTCATCTTTGTAAAAACCCCCAGCTGTAAATTGGGAACCCAGTGCATCACTACCAAAGTTCAGAATCAGTTCAATCATGGCCCGATAAGAATAGCAATGATGGCTCTGTGTAATGAGCCGATCTCCCAAAGTAACATCCAGCTGGTTAAATAGTGATGCTATAGGGTAGTTGGTCAGGCCCACCCTTGCCCCATCATCAATATCCGTCCCATCCGCCTTTACAATCTTGCAACTCACATACAGCAGGGTGTTGTTTAAATCCGTGTAATGCTCACCATGCCCCGTGATAAAAAATTCCAGGGGAGCGTTGGGTGTTAGCGCTGATAAAGGAGGGATCTCGACATAGGTACTGTTTTCAATACTGGTCTGTGTAGGCGCCAGTTGAAAAAGATCCAGTTCTGATTTAACACATTCCTCTGAAGCAGAATGAATAAATGACATATTGTATTAGAATATGTCTTCCTTGTCACAGAGCTTTCTCTTCTGTGCACGTCTCTTCTTGGTATGATGGGCCTTTTTCACAAGTCTTCTCTTTTTAAACGGAATAGGCGGGCCCGATGCATAATTCTTCCTGCCTATGAACAACCCTGATCCATCCTGCCCCCTTTCAACAACTTGGGATACAAGATTCCCCGCAACTTCTCTGACAATGTTTTTGGCAGCAGATTTCACATGTGGCTTAATGATTTCTAATCCACGCCTCAAAAAAGGCATTGCTTTTCGAAAAAGCCCACGGAACAGACCCCCTAACCCTGTCCCGTACATAATGGGGGCTCCTCGGAAGCCTGGAAGGCCTCCACCGGCTTGTGCCCTGTAGTAAGCCACATAGTCTTGAGGGTTTCCGTGCTCCTTGATTACAACCATCCTTCACTTTTCCGAGGCCTAAAATGAAGCTTGACAATCACCTTCCCGTTATAAAAACGCACGTTTTTGTCCTGGTCGGTTTTGATTTCTATATTAACGGTATCGATGTGATGTTTGCTGACCGGTACATAATGTGGACGGTCATAGGTTATTGTGATGAAATCGTTGTCTTGCCCTTGCACAGGCACACAGCGCAGTAATGGCACATAGTAGTCACCCACTATCTGGAGCTCTACAATGTCTGTGTAAACATATAAGGTGTTGAATCCAGGGAACGTACTTAACAGATGTCCAAGTTCTCCGCTAACTAGAATGGTATGCGGTTCATCACCTTTAAGGCTAATTTTTCGACCCACTGCATCATACTGTAGGGTTGTCTTAGGGCCGTCCTTGGCACTTGATATAAGCTTGTTCATATTTTCTAACAGTTGTCGGATGCTACTATAGTATCCGCTTCTCAAAGAAAAATGCCATCTCTTTCTCTCATTAGCAATTTCAAAATATCCAGGAGAAGTTAATGTGTGCCAACTATGCGGATACTGTATCTCTGCTAGCCCTACTTCCCATGACCCTGGAAGATCCAACGATCTTGCTAATTGTATAGTAAAATTAGAATTTCTGTTTTGGGGGAAAATTGCTGCTGACGCATTGCTGGGAAGGGTGATGTAAAACTCTGCCATATCAAAGATGTTGTACTTCAGTCTCCTTAACCCAACTGTTGAACTTCTCTGGCCATCCAGTCCATTTGACTAGAAATTCTCTGTGTCTCCCCCGCCCTCTTTTTTGGATAATTTTCTCTATTCTGTATATGCGCTGTTGGTCAGCAGGAACCTTTTGGAGCTCCTCAAAGTAAAAAACCCCCTTTACAGGGTCACCAGTGTAATCATTTAATCTATACACCACTCTTTCCCCCCTTGTCTGCAGTTCTTTGATGATGAATATCTCATCCGTATAGGTTTGCTGATAGCCCTTTTCAAACTTACCCTTCAGTCTGGATACCCTGACATGATCTCCCATCTTAAGACATTTTTCCTTTCTTTTTCTTTTTAAAGTTGCCCCATAAAGTCTCATCCACACACCCCTTTCGTTAGACAAATTTACGGTGTTAGGAGAAGTACCGATGCTACGATGGTAAGCGCTATTGTACCCCTGAACAGTATCTGCTAAAATGTCCACATACCGGTGGGTATTTCTAGCTGTGAAATATCTCCAGAGTTTGTTTTTTAGGGTTCTATTAAACCTCTCTATAACGGCTGCTTTAGTTTCGCTATGAGTGACAAAATGATGAATGCCGTAACGTGCTAAAAGTTTCTTCAGTGGAATATTCAAGAACTCTTTACCTGCATCTGTCTGTAATTTTCGGGGTGCACGTCCTGTTTGAAAGATATTCTGGAAGGCGGATGTAACTTCCCTCCCTGATTTATCAGATAAAGGGGAGGCCCAGGCATATTTAGATAACACATCGATAACTGCTAAGATGTACTTTTTTCCATGATTCTCCTTAGAAAATTTGGAGACATCTATGAGGTCAGCCTGCCATTGATGATCTAAGCCAGACACTACTGTTTTATTTCTAGGAAAATTAATTCTTGCAGGCTTATGAAGCGTATAAGCGTCTTCCCCTGACAACCACGTCTTGACTTGTTTCATGGTCAGGTTTTTATCATGTTTTCTAGCTTCCTGAAAAAGGGCATTCACACCTCCATAACTCCCTACACACCCCGGCGTATAATAAATACGACTTAAAACCTTTTCATGCATCGTTATACTGAAAGACCACTGACAAATGTTCAAGTGTTGACATTAACGCAGTCTTTTATTGGTTATACAGAATTCAGAGGGCGCACAGCACCGCCATCAGAAAAATATCCCTCATCACCACTATCAGAATCAGAAGATAAAGGCCTATAACATGCTATTTTATAATACTCTGGCCCGCCTGTGCCCCATAAATCACGTCCGTAGTCACAAGCAAACCAGTCTTTACACAAATTGCAGCTCTTTAACTCACAAGGTAGATAGCGTGGTCTCTGGGATAACTCATAATCCCTGTTATAGTCTAGATCAGAAAAATCTGCAGAAGCTTTCTGACCACGGCGATTACCACAGGAATCTAAAAGCGGGGTGTCTTGAAGTGTTTGCTGTCTAGGTATTACTAATTCAGAGTCTGCAAAATATAAAGCACATTCTGTTAGCAGTGTATCCGCTCCAGCATCATTTACATTATCATAAATAAAAACATATTTACTTACCATTGCTGGGAGATAATGTAGTATCATTCACCATTTCACAGGCTGTCCGGTAAGTACTCTGCATCTCATCGTTAAAGTTACAACACACCATGCTACAGCCATGTAACACAGGTCTGAATAAAAAATTTTCTTTATCATAACCCCTGCAACAGATTTTGTTGCATTCTGTTGGCTGGGGCCTTGTATCAGAGTGTCCAAAGCTATCTTTTGCTGTTGGTGTAAAAACACCTTTGGAATCAGAGGCTGCCATCTTCAAAAGACTGCTGGGACTAAATCGCTAGCTGTTCAGGCCTGCCCACACAAACTCCCTGCCCCTTGCAATGACACGCCCTTGAGCATTGCGCATGCCCAGATCACGGGGAGAATGACATGCCCAGGCATGTCCCTGCTCACACAAACTCCCCTGCCCCTTGCTATGACACGCCCTTGAGCATTGCGCATGCCCAGATCACGGGGAGCATGACATGCCCAGGCATGTCCCTGCCCACACAAACTCCCCTGCCCCCTTGCAATGACACGCCCTTGAGCATTGCGCATGCCCAGATCACGGGGAGCATGACATGCCCGGGCACATCCCAAACAAGGCCTACCCCTTCTTTTTTTTTACTAGCAGACAGACAGGCATGGCTGCTTGCTGCTTGCCTCTTGTGAGCCTGGTTGGCTGCTTGCCTCTTGTGAGCATTTTAATTCCTGTTAATATTCCTTGTCTTTTGCTATAGTGGGAAGGCGGGCAGAATAAATTTTATTCGGGGTACAAATGGCAAAATATGTGTGTTTAGATTTTTTACAAAGGTAAAAACCAGCTGTGGGTTTTAAAAGGGGCTGTGTTTGTTTGTTTTTCCCCCTGCATTCGAGGAAATGCTTTTAAAACCACCTAGACATAAATACCTTTTAGAAAAAAATATCTTTTAGAAAAAAGGGGTTAAATGCAGGCTCTGGCTGCCTTTCAGGGGCTTCTTTTTCCCCAGCTTTTGAGGCACTGATTTTTAAAACTCCACAAAAATTAAAAGCATCGTTAGGCTAGAATGATTAGAAATAAAAAGCCTTTTTTTATTTTTTATTTCACAGCTCCCCAAAGTAGGGCTTGTTTCCCAAAAACACAGGCCTCTGCTAATTATTCACTTAGCTCTTTTGGGTTTTGAATGTCCATAGAAATAGTCTAGGGTTAACAGCTCCCCAAAGTAGGGCTTGTTCCCCAAAAACACAGGCCTCTGCTAATTATTCACTTTACTTAGCTCTTTTTGGTTTTGAATGTCCATAGAATTAGTCTAGGGTTAACCTAATCATGTACCCAGAGGATTGACTGCCAATCTTGATGGGATTAGGCCAAAACGTCACATCCGGAGGGTGGGGGCTGAGCACTAGAATTAGTCTAGGGTTAACCTAATCATGTACCCAGAGGATTGACTGCCAATCTTGATGGGATTAGGCCAAAACGTCACATCCGGAGGGTGGGGGCTGAGCACGTCACTTCCTTTTAGGGCTGTGCCCTGTTGACGTAATCAGCACGTGGGTTTGTTTACTTTGATGACGTCACTGATCAAAAGTGCTGATAATTTTCATTAAAAAAAGGTATACACTACTTCTACTAATGCATTCTTATATACAAAACACAAATGGGATCCCATGCTGTAAGGGGGAAAAAAAAACAAAGAAATGCTGTATAAATAAAACCCTATAAAATCTGGAATTGTAATAAAGACAACATAAAATTGATCCATTACATGCAAACATTCTAAGATTAAAAGCTGCAGGAAGCAAATGAATCAGATGTTATCTCTGTCTGTCTTGCTCTCTCTTGTCTTGATTTTCCATACTGTATATTCTTAAAAAGAAATGGTTCCTTCCAGATGACAATGAGGTACATGAAGAGATGACTAGGGAGTTCATCACACATTCAATCCTTACCCCATTGGACACCATCTGCCATCTTTTCCTACCACCACCACCCCACACACTATGGTTGTGCAATTAATACTAAACAGACTGTCAAAATTCTGAGCATATTTGGTACAAGGATTCAAATATATAATGTGTATTTTGACTGCTGGCTTTGTAATTATTTAATATCTATTCAGTTTAGATTTTGCTGTTCTACTCAAATGTCTTGGTGCTCAATAAACAGTTGGAATCAGTGTGAAATGTACATGTGATTCCTATACTCTGCACCCATAAGAACCTAATTGCTCATGGATTAGAATAGAATAGAGCTGGAAGGAACCTTGGAGGTCTTCTAGTCCAGCCCTTTGCTCAAGCAGGAGAACCTATACCATTTTAGACAAATGACTATCTAGTATCTTCTTAAAAATCTCCAGTAATGGAGCGCCCATGATTTCTGAAGGCAAGCTGTTCCACTGGTTAATTGTCCTCAGTGTTAAAAAGTTTCTCCTTAATTCCAGGTTGCTTGTCTCTTTGGTCAGTTTCCAATCATTGTTTCTTGTCCTGCCGTCATATATATGAAAAAGCAGGTTAAGCTTATCTTCAGATCCATCTGTTAACCATCTGTTGTTGTATTTAGTGTGTAGAAAGTCCACAGTTTCCAGTTTTCTTATAAAGCTGTCTAGTCCATTATCTCTATTCAAAGCAGTTAATTTCTCCTTCTCCGCTAATTCAATTTCAAAATCCATTCTTCAACAGTCAGCATCCCTTTTTCTTTCCAGTGTTTGGAAAGTACAATCCTCATAGCCATCACCATGTGAAGGCATATATATAACATATATATTTCTTAACTTTAATTGCTTTTTTGTTTTTTGCTTTTTCTTGGTTTTTCTTCTTTTCTTTCTGATTTATCTTTTATACTGTGGGGAAATTATATATGTATATCCATTTCCTCCTTGATTAATAAGTACGTAAGTAGGGGATTGGGCTAAATGACCCCTAAACTCCCATTTCTATGATTGTCTGGGGAACGCATGTGCACAACCATGCTCATGCACACATAAACACACACAATATAAGAATGAAAAACATGACCTGAATTTGAAGGCTCATGAATGAGGAATAACCTCATCATCAACAGTACATTTTTTTTCCTGATGAAAACAACTCCAGATGCTTATATTTATCTTTCTATGTTATCTTTTCTCCCATAAGGAAAGAGCATGTGGTAGGGGGCATATTTCAGCTGAGATGAAAGCATTGGCAATGAAAGTTTTGCTCTCAGGAAAGGTGGGGAGAAAGAAGGATTGCACGTAACTCAGCATCACATGTGGTTACGGATCATAAATCCTCCAAAAGCCTGAGCATTCAAATCAAACGCTCTGGTTCATCCAGCTAAATCTGTTTGCTGAACCATAAGGAAGAACCACATGTTGGGATTATGTGTTTTTTATTTTGTTTGGTTTTGTTTTTTGTTTACCTACCCACCTGCAAATGTATAGTAGAATTCTTGTTCTGAATTTATTTTAACTTAGTTGCCAGTGTTAGGGGTGAGAGAGGACCCTAGAACATCTTACAAAAGGTAGCAAACACAGTTATTTAATTACTGGGGTTTTTAATGCTTGGGAAGGATGCTAAAGAGATGCTAAAAGGTGGAGATGCCTCAAGGGAGCAGTTCTTTTGGAACTATAACCTTATGTGGACCATTTTTCCCAAACTTACTGCCTTTTGGATCAGGGGTTCCTGACCCCTGAGTCGCAGCTCAGTACCAAGCCATGTCCTATTTGCAACTGAGCCGTGTGAGTGATGGGCCAGAGTGCACACACTTGTGCAGCTCAACTTGCATGAGCATCAGGCTGGCATGAGTGCACACGTGAGCGCAGCTCAACTTGCACAAGTCAAGCATGTGCATGTGTGCCAGCCCACCATTCGCGCAAGTTAAGCTGTACACATGCACGCATGCATGCCAGCCTGCCGTTCACACAGTCCTGTTCCCTACCCCTTCTGCTGGGCCATCAAGATGCAAAGGTTGGGAACCGCTGTTTTAGATGGATTGGACTATAAAGTCTATTACCTCACTAGTGTTACAGGTAAAGAGGTATACATGACGGCCCACAGTCTGAAGAAAATCATTTAATGGAACTGATGCACCTGTAGCTTTCCACTAGACTAAAATTTCCAACTTTTTTCTCCATTCACTATGAAGACAGACTGCTGGGAGGCTCAGTTCAGCAACATCTGAATGGCCACAAACTCCCCATCTGTGGAGGCTAACAAAAGATTATGACTGCAAATAGTTGGATGAAGCAGTAGAAGTTAACAATAGAAAAACAAAGAACTAAGACTTTCAGTTCGTTGAAATAGAAGTATGGTTATGTTATGTTAGAGTTATTTTCTCTGTCAACTTAGAGTAGGAATGAGACAGGAGAGATTATTGTTAATATGAGATGGTGTGATTATATAGCAGTAATATGGGACAAGACAATTTGGAGATATGCATTATACCAAAATCTGTCTTGAACCAGGTCTGGCGCCAGTATCAAAAGAAAAAAAAAGATACCAAAATATTAAACATTCCATACAAATAGACCTCGACTTACAACCATTCATTTAGTGGCCATTCAAAATGACAATGGTGCTGAAAAAAGTGACTTATAATTTGTTTTTTTCACCCTTACAATCATTGCAATATCTCTATGGTCACATGATCAAAATTCAGAACCTGACAACTGACTCATATTTATGACAAGTGCAGTGTCCCGGAGTTCATGTGATCACCTTTTGTGACCTTTTGACAAGCAACGTCAATGGGGAAGCCAGATTCACTTTACAACTATATTACTAATTTAAAACTACAGTTATCCACTTAACAACTATGGCAAGGAAGGCCATAAAATGGGGCAAAGCTCACTTAACAACTGTCTTGCTTAGCAACAGAAGCAAATTGGGCTCAGTTGTGGTCATAAGTTAGGGACTAGTTGTATATATGTGAAAGTGCTTTGTAAAGTTTCTGTGTAGAAATGTTGCTTAATATTAAGTTCAAGAGCTCTACCAGGCTATCCATGTCCTTGGACTATCATTTTCCATTTATATCTTATGATGATGTAAGAAGTTCATTGATGTGGCTAATATAAATTTCCCCCCATAGGTTGTTTACAAAATGTTCCTTCATGCATGGGTAGAGAAAGCTCAACAATCACTCCAAGAGTTGCATATTAACATGTCTGAAACAATCCAGCTCCAAACTCTATTAGAAATGAATGCTGCAATCATCTTTGCAAGCAAGAAACAAGTTGAGTTTGAGTTTATCAAGAATGTACTTCAGAATCTAATTGACAGAAATAATTTGAAATGCAGGGTAGGCAATTATTGCCACAATAAAGCAAACAGAGCTTAGAGGCAAATAGGAACAAAAGATAGAATGGCCCAGGAAGAAAAAAAAAATGCCTGTAAAAATTATTGCTTGTTTGCAGCAGTCCCTGATTTCATTCAAATATTATACCTTTGAATAACCAATCAGTTGTATATTTTGATTTTTAAAAAGGACACTTTAATTAAAATATTCTTTAATCTTCACAAGGGTTGCAAATTTAAAGGGTTTCTAAGCATATGTAAGATGAAATCCTTCTTTCAGATGCAAGCTGAATGGAGAATAGCCACAATATGATTAAAACTCAGCATGTATAAGGGCAGAGTAAAGAAACAATCTACTTCACAAAACATTGTGACTGTGATGTACTATTTATTTACATCTCTATATAAACTAGACATGAAATAATAAGCAAGACCCTCAATAATCAATCTGGTGTCGATATTTTTATAAACTCCACACATTTGATCGCCATTAACATAAACCTAGATTCCTTGCCATACCAGACTGTATTGATATATTTATTTGTCTGTTTATTCTCTTAGGTTAAATAAATCTAAATGCCTTGAGATTCCTTTGGAAGGATAATCTCTCTAATTTGCCTTCTAGGAAATTAATGTTCTACAACTCATTATGCCTACCTGCAACCATTTTGTAAGAACACAATTTTGATGGCCCTCTGGATTGCAGATGTGCCCATTAGTCTCTAAACACTTTGCTTTCTCATCCCGCATAATATTAGCATCCTCTAAATTTAGTTCCCATTAAATTTATGTGGGGAGATCTTAATATCACTGAGAGCTGAATCAGTTTTCTTGTTCTTCTGGTCTCTAGTTTGCACTACACACGTAGATCTCTCTCACTTCTTCCTTTAATTTGTGGTCTCTAGAGTGCCAGATGTGGAAAACAAAGAATGAGCCCAACTGAGTATGGGGAACAGCCTTTCTTAGGGATAATTTCATGGCTATAAGGGCAGCAAAGTGTAACTATTTTCCCACCATTCTCCTATCTACAAAGAGCCAGATGGCAACTCTGTCTAGGAGGTTTCTCAACTTTGGCAACTTGTGGATGTGTGGACTTCAACTCATAACTAGCTAGACAATTCTGAGAATTGAAATCCACATATTTTCAAGCTGGCAAAGATGAGAAATAGTGATCTAAGATGTCCCATTCCCTTCCAAATAAGGAGGGAATACGGAAACAGTTACAGAGCCACTATGAAGATTATTCTATGCATCTGTCAGATAAAGTCCCTCAGGTTGTTTGGAACTGAACTCTAACTATACATATCCTACAGAATTGCCTCAGAGGTCTGCCTCACTGGCTATCTAACATCTACATGAAGCTGCTGGATGAGATTGGTAATTATTATGGGGTTAGGTATCATCAGTATACATCTCTCATATATAATGCATCAGGTATACATCTCTGTCCCAGTTTGACCAAATAATGGTGCCAAAGATGTTTCTCCATATGTAGGATCTGGGTAAGGTTTCAGCTCAACCCTGGCAAGACTAAGTGACTATGGGTTTTGAGACATCCCCCTCTTTTGATCTGGAAGCTTTCCATCTTCAGCTCTGAATGGGGTTGCACACACACATACCCAAACAGCATCAGATCATAATTATGGAGTCCTTTTGTGTTCACAGCTCATGCTTGAAGAGCAGGTAGCAAGCAAAGATAGTTGGGCTTTTCACAAGTTTATCTCAAACCCCAATTGTACTAATTTCTTGACTGGAGCTCCTATTTACAGTAATTCATGCTTCAGGCAACTCCCACTGAGATTTGATTACTGTATTGTGTCCTATGTGGGTCTGCCCTTGAAGCTTCAGCTTATCCAGAATGAAGTACTATGAACATAAGGGAAAAAATGATGAATATATTTTTCAAAAAATCTGGAAGCCTTATTTGGACTTTTTGCTTAAAGAAGAAAGACTGAACTGATGATTCATGGATTTTGGATTTATAAAGAGATAACGAGGAATGGAAAAAGTAAGATAGCAATTACTCAATAGAAAGAAAGGAGGAAATCAAAATTATATGTTTTTTAACTTCTTTTTCTTATTTCTCTTTTTTTCTTCTTTTTCTATTTATTCCTTATGTTTTATTGTATTGTAAAATTCTAATGAAACATTAAATTAAAAAAAACAGAATTAAGTGGTTCAGACAATTGGGTATTTCACAATGTGTCAAATAACACTGTTTGGTTAAGCAAAGTGTAGTTCTGCATTAGTCCAATATAAATAATGTAGTATAAAATATAACGTTCTGTAAAGAAAAGATCAGGAAGATTGGATCAAGTTTCTGACAGAACAGGGAAAGGGGCGAAAATAATTCCTAGTGCCCTGAAAGTGAAAAAGCTCACAAAGGTAAGGAGAGATCTAATAATGCCTAGATAACTGCAAGTTCTCTATCACAGTTTTAAGGTAGTCACCTCATATCTTAATTACAGTTATACAGCACCTTAAATGCAGGTCTGGGAAATAACTCATTAACTAATATTAGTCAATCTCCTGTTTCTTGGTTTTACTCCGCCATCATTTGCCCACAGTGTGCCATGTTGGACTGCCCTACTAATACTGGCTGTGTGGATGGCTTGAATGTTCAGAAGACATAATGGATATGATGATTATTACAAAAGAATTAGATCTCCAAACACATCTGAATGGAGGAAATTGCCACACTGCCAATTCAAAGAAACTAAGCTAAGTAGGGTTGTGTGTATATGTGTGTGTGTTTGTGTATTCTTTCCTCAGAGACAATCCTTAGCCATTTAGAAAAGTGATTACTCAATTTTGCTAAACTCATCCTTCCCAAAATTGTTGTTGTTAGTTGCGAAGTCGTGTCCAACCCATCGCGACCCCATGAACAACGTTCCTCCAGGCCTTCCTGTCCTCTACCATCTTTTGGAGTCCATTTAAGCTCACACCTACTGCTACAGTGACTCCATCTAGCCACCTCATTCTCTGTCATCTCATTCTTCTATTGCCCTCCATCTTTCCCAGCATCAGGCTCTTCTCCAGTGAGTCCTTGCTTCTCATTAGGTGGCCAAAGTACTTGAGTTTCAACTTCAGGATCTGGCCTTCTAAAGAGCAGTCAGGGTTGATCTCCTCTAGGAGACAAATAATTACTAGACCATTCAATTAAAAACGCTTTCTGCATATTTCAAAATGAATGCTCATCCGTAGTTAGCAGACCACTTTATTTAGCCCACAGAGGACAGCAATTTAAAACAAAGCAGGAACATTGGCACAAACTGTTTAGGAGATAGCCACTGATCAGTAATTTCATTTTAAAAGGCCCCATGGTTGCCATTCACAGCAATGTTGATTCTTTCTTTAATAATATATACAATAAAATATTAATAGTGGCAAGGTGGTTTTCCTTTTGCAGCAGAAAAAAAGGCTTTATCTTTCTCATCACAAAAGGGTGAAGCCTTTCTCTAAAATCAGAAAAATGGTTTCTTTCATGTAATACACTGCACATTATACTCATATATTTTGTATGTTGTTATCAACATTTAATCATCTCTTGAAATCCAGATGTATTGAACGATGATCCTAAAATAATTCCTAGCCAGAAATGCCAATAGTAACATTAACTGGAGATTGTTTAGAAGATAACAGGTCAAATGGTTATTTTATAAGTTGTATATACATGTCAGAGCTTGCTGAATACAATATCATTCTGAGTAAATATTTGAATAAAAACATCATTCATAAGAATTCACACTTATGAAAGACTTTATCATGATTAAACTCCATGCAGAATCACAGATCAAGAAAATTTAGCTTTTTTTACTTCCAACCACAGAATGGATTATTTGTATAATCTATTTATTTGTTACTGTACAGTACATCCTGCTTTTATGAGAACTACATTACTTCTAATTTAAGGATCCAAATCAGAACCATCTCCTTCAATCTAAATGCAGTCCTTTAAAACCATGAAAGTACACAAGCTTTTATCTAATCATTTGCTGCCTTTCTCTCATTCCTATTACCTCTTCTAAAGCAGCTCTAAAACCACAACGTACTCATACTATTATAACAATAACATTTCAACATAACTCATCTGAAGCATCAGCAGAATGAGAGAGTCTTAATTCCTTCAAAAGGTGACTGGAATAAAACAGAAATTAAAATTGCTTTAATCAGCTGAGGAAGAAAATTCTACCACTCCCTGGCACCAACACCTTCAGTTGGTCTTGAAATGGATAGGGAGAGGAAACTAATGTGCTTAGTTTAGAAGGAATGGAAACTAAAAAGACAAGTATGTGGCAAAAGTGTAAAGGTAGTAGTCCTCCACTTATAACCATAATGAAGCCTGCCCATTACAGACGTAAGTCATGATGTTCATAAAGCATGGCCAACTTAATGTTATGATTTTTTTTCATGGCAGTCATTAAGCAAACGCCACAGTCATAAAACGACTGTTGCAACCGTTAAGCAAATGCCACTGTCATTAAATGAACCAACTGTTTACTATGGGCTGGTTGCCAAAACCCAGAACTAAATACCAGTTTTCAGCAAAAACTTCATTAAATGCAGTCATGAGACACAGGATGTTGCAAATGTCCGTAAATTCTGGCCTTTGAGTACCTGAAATGTGGCCACATGGTGATGGAAGGGCACCTGTCAAAACTTTGGCACCAGGTTGTAAATACCCTGAGATCTGTCATATCTTCAAACAGATGCTGACCAGACTGATCATAAGTCAAGGACTACCCGTATTCTCATTTCTTCCCTCCTGAATAGATTATTTCGGCTCTATGCCCTTCCACCGCTAGTGCAGAATATTAGCAATGTTAATCTTAATTTCCTTAATTTCCTTCCTGGTTTCAACTTGCCATCCAGAAATTCTCTAATAATGCAGTCCTTGAGAATTAGGCCCAATGGTGGGATTCAGCCAGTTCACACCACGTCAGCAAAACCGGTAGTTAATTTTTTGTTGCCCAGGCCCAGAATGGACTTCCGGAAGTGGCATCCACACAGAGAACTGGTTGTTCACATATTTGAATCCCACCACTGGTTAGGTCATGTTTGAATGGAAGTGGCAGCCTCTTATAATGTTAATTGGATTCCAAGGGCACTAAATGGATTGTATTCTAAGCTAAGGATGCAAAGGACAAATGAATAGATAAGTTTTCTAACTTTTTTATAGTTGGCATAACAATCCATTAAGAAGCAATGGCAACACAAATGGCCATTTTTGCCTGTTGTTTATGATAAAGCGGTTTCTGATAAACCACTTGCAGGCACATTCGATAAGATGCAAAGGTTTTCTAATAAAAAGTACATCCTGTTTTTGCTTGCAGGAAAAACAGAGACCACCACTCAGCTTATTAGCCATATCATCAAGCTGGAGATATGTCCATAAAAGGGAAAGAAGATGGAAAGAAGCTTACAGATCCTTCCTCCTTTCTCTTCTTTCCCCTCCAAAAGATGTTGCTCACATTGACAACCATAACAAATTCTTTGTGATGAACAGAGGGTTTTGTTTCTTTCTTTTTAATTTTTTTTTAACTCAAATAGAAAACCACTGAAGCAATCCATTTAAGACTTCTTTTCATTGCTTATTTCACTGCTGAAAAATGTTAACTTGCCCAAACTTAGCATAAACACATTTTCCTCTCAAAGGCAAAAAATAATAATAACCTAAAAACAACATTGCCTTCTCTCTCATTTTCAAACACATATTCATACACATAATAATTAGCCCTACAATGTGAAGGACAAAACAATATTTGATTGACTGACTGGATGTTAAATATAGAGACTGCCTGATACCATCATAACTCTGGGCAGCATACAACACGAAACAATACAAAACAATATAATATAAAAAATAAATGAGTAAAAGAGTACTTGAGCAAATACAGTAAACTACAAGGAGTTTACCACTTACTCTGGCCAGTCTGGAGAAACAGCCAGGTTTCAAGGGCTCATTCGAACAAGGCCTTGAGCAGAGTGCTGGCCTAGTGGTGAAGACACTCACCTCCCACTTGGAAGCATAAGAATTCAATCTTAGGTAGCAGTAAATGTTTCTCTCCTGGGGTGCAAAAAAAAAAATCTGCTGTGAACTCCGTGTGATGTCACGAAGGACATCCAACCAGTAAATACTCAGCTCCACCCAGTCATCCTGACCCTACCCTGAATTAAGGGATTACAAGGTCGTAAAAAGGGAGTTTTGAATAAGGTCAGACTGGGAGCAACCTTTTGAAGCCATTATGGCAGGCATAATGGGAAGGTCCATTTCCTGGGTCAGATGACACTGTTAATTGATGGGACCTGGAACAAGGCAAACATGTCAAAGCAAGAACATCCAATGTTAGCAGCCACGTTGATTAATATAGGATGGGCAGAAACCACAGAGCACAGGGCTTCCAATAAGCAGGCCTGATAACACAAAGGACTTTATAAGTGATAACTAGTACCTTAAATTTTCCTTGCTCACAGTTTTAAGGTGAAGGCTCTGTCACTAAAGTTTTTAACTCTCTTTACTATAATGTGCCATTGAATTAAAAACAACTTTCCAGTGATCTCAGTTGAACTGAATGCATATGTTGGAAAGGATAGTGTAGAAAGAGAAATCTTCATCAGGGTCCAGTCCAAGCTGGGAATAAACAAACATGGAGACTGCTTTAGAAAGAAGTTTGTAGTTTATTGAAGAGGAGAGCCAGACAGAAAGATGGCTCTGGAAAAAACAGTTGACGACATGGAGCAGAGTGGTGGGCTTTTATACCTTCTGGGGCTCTTAAGGTTGTTTCCTGTTCCTGTCTGGGGCTTTATATTTCCTATGTCATGTACTTTGACCTCAGTCTGAGTGTGCCCTTTTGGTATTGGTGGGTCAATCCTATTATGTCCTGTCTTAAAATTTGGGTGGGGTATGTAGATTTTTAAGGGTCTTTGTTTTTGTGATCTCTTCAGTTTCTAGCTGGAAGATTGCAACCTTTCTGAATGGATTATTACAGCTGCATTTCTAAAAGCTGGTTTCTGCTGAGTTGTCTGTATGGGGAGGGAGAAGTTCCTGCCTTTTTAAAGATCTTCTCCATTATTCCTTTGGGGAAAATATATTCTGCCTTTTAATATTCCCAAAAACACTCCCCTCTGGGGAGGGAGTGACTTCCCACAATACATAAGTGCATTTTTATTAATTGTCATTTATCATCATCCACCCTTCATTAAAATTCATTATAATCCTGACCATCTCAAGGGGGCATAGGAAATAAAATGAAAAACTATGAGAGTCTCTAAAACCCACATCAAAACAACTTAAAATTGCAGAAGGCAGGTAGGCAGGCACCATGTTAAAACCAGGACAGTAAAAACAACCGTGAAATGTTCAGCAAACTAGAGTCAATTAAATATTAAACAGATTTTCAGCCAGTGCTGTATATTATGTTGTGTTTTCTATTTTCCTGAGCAGTAGGGATTCTAGAGCAGCTGTGCTGATTATTTGTATGTGTATGAGGAGAGAAGGTGCTGGGGGTCTATATAGAGAAGAGGTACTGCTTTTTGTTGCATCATAAGGACCTTCCTTCTTAAGTTAGGAGTTAAAATAGTGTAAACAGAATTTCCATGTTCCCAGATATTATGTTTAAAATTGGCCTCAATCTTGCTTTGTTTTTTGTTTGATTCCAGTAGACTTTTGTAGAATTTCTGCAAAATGGTAATTGCTTTTATAATGTTATTATATTCAAGCTGTATCCAATAGTAAGCTACTGCCACAGCTCTCTTCACCTGGAAGTTCTCTGACTATCTCTCCAAATCTGGAATAGCTAGGTTATTTGGCTGCAGGTATAAAGAGAAACCATCTACAAAATATTTCATAAATGCTTTACAAGAGCGTCTTATTTATAGCTTCTCTTTCTATTCATGCAGCCTTTCAGGGTTAACTAACTAACTACTAGGCTATGCATTTCTGCTCAGACGTGAACCTCACTGTGTTCAACAGGATTCACTGCTGTGAGTTGGAATGTAGCCTAAATGAATAAAGGATTAATTGAGTATTCTCTGCTGGTCCCATGTGCTTATGAAATTTATGATTCTTTTCCATCTGCTAGATCCAGAAACTGCATTCAATTGGACACATTCTTAAGATTATTTATTTATTTATCAAGTTTATACAGCTGTCCATCTTACAAGAAGTGACCCTGGGCCACGTACAAAATAAAGTAAAACAACAAATCTATAGAAACAATCACTAGTAAAATATAAAGCAATTATTATTAAAAATTAAAAGATACAAACGATACAGCACACAGAGACAGTGAATCAATTAACCACAATAGTGGATCCATTTTAGAATGCCATTGGTTCCCTGGGATTCCCAGGCCTGATAACCTAGCCAGGTCTTGAGGGACTTCCAGAACATTAGCAGGCATGGGAGGAAGATCTACCATAAGGCAGACAACACAGCACAGGAGACCCACCTCCTGATACTAATCAAATGTAAGTCCCTAGCAGATGGTACCCACAGCAAGCTTTCTTTGCCAAATGTAATGGGAAGGGCTGAAGTAATTAGGGAGATATGGTCCCTCAGATAACCTAGCCCCATGCTATAAAGGGTATTCAAGTTAAAAAATACCACCATGAATTGGACCAGGATGCAAACTGATAGCCATAGAGCACAGTTGACATGTGCTGTTCTGAGAAGACACATAACTGTCATTGCATTCTGCACCATTTGAAGCTTCCAGAAGCTTCTAGGGCAGCCTTATGTAGCATGCATTGGTGTTATGTCCTGAGCCTGTGCAAGCAGGCTCGGGGCATTGCAAACGGTTCCGGCAGGTGCAGGCTGCCCGGGACCAGACAGGCTGTCGCCAGTACTTGTGCGCATGTGCAAGTGCTGGCACACCAAAAGTTGCCGTTTTACCCGGGGATGGCCTATATAAGAGGCCAGGAGTTTTGGGCGTTGTCGGCGTCTTCTAACTGTAAGCTGAACACATGAATAAAGAAGTTTCCTGAGAACTACAACTGCTTCTCGTGTCTTGCCATTTCGCGAAGGATTCAACACTGGCGACGAAGGTGGGATTGCCTTACATCAACAAAAAGGTGTAAGTTTACCCGAGTGAGTCCTGAGCGGCAGGAATGGCGTTGACTCGGCAGCTACCCGCCAATCCAGCATGCATTCGGGGGTAGGCTGGCTGATAGACCCTTCCTGATACAAAAATGGCAAAGATTGGAAGGCTTTCGGAATTCGACGTCTCACATCCAGAGAGGTGGGAGTCCTACGCAGCCAGGGTGGAAAACTACCTCAAGTGAACCAAGTGAGGGAAGAAAGTTTGAAGGCTGCCACCTGCTGTGCGTTTGCGGTCAAGACGCATTCGAAATCGCTGAGAACCTTGCAACACCTGTTCCTTTAGACTCTGTCAGCTACGCAGATCTAAAAAAGCTACTGAAGGAGCACTTCCAGCCTAAGATGTCCGTCATCGCGTGGCACCACACCTTCGAGCAGAGGGATCAACGACCCGGAGAATCGGCCAAGGAGTACATCGCCGGATTAAGGAAAGCCGCCAAACATTGCGAGTTCACGGACCTCGAAGAACGACTGAGGGACAGATTCGTATGCGTGCTAAGGCATCGTGAGTTACAACAGAGACTTTTTGCTAAGGAGGACTTGTCTTTCCAAGATGCCTTGAGAGAGGTCACCGCAGAGGAAGCAGCGGGCGGCGCCATCAAGAACATGCGGCCGATCAGGAACAGTCCAGATGCTGCATCCGTGCACCAGGAAGAAGTCCAAAGAAACTCTGAGGAGGATCCGGATGGGAAGGTCGACCGTCTTCACCCCACAAAGGAAGGGAAACAAAAAGGAAGCTCTTCAGCTCTCCCCAAGTGCATCGGCTGTGGAGGTCGCCACAGGAGAACCGACTGCAAGTTCCGCTCCGCGATCTGCAGGGCGTGCGGAAAACAAGGACACATTGCAGCTGTGTGCCTGGGCTGTCTGAAGGTACAACCTCAGGAAGAATTGCGCCTGAAAGGTACCAGGGTCCCCAGCCAGAATAGGGTGGGGTTTTGCGCTTCGCGAAGAAGCATCTATAGGACAGGCACACACAAGCCAATTAAGAAAAAGCTGTCACTTAAGGTGAAGCTACAAGGGGTTCCATTAACTATGGAACTGGACACGGGGTCTGCCCTTTCAATCATTTCCATGCAAACATTTAGGAAGATTTGTTCCGGTAGTGGAACTCAGGCCAAGCTGAGGCCTTCTGACATTGTGTTTACAGACTTTCAAAACTCCAGAGTGTGGGTTAAGGGGGAGGCCACCCTTAACGTACAGTATAAGGATTTTGAAGGCCCACTAGACCTATTAGTAGTAGGGGGTGAACGAACGAGTCTCATAGGACTCGATTGGTTTGAGGCCTTGGGAATACACGTCACAGGGCTCAACAGCCTACAAACACTCGACCTACAGGAAGTCTGCAAAGAATTTGCAGATGTTTTCAGCCCCCAGCTGGGCACATTCAAAGGACCTCCTGTGTCCTTAAAGCTAGACCCCACTGTCACTCCCATTAGAATTAAAGCAAGAAGGGTCCCTTTTGCTTTAAAGACTAAAATTGACACTGAGTTGGATAAACTGATCCAACAAGGAATTCTGGAACCTGTTGACTCCAGTCCCTGGGAAACCCCCATTGTCACGCCTCTCAAGGCAAATGGGGACATTCGCATCTGTGCTGATTACAAATGCACTCTGAATAAGGCATTGCAGCAACATGCCTATCCTGTTCCTGTGGTCAGTCATATTCTGGCCTCCCTCAAGGGGGGGCGCATTTTTGCAAAGCTTGACCTAGCTCAAGCATATCAACAGCTGCCTGTTGATGATGATGCTGCTATAGCTCACACAATTGTGACCCACAGAGGGGTTTTCAAGGTAAAGAGACTTCAATTTGGAGTAAATGTCGCTCCTGGGATTTTCCAAAGCGTAATGGAAAACACATTACGGGGTATACTAGGGGTTTGCCCCTATTTTGATGATGTCTTAATTGCAGGAGACTCCACACACATTCTAGCTGAAAGGCTAAGGGCTGTCCTGTTAAGGTTCAGGAAAACGGGACTCAAACTTAAGAAGGACAAATGTAAAATTGGGGTACCTTCCACAGAGTTTCTGGGGTTCAAAATTGATGCTGCTGGGATTCACCCTGCTGAATCCAAACTAAAAGCCATTATGCAAGCCCCTAGGCCAAAGTCAAAGGCCGAACTACAGGCTTTCCTGGGCCTTCTGAATTTTTACAATTCCTTTCTCCCACATAAGGCTAATGTAGCTGAGCCTCTTCACAGGCTATTAGATAAACAGCCAGTGTGGCAGTGGTCACAAACACATGAGGCAAGTTTCAATGAGGTCAAGGCCTTGCTCACTTCTAACAGTGTACTTGCACACTTCAATGAGTCCCTTCCTGTGTGCATCGCTTGTGATGCTTCCCCTTATGGGGTAGGAGCTGTACTGAGCCACCTCAGGGCTGATGGAACTCAGGTTCCTGTTGCATATTACTCCAGGACATTGTCTTCAGCTGAGCGCAACTATGCTCAAATAGACAGGGAGGCCTTAGCTGTTGTTGCTGGAATTAAAAAATTCCATGATTTTTTATATGGTAGGCATTTCACGGTCTTCACTGACCATAAGCCTTTGCTGGGACTGTTTACCACACGTAAACAAACCCCCCAAATCATCTCCCCCAGGATGCTCAGGTGGTCTATCTTTTTGTCTGCATATGATTTTTCCCTACTTCACAAGCCTGGGAAGGAAATGGACCATGCTGATGGCCTCAGTAGATTACCCCTGCCGGTAATAGAAGCTGACCCTGCGCCAGCTATCAATATTCTCTCTATCCAAGCCTTGCCCGAGTCTCCCCTGAATGCCAGGGATGTAGCCGCTGAATCGGGCACAGATCACACACTTTCACGTGTCCTTTCTTGGGTTTTGTCTGGATGGCCTGAGCACTGTCCTAGTCCTAAGTTTCAGAGTTTCTGGTCTAAAAGGAACGAGTTGTCCACCTCTCAGGGTTGTCTGCTTTGGGGAAGCAGATTTGTCATTCCCTCCTCAATGAGGACTAGGGTCTTAGGTTCCCTCCACAAGGGTCATCCTGGCATTGTACAAATGAAGGCTCTTGCGTGCAACCACTTGTGGTGGCCTGGCCTAGACAAAGACATTGAAGCTAAGGTGCATGCATGCCACCTTTGTCAACGCTCATGCCTTGAAATGCCCCAAGCTCCTGTGCATAGATGGGAGGAAACACAATCTCCATGGTCTAGGGTGCACATTGACTATGCTGGGCCCTTTCAGGGTCAATTCTTCTTGGTCCTCGTTGACAGCCATTCGAAATGGCTTGAGGTTGTACCTGTCTCATCCACCACTGCTGCAAAGACTATTCAGGTACTGAGAGGGATTTTTGCTGCACACGGGCTCCCAGACGTCATTGTGTCTGACAACGGCCCTCAATTCACTTCCTCCGAATTCCAAGCTTTCTTGCAGGCTAACATGATTCGTCATGCCACCTCTGTACCCTTCCACCCATCCACCAATGGTATGGCTGAACGCATGGTGCGCATCACCAAGGACGCCTTGAAGAAACTCACCTACGGAGACTGGCATCACAGGTTGGCTGACTTCCTCCTTTCTTATCGCACCACACCGTCCACTTCTACAGGGAGAAGCCCAGCTGAACTTCGTTGGGGGTGCAAACTGACTACCAAGCTTGACCGGTTGCATCCGGACAGACTGCCTCCTTCTGTCTCACACCCCAGGGCACCTAGGCAACTTCTTGTGGGTGCCCCGGTTTGGACTCGTAATTACAGGCCTGGTCATACATGGGTCCCCGCATCCATATCCAGGGTCACAGGTCCTCTATCCTACGAGGTATCCCTGGACAACGGTCATGTCCTGCGTCGGCACATTGACCAACTTCGCCCTAGACGGGACCTTCCCGCTGAGACTCCTGGGTTTTTTCCAGGGGGGAGGGGGAGCCTTTTGGGCAAAGGGAGGGGCATGGAATGATGCCCATTATCAATGGGAAAGCCACAATCAGCCCATCCCGAGATTCCGCAATTGCTCCCAACAGGAAGTCATGGAGCCCAACTAGAACCCAGGCATCAATGCCTACTCCAGCCAGGGAGTCACCCCGGGGGCATGATCACTTCTCACCCGCATCACTCAGTATTCCAGTCAGAGAGAATACCCGGGAGAATCCCAACAATCCATTCCCTGCAAGAGAGCTGGCACACACTCCTCCTAGTTGGCCTGACTTCAACCCTATCCCTAGAAGGGGGCAAACACACAGGGAGGTGGTCGAGGAACCAAATCCCGACTACAACACCTCTGACTCCACTCAGGGGACAACTGAGTTTTGGGACAGTACTGAAACCCACACAAGCCCGGACACAGAACGGGATTCAGGGGACAGACAGCCTCCTGACAGGTCTTGGACGAACCTAGGAGGTTCTACAGAAACGCCCAACCGTGACAGTCACTTAGAAGGGCCAGAGAGCCTACAGCTAGGCGGGACAACCAGGTCACATAGTGAAAGAAGCCCTGGCCTGACGAACCCAATGGGCAAGCAAGCAGGCCAGGCATTGGAGCACAGTCTTTGGGAATCACCAAGGCAAAACAAGGGGGACAGGCACGCATCACCCCTCAATCAGAGGGTACTTGGCAAGCACCCTGAACTTAGGAGGTCACAGAGAGCAAGTAAATCTCCTAAGTATTTGGAGGATTTTGTAAACCCTCTTGGCCAAACAGAACTAGTAGAAAAGTAGAGCACTGAGGCTGATGGAAGACCAGGAATACCTGGTATTGGGGAGCATGGCACTACACTACAGAAATGAGTTATGTGTTATTATGGTATAAGAAATGGTTTTAGCCCGGGGGGAAGGGGTGTTATGTCCTGAGCCTGTGCAAGCAGGCTCGGGGCATTGCAAACGGTTCCGGCAGGTGCAGGCTGCCCGGGACCAGACAGGCTGTCGCCAGTACTTGTGCGCATGCACAAGTGCTGGCGCGCCAAAAGTTGCAGTTTTACCCGGGGATGGCCTATATAAGAGGCCAGAAGTTTTGGGCGTTGTCGGCGTCTTCTAACTGTAAGCTGAACACATGAATAAAGAAGTTTCCTGAGAACTACAACTGCTTCTCGTGTCTTGCCATTTCGCGAAGGACTCAACAATTATAGTAGTCCAATCTCATGAGTGACCCTGAGCAGAGCCTCCCAATCCAGAATAAGCATAATTCGGATAAAAGGCAAAGCTATGCAAAGCCCCCCACCCAGCATGTCTGACACTTGTTCTTAAAGCAAGATTATGAGTCTAGGAGGAACTCCAGATTACATACCGGGTCTGTCTAAGGCGGTGTAACCCCATCCAGCACCAAAGATGGGATAGTCTTAGAATTAGCAGAGCCCAAAACCCAAAGCCATTAAGTCTTGCCAGGGTTCAGCTGAAGCCTGTTGTTCTCCTGGAAAGTATAATAGAGCCAACATACCTAGTTGTCCCTACTGAACAGATTATGATCATATAGTTTTGCTTTGTTTTATTTTGAATCTTACATCTGGCTTGGAGGTGTAGGAAAACAGCACTGCCCCCCACCCCGAAAAAGAAATATTTTGGGGGATATTAAAAAAAAGTAGAATATATTTCCCCGAAGGAATTGTGGGAGATCACCCACCCAGAGAAGGAAATATTTTGGGGAATATTTAAAAAAGGCAGAATATTATATTTTCCCAAAGCAGGCCCAGTTTTTCTTAATAACTCCAAGCAGAAACTAGGAACAGGCCAGGTCTGTAGAAATGCAGATTTGATAACATTCAGAAGGTCTGAGACACCATTCATGAGCAAATACTGCCTGCAGAAACTCATTCATGATAGAATTTTTTGAAATCCCTTGCAGCAAAACTGACAGCTAACAATAGCAGAGTGATAGAATTAGAATCAGCAACTCAACTCACTCAAAAAAATCCAACACAGGAAATAAGCCATCAGCCACAGCCACAGAGAAGCAGGACCTTTAGGACATAATAGGATTAACCCACCACTATTAGAATACCAAAAAGGACACACTCAAAAGCTCAGGTCAAAGTTCATGCCACAGGAATATCTCCAAACATGGAAACAGGAAACAACTCCAACACAAAAGCCCAAGAAGGTATAAAAACCCACCATACCCAACAACAGGTGTTCAGCTTTCTCAGAGCCACATTTCTGTCTGGTTCTGCTCTTCAATAAACTACAACCTTCTTTCCAAAGCAGTCTCCATTTTGTTTATACCCGGCTTGGATTGGACCCTGATGAAGATTTTTCTTTCAACAGAATAATGGAGAAAATCTTAAAAGGCAGAAACGTCTCCCTCTCCTCCAGCCAGAAACTCAGCAAGCCAGCTCCGTAGAAATGCAGATTTGATAATCCCATTCAGAAAGACTGAGGCCCCATTCATGAGCTAATGCTAGCAGGCATTAACCCACCACCATCAGAATACAAAAAGGACACGCTCAAAAGCTCAGGTCAAAGTTCATGCCACAGGAATATCTCCAAACACAAAAGCCCAAGAAGGTATAAAAACCCACCACTCCCAGCAACATGTAATCAGCTGCTCCAGAGCCACATGTCTTGTTTCTACAACCTTCTTTCTAGAGCAATCTCCATTTTGTTTATTCCTGACTTGGACTGGACCCTGATGAAGATTTTTCTTTCAACAGAGGTTAGAATACTTCAAAAATATATTTCTCATCTGAAGTGTGCATGCAAGTAATTGTTGTATTTCAATTATTCAAGCAAAAAGACCGGATGGCTCAAGCTGAAGAGGTGCTCCCATCAAAGCTCAAAATCTGCCTCTGATCTTGAGACTGGCAAATAGCCACTAGGATTAAAATCTCCTTCTAAAGCTACCTGAAATGCTGCATCATGTGGAGAAAAATTCTGCCTGTTTTAGAATGGGTCTTTTGTGTATAGCCAGAGACAACACTGTGGACCAATAACAGCTAAGAAATGAACTCCATTAAAACAATAGGGCCTACTATCCTCTGAAAAATTAAGCACAATTTTAACTCTTAGATCAATCTTCTGCTAAATTAATAAAAAGGCAAAGAAAAATGGGCTTTCAAAAATAAGAACTATTCAAGTAAACTTTCTCAAATTAACATGGGATTTATTGGCTTTGGTGCACCTTATGCCTGGCAAACATGAACATGTCTTATCAGCTCTTATATTATCACAAATAGCTCTGTGCTGAGAACATGCCAGGAAGAGATTAATATATCTATAACAACATATCATACAGATGAGATAGTTGTAATTTAATGTTGTTTTTATCCCCAAACGAGATTTAGTGGCTAAACCGCAACAATTAGCAGTTCCTGCTCTAAACTGATTATGTCTAAATTGTTATAGCTACAGGGCAAGTGAAGCACATGGCAACAGAAAGCAGAAAGCTGGGCCAACAAATGGGAGAATTAGTAGCTGGTTATGGATGCCTTATCCACACAGCTCAGTTTACTGCCATAATGACGAAGGAAATGTTCTTGAAGTGTGCATGCCCACCAGTATTTCAACATTACATAATTTTATTGGGGAGGGAGATGCAATAGAAGCAAGTCTTCCAACAGCTAGGGGGCAGCAGCTGACCAACTTTTTCTTTACATAATTGCAATGGACAAGGTTTCTTCCTTCCTATTCTTACGAAACAACCCACAAGCTTTTAACTCAGAAATAGAGTTCCACAACATGGCATGGCATCATAGAGATGATCATAGAGACATCCATAAAGGGATGTCAAAAAAGGGAAAATACCGGCCACACAACTAAACCTTACCTCTTTGTAATATGCAACACACACAGGCTTTAATTGCATGGTCACATCTGCTGTCTTGACTTTTTTGACACCCGCCCTCCTCATTCCCCCCATGATTGCCTGTGACTGCTGCTTTAAGTTTATATCTGTAGTAGTTATCCATACAGAGACAAACAGACAGACAGACAGACAGACAAAGACAGAGACAGACAGAAAGAGAGATCATCTGTATCTAGATATAAATATAAATATAGATATATAAAATATTTAAACTTAAATAATTAAATCATTTTGAATAATGTGTCCTATGTCCTCTTCTGTGTCCAGTTTTTGCTGGTTGGAAAGTGAAAACCTTATCACCTGAAACCCTGGATATTCTCATTCAAAGCGCGACTGACTGGAGATTCTGATACAATCATTCCTATACTAATTCAGTCAGACAGATCTGCAAATCTTGGGGGGGAGGGTGTTCAAAAATTCACAATTTCTTTCTTTCTTTCTTTCTTTCCTTATTTATTCATTTATCCTTTTATTTATCTGTTTATCTATCTATAGTTATATATCTATTTCTATCCTATCCTATCTATCTATCTATCTATCTATCCATCTACTTCTATCTATCTATCTATCTATCTATCTATCTATCTATCTATCTATCTATCTATCTATCTTTATCGGAATAACTTCTCTGCAGCTGCTTCCTAGAAACTAAGAATGAATTGCTGTAGGCTGCTTTTCATACCGAGAATAAAATCCTTCATTGTAAAATCTCCCCCACAGACATTAAAGAAATGCAGCTTATATTAATTGTCCCTCCCCATCGCCCAGGTAATGATCAGTAAAGTGGGAGACAGTGTGATGTAGTAGTTCTGTGGTCAACTAGGAGCTCCAGGTTCTAGTCCAGTCTCACCCACAGAATTTGGGTGACTTGGGACATCCCCCTCTTTCAGCCCAAGCTACCCAGCAGGGTCACAGAGGCATGGGAAAGGAGGAGGAGGGAGGAGGAGGGAGCACCATATATGTCACCATGAGCTCCTCTACAAAAAGCAGGATACAAATTTAACAATAAAGAAAAATTAATGAATAAATGGTCACAGTATCCCACCAAGGGACAAGAGACTGTGTACTATGAGATCATTTAAGAAGACAATGTCAGCACAGTAGTAGCAAAATAATAATAATAATAATAATAATAATAATAATAATAATAATAAGCCACCCCTCGTGGCAACGAGGCTCAAATATATTGAATTTTTAAAACTATGTACAGTACGTCTGTCCATGACCAAGGCATTGTATGCATGCAGAACACACGTAGCAATGCGGTTTCTTATTCTTTTGTACCTTCCCATGTTCCTGCATCACCTAAACCTGCCCCACTGAGAACAGATTAAGTAACTTGGATCATTGTGTGGCACAACTGCACCCATTCCTGGATCAGGAGGGTTCACAGTCACTCTTGCCCTAGTCACCTCTAGCTTGGACCACCACAATGTGCTGAACAGGGGGCTGCCCTTGAGGACGCTTCAACACAATACAGTGGCGAAGGCAGTCATGCGTGCCTCTAGAATAGCAAATGTCATACCTCTGCTCTGCGAGCTGCATTGGCTGCCAGTTTGCTTCCAGGTCCAATTCAAGGTGCTGCTTTTAAAGCTTTAAAGACTTTCATGGCATGGGACTGGATTATCTGAGGGACTCCCTGGTTACATCGGTCCACCTCTTCAGATGAGTCAGGGAAGGCATGCTTTGGGTCCTGTCTGTGAGGAGATGAGCCTTCTCTGCCATGATTCTGTCTTACGGAACATTCTTCCCACCCCCCAAGTGAGATTAATTCCATCCCTGTTAATGTTCTGGAAGTCCCTCAAGATCTGGCTATGGTTTCAGGTATGGACTGGTGGAATGTAGTCAGGATTCCTAGGAGGGAGGGGCTGTATTACAGAGAAGCAAGAAAACTGTGAAGTTTAGTTTGATTTGGAGAGAAAAGGTTAAGAAGCCTCTTGCCCAGAAATTCTCAGAATATATGTTATATGTATGAGTGGTGTGCTTTAGTTTGGCAAGATTTCTATCTATTAGTGAGGAACAGTAAAGGAAACTGTTCTAAGTATCTCAGAGTGTCTTTCTTGATTTTTGAAGCCTGGCATCTGGAGTCACAGGGAACCAGGGACATTCTTAAATGTATTATATAAGATATAGCTGGTATATTCACTTTCTCCATGTACCTTGTGGTTTGTATATTTTAATTGTTAATATTTTAATTCTTAATAATAATTTGTATGTGTTTGTGTGTATGTGTGTGTGTATATATATGCTGTAAAATGACCTGCTTCCCCCTTCCCAAGGCTCTGAATTTGCTTGTTTCTTCCTTCCATTCACCGTTGATGCCTTTGGTACTGAGTCTTTTAATTTGGAAGCCTGACAACAGGGCCTCTTCATTTATAAATTGTGCTTCGTAAACTGCTTGTGCTGGAGACAGAATACATTAAGTTGAAATAAATAAAGACCAGCGTTATTCAAACGAAGAAAGCCTTGGAAATATTCAAATCACTGTATGTCTCTTGTATGTTAGATCCTTGATAGTAACCATAATGTTGTGGGGTTGAATCATATGACGTGGAGTTGAAGCTCAGACTGTAATGGGGCTAAAGATACTACGTAGTGAGTTTTTGGCAAAGACACAACTATGCTTCATCACTTCTGTGGGGAGAATGCCAAGGAAGCCAGAGTGGAAAGGAGTAGAAGGAAAAAACAATGTGGTCTGTAATGTGATGTCAATGACCACCTCATTTATTACATCTAAGGGCATAAGAAAGCAAATTAATTCCTCTGTCCCATCTACCACTGAACGGTCAGCATTAAAATCACTGGGTTAATGTGGACAAAGAAGCACAAGATGTTTGGTAGTATCAGTTATGATTTGAGATTTAGCAGGCTATAAGTCAGAGTAGAAGTCCTTCCTTCCTTCCTTCCTTCCTTCCTTCCTTCCTTCCTTCCTTCCTTCCTTCCGTCCTTCCTTCTTTGACTACTCTTTTCTTCTTAGAGATAAATTATTTGGCTCAAGGGTATAAAATAAGCAGCTTCTTTCAGAGGAAGCAGGGAGAAGAATTGGGGAGGGGAAGGGGAGAGCTTTTATTTACATTTGACAAGAGCTGCTGACTTTTAGGAAGCCAAAGACATCTTCTCCCATTTACAGATTCATTTCTTGCCTTTGAAATCTTGAAATTCTTCCCAAGCACACACATCTGATGCAATACCAAGTCTTGTGTGGCCTTGTGCGATCTAAGTAGGAGCTACTTCCCTGTTTTTGTCCACTGTCCACCAGTTAATTGTGGAGCCAGCTCCCCGGCACTGAAGCTCAGTTCTTTCCGTTGTGTAAAACTTCCTCGATCTGTTCCCCCCCCCCAACAAGGGTTCCATTTCAGCACCCCCGGGGAACACTGTTGGGGAAGGCTACCATCACGAGAAGACGGTGGTGAAGGGCTTTCTTCTCCCCTCCGCACCCCCCACCAAGAAAAGGGATCTTCTCCTGGGATTCTGTCTCCCTCCAATCGACTGCCTTCATTTGTCTGGACTTTCGCTGCAGTGTTAACACAACCTAATGACACTGAGAGGGTGCGAATGGGAGGGAGGGAGAGGGAGAGGGAGAGAGAGAGGGAGGAGAGAGGGAGGGAGGGAGAGGGAGAGAGAGGAAGGCAAATTGATAAGAGAGATTTAGCTCCTTCACGGTCAGGCTGCAAAGGGCGCTGAGATCCGTGGGAAAGAAAGGAAGGAAGGAAGGAAGGAAGGAAGGAAGGAAGGAAGGAAGGAAGGAAAAGGAAGGAAGGAAGGAAGGAAGGAAGGAAGGAAGGAAGGAAGGTAGGTTTGGCGTCGCCCTCAGGGGTCCCGCGCCCATACATAAGCCAAGTCTAAAGAGGCGAGGCGAAGTCTTCGCCGCAGTTTACCCGTGTCTGGGGCGCAGGGGCTGACTGCTTTTTTCTTCTTCTTCTTCCCGCTCCACTTTGGAAGCCCCAGCCCTCGGGGATTTATCTCGCCCATTGCTGCCTCTCGTCGCCGCGTCCTGCAAGATGTCACAAGCGACAGACAGAGGCGACGCTGCCGCCTGCAACCCTTCTCTGCTGAGCAACGCAAGAGGGTGAAGTCTCGCTGCTGCAGCTTCGGCTTCTGCTGAGAACTTGGGGGGGAGAGAGAGAGAGAGAAAGAGGGTGTCACACTGGGATCTTGGAGAGACCGATTCCCCCCTTCCAAGGGAAGAAACCGCCCCCCCCACACACACACACACACTCGACCCCCCTCTGGCTTGTCCAGCCACCGGAGGCAAAAGAAACAGCTCTTGAGCGCGGGTCTTCCTTCGAGCAGAGGCACCGGAAAGCTGGAGTCCACTAATGCGACGCAGGGGCGGTCATTCCAGAAGAAAACGGGAGCTCGCCTCTGGAGACTCGGGCAAACGCCAAGGAAGACGGGGTGCCTTTTGGTGGACGTGAATTTCCCCAGCCTTGGAGACAGGGGCGCTTCTCCTTAAGACAAAGCCTGGAGGATTCTGTGGCGGTTTCCCTTCAAAGCAAGTGAGTGGCCTCCTGCCAACCTCTTTCCCTCTTTGCTTTCTTTGCCTTTTTTGTGGGGATCTTATCCTTAAGGAAGGGGTTCCGGGGTTCGTTTTCCAGAGCAAACCGAACTGCTCGGCCAAAGTTCCCAACTTTTAGGACCCCTCTGCTTCTCCGTGCAACCGGTCTGCCGGAGAATCGAAGCAAAACAAAGGGCCAGGACGTAAACTCCTTCCTTCTTCTGGGCTGAAGAACATCCCTAGATGGCTGATGCCACTGATGCCATTTCTGAATAACACTTTTTAAGGGCCCAACCTTCTTTTTAATTCTGAATGCAACTCTCGCCTGCGTAGAAGAACCTTTTCTTTGCCGTATACAGAGACATACATGCATGCATGCATGCATGCACGCACAAACCCGAAGCCCTGTTTCTGGATAAGCCACAAGGAAAATATTTAAGGAGGAAAATGTATGGAGAACTTCTCAATTCAACTACTGCAACTGATCCTCACCTGATCGTTCAGACCAACACTCCCTATCCAGGGAGCACCCACAGACCTATCAGCTCCTCGGGTTTTTATATGTCCACAGCCAGAGTGTTAAAAGAAGGTGAGATCAATAAGCCGGACTTGGTGACATATGTTGTCCTGTTCTTCTTCCTGCTCTTGGCTGTCACGATCATTGTACTTTTTATTAACTGCCAGCTGAAACATTCTTTTTTTGCTACACTTCCTTATGATAGATCCCTGCGAGAAGCTAGGAGCCCATGGAAAACGCAGGCTGTCTAATCTTCGGCAGAGTAAGAAGGGAGAGGGGAAAGTCTAAGCCAAGCTTTGTTATGACCAGCATCTTGTGAACTCTCTTATGCAATTTGCCATGGGGGGGGGGGTGTAATAAAGCCAGCTCTATACAAATGAAGATATTCTCTTCAACTAACTTCAATGCAAAACATGATCTGAAAGAGTCCTATTTCACATACACATGCATACTTTTCTGCATGTTCAAGATAATGACAAAAAGATGTAAATAAAAAGAATGTGTATGGATTTTCACGAGTCAGTTATTATCAACATCCATGTATGGATCGGGGTGCGTATGATCAATGATTTCAGACTGCGTATTAAATGTATGGGTATACCTTTCAGCAGTTCAACTCAATGTATAGCAGTGCTTGCACTGATAAACAAACTCTGATGCATTCTTGCCATTCTTCGCATGGTTTATTTGTTAGTTGGTGTACGTATTTAAATAATGCCATTAAGCTGTGCTGATGAAACTGGGATCTGCCCTCTCTTCTTTATTTTTTGGCCTTTTGTCCTAAGATATACATATCTTTTTTGCCTTTCATCCTAAGATGGAAGGTACTAAAAAAGAAAGAGAAATTCTAAAATCTCAGATCTGGCTTGATGTCAGGTTTGGTTTTTTTAAGAAGTATTATTAAATCTTGTTTTATAATTGGATTCTTTTGAGATAATTATATTGTTGCTGCTGTTGTCTACCTATGATCCCCAAACATATTGAAAGTGATTGCTTGCACTCAGGAAGCAGAACTGCTGAAATAATGACATTTACATGTTATAAATCTACTATAAAATCCCATAAACCCCAGAATCTCCGAACACAATTTTACTATACTCTGTAGCTTAATCCCTTTCCCCACTGCTAAACTGGAATGCTACCTGCCCTCCTTGAATCAGCAGAAAACCAATTGGCATCAAAGTTCTATCAATTCTGATCCTTCTCCTGCTTCTTAATTTTTTTTCTATCTATTGGGTGATAAAATCTGAAAGATTTTACCTTGATTGGGATTGCAATGTGGGATAATTCTACTTTAATACTCGAACAATTAAAGATAACTTAAGGCTGCTAACCTACATAGAATAGGAACAAGTTCAAAGCAATAGAAACAAAATAAGGGCTATACATGACTATGGAGCCCTTGGTGCTCTCTGAACATGGTGGTTTAGTAATGTTTCATTACTAAACTGGGTAACATCATCAGTGCACTAGTTTCTTACACTAGTCTATGAGGACCCATAATTTAACCCTGAGCTACAAATATTCTCTTTTATCAGTACTAGGCATGGAGTACAGCAGGAAACTGTATTGTCCAAGCACATCTTGAAGAAAGCCCATTAATCAGAGTTATTGTCTATTTCAGTAGGTGCCTAACAGGCTAACTTAATTATAAAATGAAATAAATAATGACTCAAACCAGTAACTCAATTGTATTAAACCATCTACATTGGAATAGAATACTCGCCAATCTGAGCACTTGAATACACATCTGTTTACTCAGAACTTGAATTCAGTGGGGTCTACACATCAGCAACTGGATATAGGTTAATTAATACAAAATATGAATTAATTGGAGGGGAATTGCAACAAGCTAAAGACTACCTTACATTACATATAGAAAGAGGTAGAAGTATCTTAAGCTGAGCCATAAGTCTAAAAATCGTTTATATAAAAAATATAAACATTGCTGTTTTATCCAGCTACATAATTTTAAACTTTCAAAATTTAAGCATGTGTTTATTAATCCTATTCTCTACTTTTAATAGTTGTGGTTTACCTGTAACTACTGAGGATGAAACGATATGTTGCTTAATTGCCCTTGCCAACTATGTGCTTTTATTCCTTCCCTCTAATAAGGTCCATTCTTTCTTTTAAAATAGTTACTTGAATATTCAGTATTTCGAATGGCAATTTCAAGAATTAAAGAGCAGTTCTGCATTTGAGTGCCTTGCTGTCCACTCATCAGTTTTCTTTGGCAAGTTACAGTTATGGAGGGGCCTATCCCAGGACATTGGCACAGCTTTCACTGGTATCAATTCAGCTATTGCAGTGTATGTAAAATTAACATGAAGTGTGTGCCACTGAGCAATAACAAACATAAAATAGTTTTTCACTGTTGATTCATTAGAGGGAAACTGACTCATAACATTGAGTATATTGTGGCATCCAGAATTGTGAAGGCTAGGATTAACCCAAATAACAGGCCACAAAGGTGGGCATTCAGACATATAACTAATATTAGTAATAATAATAGTAAAGTTGGAAGGGACCTTGGAGGTCATCTAGTCCAACCCCCTGCTCAGGCAGGAAACCCTATACCATTTCGGACAAATGGCTGTCCAGTCTCTTCTTAAAAACCTCCAGTGTTGGAGCATTCACCGTTTCTGAAGGCAGGTTGTTCCACTGGTTAATTGTTCTAACTGACAGGAAGTTTCTCCTTAGTTCTAGGTTGCTTCTCTCCTTGCTTAGTTTCCACCCGTTGCTTCTTGTCCTGCTTCAGGCGCCTTGGAAAATAGCTTGACACCCTCTTCTTTGTGGCAGCTCGAGATATTGGAACACTGCTATCATGTCCCCCCTCGTCCTTCTTTTCATTAAACTAGACATACCCAATTCCAGCAACCGTTCCTTATATGCTTTAGCCTCCAGTCCCCTAATTATCTTTGTTGCTCTTCTCTGTACTCTTTCTAGAGTCTCAACATCTTTTTTACATCGCATTGACCAAAACTGGATGCAGTATTCCAAGTGTGGCCTTACCAAGGCATTGTAAAGTGGTATTAACACTTCACGTGATCTTGATTCTATCCCTCTGTTAATGCAGCCTAGCACTGTGTTAGCCTTTTTGGCAGCTGCAGCACACTGCTGGCTCATATTTAAGTGATTGTCTACTAGGACTCCGAGGTCCCTCTCACAGTTACTACTATTGAGCATGGTGCCACCTATGCTGTACTTGCGCATTTGGTTTTTCTTGCCTAAATGTAGAACCTTGCTTTTTTCACCATTGAATTTCATTTTGTTAGTTAGTGCCCAGTGTTCAAGTATGTCCAGATCCTTCTGTATCTTAAGCCTGTCTTCTGGAGTGTTGGCTATTCCTGCCAGCTTGGTGTCATCTGCAAATTTGATGAGTTCCCCATCTATCCCTTCATCCAAATCGTTGATATAGATATTGAAGAGCACTGGGCCCAGAACAGAGCCCTGGGGCACCCCACTACACACTTCCCTCCATGTAGATGCGGTTCCATTGAGGACCACACGCTGAGTACAGCCAGTCAGCCAGCTACGGATCCATCTGGTGGTGGTGCTTTCTACCCCACATTTTTCTATCTTGTCAAGTAGTAGGTTGTGATCTACTTTATCAATGCCTTATTGAAGTCCAAGTAAATTATGTCCACAGCATTCCTCTGATCCACTAATTTTGTCACTTGGTCAAAGAATGCAATAAGGTTTGTCTGGCATGATCTATTTTTGACAAACCCATGTTGGCTTTTAGTAATGACTTTGTTTGCCTCTAGGTGTTCGTTGATTCGTTGTTTGATTATCTTTTCCAGGATCTTCCCATGTATTGAGGTCAGGCTGATAGGTCTGTAATTTCCTGGGTCCATTTTTTTTTCCTTTTTTGTAGATGAGAACTACATCAGCTCTTTTCCAGTCCTCTGGTAGTTCCCCTGTGCTCCAGGATCTTTGAAAAATATAGTTCAGTGGTTCTGAGATCACATCTGCCAGTTCCTTGAGAACCTTGGGGTGTAATCCATCTGGTCCTGGCAATTTGAACTCGTCTAGGCTGGACAGGTGCTCACTTACCATTTTCTTGCCTATCTTAACTTGTGTTTCTGTTCTGTTTTTTATGGCACTATTTTCGATAAGTTGCTCTGTTTTTTCCCTTTGTGTAAAGACAGATGCAAAAAATGAGTTAAATAGTTCTGCTTTCTCCCTGTTGCTTGTCACCTTCTTGCCACTTTCACCCACTAATAGACCAATCATTTCCTTCACTTTTTTCTTGTTTTTTACATGTTGAAAGAAGCTTTTGTTTTGTTATCTTTGATTTTGGTCGCAAGCCTTAGTTCATTTTGAGCCTTGACTTTCCTCACTTCATCTTTGGAGGCTTGGGCTATTTGCTGATATTCTGACTTAGTTATGTGCCCCTTTTTCCACTTTCTATACTTGTCCTTTTTATCTTTCAATTTGTCAGAGAGTTCTTTATGCAGCCATGCTGGTTTCTTTTGAGAGCTGTTATTTTTTCTCTTTGTTGGTATTGTGCTAGACTGGGCTTTTATTATCTCATTTTTCAAAATTTCCCAAGCTTCTTGAGTTGTTTTCCCCTTGAGGATTCTCATCCATGGAATCCTTCCCAAGCCCTCTCTAAGTTTATTGAAATTAGCTCTCTTGAAGTCCAAGACTCTAGTTTGACTGTGTTCTATTGCTTGTGCTTCCATAATGTTGAATTCCAATATTGCATGATCACTTCCTCCCAGGGTTCCTATGGCTTCAACACCTTCTATCATTTCATCTCTGTTAGTGAGAATTAGATCCAAAATGGCTAATCCCCTAGTTCCCTGCTCTACTTTTTGGGAGACAAAGTTGTCTGCTAGGTTTGTTAGGAACCTATTTGTTCTTCCACTTGGTGCAGAGTTTGTCTCCCAGTTGATGTCAGGGTAGTTAAAGTCCCCCATTACTATTGTGATGTGCTTCCTACATACTTTAGTTAGCTGACTAGCAAAAAGTTCATCTATTTCCTCTGTTTGGCTGGGTGGCCTGTAATATACACTTATGGCAATGTCATTTTTTTCCCCTTTTATATTGACCCAAATGCATTCAAGACAGTTTTTATTATTGTTGTGCTCTATTTCTGTAGAGATGTAGTTATTTCTTATATAGGAAGCAACTCCACCTCCTCTTTTATTTGGTCTGTTTCTTTTAAATAATTTAAATCCCTCTAGCTGTGTGTTCCATGTGTGGGTTTCATCCCACCATGTTTCCGTAATGGCAACAATATCATATCTGCCCTCATTAACCTGAATTTCTAGTTCACCCTGTTTGCTGTTCATACTCTGTGCATTGGTGTATAGACATTTGAGTCCTTTATGACCAGCCCTGTGTTTACTTTCTACGTAACCTGTGTGGTGCCTGAGTTCCCCTATTGTCTTGCCACCTAATTGGTTAGTGCACTTTGTGTGGCACTCACTATTAGAGGCTTAATTTTGCTTGACAGAAAGGTTGGTATTCTTATATGCACTGATAGCCCTATAATTTTTAGACTGCTGGGGACAGGGTTGTTCTGTATCAATTAACTCACTGTCCCCACTGTTTAGTTTAAATTTTCCTCCAGAAAATCTGTGAATTATAGCCAAGTAACTCAGTCCCTTTCTTTGATGGATGCAAACCATCTCTTTTGTACATCTTTTCATTGGACCAGCTACAGACATCGTGACTAATATATCCAAAGCCTTCCCCTTTACTACTAATATATCCAAAGCCTTCCCCTTTACTACTAAGCAGTGCTTTTTTTCTTAAAAAAAAAAAAAGGTGCTGGAACTCACACATGTCATACAACCTGCCTTGCCTACCCTACAAGGTTCCATCCAAAAAAGGTGCCGGAACTCCGTTCTGGGCATTCTATGAGAAAAAAAGCCCTGCTACTAAGATACCCATAGGGAATGATCCATGTTTCTTAATTTAGAAAATAAGGTAGAAATCAGTTAAATATAACATCTTGCCAAGTCTATGGTCTAACTTCAGTTTCCACGTAACACTTGATTGAAAATGTCACGCACACTTTGATGCTGATCAAATGGAAGGGTTCAGTGGAAGGCAGAATTTTGTAGAGCTGTTTATATTTATAAAGGATTCTTTCTTTTAGTGCCCTATATCAGTGTGTTAAACATTCTGGAAAGCTGCCTTGAAAATCTGTTATTAATGAATTATAGAAAATAGAAATACATGATTGCTCACAATAACTATATCAAAGGTGGAATGGGGAGAAGATTCATTCAGGAAAAATAAAAATTAAAATGTATGTATTATTCCCATACATTATTGTTGGGGCCACATAAATATTGGTGGTTGCAAAAAAAATGTTCCAATGTTGGAGAGGGACAGAGGAAAGAAGGGCTAATCTTATCAATTTAATATAGGTTTACCTCCCAATGTATTCGTCTCTAAACAAAGTCAGTTCAATCATTAATTAAGAGTTCACTCAGTCTCATGCTGCTAAAACTTGGATCAAATACACCAGTTAATACAACATCCGACCTCTAATCTAAATTGGTTTATACTGGTGTCATTATGAATCTCAATTTAATATTTTTCGGGAATAGTACCATAGTGTTTTATAGTCAAATTAATAATCTGTATTGCTATAGACAATACAATGTTAAAATATGTTAACAATATTTTATTTTAAGGTCTGAACAGCTTGTTACCATGCCTTTATAAAAGAACATAGTTTATTAGTTCCCTTGCCCACCTGTTCATCTTTTTCTACCCTTGCGTGCTCTTTCCCTCTTTTCTTCTTGCGTTGTGAACCATTCCAGAGAATTTTGACAGCATCTTTGAAGTTTCCCTTCATCCTTGAAAATACAAAGGTAGTAAAAGCAGAGAATTACCACTTTCATACCTTACCTGCAGACCTCCCCAACACACCTGGGAATTCAGTACATAAACGATGGCCTTTTTTTTCAACAGGCAAGATTTATAGGTTGTATATTTTTTTGCAATGGCCAAATTCAGATACATGCATTGTATATAATGTGAAAGAAATGAAGGATATGGTATTGTGATAAATAAGCAGACAAAACAGAATGTACACATGGCCCTGATCAAGAACTTATCCTGATAATTGTTTATCACATTCCAATGGAATATAAAGATTGAAATTTTGGACTTGGATCTAGGAAAACTAATGTTCACGTTCATTGAGTGATGAGACTTTGCAGTAGCCAGTTTCTCACCCCTATTTCTCTCACAGAATTGTTGTGGGGACAAAGTTAGGGAAACACCTGTGTATATACAACCTTGAGATAGAAAAACGGTGGGAATTTTTAAAAAAACCTGTAACATTAATGCTGAAATATATTTATTATTTATTCATTCATTCATTTATTTATTTTTATTTCACATTTCTAAACTGCCCATCTCTGTCAAAGAGAGTCTCTTTGGAATGAAAATCCATTTAAAAAGTGATATACTTAATGAAACAAATTGTAGAAATCTACATTGCTATTGGCCCAAACATTTGTGTATACTATTATTGTAATAATAATAATAATAATAATAATAATAATAATAGTAGTAGTAGTAATAATAATAATAATAATAATAATAGTAGTAGTAGTAATAATAATAATAATAAGTCAAGAAAAAGATTAGAGGTGAATACATCAAGAGAGTGAAGAAGATCTTAAAATCCAAACTCAATGGAGGAAATACCATAAAGGCAATCAACACCTGGGCAATTCCAGTAATTAGGTACACAGCTGGAATAGTGGACTGGACTCAAGCAGAACTAAAAGCAATGGATAGGCAGACCAGAAAAATAATGACAATGAATCATGCCCTTCATCCACGCAGTGACATTGATAGACTTTATCTACCAAGGCAAATAGGTGGGCGTGGAATGCTACAAGTACATCAGATGGTTGAAGAAGAAAAAATGGCTTTGGAAGAATATCTGAAGAACAATGATGAAGATGCACTGAAATTAGTATATCAGGAAGGCTTACTAACTACTGGAGAGACCAAACTGGCCTACAAGAAAGACCAAATGAAGAACAGAATAGAGGCATGGGAAGACAAAGCACTACATGGCCAATACATTAAAAAAATAGCTGGGAAAGCAGATAATAATAAAACCTGGCAATGGCTAAGAGCAGGAAAATTGAAGAAAGAGACCGAGGGACTAATTCTGGCTGCACAAGACCAAGCTTTAAGGACAAATGCATACAAAGTCAAAATTGAGAAGACAGCAACAGACAGTAAGTGCCGCCTATGCAAAGAAGCTGAAGAAACAGTGGACCACTTGGTAAGCTGTTGCAAGAAGATTGCACAGACTGATTACAAGCAGCGGCATGACAAAGTAGCAACAATGGTGCATTGGAAGATCTGCAAAAAATATCATTTGCCTGTAAGCAAAAACTGGTGGGATCATAAAATAGAGAAAGTCATAGAAAATGATAAAATTAAACTGCTCTGGGACTTCAGAATTCAAACAGACAAGCACCTGCAACATAACACCCCAGACTTAACAATTGTCGATAAGAAAGACAAAAAAGTCTGGATAGTGGACGTGGCAGTGCCTGGAGACAGCAGAATAGAAGAGAAAGAACTGGAGAAGATAACAAAATACAAAGACCTACAAATAGAAATAGAAAGACTGTGGCAAAAGCAAGCAAGGGTAGTACCAATAGTCATAGGCTCCTTGGGTGCAATCCCAAAACAACTGGAGCACCACTTGAACACCATTGGCATTGACAAATTTGCTATTAGTCAATTGCAAAAGGCGGCCTTATTAGGAACTGCTTCCATCCTGCGACGATACCTGTAATACCATCAAACATCTACTTCTGCCTATCCCAGGTCCTGGGTAAGGACTCAATAGGTAGACAAAATGCCAAATCCAGTCTGAACATCTGGCTGACTGTGCGATGATTGATAATAATAATAATAATAAGGAAGGGACCTTGGAGGTCTTCTAGTCCAATCCCCTGCTCAGGCAGGAAACCCTATATCATTTCAGACAAATGGTTGTCCAGTTTCTTCTTAAAAACTTCCAGTGTTGGAGCATTCACAACTTCTGGAGGCAGGTTGTTCCACTGATTAATTGTTCTAATGGTCAGGAAGTTTCTCCTTAGTTCTAAGTTGTTTCTCCCCTTGATCAGTTTCCATCCATTGTTTCTCTTTTTGATTAGTTTCGATCCATTGCTTCTTGTCCTGCCTTTAGGTTACATTCTCACCTTATCATGTGCAAGAAATATTACTATTTTTAAAACGTGTTTTAACATTTTCCATCCTGGGAAAGCTACTCTGAATGAAATAAAGATAATAATAATCCAGGCAGGCTGAGAGGTAGTAGAATGTTCCACAATCCAAAAGAAATAAGGATTTCTTGCAAAGGAAATGCTCATCCAAGAATTTAGCATTAATAATATGTAGTATCTAGGAAAGCTACAGGTGTTTTCTGAAAAAAAATAGAGAGAGTTTGTGGATTGCAGGAAAATGCAAACACGCACAGTCCTCACAAAAGCTAAGTATTTAGGAATATTGAGGAAATGAATCATGAATGGTAAAAGAACTTTTCACTGGTCTGTGGAGGTAAAATGCAATAGAATTATATATCCTATTTTCTTCAAATTGGCAGCATCTGGTTATGCATCTAAATTCAGAGTTTGCAATCAGTCCCACCGAAAGCTGGAATAATTCCTTTGGCAATCTTAATATAACAAAGTCCAATTCAATAACTGTAATTATGATTGTTTAACAAGTGAATTGAATGTTTGTTTAACAATTGAATGATCATATACAGGTATTTCCCCATTAGCTATGACTGGTGTAATGTCACTAACACAATGGATCATACTGCAGGAGGTGACATTCTCTCATTGTTAATTCACTAGTCTGAGACTAAATTATCCAAGCATTCATTTGTCTTCCTTCCAGTTCTTTGATTTATGAAAACAGTATTATAAACATATTTTTGCTTAAATTTACAAAAGCCAATTTTGCTGTTGCTTCTGATGCAAGTACTGTATTTACTGCTATGCAAAAGAACACGCTTAAAATGTCAGTGACTGCAGATAAAAATGGAGGTAAATCAGTCATTTTCTCTGTATAGTAACCCTTGGTTTTCCAAAGTAGATGACCAATTTATCTATAAAAAACCTGTTTTAATAATTTCTTTTTTCTATAAAACTTCAAAAAGAGAAAAAATTAAGAATGGAAAAGACCTCTTTCTCACTAAGGATGAACCATATCAAATGCTCATGCTATGAAATAATTATTGCAGGAATCTGTATTGAATTATTGAAATTAACAACATAAATCAGAACACATTGCTGCAGGGATGTCACTTTTGATGGAATCAGTAGAAATGCAGATGGAGTAAGTTCAAATGTACAGCTGGCCTGTGTATTCTGCATTTTGCCAGGCAATGGCAAACCACTTCTGAAATCTTGCCAAGAAAATAGCAGCCTTGTTCAGGTAGTTACTAGCAATCCATACATGGCAGGGCAGGGCAGGGCAGGGCAGGACTTGAAGGTAGATGGTAATATCAGGAATGTAGCATGTTGTCCTACAATATCATTTTCCCGATTTAAGAGGCAGTATTTATGTGTCTTCCACACCATCAGAGCTGCAGATTTTCACAGGTTTTCAAAATCCAGGTGGTGGTTATGTTACTTTTAGATTCAATAATATATATATATATATATATATATATATATATATATATATATATATTAATGCTGTAATGGAACAAGAATGGGATACAATCACAAAACAATTGTAGATTTGTAGGTAAGTCACATGCGTTCATTTCTCAATTATCCAGAATGCAATTATTGGGACCCAAACTAGTAGCAGGATAGATGCTTTGCTGCTTTGCCTTATCTGTTAATCAGCTATGATAGCAAGACTAGAAAAGACACTTTCCTTTGAATGAAGTGCTGGTTAGGGCCACTTTAGCTGACTGTGTTCAGCAGGTCAGCGGTTCAAATCTCACCGGCTCAAGGTTGACTCAGCCTTCCATCCTTCCGGGGTAGGTAAAATGAGGACCCAGATTGTTGGGGGCAATGTAAATATATATATACATTGCTTACTGGTGTACACCGCTTAGAGAGTGCTTGCACTTAAAGCGGTATATAAGTCTCATAAATAAATAAATAAATAAAATATCCCAGCTCTGTGCCTTCTAGTTGGTTTGGGATTATAACTTAGTTCTCTGCCATTGGTGATGCTAATTGGAGAAGTCCAGAAATAGCTATCCCGACACATCTGGATGCCATCAATTTGGGAAGGTTGTTCTCACCAAATTCAATGAACAATTTTATCCAGTCATTAATGTAGGAATTCTTGGATGCTGGGAACTATAATGCCATCTTATGCAAGGAAAACCATGGCTACTTCATGATATCTTTGATTTATCTCTTCGTTTAATGCCTATTCAAGATAAAATGGTTTTAGAAAAGTAATTCTGTAAATATTGCAATGAATGTTTAAAATACAAATTGTCAAAAAAGAAACCAAAAATCCACAAACAAATGGGAGATGTTTGTAAGCCTTCAAAATTCTTCAGAAGGAAATTTCAGTTACTAACAGCTGGAGAGACTGAACCAGATGCAAAGTTCCGCTTTCCTGCAGAGATACATTGTACAGTAGGATGTGGTATTTATATAGGAGTGGGTGGCCCCACTGAAACATAGGGGGAGTTTAGATATTCTCCATTACAGCATCCAACATTGCTCAGTTGGATGCTGTTTTTCAATGAAGGGAAGAGCCTCCTTTTAATTATCCTGTTAAAAGTGAGTCTATTTAGATACCTAGTTATTTATGCTTTAAAACCTCAAAGACGTCAGCCTTTAATGAGAGAAAAAAACACATTAGTAACATGTTCAAGGTTCATTCTTGGATCTAAGGCAAAATTCTGTCATTTTGAAATTGAAATCTAAGGCAGAACTTTGTTTGAACCCTTTGAAACTAGATTTAGCCAAACTACCAAATCTTCATCTTGCACTTCGGATGAATTCCATGTATCATGTCACGATCTAAGTGCTAAAGTACAATTTGCTTCCAACTGTGAGCTTCTTCAAAGTTTGTGATATATTATTCACAGCAACACAAGCTGTTCACCTACAGAGATGAAGTTGCATGTGTATATATGTACAGAGAGAGAAACAAAGCAATGTTTTCCGGAAGTGTAGCATGCATACTCAAATACTTGCACTGCACATCAATTGTGTGGAGAATAGCTTTTTCTAAAATCAGAATGAAGTCCAAAGTTACATACTATCAATATACACAAACATTTTTATAAAGAGAAAATATTTTGGTTAGTTTGTCCATCTTGTATCACATTTCTAATAGTTGTAACAGAAAGAAATATGGAGAGTGGAGAAGTTAATACTTGCAAAATGAACAAGATAGGAACACTGATAAACATAAAAGAACCATTGGGGAAGAAATAAATAATTTAGAAAAGAGGTGCACAGGTGATGTTCTAAAGTCAGCATGCAGCCCTAAACAGTCCATTCAACAAACTGCCATTAAATTTAGAATGGGTGGGGGAATCCATGAGAAGTAATAAGTTGCTTTGGCATTCTTGAGTATTTATTATGTTGTATGTACCCAGACGAGATATCCAAAGGCAATTCTAACTGTATTTCTATAGAACAGTCTTAGAGACAAGATGAACTTCTTGCTCATTTTCAGATTTCACACTCACAGATATGCTGAAGGTCCAGCAGACATAACCAAAACCTAGATAAATAGGATTCCAAACCTAGATAAATAGGATTCTAAATCTAGATAAATAGGATTCCTGCCCACAGGATTCAGAAGATAGTTTGATAAGCCTGGGACTGATTTCAAGAACCTGTGATTTGGCATAGCAGTCTTCAAGGAAACCAATAAAGGTCTGCTTTTCTTCTGTTTGGCAAAACTGCTTGGCATCCCCTTCGAAAAGTGCTAGCTTGTCAAATGTCAAGGTACAAACATTACATTTTGACTTTTTAAAGGGATTTTCTGACAACATTTAAAATTTCTTAATATAGCTCGTTGAAGTCTGCAGGAAACCTTTGAGAGGCCAGAGTCAGAGTTTTTGTATAAGGCATATATAATTAGAAACAGTGATTAATAATAATAATAATAATAATGATGATGATGATGATGATGATGATGATGATGGAAGGGACCTTGGAGGTCATCTAGTCCAACCCCCTGCTCAGGCAGGAAACCCTATACCATTTCGGACAAATGGCTGTCCAGTCTCTTCTTAAAAACCTCCAGTGTTGGAGCATTCACCGTTTCTGAAGGCAGGTTGTTCCACTGGTTAATTGTTCTAACTGACAGGAAGTTTCTCCTTAGTTCTAGGTTGCTTCTCTCCTTGCTTAGTTTCCACCCGTTGCTTCTTGTCCTGCCTTCAGGTGCTTTGGAGAATAGGTTGGTCTCCTGTCTTCTTAGTGGCAGCCCCTTAGATATTAGAACACTGCTATTATGTCCCCCCTAGTCCTTTGTTTCATTAAACTAGACATACCCAATTCCAGCAACCGTTCCTTATATGTTTTAGCCTCCAGTCCCCTAATGATCTTTGTTGCTCTTCTCTGTACTCTTTCTAGAGTCTCAGCATCTTTTTTACATCGTGGTGACCAAAACTGGATGCAATATTCCAAGTGTGGCCTTACCAAGGCATTGTAAAGTGGTATTAATACTTCATGTGGTCTTGATTCTATCCCTCTGTTAATGCAGCCCAGCACTGTGTTGGCCTTTTTGGCAGCTGCAGCACACTGCTGGCTCATATTTAAGTGATTGTCCACTAGGACTCTGAGATCCCTCTCACAGTTACTACTATTGAGCGAGGTACCCCCTATACTATACCAGTAATTTGGTTTTTCTTGCCTAAATGTTATCCTTGTTTTTGTGAGCAACTGACATCTAACATAAAAGTGATCCCAGGCAAGAAAGCTATAAAAGTGCTTAAGGATTAATGCAAGGGAAGGCAGAGAGGGAGGGAGAAAGAGGGGGAAGGAAGAAAGAATTCAAATTTAAGAGCTGGGATGATTTGTTTGGTCTCTTCCACTTCTCATATTCTATACTTTCTTGTTGTCAAATTATATTGAAATTGCACTAAATATAGAGATGTCCTTAGGCAAGGAACCTTCAAAAATCCACAAGACCACGTGCAAAAATTAGGCAATTAAAATTAAATGAAAAGTAACAAAAGATAATTTTATGTTCTGCTCCACTGACACCAAGGTCACAGAAAATACAATAGGAAATAGACAGGTAAGGACAGTGAAGTCTGCTGCAACAGAGACAGAAGTTACACAAATATTTTACAAACAATGAGCCAAGGCTACACACTCAAAGCTTCAAAACCTCTATTAAAAACCTCTAAGATGCTTGCTTTTTGGAGAAAGAACTGGTTAAAGAGCTTCAGTATAAGAAATGTCCAGTGGTGGGATTTAGCAGGTTTCCACCACTTCGGCAGAACAGGTAGCTATTTTTTTATTGCCTAGGCCTAGAACGAACTTCCAGAAGCAGCATCCACACAGAGAATCAGTTATTCACATATTTGAATCCCACCACTGGGAATGTCCATAATTCTTACTGAACATTGTACATAGCTACCTCCAGTGCAATGATTTAAACAGATAAAATCTATTAGTCAAAGAAAAGTACACATACACATACACACACACACACCACCTTTTCTCTGCTTTCCTTGAGATTTTCCTGATTTGGCAACCATCTGGAGAAATACATTCTTTTCTGTGGATATGCATATACCCCTCTGAAACAACAGATCAGTAACAAAGCCCCAGAAAGTTATACTGATACACTTCAGAGGAGCCCACTTTGATTTGGATTTTTTTCTAACCTTTCCAAATCTGTTCAATTTTGAATTCAGAATTCAGTCAAAACCGATTCAAATACCTATTTCAGAACTTCAGAGTCCAATTGATGCACATTATGCATGGGGAGAAGCCTAACAATAGAACAGTAAATCACTGATTTTTATAAATGAAAGAAACCCTCCAGAAAAGTCCTATTATCTGGTTTGAATTGGGGCTTCTAAACTAAATGACACAAAAGCCATACTATGGAAAGATAAGGAGCTACCAATAAGTCAAAACACAAAATGTCACAAGAAAATTTAGTTTGATGACTCTATCAATACGAAAATCCTCCACAACTGAAACATTTTCACCACTGCCAAAACACTGAATTGGACAAGTAATAAGCATAAGTCCTGACTATGCAAGTTATGATTTACTAGGATGTGTCCTGTTAATTCAGAAGCATGATTGTCAAAAGCTAATAATGGAAATTGAACACTGAAAAGGAACACTCTCCTTTACCTCCTTTACATACTGAACTAATAATTATCTGGTTATCTTCAACTAATTGTTGCCTATAAAGCAGCATCCCATGGGCCATGTGATTATCCTCTCCAAGGTCAGGAAGAATTCTCTACTGTTAAAAAGAGAACTGCTTCTGCAAGCTTAAAATAAACATAACAAGACTGGAAATAAGTCTTATAAGCAATAAGGAAACTGAAGTTCCAAGTCTTCTGTTCCCTTTAAACCCTGATCTGGATATGTTTTTAGCCTGGGTTCTTGAGTGAAGCATTTCCACAGGATACACAGCTGCAAAGAAACTCGGTCTTCTTGTCTCCGTGACATCAGCGTACCTGAAGAAAAACTTACCTCATATTGCTTGCAGCTCTGGAGCTTCAGATGCTAGATCCTGCAATAGCCTAGATATATCAGGAAGGATGAAACTGATAAATAGGTTGGCCCTTTGGCCAGTGTGCAAAGTGCCATCCTCTATACTTTCTTTACTCTTTGAGTAGTATGTGGGTGAAGGATTTTTATTCTGCAAATATCTGCAGAAATTTGAAATAGCCATGTCTGATTCTTGTTCTTGGCATTAGTGGAAGCAATCACAAATCACCTTCAAACTGTTTTCAAGGGTTTGGGGAGTAAAAATGTGTCCTGTTTGCTTTTTTTCATTATCTCTCTGAACTTTGGGACATGTGATCTTCATATTGTTTGAATTTCTTCCCATTGCCATTTAAAACTATTGTTCATTCCTGTCCTATTTGTCTTTACATTCCCTATTATTTTGGATAATTATTTTTCTATTCACTCAGTATTTTAAGCCATGAATGAACTGGTTAGATTTTAGCTACATCGGCTGGAAATTAAAAGAGTCAAGGTCCAACATATCTAAAGATCAGAAGGTTGGGAAATATATTTAGGAGAAATGAAATCCTTTTGATTAGTTACACCAAGTTCTTTAGTATCATTTTTATCTTTGCAATACTGGTGAACATCTGTAGCTTGGTGTAGGACAGTATTTCTCAACCTTGACAATTTTAAGGCATGTGGACTTCAATTCCCAGAATTCCACAGCCAGCAATGCTGGCTGTGGAATTCTGGGAGTTGAAGTCCACATGCCTTAAAATTGTCAAGGTTGAGAAACACTGGTGTAGGATGAGGATGAGGGTTCGGTCTCAGAGTTTGTGGGTTGGTTTCCGAATGTTTTATTACCAGGCTAGGTTACATCGTCAGCTGCATTTAGGGGAAGTCTGTATCAGTGCTCTTCTGTTTATAAGGGCTTCAGGTGTGGGTCTGTCAATTGAGGTTCTTGTGAAGGGTCAGGTGTGAGTCATCAGAGAGAGGCTGGTGATGGATCTTGTGATGGGGAGATTACATCAGGTCAAGATTATTGGGAGGTGAACTTCTTGGGGGGAGGGGCTTGTGTGAATTGATTGGGGCTTGGTGCTGTCTCCTGTTGGCTGTGCACTTGATTTGGATTCTGAGGGGTTCATAGACTGGTTGTAGGTCCATGTGTCTGTTGATGGAATCGCTGTTTCCAGACCCTCTTCAAAAGGGCCAAGACACACCGCAGCACCACAACACTAAGAAAAGCAGAAGAGAAATGACTTTTCTCTGTAATGGCTATCCAACAAACTTGATATTCCAACACACAGCACCCAAACCACAACACACCACACAGCCAATCACCACGCAAAAACTAACCCTACCATACACAAAATGGATGTCAGAAATGACAGCCAGAATTCTCCAACCCCTAGGAACAATGATAACCCACAAACCCAGTCACACTCTGCCAGAAATTATTCAGAACTAAAGACAAGACACAGGAGAATGAAAGAAACAATGTATCTACAAAATCAACTGTAACGATTGCGACCACTTCTACATGGGACAAACATCATGTCAAATAAAAACCAGGATCCAGGAACACAGGCTAGCAGTCAAGCACCATGATTACAAATCCTTCATCTCTACCCACGCTGACACAAAACAGCACCAGTTTGATTAGAGCAACACTAAAATCATCAGCCACGCTTGGGAGTTCATCAAAGCCTGGCACTCCACAAGCAATTCCATCAACAAACACATTGACCTACAACCAGCCTATGAACCCCTCAGAATCCAAATCAACCACACAGCCAACTAGAAGCAGCACCAGCCCCTAACCAAGCCACACAAGCCCCCCTCCCCCAGTTCTCCTTCCAATGACCCTGACCTGATGTAATCTCCCCATCATACAAGACCCATCACCAGCCTTCACAAGAACCTCACAAGAACCTCATTTGACACACGCACACCTGAAGCCCTTATAAGCATAAAAGCACTGAAACAGACATCCCCTAAACGTCACTGATGATGTTACCTAGCCTGGTAACAAAATGTTCAGAAACCAACCCACAAGCTCAGAGAATGAACCTTCACCCTCATTATTTTTATCTCTCACAGACAGGCATAATTTTGCTGTCTTGTCAGAACACATGCCTGAAAAAAAGAAGTAATTTTCCTTAGGCAGCATAGGGCTTTGTGCTTTTAAGGACCACTGCAATTATAATCCATGTAAATATATAAAAAAAACAATATTTCCAGTGGGGTCTATTTAATATTAATTAATAGCTATTTATATGGTCAGTTACAGTTTATGTTCAATTAATAATTCTTAATAAGCTAAATTATACTTTGAATACAATTCTATTACAATTCTCAATTATTTCTGTAAACTTTGAATTTTTGATTATGATAATAATATTAGATTCACAGTCTAAGACTGGTAAAAGCTTAGTTCGAGTCCTAACTAAGAACCCAAGTATTATAAAAATAGTGTCAAAGGATGCTGGCAATTCAGAATCACTCAGTTGAGTTGGGCGGCTATAGACATTGAAAAGCACTTAGCAATAGCACAGACTTATATACCGCTTCATTTACAGCCCTCTCGAAGCAGTTTACAGAGTCAGTAATCTCAGCCCCAGCAATCTCATTTTACCAACCTCAGAAGGATAGAAGGCTGAGTCAACTTCGAGCCAGTGAGAATCGAACTGCTGGCAGTGGGCAGAATTAGCTGCAATACTGCCTTCTAACCACTGCACCACTACAGTTCTTTAAATAAACAAATAATAAAATAAATAAAATAATAAATTCCAAGCAAGGTGGATTTTGTAAAACTCCATCTTTTAAAATTAAGATGTTCAACTCCTAATTTTGGTCATAGGTCCTAAGTCCCTTCATTCAGCAATGTTGTAATTTTGAACGATTGCTGAAAGGTTATGAGTTGAAAGCTTCCTGCTGTCAGTTTATGAAATTTTACTGTAGCCACTGATCAAATTATCTTGTTTTTTTTTTTTTCAACCTTTGGTCTACACAAAGGTAACATTTGCTGTTGCTTGTTACATGCTGAAATTATCATTATTATGTTCACAACAATGTGAAATCACAGGACTCAGTTCCTTAGTTGGTGTGGGTTTTCACATGCATCAAGTTCTTCCCAAGAACCTGGAATGTCATAATGTATTGGCATATTATTCTTATTATTATTGCCTTCAGCGTTGAATCCTGTTAACTACCTGGACATGTCCCTTCAGTTTCCTTGGCACAATTTCAGAAGTGGTCTGCTATTGCCTGCTTCCCACACTGAAAGAGAGTGACTGGCCCAACGTCATCTAGCTGCCTTTGTGCCTAAGGCTAGAACTAGAACTCCTGATTTGTAGCCTGATGCTTTAACCACTACACCAAACTGGCTATCATGGTGAACGTGCAGATATGTAAATTCTTCTCCATCATTAAACTTATTTGCTGACCAAGAACCATAGAAAGTTTTTTTGAATAATCTCATTTTATTATCCTATTCCTATTCATCATTAATACACTATCAGAGAACTTTTTAATTAAACTTTTGGATTTAATTAAATAGGACTATGAGGGATGGGCTATAAAACTCCAGACCCCCACTCGATTCGTCTTTTGTGCAACCTTTAAAATAGTCTCTTTCTTGTTATAGCACAGGAAAAGTATTAGTGATAAAGCATGATCATGTCATTCTTTATCTCATTGAGCTCCCAGCACCACTTTAATATGTTTCTTTGAATGCAAATCCTAAAATATTTCAAATTAAAACATATTTGCTATTTTTAATCGAGGATGCCGTATCTGGGCTTCAAACATCAAGAGATAAAAGATTTATGCATCATTTTCCCAACATTCAGTTATGGTAGCTCTAGTTTAATTCCAATCTTACATTCTTCAGCATAGAATCAGGATTGGAAAGAGCCTGTGAGTCATCAAACCTAACTATCTGTTCCGTGCAGGAATCCAGATTAAAGAATCAACAAAAAAATTCTATCCAGCTTCTCCTTAAACACATCTGTGGGAGAAGTGGTGGCATCACCATTTCTATAAATAATTTGTTCTAGAGTCAAATTGCTCTTACGGTTAGAAAATATTCCAATTTTGTATCATCTGCAAATGTGGTAATCATTCTTTCCAGTTCTTTATCCACCTCTTTAATAAAAAAATGATTGAACCTTGTGGGTTTGATGGGGAATCACTGTTGAACATTTCTGGAGTATGATTTTTCAACTCAGCCAGGTATCCACTTACACCAGGGGTAGTCAACCTTGGCTCTTTTATGACTCGTGGACTTCAACTCCCAGAATTCCTGAGCCAGCACAGCTTCTCATGGACTTCTGGGAGTTGAAGTCCACGAGTCATAAAAGAGCCAAGGTTGACTACCCCTGACTTACATCATGCCATCCTACCTACACCTAATCAGATTGCTTATCAGAGCATCATGGAGTTTCATCAAAATCAATTACAGATAGTCCTTGAGTTACGACCGCAATTGAGCCCAAAATTTCTGTTGCTAAGTGAAACCTTTGTTAAGCGAATTTTGCCCCATTTTATGACCTTCCTTGCCACAGTTGTTAGGGGAATCACTGCAATTGCCAAGTTAGTAACACGGTTGTTAAGTGAATCTGGTTTCTCCATTGACTTTGCTTGTCAGAACGTTGCAGAAGCTGATTACATGCCTCCCCCAAGGCACTGCAAAGGTCATAAATATGAGTCAGTTGCATACGAATTTTGATCAAATGGCCACTGGGATGTTGCAATAGTCGTAAATGTGAAAAACGTTCATAAGTCACTTTTTTAGTGCCATTGTAACTTTGAACAGTCATTAAATGAATTGCTGTAAGTCAAGGACTACCCGTATATGTTTTCAATCTATGAATGAATTTACTGAATAAAAACTGAATCAGGCTTTTTACATTGTGTCCAATTCTTGGAGACTGCCTGGACATTGTTTCTGCAGTTTTCTTGCAAGATTTTTCAGAAACAGTAGACTCCTTCCTAAGGCTGAGAGAAAATCAGTACAGGCTGTTCTCAACATATGACAATTGGGACTGGAATCTCAGTCACTGAGCAAAATGGCCATCAAACAAGATACCCACGTTACTGATTTGTTCAGTGGCCACAAACCCAGCATTCCCAGTTGTGATCATTAAGCAAGGTTAAGTGGAGCACAGGGGTGCCTCAGAGGGTGGGTGAGGCCCAGTGCAGGTCGTATGAGAGTGTCTCCCTGCTAAGGAATTTAAAATCCTCCCTGCCCAAAAAATCCAAGCAGGAGTTTCGGCCTCCAAGAAGATATGCCGCATGCATTTGAGCTGCCATTAAAAAAGGCTCCTAAGTTGAGGCCCATCTGTTTATCAAATTAGCTCAAAACAAGGTGATTCTCCTTTAGATTACATAAACCATGTGTACTTCAGAACTCCCACTGTTGGTCCTCAATGGATCCCAAGTTCTTAAGAAGGGAAGGACGTGATTTAATTGATTAACTTTTTTATCTTCCAAGAAAATCTTCTCTGAAGGGAACGACACGGTCATTGTAAATTTTTGTTTTATATCTGACTGATTACTCATTTTGTAGATGAATCTCAAAATATGCACTTACATAATATGTAACATTCACTCATATTAGCAATGGAATTCCAGTTTAAACAGTTTCAAGATTTTTAAGATTCTATTTTTGCTGATGAACACGTACAACACCTTATTTAGCATTGAAAAAACAGGAGACTAAATAATTTTGTATTTCTTCCTTAAGCAATACAGGGCTATAAGTAGAGCACTGCTTGATCATTACTCATTCAAGCAGTTTCTGAGGAGCATATGCCAACATATTTGTTCTACAGATAAGCATGCTATTTTTAAAACTTAAAAATATTCTGATTTTCAAGCAAGCTGATTAGCTAAGGAATCTTCCCAAGAACTAAAATGAAACCAGCATATTTTCTTGAAATAAAATTTTGGTGAATGCAATGGGAAACAATGACTGACATGTAGGAATTAATTTACAAGAAAAAGTGTAAAATGCCTGACCTTTTATTTTTCTTTCCCATCCCTTGTTAAGTCGTATTTAAAGCTGGCACATTCAAATGGGAACACAGAACTCTTGTTTCTGGAATTTCTTCTAAATTCTTGAACTAATTTTTAGTTGCTTTAATATAGAATAGAATCATATGCACATCTTTCCTTCAAGAGACCAGTCTTCATTTATAAAATGTTTTGGTTGGCATATGTAGCACAAGGGGTTAAGAAATGAAGTGGTAGAAGAATCAACCATATTGCTGGAAAGATATAAGAGACAGGAGAAAGGAATTGCATTGAATTCTACATTTTCGAAGCTGAAAGTGATTGAAGCATAACAATACTCAGGAAGAAACTTTTTCCTTTTTTTCATTTTGTTAAGTATGGAGAAATTTGAAAGGGGCATTCATTCCCTTTGTCTGCTGAAGGGGTACAACGCTGATTGATGTCCAGGCCAAATCACTAGCTCTGTACCTTTATATCTATAAAATCTTAAATCATTTCTAACTCTGAGACTGAAATCTATAGATGCATAGAGCACTTTGGATCCCTAAACTCCCCCCCCCCCCCAAAAAAAAAGCTTTACAAAGCAGAAGTTTAAATTTCCCTTTCTGGTATATATTGTTCCTTGAAGACTAGAGATCCTTTTTGAGCCAAATAACTCACAAGATTGCATGGGGTCCAAAATGCAGTAGCCCATATACTATCATATTCCTATAACATGAGTTATATCATGCATTGGGTAGAATTCTGGGTGTAAAGTCAGAGTTGACTTTAAACTACATAGCCATATAAAGCTTGGCATTGAGATATTTACGGTACCCAAATGTACCATCAACAAGGAAGCAACCAACCCATCCAATCACACACACTATAAGAAACTCCTGATGATCCCTCACATTTTAAAGGAAGGGGTAAAAGCTGTAACCATTATTTCTCCACTGAAGTCAACATAGCCTCCGGATTACAATTAGATTGACCCCCTGAGTACTGGCTCTCCTGAAGCAGTTAAAGACTGAGCTCTTCTGGAGAGTGTTTGGGGAATAAGAATGGTTACAATTCTACTTAATCACTTCTCAAAACAAATTGTTCTTGTACCAAAGTGGAAAAATTCTGAGCAGTTACATTTGACTAAATTTAAATATATTTTTTTCCTAAGATAATGTGTTTCAAGAACTATAGTTTTTTACTGTTTGAGCAATTGTGGCTGTTTGCCTTTCACATATTAGGAATGCCAATACGGGAAGATTACTCTGGACAACTTTGTGTTAAAGTTAAGACACAGCTGGTAGGCAACACCCTAATCAAAATAGTTAATCAAACTAGTTATGTGGATGAGAGACCACCAAGAAGCCCAATCCAGAAGGCAGCACTGCCACACACTTCCACATTCTTGCCAGAAGCTATGTAGATGTGTTCATGCAGTCCTTAGGAATCAAACTCTACTTGAAATTTTTTCTTTTTATTAAATCTAAGCAATAGCAATTAAGACTATTAAAGTTACAGTATAGTTGCAAAGGCAATTTCTGTCACATATTGTTTTCTAAGGGGAATTATTTATGAAACTGTATGTTACTGTTTTTTTAGAACTAGAAACTGAAGTCCTAAATAAGCATTAATTGGTATAATGTAATGGCTGAAGTGGTGGAGTTAAGACAACTTCGGTCAAATCTCCATGCAACTTACAGGTTCATTTGGTGACTTTCATCCAGCCACTCTCTCACACCCTAAACTACTTCATAAAGCAATTTGTTTTGAGGATTATAATTATACAGATTAAAAATGGGATACAAAAGCAAGAAATAAACAGGATTTAGGTAAATTATAAAAATCAGTTTCCCCTGAATTCAGAATAACCAAAGGTCCAAAATGAAGCACACTCACAATACTTACACAATATAACCTCAATTTTGTATCCAATTGTATTATTTTTACTTAAAAAACAAAAAGAATAAGTCTGTTGAGTTGAAATGATCTAGTATTTTATCATTCTTGGTTGAAATAATTGAGAATTCTTTTTTTGAAATGAACTCAAAAGGATTAAGTGATAATAAGCTTTTTCACTTTAGGTGCCCTTGAGGAGATACATTGACAGAAAATTATCAGTTTCTTTCTAGAACAATTTAGGTAGTAGAGCAAAACATTATCATAACTACCTCCATAGCAAACTAAGCTTCCCACAGATGTGCAGAGGCAAATAGGCCAACTGCAACATCCCAGAAGACGGGAAGAATGACAAAATGGGATCTCCAAGTATTATATGGCAGAAACTAGCTCAGTAAAGCATTTAACCCAGGCTCAAGCTAAAAGGATTTCTAGGAATAAAGCAAGAAATCTATGATTTATTGTTTAGACTTCTCTCAAACATTTGATTTTTTTCTTCCCCCACACTCTTCCCAGGGCAATTCAAAAAACTTGGCTCAGGAAATAGTGGCTACCTCAGGAAATAAATTTCTACCTTTGCCCGGGTTGGAATAACGTATCTTACAAAGTAAACAGAAGTTGCATCCATAATATAAACCAATATACATCAGAATAGTATGAATTAGATGAGGGAGGGAAATTTATTAAACCACCCTATGAATCCAGACTACACTTTCTCAAAAGTATTTTAAAAAACGCAGAAAGTCACATTAATTATTAATGCAATAGTTTGAAAAATTTTTTAAATATGTTGTTACTAGGCAATAATTCAGGTAACAAAGTTTTTCTTATTCCGTAACCTAGCTTAAGCTATAGTTATAGCTTAGTTATAGAGCAAGGGTGTCAAACTGTCGGACTCTGGGCCGGATGTGTCATGGTGAAACCACCCCCATCCCATTGCCGGCAATGGAAAAAAAGTCGCGACATGTCACATGACCTTGCAGGTTTGACACCCGTTATAGAGCCTACAAGAGGCAAGAAGTAAGTAATCATCAGTAACACTATGGAACATATCATAGTTAAATAAATCAAGTGACAACTCGTTACATAGTTTTGCCAACCATTCTATACAGATTGTTAGGCTGAGCTTTAAAAAAAAGTAATTGACAAAAGTAATTAAATTAAAATTCTTGATTCAGCCATGCCTATTGTGGAACTTACAATGTGTTAGGAAAATGAAATAAAAGTATTTAAAATATGTTCTATGGCACATTTGGTCTTTTAAGCAGGCCTATAATTCAGTCAGATGCAGCAATATCAACTGCAATTGATCTTGATCTACAATTTAGTTAATTCAATTTTGCAGCAAACTAAACTAATATGGAATCTACAGAGGAAGTACCTAGTGCACTTTTGATAACCATGAAATAAATGAAATAAAAACTCTTTAGCATAGGTGCATCTCAGATAATTGCTGATGGAGAATTGCCTCATCTCTTATAAAAGATGGCTGATAGATTCCTATATTACACAGTACAAAAAGAAATGAAAGTATCCACCTGTTTTACTCAAAGCAAATAATAACTTAAACAGTTAAGTTTGTGATTTGGATTAAATCTGAACATACATTTAGTTTTATTCTTATATATGTCTAATCTATTTATAGAGCCCATGTTCTATAGCAGTGGTTCTCAACCTGTGGGTCGGGACCCCATTTGGGGTCAAATGACCATTTCACGGGGGTCACCAAACCATGCTGTCCGCCATTTTTTCCCTTTTCCCTAACTGTCCTACTCCCTCTTATTGGTGGCCACACCCACTTGGGGGTCACCACAACATGGGGAACTGTATTATGGGGTCACGGCATTAGAAAGGTTGAGAATCACTGTTCTATAGCTTAGTATTACTATTATCCTTATCTTCACTAATGCCTCATATTGGTATTATTATTACTCTGCTGCTTTGCACATATACTGAGAGCTTCTGCACCACAGACAAATGTCTTGTGTATCTAATCACACTTGGCCAAATATTCTATTCTGTATTATAATGGAAAGAAAATAATTACTGGTTTATTGTAAAGCAATTTATCTTCACTGATTATAGGCCTAAATTTAACACTGATTGCCTTCTGACTATAGCTATAGTTTAAACAAAAACTACCAACAAAAAATGAAAAACCCAAATTGTGTATATAAAACTCTAAATCACTGGAAGGGAAATGTAAGATATATCAGAAAAGACAAGAGTGTTGCAATAGTGTTTAATACATTTGTCCCAGCAGAGAAATAAGGGAAAATCAGATATTAACTTATTGCTGTAATACAGTCCAAAAATATACATTTGCTACAAGAATACTACATATATTCTGATGGCAATAATTGGTTGAAATTGCATGCCCACAACTCAAAATACATCAAAAAGTCCATTTTTTCTGGAACTTATGATATATAAATGGCTTCAGCAGTAAAAAAGAAAAAAGAAAGAAAAAGGGGGGCTTTTTATCCAGATTCTAAACAAATGAGTTTTTATCTCTTTACTAGAAGGTGTTATTAGATGTTAGTACTTGGATTACTGATTTATAGTAAAATCAACTGCAATCCAAAAATATTTCAGATTTCTCTGTTGTTGTCTCTCACTCATATACTGTTGCAACCTTCAGCTATCTGATTTTTTAGAAATTCCAGTACTCCCAGCCAGCATGGGTTTCTGCAAATTCTAGTTAGAAGCTGTGAGGTTGGGAAAGGTTGTGTAACTAGTATAATCTATCTATCACTCTTTATAGTTCCCATTCATTTAACTAGGAAAAAATGCGCAAAACTCCCAGGGAATTCTAACCTTAACTAACAGGATAGTCAATAAAAGCAGCTGCTTAAAATAAGAGACAGTAAAACAGTGTCTCTACTTTTCCCGTTCAAAGCAAGTACCGTAAATGCCGGCGTATAAGACAACTTCCGTAAGCGCTGAAATCGGCACCAAAGATGGGGTCGTCTTATACGCCGAGTTGTCTTATACGCCGGAAATACTGGTAGTTTCCGGCGTATAAGACGATGTTCTAGGAATGCGGCCCGGCTATAAAGACGGGGATCGTCTTATACGCCAGGTCGCCTAATACGCCGGCATATATGGTAACTCTGGAGTAAGCTGTTGCTTTTTAAAACTTCAGCAGAAACTAGTAACACATGTAATGGAGCTTTATAAGATGAATTTTCAAATTTTAACCTGTTTGCAAAAACATCTTTTCTCACAACATATACACAAGTTTATTCTTTATCCTTGAAGAACCTTTGTCATTCTACTTCTCTCTCAACATGAGTCAAAGGCCAAATATGAAGGGTACATTTTTTTCACCCGAGTTACCATGGAGCACACTATCACAATCTATTGATAACCTTTTATACAGCAATTTAGATGGCTTTAAAAAAGATCAGACAAAAAGATTACATACAAGATTAACAGTTGCTAACCATGTTACTTATATAGCATAGCTCTAAATGATAAGACAATAGAGAATTATAGCAAAGGGCAATTGCTCTATCCTGTTTATCGACTAATACAATCATTTAATTGATTCCTATAGATGGCCTTAATTTTACAGTGCTCTATTCTTACATTCTTAAGATAAAACCACCATGCATTACAAATTGTACCTTCTCTATGGGAACAGTACTAATCTGCTTGCCACATGGCCACTTAATTTTCTTTCACATTGCAAACAAGCCAAATTTAGTCTCATATTTTCTATTTTCCCATATTAACTACAAATTTCTCAAAAACTGAGGAACTTGTATTCAATTCAGAGACTCTAAATGCACACTCATTTAACTTAAGTGCCTTGAAATAATTATCACATCTTGTGAGTTGGGAATAATTAGTCTGGAAAAGGCTCCTGGAATTGCAATGGCTATGTCAAATAAAAAATGACAACTCAATGTGCACTACTTTGAAAAAGAAAATTCCATCCTGGACATATTACAAAATGAACAGAAAATTAAATTGCCAATATGTTAATATTACCACTTTGTCTAGCATTTCTGATCATTGTACCAAACCTTTTCTTAATAGAATATGAAATCATGAACTGAAGTTGAATCAGAAAAGATCAACATAAAAGGCAGATAAAAGTATGAAATTCACAATTATAAATTGGTAATTTGGTTGGAGTTTAGACAAATTCTAAAAGGCCACCAATGGCACTAATTGTAGTGACTAGATATCTTAAGTAAAAACAAAACAAAAGAACAACCTTCCTTTTAATGTTAAGTGGTTTTAAGAATACAAGGAGGAGAGACCTTTGATTTGACTCAGGATGGGTCTTCCCAACCTACTTTCTTCTCCTTCATTTTATACATTTTAAATCTATCATAAGTTACTTCTATAAGACATTCTCCTCCGTACAAAATTTTAAGATTACCAAACTTATTCAAATATTATATTAAAATAAGCATGTAAGAACTCTCAATCAAAACTGGGTAAAGGATATCTCCATTGTACCAACATATACTATGGATCTGCTTACGTTCTTCATTATTTTAATACATGATGTGCTAAAGATTGAAGGATACAACCACCTACAGAGTGTAAAACAGTCACTGGCTTAGTCACAATGGCTAAGATTCTTTTTAGAGCTCAGATGGTTTGGATAGAATCCATAATAAATTTCACAATTTGTTGTAAGAAGATCCCTTTTAATTGCTAGCACTGAAGGGGCAAAATAAAAATTTTAAAAAATTACCAACTTCTGACAAGCTGCCTTCCATTTCCTAGGAAGGAAATTAGTGTAAGTATTTTTAGAGGAGTGAAAGCTTCCAACAATTTACCACTGAAAACTGAAATTTCAAGGAAAGATTATATATTTAAAACCAAAGTTTCAATTAATTACTGACTGCATAGATGAGGATCAGATTTAGGAAAAATTCATTTCCATTTCAATTTAAATTAAACTTTAACTTGTAATGACTGTTGACTCTTAATATATTCTTTAGTCCAAAGAATCAAAATATTTCTAAATGGAGACAAATAATGCTTAATAGGTAAAACACCTGTATCCCCATGACAAACCATTCATCAGTACTTGTTAAGCCTTTCCACTGGTTTAGTAAAACAATTCTAAATACAAGGGCAATTAGGAAATAAACCTCTGGTTATCAGTGATAGGCCCTCACAGATACAGAACTTTTATTATATGCTCTAGAAGACTACATTACTTTTTGACATAATTGCCATTCAAATTGAGGCACTTATCGTAATGTCTTACAAGGTTTGAAATTCCTTAGTAGTAGTCGCTCAGCACCAAATCTGGGCTATGGGGGGGGGAGGGTGATCAAAAACATCCCAAGGGAACTGCTTCGAAAGTTCTTAGGTACATCTAGCGATATGCGGGCATTATCATGAACCATTATCATGAACACACCGGAAATCAGAATGCCCCGACACTTGTTATGGATGGTTCATCTGAGTTTTTGTAACATTTCACAGTAGACTTCTGAATTGGTCGAACCACACTAGCAATACTCCTCTGACATCTTCACATTTGGTGGGATTTTCTATGGCATCACTTCTGGTATGGTGTTGGTTCACAATAATGCTTGCCCACACACCGCTAGACGCACCCAAGAACTTTTGAAGCAGTTCTATTGGAATGTTTTGGATCACTCTCCCATAGCCCAGATTTGGCATCGAGCAACTACTACGAAGGAATTTCAAAGCTTGTAAGACGTTATGACAAGTGCCTCAATTTGAATGGCGATTATGTCAAAAAGTAATGTAACGTTGTAGTTTTCTAATGCATATAATAAAAGTTCTGTATCTGTCATTGATAACCAAACAGAAGTTTATTTCCAAACTGCCCTCTTATGACCCAGATGTCAGATTGCCAGCTCTTCTGTTAAATTATACAAGAGATTCTGTGTGCATGAATGATTAAGGTTCATGAACAGTATACTCGAGGTACACATCCTAATTTTAAAAATGTGCTTCATGTATTCAATATATACCTTTAGCAGGAATTAGCCCATTTGCACAGGGAAGGTAGGGAAGACAGGAAAGTTAAAGATATTAAAGGAGGAGAGCGATAGCAAAAGAAACAATTTGCTACGTCACCCACAAATCAGTGTATAGCTTCCATGAGATTACTCCTGAAATAATGTAGCCCTTGCCAATAAAAAATTTTTATTTTACATCATACAACTTCCAGTCACCCGCATGACAATATTCTCATTAATCATTATCATGAGAATGAGCTTCCCCAGCAATAAAAAAACAAGTGTTTTACAACACTTTACTAGGTAAAATTCAAATTTCCCCAAAACAGAATATTTAAAGGAAAAAAAATAATATTGAAAATTAACAAATGTAGATTTTTAGGAAGCCTCCGGACTATTTTCTACAAAATGCAAAATAAAATATAAAACACAATGCACATTCTTGCAATGTAATATACATGACTTTTAGTGTTCTGTATTCAAATAAATGTTGACTGCCTCAAAAAGTGCATACCCTGGATAAAATATCTGTTAAGCACCAATCCTACACACATTCATCTGAATCTTCCTGGACTTTGATCTGCATACAGGACTATATTATGAAGGCAACATTGAACTCTGATGAAAGCAATTTTGCTACTGATTAAAGCAGAGCCTGCTCTAATGCATTTTGTTATCAATATCTGTAACAGATGCTTATCAACATGTACATACTGAGGTCATATTATTTAAGCTAAAGGCAATCTTAGGTATAATAAAGCTAGCTCTTTGTGGATTTTTATCATCCACAAAACCATATAGTAATATTAAAAACTGGTGGTAAATTGGAGCTATATAGATTTAGCAAATGAGATTGTGTTATTCATTTTGTAAAGTCACTCAAGAATGTGTCCTCAGAAAACATGTTAAAATACTTCCAGTGGAATCAAAAGTTATTTGAATATGTATAGTTCGGATTAAACCATCTCTGTATTTTCAATTTTCCTCCAAATTGAACAGTCTTAATAGGAAATGAAAGGGAAAATGATGATAAAGCAATGGAATTGGTCATTTGTAGAAGAGGAAAGCTAACTTATGATGAATCCACGCTGGAAGCTTCTGGAAAATTAGAAAATGGTCACTAAAATTATGGGTGCTGAAAAAATACTTTGGCACTATGAAACAGAAGAAATAGGATTAAGTGGGGAGCCCATTTGGGTAAGTACTTTATCCAGCCACTGAAGAGGCCCATGAAGATGGATTTCTATCCAACACGGGGTGCTTGTAACATCTTGTCGGTGGTATTCTGCTCCCCATCCCTATAAAGAATGATACATATTTAACTAGATTAGAATTAGACACTGAAACAAACAATTAATACAACACTTTCTATTTTAAAAAAAGGATTTGGCTTGAAGAATGTTAGCCTATGCTTATTTCATTCCATTCAACAAAAACATGTTATAGGAGCGTGTGCAAAGCAAAGCTGTAGCACGTGTAACATGCTAATATGCTGTGTTATAACAAATGTGGTTGGTGTAAGGTGGTCCCCAGGTGCATATAAACCCGCCTTCTGATAACACAAAAGGGATGCTTCGGCTTTGTTCGAGGCTCCCATCCCGAGGAAACCACGTGTTCGTGTCTGTTCTTCTACACTCATGGGAGACCCGCTGGGCGCGTGAAAACCAACAACTTAAACCATCAATCCCTAATCTAATATCTTCTAGTTTTGTTGGACTAGAATTTATAAACTTTTTACCTATGATAGGCACATGATAGAGTTGCAAAACTATAACTTGGCAGAAACCCCAGTCAACACTGACCACTCAAATAGTACTGGAATTGTGATTAATCATCTCCTAAATAGGTACAGATTACCACCCCATTTTTCTTGTGTGGGAGAGGAAATACTACTATTTATTAGGTCAATAGAAAGAAGAAGGTAATCTTCATCCTTATTTCATCTTGCAAATGAATAAAGTAGAAAGGCATCTATCCAACTATCTATACATCCTTATAAGTTATTCACAAAAACAAAGAATAATAAATTTGAAATGCTAAATTAACTCTGAAGATTTGCTAATTAAATACAGTAAAGTATCCAAAATCTGTTATATGTTAAAATTGGAGTCAAACTTAATACATTCCAGACATATTCCAAACACATACAATACAGTAAATAACAAGTATGCCACAACTTACCTTTACAAAACTCATTCGAATTGTGCACATTTTGGTGAGCTCATATACTGCCTCAAATCCATGATTGACCGATTGAGCTAGAAGCTGAGCAAATTCCTGATTGTTAAAAATTTTAAGACTACAGCCACTGGGAATCTTGCATACAGTTGTAGGGTGAAATCCGTGATGATAATTACAATTCCTACTTTGTACAAATATGCTGCTGTCGCTCAGGCATTCTGCATAGACTTCCCCACCAACATAGTACAGATGAACGCCTAGGGGAAGGAGAAAAATCCCAAATATTTAACACAGTTAACTTGCAAAAATGATTACAGCCTCTTCCTCTCAGCTGTTAGGAACTCTAGCCAAATTTCTATTTGAAAGGATTCCAACTGTTTCCAGTTGTTTAAATATGTCAAGCGTATCATTTCAAACACCAAATATCTTAACCACTAGATGTCCTCATCTTCCTTCACTCAATACATGATAGAACTATTCAATAAATAAATGATATATTACTTTTTTCTTGCCTCATCAATTGGGCAAGCTGGTATGGAGATGGGCTTTAGGATTTTAAGTCATCACCAACACTGAATTGTATCTGGAAAGAACTTGCATGCCTTGTAGAACAAGTCTTTATAGAGTACTGCCAGTTAGCATCTATTATTGCTCACTGCTATCCAACATTTCAAAAGCTTTTTAGAGATAGTCCCAAGGAAAGTGCATTGCAATAAAATCCAATATAAAATCAAGCCGTATCTCACCATGGCAAGTCTGCCCTCATCAGGAACAGATGCAGGTAACAAAGCAGCTGACATTAACAAAGCTACTTCCTAAAATTCTATATGCAAGGCTAAATCCAGAAGCACCTAAAGACTACAAACTGATTTTTCAAGAAGACACTGTACCTTGAACTGGACTATATTCTGCCAAATCACTCTTTGTACCACAATTCTATTCAAGGATATTTTAGGGTCTGTGCAATTCTATCACCCACTTTTTCCTTAATTTGACTTTTCCAAACTCAAACCAGAAAGATAACCTGTCATGTTTAGCTATCACTCTCTCCTTCATCTCTTAACTTTTGTTTTATTTTCAGTACAACTTGTGATGACAGAATCAGGATATCTGTACAAATAGTTCAAATATGTACACCAGGTACAAGAGATTAGAAAATAATTAACTATTTGTTTACCACTAAATCTTCAGTGACAAAACTTAATAGAAATTTTTTGATGCAAGGTTTCATTTAAAAAGTTGCTAAAATATAAAGCTGGCATTTGTTTTCAAACTTAATTGTTCAGATTTATAACATTTTTCCATGTGGCATAATATTACTCAAAACTGTAAAAGTACATTTAATGTATCCAAACTGCAAACACAGCCTATTTACAATCATATAAGCATACGTCAGGATTACCTTTTCCAATGTGTCTCCGGGTGTTCTCAATTGTTGAGTTACGATTAACATTGGAGAGCAAGCCTAAGCAGAATCTGTTTTTGTTGTTAGAAGGATCTGTAAATCCATCCACTAAGATACTGGTAGAAGACGCATGAAAAGCCTCCCCAACACGATTGTTTAATTCATAATACACTATTGAACACCAATGTTTGGGTTCTTCATAGGCCACAGGATGAACATCTACAAACAAACATGAAAAACCTGTAATAATTCCAGCATCTACAGCTTAACTACAGTATTTAACATTTATGCATTTTTCTTATTGCTGAAGAACTTCAGTTATATTCCTGCAAAAATCTTACCAACGGATAGTACCATCAACAGCAGGCTATAGACTGTAAAAAAAACCCATGTTACTCCAAGATCCTGAATTCATTAGTGAGCTATAAATTCATTAATTGAAAGAACAACAGTAAATCTTCTTAAAGCATTTTAAGAGAACTTATACCTTTAGCTAATAAATTGTGTAAGAAATATTTTTTTCTAAAGATTTTCACTTACAAATACAAATAATAAATACAGAATTAATGTTACTTTGCACAGCTGGCATGTTTAATATACCGTATTTTCCGGCGTATAAGACGACCCCCGACTTCGGAGACGATTTGCATGCTTTAGAAAGTCGTCTTATACGCCGGTATGTTGAATCATTCAACAGAAGTTAGCTACTCTTTTGAAGAAGAAGCCTATAAAAAAGTTCCATCTCTATCAGAAAATAATTTTATGCTATTACTATTACAGCAAATGAAAGACATTTATTTTATCTTATCATTTTCCAAATTCCAACTATTCTCCTTGGCATAACCTTGAACCTTCTCTTATCAACAGTTTGCAACACAGAAATATATGCCCTAGAATGCAGTTTCAACTGCTTATATATGAGAATAGCGTATAACCCTCAAAAGTATCCCTTAACTTTCATTTAAATACACATTTAACTGCAACTTGCATTTTAAAACAAAATATCCTCAGGTCTGTATTTCCCTCACCCTTTTTGAACCCATGACTCAGATGAAAGGGTAAAATGCTGATCAGATGACATTATGCTCCTCTTTCTAGTTAACAAACTCTCTGTATCTCTAATGACCAAGTTCTTAAATGTTAACAATCTCATCCCATATAGACAAGACAGTGTGAGGTGCTGCACTTCAAAATTTAAATAAAAGGCATGGCAATAATTTATCTTCTTCCTTCAGATTGTAATTGGCAAATTATCAAAAAGTTTCAAAATATTAACAAGTTTATCTCACCTCTGCTTGAAATAGTGGGCATTATCTGAGGAATTATACTATTGCTTGTATCCATAGACTGTGAAGTATCTTGACCCATTTGGTCTTCAGGGGGCATATATGCAGGTGGTGGTGTATCAGCTACAAATGAAAAAAAAGAATGAATATTTGAGCAGTACTAGTAAATTTACCTTGAACTATCAGGTTTTTTTCCACTATAATCACTATTTGTCTTTTTTGTCATCTTCTGCCTCTTCCATTTTTGGAATCTAATAATTTTCTATCATGAAAATGTTCTCTTCATTCTCGATTGAGGTTTTTTTTCATTCTCTTCCTCTGCCAGTCATTTATGTCGCAATCCATCTTGCTTCATCTAGTTGAAGCTCCATTTCATTTTCCTGGAATTAGAAAGAAGCGCCACCAGATTCTCTGACTGATATATTAACCTGGAAGCGATTTCCTTGATATTAAGCTCCAACCCAAAGTGATTTTAGGATTAGCTATAAGATGTCCTAATTTTGAACTTATTTTACTGCATAGTTATTGCTATTATTTTCTGCTTTCGATTTATTCTCGGAACCTCTACAACCTTTTCTCCCTCTCCTTTATATCTCTTTGTTTCTATCTCCCAATCAATGTCTATTTAATCAACATGAGTACAAATATAGCATAACCTAAATGTAATTCTAATTTCCTCTGGTTTTATAATACAAGTTCTACTTTTCAATGTTTGCCATACAAGTAGTTCTTACCTGGTAGCTGATATGGGCTCGATGGTCCAGAACTAGCTGGAGAATTTGGATAGGTATTGCTGCCTGGAGATGGTGGGTATGGACTATTTGGAGACATGGGAAATGGAGTGCTGTTGGGCTGCTGGAATGAATCTGGAAAGGTAGCATTGTGTGGCATATGAGGTTCATTGTGAGTTAAGTTTCTAAACTGAACCAAAAGGCTATGCTGTGGGTTAAATTCACTGTGCCTTGGCACCAAGACAGGAGGTAAAACTGAAAAAGAAAAAGAGGACATATTAAAATAGTGTTGAAGATTTAGACAGATCATAATTAGCTCTTGAAGAGTAAAAGTGCAAAGAAACATATGCTGGAAACTTATTGTTTCTCCACTTGGAAGAGTTACTACTAGAATGTACAACTTGATGGCCAAGGCCATAAAATCATGCTAGGGCTTATTTCCCGGTTTGGTCTTATTTTCAGAGAAACACAGTAGTTTCAAATAGCATAAAGTTCAGGGAGGAAACAATCAAAAGCAGGATTCATATATCTCATTATGCCATTATGGGGTTATGTTTTGGTTTAAAGCAATGGCTGTTATCAGCATGGTTTGTAGATTATGGTTTACAGGATAGCTCTATCATCTATGGACCTGGCTATTAGGGATGCTCAACAAATTATGGTAAAAGCAAACCAAGGGTTGATGTAATGTGTGATTCTGGTCTACAAAGTACCAATGTTCCCAGATGCAATTCCCATGTACGAATTCCCTCCCATTTTCAATTTGCTGCTCCTCAACAAGTCAACTATTTTTTCATGGGTAAAGGCATTGAGACACACCTGGACTCTCCACCCTTTTGTAATGATATGGATTGATACAAACTTCTTTCTGTTTAGATCCAAAAGGAAATTCACAAATGTCCAATGGCTTCAGCTCATGATGGCTCTGCAAATCAGGCCAACGCCACACACGGCAGTAAATCACGTGGGGAAGGCCTTTGCGGTGTGATACTTGAAGTCGCCCATCTAACGAACGAGGAATTGTAACACATTTGCTGGGTTGTCCAGGACTACTTAGTGCCTTTTCCAGTTCCTCCATGGCTCCTTTTTTCTTCTTTAGCTTTTTTACTAAAGCATCAACTGCTTTTTCTGCCCATTTTTCTTCTTCATCACCTTGTTTCCAGCCCAACAAGCGTTTTACAGCTGGGCTAGTAAACGAGAACAGACTGGCCATTGAGGTCATTTGACAAGTTTTAAAGCAATTTTTAGAACAAAACTGCTGATTCTCAAACACAAAAATAACTCTGCAACTGCAGCAGTGCTTAAATTCTTTTTTAATCCAAGAAAGTGATTTTTCTTAGACCTATAAGAAAAATTACAGAACATCAGTTGATGCCAGTTAACCAGAGAAATGAAGGCAAACACAGAGAATAATTGGATAATTTTAAACCTCATTAAATTTAAATCAAACATGATGCATATTATTAACAGCCTTTTAATCTGAACCAATTTTCATGCCATGGGGATAATACTTAAAAGAGAAAACAGTTGGTGGCATTAACAAAGGAAGTCCTTTGAGCCAAACTCCTTCTATCATTCACAAAGCCTAATCATTTGGTTAAACAGAGGGAAAAGCTTGGATTTTTTTTTTGTAAAGATACATGAAAAGATGAAGTTTATTTTAACATGAACTGTTACTGAAATGAATGGTATATCTTAAGAGAAGATGTGCATCTATTAAGACATCAAAAGAAATACTCTGGTGATTTCTGAGCTGTCTAAACGATAGCAATTAGGCACTGAAAACACTCTGGTGATTAAAAACTGATAGCAATTAGGCACTCTGTACACAAGAGATTCTGTAATAAAGTTCCAGTGTTGAGAAGCCATTATAGGTTTCTGAGGTTTTATTCCTACTACTCCTTTCTGTTAACCCACCCTGAAGTTGGTGTTGTCATAAAAAGAGAATCTATGTCTTTTGAAGAGACAACAACTGTATGGATTTCATTTAAAGGAATAGAGCAGTGAATGATCAATGGTGCAAGCAGCAGTAGAAAAGCGAGCATTCTCTGGCAAAGGAACCAGGAACCAGTGAAGCCCCTTGTTAGGGAACATGGCTCAGACCCCAAGAGTGTCAATCTAGATTGCTGCAGGACAGGAATGAGTTACAAACAGCCCCTTTTTTTATTACTAACAAGGTCCATCTGCAACTCTCTTTAAAAAAATAAAAAGGAGTAAGGATGACAAACGGAACTAATGTGCTGTGGCAACATGTTGATAAGACCTCATAAAATCCCTGAAGAATACTCAACAAGTACAGACATAGACAATAGGCAGCTGGCAAAAAGCAGCACTAAACAAAGAGAAAGGATGTCAATAACAAGTCAGTTCCGTTTCTGCTACAGAAACTGCCAAATATTGTCTATGGGGTTTCTGATAAATTACAGCAAGTCAAAACAGCTAGCCCACCCCACTGCATTTTCAGTCCATCAAACATGAGGTATTAAAAGGGCAGGAAAGCTGCTTCCTTGCCTTGCTAATTCTCAAAAGATGGTGCTTCTTAATAACGTTGTAGGAAAATGTGCCTGGCAATCACAGCTACCTGTTTTTTCAGTTGCGCGAAGACGGCAGGCCGCAGGAGCAAAGACAGGCAACAGTTTTTTACCATCTGCATTCATCATCTCTCTGGAAGGGGTGAGGAAAGGCCGAACTAAACAAGAAAAAGCACATAGAGAACAATCCAACAGCAGCCATCACAGGCGTTTCTTCACTTCTCTTGCTAGGAAACTATCAAGATGCCACAGGTGCTGACTTGGTACACTCTACATTATCATAATAGGGTTAAGCTGACAAAGCGCATTTCCTCATTCAGAAGTTTAGTTCTGTATGTGCTGCCCAAGAGGCAATAAAGGGCTGTTCTCCTCCGAAAGGCAGGTTAATCCGTGTCCGAAACGTACAAGAGTACAAATAATTACCTGCCTGAAGTTCCCTGCTTAACGGCAAATCAGATAGAAGGGGAGGCTGAGCTCGTTTGTATTTTGGAATAAGAACCCCACTGAGCCGCCAAAAGACCCTACCCCATCGGCCAGAAAAGGCAGGTTGCGTGGCCTTGCAAGGCTAATGCTTTAAAAGTACCTTCTGCAATATCGATCCATGTCACATTGCCCGCAAGCGTGGCCCAGGCCCAAACCAGGACACCTCGGGCTCCAGTCCTGGCGGCCAGTCTGGCCCGCCGCAAAGTTTCGTGGCGGGGGGGGGAGTTTTGCTACGAAGAGCCCCCCACCCTGGCTTGCGAAGCGAGGAAGCGCCTCGCGCGATGCGGACGCTCGCTCTACCCCCAGCGGCGCTGGCTTGCAAAAGGCGGGCCGGGCGGAGAACGATTCCCGCCGCCACTTCCTCACCCAGTAAGCCACGAAGGGCGCCCTCCTCCTCCTCCTTTGCCCCCCCTCCCCCCGGCTTTTCCAACCGGTTTACCTACCGCCTGACGCGCGGCTGGCGGCCGAAGAGGGAAGCGGCAACCCCGGCCAGGGGACCTACAGAGCCGCCGAGGAGGGAGAAAGGGGCGGAGTCAGGCATGCCAGTCGACCCGAGGGCTCACGTGACAGGCCATAAGGCGAAACGCGGCTGGTTGAGCCTGGGCGTCACTCAAGCGCCCGAAGCCTGTGATTTGCAGAAGGAAGGAAAGTAGGAGGGAGCGTGCGCTCGGGCTCTGGGGGATGGGAGGGGGAGAGGAGGAGTGCAGGCCTGGTCTATCGGTTGCTCTTATGCAGCGTCTTGCGTTCGCTACGTAACTTGCGTTTTGTTCCTAGCCTTTGGCCTGGCTAATCGGCTACCCGGCTTCCTCCAGTGATTTCATTGCGGCTTAGCGGCTCAAGATGTTTCTCGGGTTCAGATACTTCTACTCCCTAAGGGAGAGACTTGCCAACGAAGTTAGGAGGTATAAAAATTTGCACGATGTAAGCAAGGGATTAAAAACTCGGACGTAAATGCAATTTCAGGGAGAGAAATTAGAAGAGCTTCGGAGGAAGACCCAGACAGCTGCAAAGAAAAGTGGAAGCAACTGGGAGACAAGTTTGTCAAGCTTAAAAATAAAAAATGAAATCAAAGAGCAGGAACCCTGGGCCCAGAGGATAGACAATTTCTGCCCAATATGTATGTAATGCTGTCCTGGCTGGAAGGATTTATAAAACATCGGGGAACCCAGACCAATTTCAACTTGTGCTGCACCTAAGGTAGGAAAACAATACCCCAGACCATTATTATATATGTAAAAAACTGGGTACATAGTCTTTTGACCCACAACATACTCCTTCCACACATGGAGCTTTGGAATCAACAATAATCACTTCTGTTCTGACCCAGATATGCATAGGTAAACAGCACCATATTATCTATTTTTTCTTAATCTAGTGTGAACTTCATGCTAGTTTCATTGGTGTGTTGAAAGGCTATGCATGTAATCATATATCTGTTCAGACAATCATTTATACAAATTATATCATTGCAGTTTGAGGATGTCATTCCAGATCCTGTAGAGCAAAACTTGAATACAGGGGTAATCTCATCCACACCACACCTCCTGTCCAGGGACTTAAGTGTCTTCTCACTGCATAGCAGTAATTGTGATGATGAAGCATCAGCCAGTGCATCCATAGTGTCATCAATAAAGGCATTAGTCCAGTGATGGCTAACCTTTTAGAGACCAAGTGCCCAAACTGCAACCCAAAACCTACTTATTTATTGCAAAGTGCCAGGGCTGCATCAGCATTGTGGTGCCCTCGGGTGGGTGGGGGATAGGCGTAGCCCACTGGGTGGGCGTAGCTGCAGTGGTCATGGCAGACTGGGTGAGCATGGCTGGGGCCAGGGCAGCGGGGGTCAATCCCTTGCCATCTCCGGGGCATCCCCGGGGGGCCAACGCCACTTGCTCACTCACTTCCTGCCCTGTCGCTTCCAAACACCACATGCTACTCTTCCAAACGCCACATGCTACTCTGGCGAACTCTACTGGGGTAACGGCGCACGTGCCCACAGAGGGGGCTCTGAGTGCCTCCTCTGGCATGCGTTCCATAGGTTCCCCACCACTGCACTAGTTCCTCAGTCAAGAAAGATGAGGAAGAAGATGGGAGGGACGAGATACTGGACAGCATTGCCACCCTACGCTGGCAGCAGCTTCAAATCTATACTACAGTGATGTCCAAGTGAGCATCATCAATAGCAGGACGTATATTGACAAATGTATAACTTTTGCACTGGATGTTGCAGACTCTTTGCAGAAATTTCCGCCAGAATGTCTGTAAGCCACAAAATCCAGAATCTTCACTGCACTTACAGATGCAATAGTTTTGACAATTCAAAAATGTTGCATTGACAATTCAAAACTCTCACATTTACTGTTGAGAAATATATTTTGTATAAAAGTTTTTGAATTCAATTTTCACTCAGTTTTTCTGACAGTTTCAAATTATTCTGCTTTACATATACCATATATTATAATAGAACCAAATGAAGGCCAAAATAAACTACTTTTGCCTGCCTGTGATAGAGTATTTGTGAAGTTCTCTGCTATAAAAGGAATGTAAATAATTAGAATTATGTTTTATTATTACTTGTTACAACTGTTGCTTAAATTACCTGATAGGTCTTTTTTTTAACAAAACCACAAGTCAGGCTAATACTTTTACGTGTAATAAAACATACAGCAAAGCTTGGTTGATATTCAAGATAACACACTGACCAAGTTTCTTCTGTACAGAACTTATTGATGACATTTATGTTGTCTGGGTGTGTAGTTTAAGCCGGGTCAGTTCTTTGCTACATTTACACTTTTCAGTTGGCAGCACCTCAACAATGCATCCTAGCCAGGGCATCTTTTCTGCTGGAGTCTGGAAAAACTCCATCAGGTTCCTGCAGACTCCTGCAACAGCACATGATGTTCTGGTGTTTGACAATGTCCAGAAGTTACAAGCCAGTTGTCATTTGCTACCTGCTTTCTCCATTCTCCCTCCTATATCCTACCTGACATTGAAACTGTATCTACAAAGTTTGGTAGCACATATCTTGCTGTTGGTGTGGTTGATGGTATCAGTACTAATGAGGTAATTGTGAAGAGCAACACATAACCTTGACCCCTCAATGACTTTGGGTGAAACTCCATGGGCTGCCAAATCTGCCACCTTGCAGCCAGAATTCCAAACTGTTTTCTATGATCCGTCTTGCTCTTGGGTGATGGTAGTTACATAAGCAAATCTGCCCCTCAAGATTAGAATCTGCAGAAGAGAAACAATTGCAGTAGTAGGAATAATAGGATAGACTTTGGCAGCTAATGATTTGGATGCATCATTACAATGAGAGAGAAAAAATCAGTAAAATGTTTTTATTTAAGCTAGTTCAATTTTAGAAAATTGCCGTATTTTTTCCATCTATAAGACGCCCCTTGTATAAGATGCTCTGGCATGTGTTTCTCCGTGCTGATCAGCTCTTCAGCGGAGCACCGAACAGGTAAGCCAGCAAATCCAGAAGTTCGGCCGGCCGACAATCTTGCCCCCTCCCCCCTCCCGGTAGTGGCAAGCGCACAGGGGCTTCACACCTGCACCAGGTGGGCATGGCAACCCACACAGGCATGCCCTGGGCTGTGGAGGTTATCATTATTTTTCCATGTATAAGACGGAACTTGTATAAGACGCAGCTTGTATAAGATACATCTGATTTTTGAACAGGGTGTTTGCAGGAAAAAATAGCGTCTTATATACAGAAAAATATAGTATTTAACAAAAGAAGCCCTAGTAAATACATTGTGACGTAAGGAATGATGATGGAGAAGTAAACTCTCTTCCATACTACCATTGCCATATAGAAACAGTTCTCCATTTACAACCATTTATTTAGCAAACATTCAAAGTTACAATGGTCCTAAAAAAAAGTTAGATACAACCAATCCTCAACTTACAATTGTTGCAGCATCCCCACAATCATGTGATCAAAATTTGGGTACATGTATTACATGTATTTATGATGTATTAATGATGGTTGTAGCATCCCAGGGTCATATCATTGCTCTATATGACCTTCCCAACGAGCTTCTGACAAGCAAAGTCAATGGGGGAAACTGGATTCACTGAAAGACTGCATGATTCACTTAATAACTGCAGTAATTTGCTTAACAACTGTGGCAGAAAAGGACATAAAATCTGGCACAACTCACTTAAGAACCATCTTGCTTAGCCATGGCGGGGTCTAGGAAAAGAGCCATCTCTGCCATTGCCCCTGCCCTGTGGTACAGTTTACGCCTCAGAAGTGAGGCATTCCACCCCCCCTGCTAGCCTTCTGAAAAGGAATTAAAACAGGGCTCTGCGGCCTTGCTTGGGGAGTGCAGAGGAACACACAACCTTGGGGCTGACTGATATCCTGAGAAGCCTCCCTTCAACTTTTAACTAATTCTAACAGCATTAAATTATCCTTGCTTCCTTGTAAATTTTTAATTTTAAAATATTAACTTTTTATATACTCTTTTATATTTTAATGTTTTATAGTACAACCACTAAGAGTCCCTCTTTGAGGGAGATGGGCAGTTTAAAAATGTGAAAAATCCCATCTGCATGCCCCTTGAAACTGGCCAGTCTGTGCTAGTTCCATTCTTTGAGCCAAAAACCAGTAACGTGCTATAAAGACTGCAGGGTTATGACTCATAGATCAGCGGTTCTCAACCTATGGGTCGCGACCCCATTTGGGGTCGAATGACCATTTTACGGGGATCGCCAAACAACGCGATCCGCCATTTTTCCCCCTCGGGGCGGCGCCATGCATGCATGCCGCGCATGGGGGCAGCGCCGCACATGGGGGTGTGCGTGCATGCGCAGCGCGTCCGCGTGACCAGGGGTCGCCATATAAAAAGGTTGAGAACCACTGTCATAGATAGATTGGGCTGAATTTTTTTTTTAAAAAAAGCAGGACTCTGGCCAAAAGTACCATCAAATTTCTCAAGTACACTATTGAGGCAGGACATTTAAGACATGGTATCGTAGCATATATTGCCAGTTGGGCTAGCTGATCCTTCTGTTGTTCAATTTCAGCTAGCAACTACTCCCTACTGATGTAAGGTGGGATTTCTTTCATGGTGGTTGGCAGACAATTTGGTCTGATGCCAGCAATTAAGGTTAGACTTAGATAAAATATCTTGGTCCTTACAACAATGCAAGCATGTGGGTGTTCAGAGAAAACAAATGAGCTTATTTCAAAAGGTAAAGTTCTTTGTAGACAAAGCCAAGAATTGTGGTTGAGAGTCATTTTACCAATTCAGGGGTCATCCAGGTATGAAAATCCCCCCCCTAGATTCAGGTAGATGCAAGGTTGAAAAGTTGTTTGCTATCAGAAGTCTGGCATGCAAGACCTTTTAGAGCACTGGTTCAGGCATGCCTACTTTCCAAAGTCATGCCCCTTCTGAGGGGCCTCATTGAACACGTTGTTCTACTCATTTAATCTTTATACACATGCAAGGACCAAGAATCTTTCCAGCTTAGGCTCTGAATCAGCTTCTGCAACAGGTGACTGGTCACCTGACTGCTCCACAACTGCAAGCTCATCCTCTCAATAGATCCTGTTCCTTCTGACTCTTATCTGCACCTAGCTGAGTGCCTGCTGATTCCTGAATTTCATGGTTAGAATCTGTTGCATGCTGGTTCTTTGATTTAAAGTCTGACTTATCAATCCATCCCAGCGCAACTCTCTACAAGATGTGGTTTGTCCATGGGAATAGAGAAAACCTCACCCTACTAACTTCTGTTTACTTCTTCTCCCCTAAACTATTTTGAGAATATCCATTGCAATAGAAATTGGGCTTCAGATGTTCCAATACAGCCCTACATTTATAGTGAAGTTGAATAGGCAATTGTACCATGAATTTTAAAGTATTCTATTACAAAAATACAGGGGGGTGGAGTGGGAGATAGGGTGTATACATGTTTTAGTCCAAAGATTGCCTCCTTGGTGTATTGCTAGCTCTGATTAATAATACAACAGCAAGAAAATCCTTATTCCTTTCTGCAACCAGCATTGATTTTAAAACTCTGCAGTCATCTTCCAAATGAATTGACTTTCTGGTGAGTTTCATGCAGAGGGTTGGACTTGATGACCTCCAAGGTCCCTTTCAACATCATCATCATCATCATCATCATTATTATTATTATTAAACTTGGACAAAATTCCAGAGGACTTGGTAGGCAGGTACAATTTATGTGTCTGAGGAGATGGAGTCAAGCACACACTGAGACTGTCCTTGGATTGGAGTTGGGTGACAAGAGGGCCATGAGGAGGATGCGTAGGCAGCCAGGGCAGGGAGTATTTGGCAAGGAAACAGGAATGCAACTTTTCACATGAAATAATTGGGAAGGAACAGTATCATGTGTGCAGAGAACTGAAGAAGAGCAAGGAGATGTTTGGAGAGTATACCGAAGTCTTTGGATTTGCTAAGGATTGAATAGAAGTTGAGATCACAAAGAAAAAAAAATGTGTTTGTTGAGTATAACAGGAATTAGAGCAAGAAACATAGAGCTATATACTGAAGCTGCTTCAGCAAGTGAGATGTGGCAATGGCAGGGTTGAAATCCCCTCCAGCTGTGTATACACAGTGTGCAGTTCCATTTGCTGCTGCAGCACCAATGATGAGGTAGCCAGCCTGCCATTTCCAGGTAATGAGTCACTTGCTTGTGAGTTATCTACATTTGCAGGCTGTAGAGGCCTCATGAGGTGGTCAGGATCATCTGCCACATAAGACAGAGCACCCCTGCTGGCAGAGAAGTGCTACTACATCTGAGGAAATGATAGGCTCACTAAGGTCCTCCATGTTCTGATCTGTTGGTATTGACAAGTCTATGCTCTGTATCGTGACAGTGAGATAGTTATCACTGGATTTTCCCCAAACTTCTTGTCTTTTTCTAATATAGTGATGTGCTAAGAATCTGACTGGGCAGAAATGAGTTGGGTCTCTTCTCTGCTTCTCCCATCCTATTCAGTAAATTAGTTCCCAGTACATGTAGTTCTCAATTTAAGACCACAATTGAGCCCAAAATTTCCATTCCTAAGCAAGACAGCTGTTAAGTGAGCTTTGCTCCTTTTTACAACTTTTATTTTCACAATTGTTAAATGAATCACTGCAATTGTCATTCAGTCATGAAGTGAATCTGGTTTCCCCCATTGCTGGGATGGTTGCAAGTGGTGTACATGTGACTCCGGGACAGTGCAACTATGATAAATACATACCAGTTGCCAAACGCCCAAATTTTGGTCACATGACCATGGAGATGCCGCACCTGTTGTAAATTGAAAAAGGTCATAAGTCACTTTTTTCAGTGCTGTTGTAACTTTGAAGGGTCACTAAATGAATGGCTGTAACTTGAGGACTACTTGCAATGCATACTAGATCAGGCCTCTCATCCATAATTACATAGTCTTATTCCAATCTAGTACTGAAGAGCACTATCAGATACAAAAAAAACTCAGCATGGATACCAGACTTGCTGGTGGAAGGTGGGACCAAGCAAGGAATAGCCACCACCTGTCTCACATATATATGAATAGATATAAGGTCCTGCTTTCTACCCTCCTGACTGCTATACTCTCTATACTTTCCCTCTCTAGCTCCTGTTTATCTAGGCACATATTACCCCAAGGATTAGCCATTTCATCTTTTCCCTACCTGCCCATCTGCAGGATCATTTTTCCAAGCAATGAAGCAAAAATGCTATTGAAGAGCTGCAAAATGACAGCCCAGCTCTTTTTTTCCCCCAAGTCCTTTTTCTTCTGCTGCTTTCTTTCTGCAAGACCTATGAAGGGTTGGTAGTGCTTGCTCTTCTGAGCTCTTCTTCTAGGTGAACTGTCCTATGTGCCATCCTCTAGATTTCTGCAGAAAGGGTGGCAGTTATATCTTTTTAGTGTTTGAACAGAATAGGACACCCTCATTCCCTCTGCTTTCTTTCATAGTGTGTTGTCCCTTGCTGTTGGCACCCTGCTGTTTGTCTAACAAGTGATAAGGTTCAGCTGCAGACTATTAACTGTTTCCTGTTAGAATTCAGAAAAAAAATGCTCTCCTTAGTTAACATGTGAAGTATTTCTCTGCCCATAGATTAATTTACCTTGATAAACTCAATAATTCTCTTGGCTGATAAAACAAGGAGTCAAATCACAGCTGTCTCAGCTCATCCTGATTTATTTTTTAGGATTAAATGGATTATAAAGGGGGGAAGGGAAGACTAAGTTCATAGTTATTAAAACAATAACTGGCTTGTAGAAGCACGTATTCAAGTTCTTCATTCTAAAGGTCATGTAAATAAGCAAGGCCAATTTCATTTGTTTTCTTCACCTTCTAAAATGAAATTAGTCTTAGGATCTCCATTTATGTCCTCTGGAGTAAATAATAAATATGAAATTTCAGAAGCAATGAAGACATCAGGACCAAAGACTGTAAATTATAAATGTTTATTTGAATAAACTGCCCCAAAGGGACCTGGGCAAACCAGACTTGCATTTAGTGCAGGGGTGGGGAACTACTGTATGGCCCTTTTATGACTTGTGGGCTTCAACTCCCAGAATTCCCGAGCCAGCCCAGAATTTCTGAGTCTGTCTGGCTTATGAATTCTGGGAATTGATGTCTACAAGTCATAAAACGGCCATAGTTCCCCACCCCTGATTTAGTGCAACAGACCTGTCCCAATAGGTTTCCAGAAAATATAAACAGAAGGGGGAGGATATTCTAAAAAGGGCCTGTGGATCACAGCTTCTTATGTGAGTCAACTCCCTTATTGTTCCCACCAAAAACGTTTGGAGAGGAAGAAATGGATACTAGCTGAATTTCATTCCATCTGCATTTTGTTTGGAATTCTCCAGAGCAAAATGCCCAATTTTGTTCCCTTCAGGGACATCTGCAGTCAAGATGGGGATTGATGGCTGTCCTTCAGACTGTAGGCATACATCATTTTAGGCTCTATTTATTACTGAGATCAGAAATGTTTAGCCCCGTTAAAGGTAAATACTATATTAATTGTTTGATAGAACCTGACCTTTTTTGGGGGGGGTGTGAGAAATTAAGAGGCTTACATTTCTTGTATCCATTTTTTTTTTTTTTTTGGCATTAGTTAACCTCTGTCATCATAACTCTGTCTTTTATTTTTTAAGAATGTGTAACAGGAAAACTTTTAGCTTTAAAAATAAAAATTAAAACAATAAAACATTAGAATTAAAAAGTAAAAAATATTGTTATTAAAATAATGAAATACAAAAAAAGAAAAGTATAAAAAGAAAAATTTTGAAACATCAAATTGCTAAATAAAATGTGCATAGGTTAATAATAATTTGCTTGAATGATCAATTACAATAAAAGATGCAATAATTAATTTTAAAATCAAATCACCCCTCAAGGGGAAGCCTACTATAAATTGCAACTCAGACAAGTAGGTAGTTAAGTAGGTAGTTATAGAAATTCCCTCCAGCTGTATAATTAAAAACAAAAAATTAACAAAGAATATTGTGCAGAGGTAACATGTTTTAGCCTAACATAATTCAAAATGTTGACTAACGTTGCAGTGTTTCTCTTTGCTAGAAATTGATTTAATTAATTCTGTATTGATCCACAATCAGGCAAACAGGGTTCAGCCATAAGGTCTCTGTATTATTTTAATGGGGTGTGTTTGTGTGTGTGTCTCCAGGTGCTGTTTTATCTTCTCAAAGAATTATTCCCCTCTGAAGAATTATTTCCATCTCCTTCCTTTCCTTCAGGTGCTACGTTATCTTGCCAAAGAATAAGTAGCCCATCCAGCCTTATTTATATTTGCTCTGTGATTTATGGTCCAGACTCCAGAGGCTTTTTAAGGCTGTCTTCTGCATTTGAATCTTCAGCAAGCATCTTTCTTCAAATCAGCCTGTGCCAAGAGGAAGCTTGTCGTGGCTTTTAAAAACAATCTAGTTCATAGTGAGAATTTACTTGATTCTGCATTCTGTAAAACAAGGCTCAAGTATTTTTAGATGTGAACCACATTTTGCAAATCAGTTCTCTAGAAACAGGACGTAGAAATGGTTGCCCTGAGAAATATTCTACTCAAAATATCTGTATGTGTCTCTCTGTGTAGACCCATGGGCATATTTTTGAATGCAAAATAAAATAATATGCAACATACAACTTAATATGATTTGCAGGAGAGTAATACATGTAAAAGATGAATGAATTCTTTTTAAACATTTTCTTATGAAATGGAAAATTGGAAAAAAAAATTGGTGGTCAAGTGTTTCGTAATAGCTGCTCTGCCCCCAACTGCAATACAAAATTTTCCACTGCAAATATTGCAGAAAACAATGTTATCCTTCTTTGATGTGATGAATGGAAATTCCTTATTCAATTTATCATTGAAAATTCCTCTTTTTTGATTTTTCTATTCCTAAATGGAAGTTAGTCTCCTCCAGGTATCTTCGGGACTAACTAGGAGATGATGTAGTTGGGTAGCAGGGAGGGGTGCAAAGTTCCTGCCAATTCACCTTCACTGCAGACAACTTACATGTGCAACGTTTGCTGGCTGGGTGTTTTGGCGCACTCGGCAGCAATTCCTATTGGCTTTCGAAAGTCAATAGGGGGAGTAGCTCAGCTCAGCAAAAGTTGAAAAAAAACCATCAAAAAAAGGTGCCGGAATGCCGTTCTGAGCGTTCTATGCAAAAAAAAAAGCCTTGCAGATTAGGCTTCAAATATCGAAAAGGAGGACATTTAGGAGGACACTTTTTGAGGGAGGACAGAACATACAAAAGGAGGACTGTCCTCCCTAAAGGAGGACAGTTGGTCACCTTACAAGTGTTGTCCAGGAATTTAGTTAGTGCATGACTCTGAAGTCATTTTATTTCTCTCCCCAACTGCAAGCTGTAAGGTGGTTTATTTATTGTTTGTTATTAAATAGATATATATGGTTGTCCAACTCACACACTTAGTTCCTGACTGCATACAGACGGTGTTCAATGTTTGAAGTGAACGATAATGGTTGGTCAAAATCATCAAATGAGCTCTATTGTTAAGTAACATTTTTAATTTAATTCTCTCTCTTGGTGTTTTATTAGATGGTTACTGTTTATTACTGTTAAATTTGCCATATTTTCTCTTGAATTGAAATATAGTATTCCTCAAAATATCAATATCCAAGAGTAAATAATAGTAATATATCCAAGAAGAGATAATAATAGCAACAATAATAGCAAAACAACGGTCATGGACATACCAAATAAATACAAAAATTGCAGTGCAAATGACTAAAAGAGCAAAGGGATTATTAAAGGATTGGGTTATAAAGAAAAATCTTGTTACTTGATAACCCAAGTTTTTAAGCTTGATCATCATTACATGATTCCATTATATAGAATTGTGTCCCACTTGTTTGCATCCAGAGTTAAAAGAGTTGTGACATAATATAACAATGTAGTAAAGAAATATATGAGTGTTCACTTAATGAACCTAATTGGGACCAGAATTTTGATTGCCAAGCAAAGTGGTTGTGGAAGGGGGGGGGGAATCACATTATTGCATTGCTTAGTGACACCAGTTCAAGTAGTCCGAGTTACAGTTGATAGACCAGGATCGCACTGTCCTTAGGTGAGGACTTCACATTTCTCCTACTTTGCTGTGCTGGCTTCTTTTTCAACTCTTCCCCACCCACCTATTTCCTCCCATCTCTGCCCTTTTGGACGCCTGGCACTCTGCCACCCCTGCTGCCTTTCACTTGAACCAACACTCTTCCTTGAACTCCACTGACTTGCACTTTTCTGTCCCTGCCACTTCCCACCCTTCTTAGCTGACCAGGCCCCTACCCTGTTAGCCTTTTGTGAAGCTCTAAAAACCTGGCCATGCTTCTGAGCCTAGGGCACTACATGCACCAAAGGCCCGGCCTCCTGGCTCTACTGTCAACAGGCCAGATTATCTTTCTGTTATATGTACTTGAATTAGATGTTTTAATGTTTTTTGTTGTTTTTATTGTTTTTTTAAAAAATTGTTTTAATTGTAATGTATGTCCTGAATGTCTGTGGAGATTCTCAATTATCCAGGTCATGGTTGTCCCTTTTCAAAAGGCAGTTCATTTAGAACTGAAGATGCTTCTTGGATGAGAAGTGAAACGTCTTCAAGCAAAAACTAAGAAAGTCCAGTTGTCTTTGGAAAAAGCACATTTGGGACACATGTTTTGAATTGTGAGCCACCCAGAATCGTTTGCTGTCACGGGCAGCTATAGAATTCAAACAAAAAAACAAACAAATAAGGAAGAAAGTGGCAAGGGTCAGTTGAGGGCACCAGGGGGCAGCATAGGCAATAGAGGGCAGGAGGGCAGGCCCAGTACAGGGCAGACAGCAGAGATGGCAAGAAGCAAGGCAGTCAAAATGGCAGAGATGGAGGGGAAATAAGTGGAAGAGGGAGTTGAAGCACTCCCTGAGGTCATAAATATGGGTAGACTGCCAAGCGCCACAATTTATCATATCATGTACAGGCAATGCAGTTACTAACTTTGAGGACCAGTCATAATTATTAATGTCAATATGTCTATGGAGATTCTCAGTCATCCAGGTCATAGTTGTCCCAAAGGTGCTTTTTTAAAAGGCAACTGGGCTTTCTTGTTTTTCTTTGAAGACATTTTGCTTCTCATCCAAGAAGCTTCTTCAGCTCTGAAATAGAATAGCCCTCTCTCAATAGAAGGGCAGGATACAACATCATATATCTCCAGTCTATAACACAATCCTTTCAGCAGTTCCAAGAAGGCTCCATACCACTCAGGTGACCTTGAAGACACAGATAAACCTCCAGGTGGCCTCAACGACTCTCTAAAAGAATGCAAATGACCAGCTGTCTGCAAGGAGTATAAAACCAGTCAGAGCCGAAGAAGCTTCTTGGATGAGAAGAAAAACAAGAAAGTCCAGTTGCCTCTTGAAAAAGCATTTTGGGACCATTTGCTCAATGCCGTAGTAACTTCGAATGGTCATTGAATGAATGGTTGTTAAGCAAGGACTACCTGAATTAGCTGATTGCAGTTGAATGAGAAAAACAACTAATTTACACCCCAGCAATTACAACAACAACAACATTCCCCTCCCAAGATAAAGATGGCATCCTCTCTCCTAAGGTTCTGAAAACCTGACCTGAGGGGTGATGTTTATTATCTTTTTAAAGACCCTGCTTTGTTTCTTTATATTAGATCATTTTAGTCTAGGCTGTCCATCTGATTTAATGTTTTTAGTCCTTTACATGAAGTTTTTTTTTTTCCTACTCTGGGATGTTGTGCGGAGTCCACTCAGGTTGGGAAGCTGGTGTATTTAAATTAATTAATTAATTAATAATTAATAAATGATAAGTGCAATATTCCAAGAAAAAAAAATCATAAAATCATAGAAGTGGAGAATTGAGGGCACATGGATCACCCAACCTAATTCCCTGCAATTAAACCATCCATGAAAGGAAGCTATCTAATCTCTTTTCCCCACCCCCAAAAAAGCAAAGAATAAAAATAAAGTCCTAGTGCATTTAGCAGAGCTGTATTGTTTTCAAACACCTTGGGAAAAATACAGCTTTCAAAACTTCAAGTGATGAAATCCAAGAGGCCATATTAATATTCAGAAGAGTTATAAACTATAATTATTGTAGCAGCACTCTACGCGCCACTTCAGCAGTTCTAAACTGGAATGTAGGTAGGGTTTGGCTGTTCATACTTGCAGACAAACATGTGATATTTGATTCTTTTTATTGATACCTGTGGCAGCAATTTGCTAAGCAATCCTCATTAGCTTTGATCCGAACAACAACTAAATTTTCTGAATTCCTTTGAGTAGTGTCCTTTAGTCTGTGTTTTGCTCAAAGATGGGGCTTATGGAATCAGGAAGAATGACCACACTTGAAAAAGATGAGTAGTTTGATTATAAGAACTGCCCTTTCTTTCTTTCTTTCTTTCTTTCTTTCTTTCTTTCTTTCTTTCTTTCTTTCTTTCTTTCTTTCTTTCTTTCTTTCTTTCTTTTTTTCTTCCTTCCTTCCTTCCTTCCTTCCTCTCCCTCTCCCTCTCCATCTCCATCTCTCTCTCTCCCCCCCCCCCTTTTGTGAAATATTTTGCCATTCATTTTGAAACCAAGACGTTTCTTTCCTTCTCCAAATCCCTCTTCCTACACATTGCAGTTTTTCAGAGATGCAGCTTTGGAATGGAGCTAGATGGCATAACAGGGAAGGTTGAAGCAAACACACACCTTCTATGAAGCTTTGCCAGCATGCACACCCAAGCATTAATGGAATGACAGCCTACCCACTCTAAAATCTGTTGGTCTGGTTCCAGGATCAGCAGCTGCTGAATAACCAAAGAAGACATGCTTGGAATTGTATTGAACTTCAGTAAGGTGGTCATAGGTCTGCAACCACAGACCTGCAGTAAGTCCACCAACTTGGTCAAAGATTGGCTATGTCATACCTGTACTCTGCTCAAGAAATTAACTTATTCCGGAGCAATAGTTTCTCAGCCTGTCGAGATTTATTACTTAACCAGAGCATGAAAAAAATGGATGAAGGAAGGCCTAAAAAAACCCACCCCTTGGACAATTCAGTAGAGATTTTGAGTGGAGGATATAGACACAAAGCGTGCCCGAATAGCTGAATGGTGGGACAATCTTGAAAATTCTGAATAGAGAGCTAGAAGTAAGTACAGGTAGTCCTTGACTTACCACAGTTCATTTAGTGACCGTTCAAAGTTACAATAACACTGAAAAAAGTGACTTATGGCCGTTATGCACACTTTCAACCATTGCAGCATCCTCAAGGTCACATAATCAAAATTCAACCTCTTGGCAACTGGCTTATATTTATGACGGTTGCAGTGTCCTGGGGTCATGTGATCATATTTGTGACCTTCTGACAAGCAAAGTCCATGGGGGAAGCCAGATTCACTAAACAACAGTGTCACTAACTTAACAATTGCAGTATTTCATTTAAAAACGGTGGCAAGAATGGTCGTAAAATGGGGCAAAATACACTTAACAAATGTCTCATTTAACAACAGAAATGTTGGGCTCAATTGTGATTGTAAGTCGAGGACTACCTGAATTCCTTCCTTCCAGAAGAAGGTAAGTAAGTAACTATTCCTTCTTTCCAAAAAACACAAATCCCTCAGAAGAATATTTCTGATGTTTGTGTTCATGGAGATTAGTGCAGGGTGTGGCAAAGAGCTGAACAGCTCTCCTTTTATGATTAGTTGTGATGTGCTCAACTTTGGTTGGGTGCCAATACCATCTAATTATGAACTACATTGTAGTTTTAGTGCCAAACTCCATATTTTGTTTATATTTCTCTGATCAGCAAGTCTGTCCCACTTGAAGAATCTAGCCTATTAACCCCATTTTTCAAATTATTTCATTCCCTACTCTTTTTTTATGAACAGCCTTAACTGAAATAATAAAAGTACAGAGTAAAAATGGAATAGAAAACTCAAGAAAGCAAAAAAGAAGAAAAAATAGAAAGAGGAAAAAAGAGGAAAAAAAAACCTACGAAAGCAACCTCCCACCCTTATCACAACAAGTGTAAACAATGTTCCTATTTCTTCACCTCCTCTTAGCTTACAATTAACAGTTATCCAGCTTAGTCTGGATAGCCTCTTTAGAGTCAAATGAGAAGGGAGCATTAAACTGTTGCTTGCATGTGATACCTCTAGGAATGATAAGAAGAAGTGGAGAAGAGGGGCAGAACTTTTTATGAAAAACTTCAAAATTACAACCTCCAGAAGTGCACTCCGGGGGAAGATGGTAAAAAAAATAAAAGAAAAGAAGAAATATCACATAGAACATGTTAAACTAGAATCAGCAAGCAGTTTGGACAAGTGATTGTATTTTACGTCATGGAAAAATGTAGTGGGAATTGGACATTGGAAGGGGTGAGGGTTGCTATAAAAATTGAAACTGGCAAAGAAGTTCCCATGCTAGGAAGAACCATTATGTAATGCTGTCTCTACTTCGTAGTAGGCAATCAACTGTTGCGTTTAGGACTTTAGTTTTATTTCCAATAAAGATTCTAATCTGGTTGGTCATGTCTGAATTTTCTGCCAAGTCAAGCCCAGATGGATTAAGTGTCTGGAGCTCTAGTGTGAAGCCCAATTATGGCCTAGGCAAAGTGGTTCCCAGAGTAGCCCCAATCCATACTAAAACACTCATTTACAGAATATAACTAGAGAAATTGCACATACGTCAGAATTAGATTTGTTTTTCTAACTAATTCTAACTAATTCCTATTTTTAAAAACAGGAATAATCATATCTTTGGGAACCTGTTTCTGGGCAAAATTTGGCAAGTTGATCATACAATGAGGTATTTATTTCAATTTATTTAATTGATTAAATGGCACCCATCTCCCCTGAAAGGTGGCTCTGGGTGTCTTTATTTCAACTGATTTCTAAAATGGCCATATCTCAAAGATAATTCTGGGCGGCTAACAAAATGTAAAAGCTGTACAGATAGTGACATAAAAGAAAAACTAATAACAAAGCAACAACAGCAATCAAGGAAACTAGCAAACAACCACCTTGAACGTAACTAAGTTCTCACACCCATAGCTGGGAAAATAATCTAGGTCAGAATGGCTTTTCAAAGGTTAACGGGGTTAGAGGTAATCTAATATCAATGGCTTGGTGTATCAGAGAACAGGCACTGTAGCAGGAAAGGTCACAGTGATCCCACAAGATGGCACTTTCTAAACTAAGGATGGGACTTGGAACAATGGGATCTGATCCTTCCTGCCAGATCGGGGAGCAGGAATGTGATGGGGAGAGATTTCAAAGCAATTTCCGATTTCTCCTTGAAAATGGGAGTTATATGTTCAAGATCATGTCATGGAAACTGGTTCGCTTTCTTCTTAAGCTTAACGTGGAGCTTTCACATCAACAGTTCATGATCTGTTCTGTAGGTAGGTACCTGGCTCTGTATGTCTTTGATGCTGTAATTGAGCTCTCCTCCTCCTCATTTTTGCTGCTGTACTTAACTAGAACCAGTGGAGGTGTTGCTTATTACAGGAGGCCCGGCTCCTAGCAGACCACCTTTGCCCTGCTCTTTTCTCTGCCCTTTTGCTGGGTGGAGACAGCAGCTCAGACTCTTCATCTTCGAAAACTGAAAAGCAGCTACTCCTGTTGATTCCTGGATGGCCCCACCTCAAGTGCCTCCAAGTCCTCTAGAGCAGTCTCTGAGTCTGAGTCTGAGCTTGGCATGACAATAATAACAGCAGCCTGTCAGTTTTGAAGCAGCTGTTTCTCTCCCCTCCATCTGAATCTAAACAAAGTCAAGTTTCTTTCTTTCTAGTGCTTTATTTTTTTCCCCAGGCCTGAATAATTTTTTTCTGAACCTCCTCCTCCTTAATAATTTATTCATCTCTTTCCATTCCCAAGGCTTGGTTTTGCATTGCTATCACTGGCATGGAATTGTCACACATTAAATCTATACAGGCAGCATCACTTATCAGCCTTATTGCTGAGGCCCATTAAAGCTTGGCCTTGGTGACAGCACGATTTATATCAATGTACTTTTCAGCCAACTCGGGGACGGAGGAATACAGAATAACAGAGTTGGAATGGACCTTAGAGATCTTCTAGTCCAACCCTCTGCTCAGGTGGGAGACCCTATACCATTCCAGACAAATGCTGACCAGTCTCCTCTTAAAAACCTCCAGTGATGGAGCACCCTCGAGCTATTCTACTGATTAATTGTTCTCACTGATATGAAATTTCTCCTTATTCTAGGCTGTATCTCTATTTGTTAAACTTTCATCTGTTACTTCTTGTCTTGCCCTCAGGTGCTTTGGAGAATAGGTGGACCCACTCCTCTCTGTGACAGCCCTCAAATATTGGAAGATTGCTATCATGTCACCCCTAGTCCTTCTCTTCATTAGATTAGATATTTCCAGTTTCTGCAAGCGTTCATCATATGGCTTAGCTTCCAGTCCCCTAATCATTTTTGTTGCTCTTCTCTGCACTCTTTCTAAAATCTCTTTTTTTGTATCATGGTGACCAAAACTGGACCAAAAGTGTGTTACCAGTGCAGGTAACAGGTCAACTTATGATCACAATTGAGTCCAAAAATTCTGTTGCTAAGTGAAACATTTGTTAAGTGAATTTTGCCCCATTTAACAACCTTTCTTGCCACAGTTGTTAAGAGAATAACTGCAGTTGTTAAGTTAGTAAAATGCTTGTTTTCTGGTTTCCCCATTGACTTTGCTTGTAAGAAGTTTGCAAAAGGTGATCATAGGACCCTGGGACACTGCAACTGTCATAAATACAAGTCAGTTGCTAAGTGTCTGAATTTTGATCATGTGACCATGGGAATGCTGCAACGATCATAAGTGTGAAAAACAGTATTAAGTCACTTTTTTCGGTGCTTTTGTAACTTTGAATGATCACTAAATGAACTGTTGTAAGACAAGGACTATCTGTATGGAATTTATTGTGTGTGTGTGTGTGTGTGTATGTGTGTAAAATAGTATGTGGGAATTACTTTGGGAGAGTCCACAGAAGGAATGGGGGTGTAGCAAATGTCTCAGAAGGGTCCCTTCCTAGTTTCTTGGGCTGTAAAGTTGATGTGAGAGAAATGTACTTGTGAGGCAATCCAGACAAGAAGCATGCCCAGATGTGCTAGCTCTACTTTATTATAAGGTTACATTAACAGAATTTTGCAAATTTGAAAGCATCTTTCTCTCCCAATCTCCCCATTCACATGATCTTGATACTGTTGAGGCAGCCTAGGATTGCATTGGCTTTTTTGGCAATTGCAGCACACTGCTGGCTCATACTTAAGTGGTGGCCCACTAGGACACCAAGATTCTTCTCATAGCTACTGTGGGAAAGAATCCTTAATTTCTGTTCTGTTCTGCATGCTCTTCTTTGAACATGCTTCAGTTTTTGCAATGTCTCTCTTAAAATGTGCTGCCCACAACTGAAAAAACTAGTGTTGTGGCCTGTGGCCTGTCTTACTTACTTACTTCAGTGAATGCAGCCTAAATGCATTCATACTGTAAATAACTATTGTCTGCTTCCTGTTCATCGTCATCTTGTAATATATGAAGACGTTAGATTTTTGTCACATCTTTAATTTTATGTTTTGATCTTTTGACTAATCGTTATATATGTCTTTCTTTTTTCCTTTTCCTTTTTATTGATATTTTGTTTTATAAGATTGTTTAGCACCTACAGCCTCTCCAGATTGGGCAGCATACAAATATAATAAATAAATAAAATTTTCTGTTCCCAAACCTGGTTTCTTTTGTTGACTTCTTAGGTCTTTGATTTTTGGAACTGAATGCCAGACATTACCAAATGTCATATTGTTGAGGATCTTTTTTGAATCTTGAGTCTTTCTTCTACCTGCTATTTTATAGCCTCTGCAGATAAAAAAAAAAAGTAACTCATTTACAGACATATAAAAATAGGATCCAGGAATATAAATTTATACTCAACAAGTCTTGTTAGTTTGATACAGAATCACATAGATTGTATACAGTAAGTATTCATGGGTACAATTCTTAACCTACTCTTGATCCATGTAACAGTAGTAGCATCCGTTCCAAGGTTATCATGTTGTTAGTCTGCTGCACCAAAACCCCAAAGACTGCTCAGGCACTTATTAAAAATTAATTTATTGTGTGAGCTTTTTGTGGATCTAAGCGATTTAACAGTACTAGATGGATGAAAGTTATGCTAGCTCATAGAAGCAGGTGAGAGAACACAGATAAGGTGCAGCAAGACTATATGCTGTTGTATTTATGACAGGATGTTCCTGAAAGTCATCTAACTGGGCACCACATTCTCTGCGGTGATGTCATAGCTTTGGAATGCTTTGTAGAGAAGACTTCCCAGGGAAGCAGGCTATTTGAAGGACCATCTTTTCCCAGTTACATCTACCAACCCACCAAAGCAGGGAGACAGGTGGGTTATGGGTCCCCTCCCACTTCTCCATAGTGGCTCCTAGCCTGTGGAATATCATCCCTGCAGAAATAAGATTGGCCTCCCACTTTGATGTTCTTTCAAAAAGCCGTGCCAGCAGGCCTAGGGACCCCAGGGTGACAGGGAGCCCATCAAGTGGTTTGGTTTGATTGATGTCACCAGGGAGGGGGGGGTGTTACAGGGATTTATGTTTGGAGTTGTATTTCTGTAAATTGCCCTGGAATCAACATGATTGAGGTGGAAGGCCATATGCATTTATTTAAGAAATAAATAAAATAAAAATTATTTATATGCCACATTCCACGTGGACTCATGGAGCACACGTTAAAAACCACTTGTAAATATTTTAAAATGTGAACTCACTTTGAATGCTGAGTGACTTAATTTCAAGCTGGCTCATTATCTTTAGTTTTTAATATTCCCAGCTGTGGCACAGTGCCCTGAAACCCTGGGAGATATAAAGATAATTCAAATAAAATCCTCCGATGGAAGGATTTAATACATAGTGCCCTAGTTCTGATCCCTGTTTTTCTTATCCTTTTCTCTCTCCCTGCTTTACACTGGTGTTGAAGAGTACAGCACATGCCTCTGATTATATGAGCAGACCACACCCTGCCTGCTCCCGTGGGGGTTGTGATGGCAGAATATTTGGGGGAATCCAGCTGTTTGTTCTTCTTTGATGCCATTTGTTCCTGGAAATTAGAGCAAGATTTCTTTTGCCTTCTAAATTAGTCCCATTTTATAGCACTCCTTAACTACTTCCTGAGGAAATTTCAGCAGGCATCTTGGCAGGCATTGATTCCAGGCAGAACCTCATCTCATCTCATCAGGAAGCTTAAAAGGTAAGGATGCATTGTAATTATTTCTCTAGTGAGTTGGCAAGCTGTGAGAGGCACACCACCATCTAAAGTGCACGCTGAAGTTGTAATAACAGCTAATGCTCTAATTGATGCAGTTACGGGTTTTAAAACAATTTTCATTGTAATTAGGAGTCTGGGGCCCAAAGATGTTTCTGTAGCATTTGGGAAACATATGATCAAGGGGAGCAGCCATTAAATGCCCTGTTCACCCCAACTGCTCTCAGCAATGGAATTAGGCAATTAAATGTTTAAGCTGAATTCCACTAAGCTTAGGTTTATGAAGCGTGGCATATGCTAGCAGAATTTTAGTCTAGAAAGAAAATGTTTAGATAATACATTTTACTTTTTTTATTAAAACATAAAAGCAAAGCAATGTATATTGTGACTATCAATAAGAAGGGAAGGGGAGACTTACAATGTACTTTTCCACTTTATCTCCTTTTTATAGTTCCAGGTTTGGTTTTCTCCAAAATGCTCTGGGTTTTTTTTCCCTAATACACCCACTTTTTTCCCCACCAATTCAACATTTTTTAAACTGATGTTGCTCAAACATTATGGAACTTTTTGGAAAAGGATGGATTAACAGTACATTTTCTGCAGTGCTGCAGTGCTGCTCTCTCATCTCAATGGCTCATTTCAACTCCAATTCTCTTGATGTTCACTGATATTATATTAATGTGGATAAGTAAAGTATTCTCTTTCAAATAATAGAGAAAATTAAGAGTGCAATATAGTTTTATGTGTAAAGTGAATTAATATCACCATCAACTTTAAGAAAAATGAATTGTTTAAGTTATGTTAACTTTCTTTTCCTCCTGTCTTTATTTAAGTTTTGTGTGAAAAGGTGTTTTTTTAGAATTTCATGATTTGTTCCCTTACTAGTAATGTGATCTTTTTTTAAAAAAAGTTATACTTTGGAGGTCTTGATTCAGTAATATTTCTGATTAAGCTTTCTTAAACTAAAACATAAGCAAATAAATATTTTCAAAAAAATGCCTTCAAATGTTTACAGTAGTATTGATTTATCACTAGCAATTTGGTGGTAAAATTGTTTACATTGTATTGGAATTCAAAGTAAGTTTCCAATGTTTGAACCAGTAGTGCCCATCTTCTGCAATTCATCCATAGCAACCACACTGTGATGAGCAGGAAACCTTTTCAAACAGTATTTGACATTGCTGGATGACTACTGTTTCCATTTTAATTTCCACAAATGCAGAGCCTGATAACATTTTCAAGGATTGAATTTCAGACAAACTAACACATACCTTGTTTCCCGCCAAATAAGACCCACCCAGAAAATAAGCCCTACTAGCCTGATTTTTCTTTTAGCGTGCTCCTAACATAAGCCCTACCCCAAAAATAAACCCAGGAGGGGTGGGCGTGGCCAGCACAAGAGGCAGCGAGCATGCAGGGACTGATGGTGTCTGTCAGTCGCTGCAGCCCATGCAGCACAGGTAAGATGGAGCCCGGAGGCAGAGACGGGAAGGTAGGTAATCTGGATGCGCTGTGCGGCCGCGTGGCTTGCAGGGGGCTTGTACGGTGGCACTGGCAGCAGGCAGAGGCATGGGGAGGAGATCCAGATACCTGGCTTCCCCCCATGCCTCTGCCTTTGCTCACTGCCAGTGCTACTGTGCAGGCCCCCTATGAGCCTCCCACAAGCCAAGTGACTGCGCAGTGCATCTGGATCACCTGCCTCCCTCCCATGCCTCCGTGCCCACCTGTTGCTGCCACGTGAGCCTCCCGCAAGCCAAGTGGCCATACAGTGTGTTCAGATTACCTGCCTACCCCAGCCTCTGTCTCCATGCTCAGACTTACCTGTGCTGCACTAAGGGGTCCGCAGGCTGTGGCTGCTGCCGGCCACCATCAGCCCCTGCACGCTCGCCGCCTCTTGTGTCATCCTGATACCATGTTTCCCCAAAAATAAGTCCTTATACGTCTCTTGGAGCCAAACAAATTATAAGACCAGGTCTTATTTTCAGGAAAACATGGTAGCAGGCAACCAAGTATTGCTTTTGAACTTCTTCCAAAACATTCCTTTCCCCAGAAGAACTGCAGTGAAGATGAGGTGGCAGGCCAGGTGGTGGTTGATGGAGTGGTGTAAGAGAATATGAGGGTAACACCTGGTAGGGACCGCTTAATCAGAACCAATCTGGAATTGTAATATAGGCTATGTCAGACTTAAATTGGAAGCACCAACGTGGAATGTCCACATGCCTGATTCCAGCTTTGTCCAATCTCAGAGCTTCGGTTTGGAAGTTGCAATGGAAGAATGCCACTCACTTTTCACTTATCTGTTTGCAACATGATGGGTTTCAGGTTTCAGTTTGAGCATATAATGGGCATTAGCATGTTAAAGTTTGCATGTTCATTTTTCAGCATTCACAAAACCCATCAACTTGCCAAGATCAAACACATTATAAAAAGTAATATGAGATCTTGTTTAAATATGAGAGCTAGATGTAGACCCGGTCAACTTTATTACTGCCATAGGCCACTGGCTAGATATAAGCGGAAAGACATCTCCCTGCATTTAATCATTAGCAGGAATATCAATTATTTATCTTTTGGAAACATTTGGAAAAATGCACCAAAGAAGAAGCTTGCAAATAGGATTGGAAGCTGCAGTGTCAACAGAAGCACCAATCCAACAATATTTATGAATATATTGCTTTTTGTCCTAACAATATTTTTCAAACAAGTGTCCTGATAAATAAGGCTTTGGAAACAGAGGAGAACAATGAGTATCTTAATTTGCTGTCCCTTGGTCCCTGAGAAGAAAAACTTAGGATGTGATGCAAGCTAGATGGCATTTTAGTATTTTCTCCCTATTTGCAGAAACTCCCTGTCATCTTGTACTCGGTGTCAGTTATGATACCAAATGGGAAATGTGCATGGTGTTCTCCTTGGAATACAAGAGATTGCTGTAGACTGCCACATAGTTCTCCTTTGCATTTTGTTTTGTTTTGTTTTTTTGTTTCACTTTCCTTATCTCAGGAGAGTGACAACTGTTGCTCATTAAAAAGGAAAAAAAAGTAGGTAGGGGCTGGTGATTACCAGCAGAAGACTATTTATACCCTCTTGAACAATAGCTGACCTTGGCCGCTTCCAATGCTTGGACAGCCTCGCATTCTCACTGCCTCGAAGTATCGTGTTCCCACCCAAAAGCCTGGGGCTGGCTTTCCCACTTGTAGTTGCCAAGATGCTGCCTGTGGGTGGAGGCACAAGAAGAAAGCGTAAACCATACAAGGAGGTTACGGCAAGGAGCTCATGTTTTCTGTAGTGAGTCCAGGAAACATTTTATTTGCCTTCTCCCTGGAGTGAAAAAAATATTGACCACTGCTCTTTTTCAGATGCTTAATTGTTAGTGTTGGACTCTTTGTTGCTATTTAAAGTAATAAATGCATGGTTTCTACTTTTGACCTAGTCTGTTTTCTGTTTATGCATTTCGTTTTGCTACTTTAAGTTTAAAGCTACTACCACCACATGTGCAACAAATAATAAAGGTATTAGCATTGCTTTCTGCTCTCTCTCTCCCTCCCACCCTTATATGCTCATGCACACACCCACACTGATCCATACACACTTTAGCTCTCAAAAAAGCAGAAGAAAAATTATGCAAAAGTTGTTTGTTGCAGCTTCTAGTTACATTACACTTGTTTATTTGTTACACACATCACATACAGATGTGTACATATTTCTACATATATTCTTAAATGCATAAGGAACGCATGTGGTTGCAATAGAACTGTTGGTTTGGGGAGGCTAATGTCTGTGTCTTTTAATGCCCTGATGAAGTTGTGTTGTTGGTTAAAAATCTGAATGATTTGCAGTTAGGAAAGAAGCATGTTGAAATGATTTGGTCTTTTAGAGCGAATGGAAAGAATTGAATCAGGAAACAAAACATTACATGAAGGAAAAGTAAATGGGATCCAGAGGAAGGGAAAAGCTGAAAAACAAATTGTGATTGGAAGGGCTAGATGAAATCATAAAAAAGAAAGAGATGAAAAGTTTAAGGAACAAAAGAAAATGTATTTGAATTGGTGAATGAAGCTGTTGCAAAAGTATAGAAAGATAAGGCTGCTATTTATATAAATTAGATTTAGCTATATTTTCTTTTATTTTTTTCTTGTCTATTTAATTAATTTATATATCAAACTGAGGGTGAGGGTTTGTTCTCCAAGCTTGTGGGCTGGTTTCCGAACATTTCCTTACCTGGCTAGGTAACATCTTCAGCAGCGTTTAGGGGATGTCTGTGTCAGTGCTCATCTGTTTATAAGGGCTTCAGGTGTGGGTGTGTCAAGTGAGGATCTTGTGATGAGTCATCAGAGAGAGGCTTGTGATGGGTCTTGTGGTGGGGAGGTTACTTCAGGTCAGGGTCCTTGGATGGTGTGAATTATCAGTGGATCAGGAGTGAGTCATCAGTGAGAAGTTGGTGATGGGTCTTGTGATGGGGAGATTACATCAGGTCAGGGTCATTGGGAGGTGAACTTCTGGGGGGGGAGAGGCTTGTGTGGGTTGGTTGGGGCTCGGTGCTGTCTCTTGTTGGCTGTGCAGTTGATTTGGATTCTGAGGGGTTCGTAGGCTGGTAGTAAATCAATGTGTCTATTGATGGAATTGCTAGCAGAGTGCCAGGCTTCAATGAACTTACAAGTGTGGCAGGTGGTACATCAAACTTCTTAACTGCCCATCTCCCTCATCAACGGGCTCTGGGTGGTGAGTAATTTAATCAATATAATAAAATATTAAAAAAATGAAAAATGTTAAGATTAATTTTTTTAAAAAATACAAAACATAATTTTATATAAGAATAATGTAATGGCTATGTATATATATTCCACATTTCCTTCAGATCATATGACTATTCCAAAAGAAAACCTTGCCCCTTTGATCTGATTTCTCACTCTGATATAGTTTACATTGGTTAATCTATTCTATTGGTAATCTAATGCAGGGCTTTTCAATCGGTGGTATGCCGGCACCTGGCAGGTGGTATGCTTACGATGGGTTGAAAAGCACTGTAAAAAAAGTGTAAAAAAAGTGTAAAAGTGTAGCGTGGGGATGAATTAAAGTGGCGGCAACGCAGCTCAGGCCTGTGGGAGAGTCAGCTGGAGCCGTGGTGTTGCCAGGGCTCTGCTGAGCACCCAGTATCCATGCCAGGCTCCAATTGACTGGTGCTTCTGGAAGCTGCGTGCAGCCTGGGGAAAGGAGTCAGTTGCTGCTACACCGAAGACAAAAGGAGGAGGGGAAGAGAGGAGAGGATATAAAATAGACATGCCTGTGGGGTGTTTACATTTGGCCAGGACTGCCCTGGAGACAGCAAGAGGCTGGCCCATCTCAACCTGCAATCAAAGGAAAAACCCGAATCCAACAGGCCAGAAGGCAGCCCAGCCACTATGCCCCTCTAGTTCCTTCTCCTTGGCCCCTGAGCCAGACACCTTGCAAGTACCTCTGTCTGCTTCATCCTGCAAAGTGATGCTCACCCAGTGCTCCCACCCGCCGCCATGCTGGCAGCCCCAACTAAAGGCCAAGCGCTCCAGCCTCGCCCTGCCAAGGAAGGGGGCAGCAGCTGTTGTGATCCCTCACCAGCCAGTGGATCTGGCAGCTGAGTCTGAGGATTCAGATGAGGAGGAGGGGCCTGGAGTGACATTGGAGTCAGAGGAAGGCTCTGAGGAGCTCCAAGACTCACAGTCAGACGAGGAGCCCGGCCCCTGTACTCACGGCTCCGGCAGACACACAGCTGTTTTGTCTGAAAATTAAAGGATGTATGGATTGAGTTGTGAGACAGGAAAGGGAAGTACATGGACTAATGCACTTCCAGTTGCTGACAGGTGTGCCACTAATATTCTTACTTGACACCTGCTTGCTCTCAGGGCCCAAAGATTATCTTCATTCTTCATAGGGTGGTATGGTGGATTAACTAAATTTTTCTGGGTTCTGATTTTAAGGTGAGTATTCCGAGCTATGGAGGCCTTTGATCTTCTTCTTAAATAGATAATAATAAAATAATGAGAACTAAAGGCTCAAACGGAAGGTAGATTAGAAAAAACGAGACCTTCCTGTTAAGAGTTCCTTAATAAGGTTAATATTGACCTTCCTAATGTCAATAAAGGTGGTTTTTCCAGAAAATATGTGAAAAGCTGTAATTAGTGATTTAACTAAGGGTTTTTTTGGCTATGTTTCAATTTATATATAATGTAAGTTTAATTGTGGAGGGCTTGGAGTGGTAGAAATAGCCAATATGGAGACTGCACCTTGCCCTCCAGGTCTCTGTCTCCCCTGCAGGTCTCTGGAGAGGAGGAGGGGGTGGCAGGGGAGCTGCGTGAGGGAAGGCTGCCCCAACAAGCCAGCATCGTACCCAAGCATGATTGGAAATGGGAATTCCCTTTTGAGAAGGGCCAGCCTCCCTATTGCGGACCCAGGAGCTCTGCTCCCCTGCCACCTCTCTTTCTCGGAGGAAACTCATTCCTGTAAACATCCTCCACCTTCTGCTTTGCCAGGAGGGGGCACTGGACAGGGAAACACCAACAATGTCTGGGATTGGGAAAAGAAGATCTCTTTAGTGTGCTACACACAAACACACACACACACATATTCCAAACTTGGAGACTTCTATCCACATCTGAGCTAGCAAATTGGCAATCATGCCTGGCTTGGGGAGAAGGTCCTCTCCGTCCTCAGTGAATAAAAGGAATGATGTGTGTGCGTGTGTGTGTGTGCGCGCCTGTGTGTGTGCATGTGCATGCATACCTGCTGGCTGCTAGCTGTTTGGGGAGGCGAGGAGTTTGTGGGGCACCAAGTTGTCCCCACATCAAGTTAGATGGTGCGACTTGTTCCGTTCCGACCAAGCTGTCTTGAGTCAGCTATGTCCAGTGAGTGGCATGGAACAGGCCACTCCCACCTGCTAGGTAACTGGTGGATCTCGAATATTGCCATATCCTAAAAGTGGTACAATCTCTGAAAAGGTTGAAATGATCTAATGTATTGGTAATGGTGATTCCTTCAGTGACCACTAGATGGATTCCTTGGTTTTTGCTGTAGAAAATACAAAAATAAGGTAGTAAGAAATTCATTTTATCTGGGGAATATCTGTATCTGCTTGATTTAATGGCACATTTTTCTTTTTTGCCAGGTAGGGTCTGAAAAGTGCTCACTGGTATAAAAAGAATGGGTTAACATGCTTGTTCTAAGATGTTTTAAGAAACATTTAAAAAGAGTGCTCAGTTTAGTTGCATTTAGAAGCAATTTGGCTTCCATGACACTCAGTAGAATCAGAATATATATGTATGTTTTATTATCCATCCTTCTAATCATTGTAGATGCTGTTGCAAATGATCCACTAAGCCACAGTGGAAAAAAGTATGTAAGAGTGAAAAATTGTATTCAAAAGAGAGTCTGTGAAATGGAAGAAGCCATTTTTATAGATCAGAACATTATTTCAGTGCTTACATTATATTGTTTTTGCAAGGGAATGGCCCAAATATTAGTAAAAATTTGTGCACACTTTAGGTTTAATATATATTAAAAAAATTACAGAGTGGCATATGTAATAATAGTTTAAAATTACACCCAAATTTAATCTTGTGGTAGGCATGGCAATTTCTTTTTTCCTAACTCATGATCCTGAAAGATGGTTTTAGTCCTTGTAGCTTAGTAGAATTTGATGTTTGCTTGTTGTTCCTATTATTGATGTAGGCTGTTACATATGCTACTCTGTAAATTACTCTTTTGATCTAAGAGAGTAGAATGTAAGCTAAACTCCTAGCCATATTCATAAATAACAGGAAATCTATGTTTAACTATTTTAACACTATAACACTTTAACATGTATACTGTATAAATGTATTTCAAATTCAGATGATAATGTGTTGTTTTTAACTTTGTTTCTAAATTCAAAAATATGATCTTCCATGCCAGGAGAGCACAATTCTCTACCCATTATAAGGCTCAGCTGCTAATATGTATTGTATTTCTTTCTTTCAGCACTGCTCTATGAAGCAAGGGTGGTTCTCCATACCAGTCCTTTCTATGTGATAATCTACTTACTGTAGTTGCATGTCTGCATGAAGACTGAGTGATGCAAATCAGTCTTTCTGTATTCTAAATAAGATGCAGCCAGAGAATGTGGAGATGGCTTGATAAAAACGGAAATAATTTTTTGTTTGCTTCACTGTGCAGTTCCTCCAGGACTTCCATTAGTCATCTACTGTTCAGCCTGATTTAGATTTTTAAATTGGATAGTTAACTTTAATGTTACTTTTATCTTTATCCTACTGACTGTGTATCAACATTCTAGGCATTTTTTTTATACAAGTAGTCCTCAACTTACAACCATTCATTTAGTGACTGTTTGAAGTTACAGTGATGTAATAAAAAGTGACTTACCACCAACTTATGATTGTTGCAGTATCCTGGGATTAGTTGATCACCATTTATGATCTTCCCATCCAAGCAAAGTTAATGGGAGGAGTTGGATTTGCTTAGCAACTATGTGATTCACTTAGAATTGCAGCACAAAGGTTGTGAAATTGGGAGCAATTCACTTAATGACCTCATTGTTTAGTAGTGAAGTTCCAAGCCTAACTATGGACATAAGTTGAGGTATACCTGTAATACATTATCTGTGAAGTCCTACTGTTCCAGAAAGTTATCTGGAAAAAAGAGCAATGGTTGTCCAGGTTACCGTTCTTTTCCTCTTCTCATGATCAGATATTGACATCCCTTCTTATACCCATCTATTGACAGTCTTGTGTTCCTTTACATCTCCTTCTGGAGCTATTTTGTCAAAAAAGGAGAGGGTAGAAACCAAAGTAAAAAGTTGCAATGTCTAGTTTTGATACCCTCTTAAGTCCTATTCTTATTCATGTCATTAGAATATAGATAGACCTCAAGTTCCAACCGTAATGCAAACCGTCCATTATGGTTATAAGTTTGTTATTAGTTGCAAAGTCGTGTCCGGCCCATCGCGATCCCATGGACAACATTCCTCCAGGCCTTCCTGGCCTCTACCATCTTCTGGAGTCCATTTGAGCTCACGCCTACTGCTTCAGTGACTCCATCCAGCCACCTCATTCTCTGTTGTAAGCTGCAACAGTTGTAAACAGGGTCAGTCACATGATCAACCCATTTTTGTGACTTTTTTTGCAGCGGACATTAAGTGAAAGTTGTGGTCATTAAGTGAACCCATTGCTCACTATGGTACAGTTTTGCTGAATATTGGAAGTGCCAGTTTTCAGCAAACCAATGTAAAATGCAGTCACATGACTGCGGGACACTGCAAATGGCCATAAGTGACTGTATTGCTGAATGTCCAAAGGGCAGTCACATAACCATGGGGTGGGGTGACTATCAGAATGTCAGATCTGGATCATAAGTCCGCTTTTTCAAGTAGGTCATAATTTCAACTGGTTGCTAAGTGAGTGGTCATAATTCAAGAACTACTGATATTGAAAGAGCTGCTCTTAGAGGCTGATCAATGAAGATGGTAAGAAAAGCTATTTAACTGGTGGAGATCTTGCCCATAGAGCTTAAACTGATGTTTGTTTAACATGCTCCATAATTTAAAAAAAAAAAAACCTCTGTTTTTTAAAGAAGAAAAATCCTATATATGTGGACATATATGTAGCCAATTTCTGGCCCAATAAACATCTGTAAAACCTGACAACATCTCTAGTGATCCTCCTCCACTATGTCCTTAACTGGTCAGAAAAGAGATTCAGAGGCCTAACCCAATTGCAGAAGCTTAGTGTGAAAAAAGGATGGCATCCTTTAATGTCTTTTAAGTGCAGCACTTAAATTTCTCCTCTTATTTGTTAAATTTATTTGCCACCATCTTGTCTTTAGTTTACTCAGGGTGGCTACCATTCCAGGCTATTTTATGATTTAGCTTTTTTTTAAAAAAAAAAGTGTGCACATTTACATTTATAATTGAATAAATCAACCCAGAGCTCTCATGTGAGACACGAATAACCAGATTCAAATCATCCTACTTCAGACACATTGTGTGAAGACCCAGCTCTCTGGAAAAGGCTCTAATACTGGAAAAAGATGGAAGGAAAGAGAAGACAAACGGAAGCAAGGTAAATGGCCTCAATTACAGTGGTGATAAATGCACTGTTGAAAGACCTAAAAGACCAGGTTAGGGACAGATTATGGAGAAAATTAAGGTGGTCACTAGAAGTGAAAATGTCTCGATGGCACCTAATCAGTCAAACATTACGGTACATTTGATTATTGACTCCTACATAGCTTTATTGTTATATGCAGATTGTCTGATTATTAATTTGTGTATTACTTTTGTATTGAATTTATTTATTTATTTATTTATGAGACTTATATACCGCTTTAAGTGCAAGCACTCTCTAAGCGGTGTACACCAGTAAGCAATGTATATATATATATTTACATTGCCCCCAACAATCTGGGTCCTCATTTTACCTACCCGGAAGGATGGAAGGCTGAGTCAACCTTGAGCCGGTGAGATTTGAACCGCTGACCTGCTGAACACAGTCAGCTAAAGTGGCCTGCAGTACTGCACCCTAACTGCTGCGCCACCTCGGTCAATTAACTGCATAATTTGACAGAGTTGTTGGGTCAATAAAGGAAGAAGGAACGTGTGTATACACTGCCCACATAGGTCCTAACTGATGGCAAAGCATCAGGGTTTTAATATTGTTGCTTAGGCGTTTATATGTTCATACTACCATAAAAATATATTTAATGTGTTCATAAACACTTTCCTTATGAAGACTGTAGTAAAACAGAAAGGATACTTCAGTGTTGTCTGCACACTACTTCTGGGGTTTGAGAGAGCAGCTTGCTCAAACCAATCCAGCCAACTTCATGAGTTGTAAGAGGATAAGTGAAAGTTTTGCCCAGCAAAAACCACACAAAAATACTGTAGCCTTGTGGCTTTCTGATTTAAAGCTTTGACATTTATTCCATTCAAATGGTAAGTTTAGATTCAGCACTGAGTCTCAGCACTGCTCCAGCCCATAAGGTATTTCCAGATGAGGGTAAATAATACAAAGATATATTGAAGGAGTTAGAGACTAAAATGTTGATATTTTAAAATTTGTAAGTGGGACTTATTTTTCTCATTAAAACAAATGCTAGCTACTATGTCTAAAATCAGATTGTGTTTGTGATACAATTGGTTTGTGGTTGAAACTGGAGGTACTTTTGTTATTTCTTGGGAACATCTATGAGAAACAACCTGCAATTGCATTTAGAACATTCAATATAGAATTTATTATGAACTTTATTTTGACTGATTGTTTTTGCAGGAACATGGATTTTTAGCCCTGTGATTACCACAGCTTTTTTTTTTTTTTTTAGATAAATACGTTTCTAGGCCTTGTATAAAGTTTTTCTTTTTTTCTTTTAAAATACAGACTGCAGTGCAGCATGCAGCTTGAAAATTGAGATATAAAATCAGAGTTAGAAGAAACCATTTAGGCTATCATGTCCAGCACCCTGCTTGGTGCAGGAATTGAAATCACAGCATCCCAGACAAATGTCTGTCTAGCCTCTGCTTGATAACATACAACCAAGCAGAACCTACCAACTTTATGGGGTAACTCATTTCACTGTAGAATGGCTTTTACTATTAGAAGTTTTTCCTGGCATTCAACCAAAACCTGCCTTCTATTATTTAAGATAGTTTTATATGAACATTCTGAAGATATAGATACTTTCCAAAGGCAAGCACCAGGCTAGAAATTGGGAGATTGTAGTCCTGCCTTAGCCATGAAAGCTAGCAGGGTGACTTAGATATCAGAACAGGGGATTCTGTTCAACAAGTTAAGAATCTTGTGTGAATGCTTGTTCCAGGGGCCTTTCTTCAGCAAAAGAGCTGCCGAGGTGTTGTTCAACAATGGAAAGAGTGTGACTCAGCTGTACTCATGCCACTGCTTCTACTTGTGAAGCAGCCATGGAAACTTCCAGCCATGGAACAAATGAGTGATCAAACTTACTGTAAAGTAAATTATATTTGACCCTTCTGTTCAGTTGGCCTTCATGCATATTTCTTGCCTGAATGATGGTGAGAAAGTTGCCTTTAAATCAAGAATCTGAATGGTTTCCCCATCAATATATATTGCAGGAATAGCTCTTGGTTCCTGACTGCCCTTTATCTGAGAAATGTTATATTTTGATCGTCACAGAAACTTGACGAAGAATGACTTCCTCCAAATTTTCTTCCCAGGCAGCTTTGAACTGCTTGTATTTCATAAAAAAACCAAAACAACAACCACCCTTTACAGTTCCAATCTAAATTAACCAGGTAAAGAATCTGAAAAGAAACAGTCTCACTGGATTAGGGCATAATCAATATAAACATAAAACAGAAACATAAAAGCACAGATACCATAGCCTTGCCTCCCCACCAGCTGTGTATCCCCATTCTACATTAACACTTTTGAAACAACATAGTCAATCTTTACAATAGATCTCACACAGAAGGTATGTAAAAAGCAAGGTTTCTTCTAAAGATGTTAATTAAGTCAAACATAATTTAATGACCAGACAGTAGCTCATTAGCAGCAACTGTAGAAAGCTGTGGCAAGTTAACTGTCCAAAGCCAAAGAACAAAGAAAGGTTAAGAACAAGTCACAGGCAGGACCAAAGATACAAAGATATAAGTCAAAAGCTGGATAGGCTTCATCAGGCATGCCAATCAGTCTATTCAAAATGGCAATCCTGGACAACCTGAGTGAATTCATGATCTGCAGTTGCTTTATTGATGAGACTGCCATTTGTTCAACAGGTCACCACTTAGTCCAAATACTTTTAATCAGATGGATTTAAATGTTAGTGAGAAACCCACCTCCAGAAACAACCGAACTTCCAGCAACCCTAGTCAGTCTAGTAAAAGCGACAGTTGTGATTTGGAGATTACCATTAACCTGGAGAGCAAAATATTTCCCATTCCTAATTTAGAATGAACTCAAATTCTTATTCAACCATGGCGTCATTGGGTAGTCTGGTACATCACTGCCTTTTTACCTTATCAACACACCACATCATATTATTTGTTTGGCTCTGCTTACTAAGTCAACCATCTAGGTTTCTTCAACAAAACATGGTTTCAAGGAACATTATGAATCAATGTACATCTAGCTAGTAATTTATGAGAGCAGATATACTGCAGAGAGCTTTGAACTTTACATGCAAAAGAAATTCTCATTGAGATCCATGAGATTATTTCAAAGTGCCACAGCTGAACATCTTTGCTCGTTATGAGGTGAATGAACCAGACAACGTAGCCCTTGCTGGCCGGCCTTCTGATTCTCAGCCACTCACCTTGTACAAACATCAGGTGAGAGCTGTATTGAAGGCTGTGAACCCCAGCAAAGCTGCAGGCCCAGATGGGGTACTGGGGACTGTGGTAAAGAATTGTGCTGACCAATTAGTCCTGACAAGGATCTTTAACGTCTGCCTGCAAACAGCCTGTGTACCATCATGCTTGAAAGCAGCTACCATAGTCCCAATTCCAAAGAAAACAGCAATCAGTTGCCTAAATGACTACAGACCTATTTGCACTAACGTCTGTAGTGATGAAGTGCTTTGAGAGATTGATTCTCCAAAATCTTAGGACATGCCTCCCACCGGATTTTGATAAACACCAGTTTGCCTACAGGGGAAGTAGGTGGACAGATGATGCCATAGCTACCACTTTACATTTGGTAGCAAGTCATCTGGAGAAACCTGGAAGTTATGTCAGGATGCTTTTCATTGATTATAGTTCGGCTTTTAATACTATTCTGTCAGCTATTCTTATTGAAAAGCTGACTGACTTGAAGTTTCATCCCTCTATCTGTGATTGGATTAATGACTTCCTGAGGGACCGGCTACAAACAGTGAGGGTTGGATCTGTCTTATCTACCCCCCTGAAGCTTGGCACTGGCTTGCCACAGGACTGCATGCTTAGCCCCTACCTGTACTCATTGTACACATATGATTGTGTATCATCCGACCCATTCACTGCGATCATCAAGTTCGCAGATGACACCACTGTGGTGGGTCTCATTACAGGTGGAGATGAGACAGCATACAGGGGGGAAGTACAAAAACAATCCTCATGGTGCCCAGAGAACAACCTGCACCTGAAGAAGATGGTGCTGGACTTCCGGAGGGAAAGAGAGGAACCTGCCCCACTTTACATCAGAGGGGACTGTGTGGAGAGAGTTTCTTCCTTCAAATTCCTGGGAATCTACCTCTGTGAAGATCTTACCTGGAAAACTAATACAGCCCAGGTGGCCAGAAAGGCCCAACAGAGACTCCACTTCCTCAGGGTTTTGCGGAAGAACAGGGTAGAACGACGACTCATGACCTTCTTCTACCGGTCTACTATTGAAAGCGTTCTCACATATTGTATTGTGGTTTATGCTGGCCCGACAGCTGCAGACAGGAAGGTATTGCAGAGGGTGGTGAGCACGGCACAAGACATCGTGGACTGTTCCCTGACTCCACTGGATGACATCACCAGGGCCCGTTGCCTTGGCAGAGTGAGGAAAATTCTCAGGGATGACTCACACCCTGGTTGGTACCTTTTTACTCTCCTACCATCGGGTAGGAGATATAGAAACATAGCCAGCCGTACCAACAGGCTGAAGAACAGCTTTTATCCATGGGCCGTCAGGCTTATGAATGGGACATAACTTTATAACTTTATGCATGACAGAGGCCGGCGTGAGGCCGGCGTGATGTGCAATTAGTTTACAGAGTGAAATAAGTTGGGCTGTAGTCACCATGAGTTTGTGGTGAGGGGGGCACAGAGGGAGGCTCAGCCAATTTCACTGTATACATGTTATACTTTGATAATAAAGGGTTTATTATTATTAACTGTGATGAGCTGACATTAAAATGGATTAGGGAGACACTAATTTAAATCTAGTATGACATAAAACTCATTGGGTGACTTTCAGCTAGCCATCCTTTTTTTACCCTAATCAATGTCATTGTTACTCTCTTGTGTTATCATTAAGGAAGAGTAGAATTCAAATGTTAAACTTACATGTTGTCCCCTTATTTCTGTAAACACTGTCAGGACAAAACCAAAATGGGCCACTCAGAATTCCTACTGCAGCTAGACTCAAAATTCCAGAAACCATTGTGCTTAGTTTTCCCAGCTTTCAACCTTTTTTTTCCAACAATAAGAAAAAATAAATATTTACTCAAGAATTACTCACACGTGTGCTAGTTTCCAAGGTGGAAAAAATAGTTTCTCAGAACTGAACATAATGTGCAATACTGCTGACCTGTGTCACTTCTTGATGTTGTATACAAATTACAGCAATGATTCCCAAAGGGAACGGGTGAGATTGAGCTGATAGCTTCTGAGTCAAAGTTGTGCCAGTTTTAGAATTAAGAGTGTTCAAGGTTGTTGTTGTTGGGTTTTTTTACCTTAATATGAAACATCCCTTGTTCAGGAAATAAATTCAAGAAATAGTGACCACATTTTTTTAAAAAAAAATTGCAAATGGGAACAAACTGCAAAGGAAAGCCCAAAAGAGAACAAAATCTTTGATTTGTAGTAAATAGGAGGAAATTGTTTCTAAAATTACTAAGCCGAGCTCTGATGAAAAAGTACCCCTATAATAATGGATAGATTTTAATAAACTCAGTAGGCCTCTCTTAGACACTAGTTTAAACAAGCATGTTTTAGCAAAGTCCTCCACAATTAAATATTTAAAATAAAGGAAGAGAGATGGAGCCATTAAAAGTTCAAGAGTCTTTTAAAATGGCCATATACTAACCTTGTGGTTGAACATCTGTTTATGTGGATTAATAATCCATGTTGCATACAAAATCTCATGATAAATAACATCAAACAAATAAACTAAATTAATGGAATAAACCAGAAATTTGTGCTTAGATCAAGATTTGAATTACATTTTTCTGAGGCATACAAATCAGTTCCAGAAATTCATAAAATAGGGGCAAGGAAGTCTCTGAAACACTCCAGGAATATCTCCTTAGCAGTTCAACTCTATCGTGTACTCTGAAACCAGAAAAATGTATATACATTCAGGACTTAGTTTTTCCAAAACTAGCCTCCCCCACCACCCTCCACCCCAGTATTTGGTGCTTATTTATCATCCAAAATAGTTTTGAAGCTGGGCGAAAGGTGAAATGAATAAAATATTCAATTTATTCAGACTTTTAAATGGCCTTAAAATGGTTTGGTGAAGACCTGCCCTCCAAGACCATGGGTCCTTGCACTCCACACAAAATTCATTCAAGTCCAGCAGAGTGTGATTGATTCCAAAATAAAAACAAAAGCATCAGAAAGCATTCTGAAAGGTCTGCTCACAGTCACTTGCAACTTTCTAGTTGAATCGCCATTTCATTATTTTAAATTCTGAAAGACCTAAAGCAGCGGTTCTCAACGTTTGTGTGACAGTGACCCCCATCACACAAACGTTATGCACATGTGCGGTGTGGCGCGCATGCATGGCCCCCATGCGTGGTGCGCATGCATGGCGGCGCCCCCATGCGTGGCACGCATGTGCGGCGGCGCGTGCATGCGCAGCGCATATGCGTGGCGCCGCCCCCGGAGGGGAGAAAATGGCGGATCGCCACCTTTGGCGACCCCTGAAAAATGGTCGATCGACCCCAAATGGGGTCGCGACCCATAGGTTGAGAACCGCTGACCTAGAGAAATGTTCAGCTGAAATTCATGAAAAGAGTTAATAAGCGGTGAAGATGAGTTTGTCAACACTATGACAAATTGAATTGAAGATATTTTCACTTTGTCTTCGTTGCCACATATTTAGTTTAGTGCAGTGGAAGAGATATCCATTATCAGAAGCCACCTGGGTGAAGAGTACTGATGTGAAAGCTGATAGACTTATATGCAAATTCTATGATAAACATCCAAGTAAACCAAGAGGGGGTTCTTAACTTTTATTCTTGTTTAATTTGCAGGATTTCTCCTTTCTTTTAAGGGAAGCCGAATGTCAATGCTGTGACAAACCGAACTGAAGCCATTTTCATTTTGTCTTCGTTGCCACATATTTAGTTTAGAAGAAGGAAGGGGGGTATAGTTCTCAGTTAGCCAAAACAATTCAAATGTATGGGAACCAAGGTCATTGCTGATAACGTTTTGGCGGGCTGGAGAGCTGGCAGGGGTGCCCACGTTTTCTAACAATTGGTGAATGTGATTTATCACAGCAAATTGGGGTGGGAATTGCAACTTGCAACTTTGTAACCAAGGGGAGGGGAATTTAATCTTGGGTTCACCTTTGTATGTGCTGTTATTTTGTAACCAAATAAAAATGTTCTTTGAGGAAGAATTCCTTTCCTTGAAGTTCTTTTAATTGGTCTCATCTACTGGAACCATGACAGAGTTTTTGTAATCAATTTACTTTATTCTGAAGAGCTATAATTTTTTTAACATTAAAGATATAATATTTCAGTAGAGGAGTCAGAAGCAGTAGAGGAGACAACAAAGGCATCTGTTCAGGTTCAGAGATGGAAGGTGCCATAAGCTGCTATGAACTTATCTCATTACTCTTAATGAGATGTTACAAAACCCGACATCCAGCTACCCTACTTTCTATGTTAATAAATTATCAGGCTTTAACTGAGCTAACATCTGTTAACCAGATTCCACTGCGGTAAACACCAAGAGCTCTGAATGCACTTTTTGTCATATACCAATAATGTCTATTCAAAGGCACTTGGGAGCACTATTTACTGGCATTTATAAGCACCTGATTTACTTGAAATAATCTTGATTTCTTTTTCTTTCAAAAGACTAAACTACCTATTTATTTTGCACATATTTTTCTTAGTAGCAACATTATATGTACTTTCTTTTGGAAATCCAGTTTTGATGTTTTTGCATAGAAATAAAAGTATTTTGTATAATAAATCTCTAACCACCAGTGCCATAAATTAGTGCTGGCCAGTACACGAAAGTAGTTGCTTTCATTCCTGAAAATAAACTTTTATCCTCTTGTCCACTGCGACAATTTACTAAAGAGGGCTTAGTAAACAAATGGTTTGTAGGAGGAGGGTCAATTCCTCTGCCAAGAATTTTAAATTTATTATGACTTTGTTCATATTTTGTTCTTGGATCTAATTGTGGATTCTGCCATTGCTCTGAGTATAAAACAGTGAACTGTGAACCCTAGATAGTTTTTTCTTCTATGTTGAATAAGATCCTCCACAAAACATTGCTATTTCTTGGGTAGATTATAAATTTTTACAATCCATTGCAAGGATGGCTAGTCTTACCTCAGTGTTTGAACACGAGCTCTTACTACTGTAGATCTCTGGACATGTCAGCTAGGCTGATGAGGGGTGGACTTCAGCAAAACCTAAAGAATGCCTATTATCCAGCCATGGTAAAAACAGAACCAGGTTCATGGTTTAAGCAGCTTTCTCTACAAAACAGTCAACAAAACTGATTGTTCAGACTAAGGAGGATGACCTCGGTAGAAATATGCAGAAACCGTTACGTAGGCAAAAGGAGTTGAAGCATATTTTAAGTCGAGTGCTATGAGGTAACATTCAGAGGTGGCTCAGGCAGGTGTCTCCCAAATTCTTGGAATCATAAAAAAACCCTCCCTTTTTATGACTCTGTACCATAAGAAAGAACTAAAATATATCCACTTTTATTGACATTTGAAAGAATATATGATAAAGTGGGCATTTGATTTTAATAAACAGATGGAACAATGGGAAAATATGTCATTGAAATGATTGAAATTTACGCTATGTTATAAACTTAAAGAGACTGTTTATATGATAATGTATGATTGGTATATATAGCAATAGGACTTAGACATATATACTGCTCCAAAGTGCTTTACAGCACTCTCTGAGCAGTTTACAAATGTCAGCACATTGCCCCCAATAATCTGTTATCATAGAAATTATCTAGAATGTATAAAGGTACTTCAAATTGATGTAGAAAATGTGAACAACAAGAAGGGACATTTTATCATGCTTGTGGATGAGTAAAAAAGCTATGAAATTCTGAATTCAAATGTACACACTGATTCAGAGTATTTTAAACATTAATATACAATTGAGACCAATGGTTTTTCCTTTGGGATTGGTGAAGAGATAGGCAAAAAAGTCCTGGAACTTTGTTTTTGTACATGAAAACTGCAGCAAGATTATTGTATGGACAAAGATGGAAAGATTTGTCACTACCCACAATGGTTGATGAAGTAAATATGACTGACCAAAGCAAAGAACATTTACAGAATATTATAAAGGTAAAGGCTCCCAAAAACTAAGCTTGATTCCAGATGAATAAATGGAACCCATGTTATTTTCTTGGCAGCCATATGGAAACAATAATTCATTATCCTTGCTATGGCATTTTTTGTGACTTCCCAAGCTGGCCTACAGCTGTGAACTTTTTAGGTGGGTCTTTTATTTAAAAACGTGTCCAATGCAACTTAGCTTTTCCAAGTTTAGCTAGCTGCTGCCATCTGCTGTAACAGTGAGTATTTTTATAATGCTATAATAAAACACTGTCTGAATTCCCCAGTTTAATTCCAGTTCTTATAGAAAAGCAGTATTATAATCTCAGGAACCAGTCATAGTCTAAAATCAACTTGTGTTGGGAACTGGCTGCCCTAGATAATGAAAAATATCCACGAACTGTCTACTCAAGAATAATTTCTGTATATTTTATTTTTAATATTCAGAAGATGAGCTTCTCAGCTTAAAGGGTACAGTTAAGTGCCAAGGGGACATAGTTATCTTTTGGAACAATAATTTATTTTTCCTAACAATCATTTGTTACACCTCAGATGTTCTGACCCCTTACTAGAAATGTGTGATGATCGGAAATGGCCTGAAGTGACCACTCACTTTTCCTCTAAGCTTGACATTTTACAGAAACTAGATGCTCATTATCTGCCTCCATTTCTATCACCAGAAAGCTGCTGTTCATCAAAAGGCATCAATCATACACTGATTATTGACAATCAAATATCAATATAATATTTTAGGCATGTAGAAGACCCATGTTATTTTCAGCTATGTGACTAGTTTTATCTTTGTTTTACCTTTACCTTTTGTATTTTGAGATTGTTTCTCCTTCCTTCCTTCCTTCCTTCCTTCCTTCCTTCCTTCCTTCCTTCCTTCCTTCCTTCCTTCCTTCCTTCCTTCCTTCCTTCCACTGTTTTACTCTGGGTGGTCTTTTTAAAGAATTTGACTGCTCCTATAATTACATGTTTAGTAACCAAGGGCTAAGATACCTCGAAGTACATATTCACCAAGCATCTGCTGGAGATTGTTGCTATTCCATTCAAGTGATCACTGAATTTGAGCCTCAGTCAAATCATACAAAGATGCTTTGCAAACTAGGGAAACAATTCTATCCTTTGGTTAGGTTCCTACCCTTCACAGCTGATTTATTGTCCATGGAATTACAATTAAGAGAGATTCCAGTCTTTTCTTCTTACTTGCTCACAAAGAACAACATTCAAACATTAAAGGAAAAAGTCTTTAAAAACAATTTAAACATAAAATGAGAGCACCTACTAGAACAGTTAAAGATGCAATGATACCAAGTATTAATAAATTGCAAATTAAATCTTGACCATATGGATTTTATTTTTCTTCTTTATATTTCTAATATTTTTTCTGCTTTATTTTCTGTTATTGTCTTGTTTTTTGTATTATTATTTATTTTGGGATGTTTATTAAAGATGAATGCAAGTTACTGATAATAAATAAATAAATATTTTTAAATAAAAGAGTTCACCTAATACTGTTTTTGTCTATTATTTCTAGCTGCTTTTACTATGAATTTTTGTTGTCAAAAATGCTGAGTGTCAGCAATTCCATGAAGATGATGATGATGTTATCAATTCAGTTGAGTAAAACTCTTGGCGATTCTATGGGGTAGATCTCTCTGCATCTTCTGATTTTGCACTGCTTCTTTGAATTGTCCTATGCTCTGGCTGGTGTCAGCTTTGATGGTATCCAGCCACCATATTCTTTGATGGCCTGGTTTTCTTTTACCAGTAACTCTTCCAACATAATTGCTTGCTCCAGTGAACTCCCCTGCATGACATGGCCAAAGCGAGAGACAGGAATCCAATAGAGCAGGCATGTCAAACTGCTGGCCCGCGGGCCAGATGCATCATACTGAAACCACGCCCACCCCATTGCCAGCAATGGGGGAAAAGTTACGATATGTCACGTGGTGTCACGAGTTTGACATGCCTGCAATAGAGGCCCACACACACTCCCTGAATTTTATCTAGAACTATCAGAGCTAGGTTATAAATTGGTGGCAAAAATGTAGAGTTTTGTGTCTGTTTTCTGCCATCTGCAGACACTTGGATGTTTGCAGTTCTTATATAATATCCCTATCTTTTCTATTGATGGTTAATATATGCTAACACAGTAGTAATTTGATTATTGATGGTCTGCTGGTCTACATATACATCAGAAATATTTATTTAATTGAATTTTGTGCCACCTCAATCTAAATTACTGTAATACTTATGATACAACTACTGAAAGTAGGTGCAACCTTAAGGAAATAGAGTATTCTGTATTTAGATAACAAACAAGTACTAGTAGCGCCAGAAAGAGTGAAGCAACTGGGCCAAAGCTGAAAGGACGCTCAGCTGTGGATGCATCTGGTGGTGAAAGTAAAGTCCGATGCTATAAAGATCTTTTCTCCATAGGAACCTGGAATGTAAGATCCATGAATCAAGGCAAGTTGGACTGGTCAAACAAGAGGTGACAAGACTGAATATCAACATTTTAGGAATCGGCGAACTAAAATGGACAGGAATGGGTGAATTTAATTCAGAGGACCATCAGGTATACTACTGTGGGCAAGAATCCCTCTCCTCTTACAGTAAAGTTAATCATTCAAGCTGGGAAAGGATTAATCTATAGCAGCCTACCATGTATTTAGGAACTTCTCAGAAGTAAGAAGTGAAAATTGATTAGTAAGAACTAAACTCTCAGCTGCAATGTATGAAACTCTCCATTCAATTTTCTCCCACATTTGAACTTCAACTTTTTGTTCAATTTAAAAAGAAGTGTGCAAATCCAAGTAAATTCTTATCTAGCAAATAAACAACACAGAGTGCCCTTAGGTAGCACTGAAAATTCATTATTGCTGCCTGGTCTGGGCCAGAGTTTTAATTATTATTCTAATCAAGCTGAAGAAACATCTCAATATTTTTGACTGTGGGAACAGAGAAGCTTTTGCAACTCACTAAGCAAGGTTGTGAGCAGTCTAGTTTGACAGCTCATAGTTTCTATGTTGTAATAGCCTGAGGCTAAAGTTCACTTGCCAATTCAGACTTGGTGTATATTTAAAACTTTCTCATCCTATTGCCCAGGGCATCTAATCACTCTAAGTGTGACAGAGAAATGTTTGTAATGGACATTGGCGCTCTGACCAAAGTAGGACTGATGGTGGCCTATTTGTGTTTTCAGGCTGAACCAATTCTTTCTAGATTCTACCCTTCTCTCAAGCCAGGAAACCATCACGCAGCAGTTTCTGAAGTCTAGTACCCCAACGGCTTTCTAATGTCTCCTCCATATTCCTCACATGCCTCAACATGCAAGTTAAATAGAAGCATGGGATTTTCATTTAATTTTTTTACTTAATGAATTTGAACCCTGGTTTTCTATCTATATAAACATGTGTGGCAAACAAATGGAAAAGCCCAGAATATAACCCATAACAATAAAAATAATACAATTAAATTCAGTGAGCGAGTTTGGAGTAGTGGTCAAGCACAAGTAGAGGTTAAAAACCAGGAGAGCACGAGTTTTAATCCTTTATTAGGCACAACACCAACTGGGTCACATTGGGCCAGTCAGTCTCTTTCCGACCCCAGGAAGGTGGCAAGGGTAAGCCACTTCGGAAAATGTGGCCAAGAAATATTCTGCAGGCAATTGCCAGGAGTCAAAAATTTACCCAAAGGCATACATAAATACATAAACAAACTAATAAAAGAAAAGAAAAACACAGATTTAATAATGACATCATTACATTAATTCATCACAAAAAGCTGGGTGAAAGAGGAGAATTTTGTCATTTTCCAAAATAGATAGTGGAGGCCAAACATATATATCAATTTGTTTGTTTGCTTATTAGATTTATATTCCACGTTTTGTGCAGAAACTGTCCTGGAGGTCTTCAAGGGCTGCCCCAAGAAGGTAGAAGGCATTTCTTATTCTAGGGAAGGTCACAATTGACACAATTGGTTGGTCATGGCTAATTCTCTAATGGACAAGTCTCTGCCTATTTTTTTTTCCAGAAAGACTTGAAAAGTACTGTTGTCCTTGAAGAGCACTGCCATATGAAGATTCACTGAGTTTCTGAATGAATCTGAGTCTGAACATGTTTCTCCCTAATAGCTTCAAGACATGAGGTTAATACTTCTACTGTTTTTCTCATTCAGCTCAAAATAGAAAGATAAAGATGAATATCATCAGCCTATTGATTGTTTGGTGAGATGACTTCTGTAAGTGGCTTTAGATAGTTATTAAACAATGCAAATTCCTAACTCTTTATCTATTTGTATCCATTTTTATAATTCTATTTCTTATTGATAAATCAATACCGATAAACTATACATAGAGTCCTATAGATTATTCCCAAAAACTTACTTTTATTAGCTATACTTAAGAACTAAATTTATGCTTATTGGTGACTATTCTTATCAATCCTTTGGGACTGGGCGGCATATAAATATTTGTAAATAAATAAATAAATTAGTTCCTTATTTTCTATTCCTTTTTCCAGTGTATCTTTGCATTGCCCTTTGCTGAAACCCTCTAAATTTTAGACATAAGGAGTAACCGAGTTAAAAGGGCATTTTCTGACTATTTTAACTGCTGGATTTACTCTTGTCATTCACTTCAACCACAACTTCCATGCCAACTTTTTCATTGGTAGCAGCTGTGCTCTTAATAGACCCAAGTATCTACTTTACAAAATGCCTTCCTTCCTTCCTTCCACATTAACCCCACACATAAAATGATTTTGCAGTAGATAAGACAAGATGTAACTAAGGAAGAAATAATTATTGGCTCAGGAAATATTGTTCATTTGTTCTTTGCTACTATCACCACCTCTGAATACAACATTACTTTGAGGAGCATTCTTAAATTGAAAAGGTGTGATGGGTCTGGGAGAGTAGAAACTTTGTTCATTCAACTGTTTCCTTACCATCAGCATTTAATTTCAGCTTCTTCTCCCTCATAATCCCATGAATGAGATTAAGCAGTATTCAAGAGCACAATATCTTCCTTGGGATTAGATGGTAAGGAGTGGTAGAGATGGATGTCATCAGTATACACTGTATATCTAAACCTCCAAATCTCCCCCAGGAGTTTCATCAAATTTGAAACCACATAGGAGACATCACAAGTCAACAATATAGGAGTTGAACAGTGTCCACCAACACTACATTCTAAGTGTGTTCTCACAGAAAGGACTGAAACCATTATGTAATAGCAGGGCTTTTTTTTCTCATAGAACACCCAGAACGGAGTTCCGGCACCTTTTTTGGATGGAACCTTATAGGGTAAGCAAGGCGGGTTGTATGACGTGTGTGAGTTCTGGCACCTTTTTTTTTTTTTTTTAACAAAAAAAGCATTGTGTAGTAGTATCAACAACAGAGTGTCAATGGAATTTCTGATCAATGAGATGAATTTTTTATAGACTAATGCTACAAGACACTGGGAGATATTTGCCACTGTTACAAGTTTTTTGTTTTTTTTCCTGGCCTCTTCAGACCTAAAAGACAAATCAAGTTAAATCTACCATAGGTATGTGCTAAAAATTGTAATATGTGAAAAATTTGTCTCACTTCAGTGGATTGGATTCAGACTTACTTATTCTTCACGAACCAAGAAGAGACCTTAAAATAGTCCTGTTTAACCTATCTCATTGATTTCAGTTGGTTTCACTAACTCTTAGTGCCAATTTATTAAACAGATTTGTTTTTAGAATACTACTATGCTTATTTATTTTAAACTAATTGAGAAACAATCTAATCAGGGAGCTAGCTTGGTGTAGTGGTTAAGATGCCAGGAGACTGTGAGTACTAGACCTGCCCTGGCTACAAATCCAACTAGGTGACTTTGAGCCAGTCATTCTCTCTCATCCCAAGGAAGAGGCAAGAGCAAACCACTTCTGAAATCTTGCCAAGAAAACTGCAGGGACTTGTCCAGGCAGTCATTATGAGTCAGCACTGACTTGAAGGCACACCCATAGATACACCCAAAAGCAGTTATACTAATTCCAGCCTTAGTCTTAGATTCTGTTACCTGGTGGGCAGAACTGGAGGAGGTTGACTCTCCCGTTTTCTTAGCCAGCTCTCCATTATATATGCCAGGACAGCACTTTACATTCTGGATTAGTAGCAACTTATCTGACAAAAAACAAAAGCCAGATCTTTAGATTATAGCTAAGCTATCATCTATGTTTCTTTGATTAAACTGCAACTGAAAGAAAAAAAGACCAGCCACTATTGTGTCATCTCTTCACAGCACCCCCAATTTGATCATGTTTCTAAACTGCACATTAATATGGAAAATGGGACAATTTGTAGCTTGACTACCCCTTTCTGCATGTTTGATGAAACAAGATTACTGGTGGGTCAATATTGAAAGAAGGATACTCTGCCTTCTTTAGAAGAATGGGTATTTAAGGTTTCTAATTTAGCAGAAATGGCTAAAATTTCTGTTTATTTAAAGGACCATTCACAAGAGAGATATTTTAATGTATGGAGAAGATGGACAGAATATGTTCAGAAGAAATATGGAACTACAAAGTTTCACTTATTCTATGAGTAATGATTTTGTTTATAAACTTATGATGTTAAAGTTTGAAGAGAGTTAAGGGTTTTTATGATTTTGTTTATTGTATAATTAGTAAACTTAAATAGATTATATTTAATATGTTTGCATAATCCTGTATTTTGCTCTGGGAAGTCGGGGGGAGGGGGTGGGGGGAGGGGTGGGGGGTACATGGGTCAAAGTTTAAGTAGTTCAGATAAAGTAGAAATAGTCTTATTGTATATAATATTAATGTTTTAATTTTGAGAGAGGAACTGCTCGGGCATTTCCCCTGGACCGCATCAAGAGGGAGGAGAAGAAGGTGAGAAGTAAGTAGGAAGGTTGAGGTGAAGGAGGAGAGGGGGTGAGTGAAGAAAAAGAGGGAAAGAAGTAAGTTGGTTTGAGGTGGGATGCGGTTTGGGGGGAAATGGGCGGGCAAGACCGAATGTGATGTGTATCAATTTGTTTTATTTTTTATCTGAAGTATTTGTAAGATTGTTATGTATTGTAAAGTTGAAAATAAAAATTTTTACAAAAAAAAAAAAAGAAACATGTGTTGAGCATAAAACCTTCTCCTTACATTCTTGAATGAGGTAAAAAAGTGGAGCTTGCTTTGTGACATCATAATACACTTTTTAATATTGATTCAGAGGTTAAATATAGGCATTTACCACAATAATTTGCTGAATCAGATCAGTCCAAGATTCTTTTCTTACATTGACCACCCAGCTGTTTGTAAATATGCAAAACCACTGTCCTACTTATGTCCCCAGAAACTTGCCCCACAAGATACATTGCTTCTTTTGGCTGGCACTTAAGTCACTTGGTGAGCTAACTGAATACAGTTTCTTTCCATACAGGCAGTGGTGGGATTCAAATATGTGAACAACCAGTTATCTATGTGGATGCCACTTCTGGAAGTCCATTCTGGGCCTGGGCAGCAAAAAATTAGCTACCAGTTCTGCCGAAGTGGTGCGACCTGGCTGAATCCCACCACTGCCTACAGGCCAGGCAACAAAATCATTTCTACTTAAAAGGGCAGAATGGACAATTGATTCACCAAGTTTATTTTTGGAAATAAATATTTGATGACCCAATGCACCTTTTCACTTGAGTCTTCTCATGGTTAAGAAATGGAAGGAAATTGATTAGTATCAGGCCTTGTTATGGAGTTTGTTAGTTCTCCTAACTGGCCATATTTCAATCATTTCTCCATTTCCGCTACTTGTACCTGGCCTCTTTTTCCATGAACTCAAAACAGCATAAACAGAACTTTTTCCTGATGCATTTCCTCACAACAACCCATGTCTAAGGAGATTGGGCTGAAAATGTAACTGGCCCAAAATCACCCAGCAAACATGGAAAAGGAGCATAATGATTTTGTGATCAGTAGCCACAAAGATGATTGTATTCTGAGGTGATACTGTAGAAGAATAAAGTTTAAGGCTTATTTCAAATATATAAATATTTGTTCCTTTTTCAAAAGTCCTTCTCTCATTCCCCATTTGCCTTCATAACAGCTGTGCACTGAATTTTGTCCTGCTAGATTTTTTTGTGGTTTCTTAAGTCTGGATGAGGCAACAAGGCTTTTCACTCCAATTGTACAGCAAAGGACTTTGGCAATCCTGCTTTTGGACAATAACCTTGCCCAACCCGCTATTGCTATCCTGTTATTCTTTGGCTCTTTAAAGGTCTATTTACCCATTTGTGCATTTGTTTTCTAAATTACTTAACTGCACATCTGTTTCTGTTACTTGGATTGCATAGAAGAATTATAGTCTATAGCTCACTTATTTTTTGTGAAAGAAAGCTCAAGTAATTAAAACATCTAGAAGTAGCTATAGACTTCACAATTTACATTTATCTGCAATGAAATACATTTTGCTATACATTTTAGCTTCAATTGACTGGCGTTAAGACTTCAGGTGAGGCGATAGGTGTTTGAGTGTTTTCCCAGGTGATGCAGAAGGAATTGGTGCATGGCCCAAATTACATGTGGAAGATGGAGGATTCACTTTTACATATAGATAGTGCCAGTTCATTTTCAATCAAGGAAAAGCAATTGGATATCACTGGATATTGGCATGCCACTGCTATAAAGAATAAATAATAAATAAAGAAAGAAATGAGTCATCCCTGAGCCTTCTATATTAGGTGAGAAAATGATTGTCCCGAGAAATGATCCATTCCCATTCCAATGGAGTTGATGGGGCAGGTTGGACAAGGCTTAGGAGGACAGTATTCACATTTAGCAACACAATAATGTCATTGCCTTAAAAAGGTTAAAAAACCCAACAAACTATTTCAGGCCCAGTATTAGAAGAGATACTGAAATTTACAGAAATATTGGGCAAGGCTACCTACAAATAAAAATGGGGCCTCTGGTATTTATTTTGAGAAAATTTGTCCAGTATGATTAGTATTTTTCAGTCTGATTCTTATCATAAAGTTGTTGTTAGTCTACTATAAGGGAGAAGCCTTGAGCTCCTTCTGATAGAATTGTGAAACTAATGAAATTATTTGACCAACTAATAATTTTATTCCATGCTATAATTCCAAAGCTTTTCCCCAAAAGTAGGGAATGTATAATTATCTAGATTTCTTTGAATTCTATATCAACTTCAAAGAGGCCAGCCAGTTATTAGAGAGGCGGGAACTTGGAGTTAAACAATAACTGTAGAATCCACAGATGTTTTCCCCTTATTCTAAATATATCAATACACAAAAATGAAGAGTGTGAAGTCTATATGTGGAGCCTCACCCCCTCACCAACCAATATTTTCCTAGTTTTCACATGTGAATTCATTTGCTTGAATTTGTCTACAGGTGAACATGACTTCTGTGGGTCAAAATTTCCAAAAGTATGAATTCAATTTCTTTTACTTGGGTCAAGGTTTCCCTGATGATTTGGGGAAGAAAGAAATGGCGGTAGCTTGATTATTATAAAGATAAAGGGGGCTGGCACATACCTCTTAAGTTAAAAATCTTTACGTCCTCAAAGTCCCAAACATGCTGGAATCATTTGCCATAATTATGAAGCATACAACCAACCACTTCCACACTGCCAAGAAAATTACATGGCTGTGTCCAAAGTTCAAATTTGACTTGAAAAAAACTTTAAATTATCCATCTATTTAAGTTGATACTCAAAGTATATTACAAATTGATTGTTTACTCAAAGTTTTTTATGAGGGAGAACTTCCTTTTTTTAATGTGAGGGTGTATTTTCACATGTGGAAAGAACAAAGGGTATTAAAGTTAGAACCATATGTGTAAACTAAAACTAATCAGCAGCACTGATCAAATTGTGGCTTGCATCATGCAAAGTTCCTAATTGTAATAGAGAATATGTAGCTCAGAGCTGAACTTTGGAGTCCTTGGTGATCTCTGAGCTCAGTTGTTTTGCTTGCACTGATTATGTTACTTGGTTGTCTGCAAGCAAACAACCAAGCTCAGAGAGCACTAAAAATTCCCTAATATCAACAATGAAGTTTTAAAAAAAAAAAGTTGAAATCCGGAATTGCATGGAAGATTTTCAAAGCACAGGGAAGAAGTTCAAAATCTCAGATTCTTGCTAAAGTACTTGCTTATGATTACCATATAAGATATCACATCATCTTTCAGAAAGCTCACGTCTGCATATGCAATACCTTGTACCTGCTCAAGTGGCTTTTGACAACAGCCCCTATGACATTGCAAAAGCCTTTTGAATTATAAACTTTAAAAAGGTTTTTTTTCTTTTTAATCCAGATCTGGAGATGGCACACAATGAGAGAGCAGAAAGAAACCCAGTCTTGGATTGTCACTTACAGAGCCACATTCAATTGACAAAATTCAATTTTACTTGGCTTAAAATATGTATATACAAATCTAATTCCAAGTTATTGCAGTTGAGAAGAGAAGGATATGATTATCATCACGAAGTTTCAGGCTTCATTTTCAAAATATATCTAGAGCTGAAAAGTCATACGATCCCTTGAAATGCACAAAAGAGGCAATTGGCATCCTCTACCACAGTCAATGGCAAAACTGTTATCAAATGTGTGTAAGACAAGTAAGATGAAACGGCTGAGTTGTGTATCATCATGTCATAATGCATGGTCTGTCATTTTCCCCTCTTGCCTCCCCTCCCCTCTCCAGGCACCTAGGAGAAAGGTCAAATTGTAGGGATGTGTGGATTGTGAGCCTCAAATCAGAAATAGAGATAGATTTCTTAAATCCAGAGTTTATTCTACAGTATTTTTTTTTAAAAAAGAGTGCAATTTTAAAAAGAGCATTACAATTCAAAGATTCCTAATATGTAAAGAAAAACTAATGATTCTGCCAGTATACAGTATATGTACATGAATGGCTCTCTGATTCTATCCAAACATATTCCTTGACAAAACTATATAGAAGCAAAATCCTATTGTTAGAACCTTACAAAAAATTGACCATTCATCCCATTGGACTTGAGAACATAAAAATAGTTTAGGCTTTTGAGCTCTAGCTATTGTTTTAGAAATGAATATGAAAGTATAGTTTAAGGGTTTGCAAGACAGAATATAGAAAAACAAAATGGAAGCCAACCTGAGGATTATTTAGATTAAGAGTGCTCAATGTCTTCATTTTCTGCAGCTAAAGTCCAAATAAATCATAGAACCCACTGAAAAAAATAATTTATGGAAGAAACTATTCACTGGAACAGAGCAGGGTTATATACATAAGATGTAAGGCACTGACACTAGCTAAGAAGTTCCATCAGAAGATGCAGGAAAGCTGTTCCTTTGAGAATGAGGACAATTTTTGTCCAGTGAAGTAGAAGGCATTGGGCAAAACAGTTTAATGGGTGAGCTTAGCATATGACACCCAGTTCTCTTCTTGATAGCACCTACAAATACTAGAGGATTGGGGGTTTTTTTGCTTAAGCTCATCTGACCTAAATAATTTTGGAATAGATGTTCCCTAAATTATCAGCTACTATTCAGGACAAAGTAACCTTATTAAGTGATGGGTGTATCTGGCTGTGTCTGGCAATATGGCTTTTCTTTTCTTTTCTTTTTATTTTACTTCAAAAAGAAGATAACCTCTGTATTAAGATAAATTCCACCTACATGATGGTGTTTGGTTCTGTTTAAATTTAGGCTTTGCTTTCCACACTAAAAATCAACAGAATCCTTGATTGTGCTTGACCTGTAGATTTGCTGTCACTTTACTGTTTCATCCTGGCTAACAATCTGGAATACACAGGAGCTGAAAAAGAAAAAAAGAAAATAAACAGAACCAGCTTTAAAACACAAGTCATGTTATTTGATCTGTGCACAGAAATTTGCACTAAAATTAAAATCAGTATTCAGGTATTGCCTCTTTTTCAGCCAAATTGATACTCCAGATACAATAGACCAGAACTCCCATAATTCTCTAACCATAGACTATGTTGTTAAGAGCATGTAATGGGCTATGAGGATAACTTTGAGGGAGAGAAGAGGAATTGCCCTAAGCCTAGACAACAGCCTGATAAACAAAATCTGAGTGAAAAGGGAAGGCTGCTGTCCAATCCATTTTCTGTGTCCTTGCAGGCAGGGGGAAGACATTGTGTGTGTGCGTGTTTGTGTAAGAGAGAGAGAGAGAGAGAGAGAGGGGGGGGGAGGGAGGGAGGGAGGGAGGGAGGGAGAGAGGGAGGGAGAGAGAGAGAGAGAGAAAGGCAGAGAGTGTTTTAAGAAGAGCACTATATTAGCTTAGCTAATATCATTTTATGGTTGTATTGTGTTTTCTGATTTAACAGAATTTTGAGGAGACTGAAGACTGCTAAACTCTTCCAAATAATAGTTTAAGAAAGGTGTCAAATAGCCATAATCTGAAGAAACATAATCCATTTTGCCATTGAACAATTCTACCCTTTCGTTCAGGAGCATCACTAAATCAAGTTTACTCTTAGGTTCTGGCAGACAAAAGAAACAAATTTGATAAGAGTGTGGATAGGGAGAATCTCATCACTGAATGACAATGAAGATTAAGACTAATGATTCATATAGGCAATTAATTTATAGATATGATATTCTGCCTGAGGCAGTCATTTTCATTCTTTCACTGAAGATCATGGATTCAAATTTTACTGGGAATCCTTTTATTCTTTCATCAGATGCTGTCTAACTAATCACAGCAGGATTTTGGAAATAGCAATGGATGAAAACCTGTCAGGTGATGCAACGTTGAGCTAATCGGTGGAGGTGAGAGAGAGAAAATAATACTTAAACCCATAAACAAGTCTATTTTTATAAATTATGTCAACTATTTTGAAACTTGGGTAATACACTCTACTGCATATCTGCTGGCTTGGCACACTACAATCATTTGCAAGTTGGCTCAGATATTCATGCCAGTGTGATGTAATCATGACAGATCTTTGCCTCATCTTCCCATGACCATATTTGCCAAATTGTATTTGACAAAAAAGAGAATTAATAGTATATTGGCTCCTTAAAGCAAAACTACATAACACAAGCTCATGTAGAGAGTCTTAACAATTTCACTTCTTGCTGACTGCACCAAAGGATATGTGTGTATCCTTTGTGTGCAAAGATTATGCAAGACTATAAAGAAGATCCATGTTGAACCAGACTGAAGGTGTATTTAGCTCAGCTTCTATCTTCACAATGGACAGGTGAATGCCTCTGGCAAGATCATAAGTTGGGTAAAATAGTACCCTCTTACTTATGTTTCCTAGCACATGAATTTGAGACCATTTAGCTCTGATAGAGTTATTATTTTGCTTAGGCACCATTCATTATCTTATTTTCCATCAACTTATAAACTGAAATATAAAGTCGTATCAATCAGTGGCCCTTCCTTCCTATATACACTTTATAAATACAGCTGAACTTTGGGCTACAATTTACCAATATGTCTTAGAAATTATTGTGTATCTCAATCTAATGAGGGTTCAGTGAGTGCCCTGATGATGTACAAAAGGATTTATGCTGTTGCAGAGATAGCAACCTAACATGGTGTTTCTCAGAGGCTTGTGAGCTAAGACCCATTCCACTCATTTTTTAGAAACATTCTGGCTTAATGATAGTTAGAATGCCTATAAGTATAGGTGATTGTACAAATTACTTTAGTACAAACTGTGATTATTTTAAAAAATGATAAAATGTGTGTTGACCCCCATTATATCCATATGTTTTTGTTTTATTTTATTTTTTCACTTCAAAAACATAGCGAGGGTTTTTTTTTCCATTCGCCTTCCTCTGGGGATACCTGTGCTTGTATTTCCAAGTAGAAAGTCCATAATCTTATCTCATATTATAAAGGTACATTTAAAGAAGCCAGAATATGTCACGTACCAAGCCGAGCATCCCTTAGCGAAATCTGTCAGGAACAAAAGAGAAAAACATCAGTGAGAAAAAAGTGATCCAAACCCACAGAATGTCAGGTGGAATCTGGGTGCCTTTCAAAGACATCATTTCTTCCTTTACCCTTCACTCAACTCCAAAGCAATTTTAGACTGTTAGCTCTGAGCTACACAGAGGTTCCAATGGAAAAGAAGCCTTGCAGAAGAACAGAGCATCCAGGGGGATATTTTGGATCATAGGCTCCGTAGCCCTTGAAAGTAGGGTTGGAAAATATTTAATTGAAATTTTAGCCTGCTATAATCCAGCAATTCTCAGAAGTGTACTAACATAAAACCTCCATGGCACAGTTCGTAATCAGTATATAATAAAGCAATTAAAAGCATTACAGGCTATCTCTAAAACCAGTTCCTGTAATATTCTTCAAGTAACAAAGCTCTCTGGAAGAATTTGGCTTATCTGGCTCCTGGAGGGCAGAAAGTGGCCCGGTCAATCTGATTGCCCAAGGAAGAGTTGGGCACTACAAAAGCTTGACTCGGCAGAAATCCTTCCTCTCTGCCTCAGCCCTCCAATGTTGCCGCGGGGGGGGGGGGGAAATAGAAGCTATCTCTCTCAGCCCAACTCACATCTCAGGTTTGTCATGGGGAAGACAGGAGGAGAAAGCGTTATGTAGCCTGTGAAAAGCGAGATATAAATCTAGCAAAAGAGACGAATGGGCTGGATGGTTACCTCAACAGCTAAAGTAACATTCTGATCTAAGGAAGCAGTTCACTTACAAGTGTGAGATTGTAGATAAAGACTAAAACAGATAGGTACCAGGCTATATCTTAAGCATGAAAGATGATTGGATGACTTAAGGCCAATCACTTCCTCTCAGCTCAGCCTACTTTACAGGGTTGTTGTGGTGGGGAAAACAAAAGGAGGCAGGAGCATTTAGATACTGTATGTTGAAGAAAAATAATAAGGGGGGGGGGAATAAATAAATAAATAAATAATCTTGTTGTGATTATAAATGTTGAGCCTGTTCAGGCAATCCTTTCCGGCCTAATTTTCTGTGTGCAGAAAGATTAAAACTTTATCTGGATTTTGCATAACTGTCTCTGATTCCTTCAAAATGCATATGTTTGTGTGGGTATGTGGATGAGTGAATGTGTGAACACACAGATGAGGGAATTGCATTTATTGGTTTTATTGAAAAAATATGCGTTGATCAATTAACCATAAATCAAATGACAATTTTATAAAAATGGCTATATGATGATTTAAGCATTATATGTACCTTGGATAACGCAGAAGCGTGCTTGAAGATTTCCAGAGAAGGATCTTCAGGTTGATCACTTCTTTCATTATGCCTAGAAGCTGAAGAGATAAGATTCAAATATATTTAGTGAAGAAAAACTATTCTCTAATTCACAGATCAAAACTCTGTTTTATTTTATTTTAACATTTTATTTGGAATTTGTGCAATGTGCAATGTGGACCTATACATATTTTTACAATAAAATTAATGGAATCCAGGCACAAAATTTTCAACAGTGCGGCTGGATCAGGGTAAGCAAACGCCCAAATTGTCCATAATAGATTACAGATTACATAATAGCTGCGCCCTGATGTCCGCCTTTTAATAGTATTTCTGAGTCAGTCACTAATCCACTCAGCAAGGCCTACCATAATAACAACTTGTTCCCAGGGTTTCAGCTGGAAGTCTTATCCAGATGTATCCTGCTGATTTGGGACAGATAGAAAAGGCAGATAACTATTTCCTAACCTGATGCCTATCCTTCAGAGGAAGCTACAATTCCTTTAGTGTCAGCCTGCTGGCTGCAGAAAGTTGTAATCCTAATATCATAGAGTTGATTTTCATTAGTGAACATAAATATGATCGCTCTGTTCAAGAATCTGGATTTTTTAGTCTACCTTTTCAACAAAATGAAAGGTTTGCAGCTGTACTCTCCAGCTTGAAAGAGTTTCAAAAGGTGCTGGCAGTTTTGAGAGCAGGAAAAGGGATTGTCACAAAGTTTGAATAGCAAATGATATTATTTAGAAGTTAAGCCCTGATCTTTTTGTTGCCCCTCTCCTCCATCAAACATGTACAGGACCCACAAATCAGCAGAGGTACATAACTAAAGCAATATTAGATCCAAATAGAATAAGCTACAAGTCAAGCAGAGAGCTTTCAAGAGAGAGTTTGCTAAAAGCCATTATGAAAACAGATAAAGTGTATAAAAAGGCTTTGGGTGGGAGGAAAATCACTGATAAGCTGCGTGGAATTGCTTTGTGTAAAAGTTCCTGCTCTCTTTTTTTTTCTAATCAACTAATTTCTGTCTGGCAAGATTCTTTGTTCCAAATAAGGTTACAGGAATGGATGCAGATGATGTGGTGTAACCAACTAGAGCAAATTACTTGCTTGCTTGTAAACTTTTGTGTACATCCTGTGATCATAGTTCCATTCAAATAGTTTTAGAGCACTCTTCAGCTGTTATTTTGCAGTTCATTGGGGTTAAGAAAAAGTTCCCCTATACTTAATTGTGCTTTTTGAAAAACCATGGATGTAGCCTCTGAGCAACTTCTGTGTGGGATTCTGGGCTCATGAGCTTCTTAAAGTTTGAAAGCCTTATACTAGTCTCAATCTTACCACTCAATGTGTGACAGCAGAGACAGAATTCCACGTGTAAGGATGTTATTGTGAATTGGCAGTCTGATTTTGGCATATTTTACTTTTGCCAGTGCCAAATGTTGAATGGAAAAAGTAAATGATTTCTGAACTATATGTAGAATCATTTTTTCCCTCCTAAATATGTTCTTCTGATCCACATGAAAGAGATTCCAAGAAGCAGATAGAACCTGTCCACATTCCACCATATCCACCCTCCACAGAGACCAATACAAAAAAGTAGGCATCCTCATCCAGTACTGACCTGGAGAATACCTCTGCGCATCCATGGAAGAATGTACAATTGTTGTCAGAGGAAATGATTCACCATATTTTATGAACCCGCTTTTCCCTTTTTTCCTCCCAAAGCACCAAGAAGTTATTTGTTATCTTGCTCTGAGAAAGCCAGCACACACTTTAAAATGCATATGCTTTGTTTGCATGACTTTTAAAAAAAAAAACAGAAGTGCTAATGTTTCTCTGGAAGATGAGGATCACCTGCTTGTTTCCTTCTGTGCAGGAAATGAACTTCCTTTCTGCATAGGAATTCACTGGTGTTTCGTAATAATTGCGTGACTTTAACTACCTAGGAAAGAGAAGCAAATCTAGGGCAAAATATGTTACGCTTGAACTCAAGCTGGCCTACCTGGGGATTGTAAGATACTATTTACTGCATAAATCACGCCATTGGTGGCCATAATATCAGCTTCGGCAACAGGCATCTTGTTGACGTTTATTATGTGGTTTCTCTGAAGCAGAAAAAGTAGAGATAAATGGTCAAAAAAGTATGAAGAATTGAGATGACAGATGACAGATTTACAAAAATCTAATATAATATATAAGAAAAATTCTAATATTCATATAGGCAGTTTTTTTAAAAAAAAATAAGTTTGCTTATGCTATTGACTGGTTTCAGGTATTTTAGTCTTACAAATAAAAGCTGGAGCAGGCTATGTTTCAAAGAAGTACAGTGTCGGTGATATACATGTTTTTCTTTGCACAGATGCTGGGTGGGGCTATGGAAACTTGGCCGGAAAGAGGCATTCAGTGACAGAGCTCTTTGGGTGATTCTGGACAAATCACAATCTACCAACAGAGGAGAATATTTGTAGCTCCGGGTTGAAATGAGGGGGTCTTTGGTGCTCTTTGAGCTTCGTTGTTTCCTAGCAGATGTTTCATTACCCAATCTACTGTACCTGTCAGTGTACTGGTGATGTTACCTAGTTTGGGTAATGAAATGTCTGCAAGAAAACAACCAAGTCAGAGAACACCAAGGACCTCTCAGTCACAATCTCTTAGCCTAACTTAAGAAAATGAGAGGAAAAATATCACTGATTTTGCCTTGAGCTCTAAAGGGAAAGGTGAGGTAAAATACAGTAATAATACTGTCTCAAGAAAAGTTCTGCTTTGTCACACCAGTATAAACCCATTCTGAAGCCCTCGCCTGAAGTGAGAAATGGAATAATTAGTGTTTGTATAGTGTGCCTGCACACACGCACACACACACATTGATTGGGCTGTGGTACATGCCAGCCATAACTCATTGGTCTTTCTCTGTAAGGCAGATTCTGGCTTCCTAGCCTCTGTTTCTGGTTAGTGTGATTATCTAATTAAATTTTCAAGTAACACTATATCTTGATGTGCTTTCAGGAAAGGTTTTTATTGTTGAACTACTCTTTCTCAAACACAGAATTTACAAAAACATTAAAAAGTACAGAGCTGTTTAAGGTCTTTAGATTAGTAGCACTAAAACTCAATTATCTGAAACTATGTGGGAGAATCTCATTTTAGTGCCATTCTCCGTAACACACAAATAAAATTTTGTCTAAACCTTGTTAAGTAACATATAAAAAATAGTTGTCATTCCCAACCAGCCAGCAGGACTTGCTTTGAGACTACATGACAGGAAAACTGAGAACAGTGGAAGGGAAAATCAAGGCTAATCTTCAATAATAAAGACAACGTTCACTGGGAAAGAAAACAGATTTTCCCCCAACATTAGACTTTAATAGTTTTATTTCCTGAGGCTCCATCTGGCAACCTCCAATCTGCTAAATCCTGATGGCCTTTTTTTTAAAAAAAAATTAAAAGTGATATAAATTTAGTAGCTGTTCTTCAAACTGCATTAGGGCAGATTGAGCTACCATAAAAAAATCTTTTTTTAAAAAAAGGGAGGGAGAGACCGTAAACTTACAGAGCTGACTTCCAGTTTATCACCCTGCAGAGACTTGATTCTTATAACAGTGCCAACTGCTCCACTCACTAAAATTTCATCCCCAATGTGGTACTTCAGGATGTTGGCAAGTTGTTTTGCATTACCTAGGACAGGAAAGGAAGGGAAGAGGAGACCAATAATATTTCAGGGTTATAGCTTATTTCCCATGTTCCATGGTAACTAAGGAAAAAAAACCCACAATGTCCTGCTGGCAGGGTACATCAGGAGAAAGAAAAATATGAAAACTGTTCCCTTTACATTAAACTAAGCAGCTGTTTCCTCGTCTAGTACTCCTATCAAGATTCCCCTAGACAATCATAGCAACTCCTTCAGCCTAATAAACTGTTTCACACTGCAGCTGGAGCAGTTTGTGCAACAGCAGGAGGGATACAGTGCCCCAAACAGAAAGAAACACATTTCTTCAGGTTAGCTGCAAAAAGTACAAAAAGACTTGAATTTGGGGAAACCTATAAAAGAGGCCAAATGGTGGTCTCTTTTTAGATCAAATGCTGGCTTGGCGAAACACCTGCCTTGCCATTTTGTTTCTGTCACATTGACATAACCAGCTGCTATTTCCTGTTCCTTCCATATTTCTTAAATAAAAGAGTGTATAAAATAGCTTTCTGGCAAAAGTTTCTAAATATGGCCAAAAACAGCTGGAAGATTGAGAGCAACCACTTTTTTTTTTTTAAGGTAAAACTGAATCTCAAATAGAAGCTGATAAAGTCTAAAAAATATATAATTCATTTCCCCTGACCCAAAGACTGGTAGACATGGAACGATATTTAGCATGAAAGAGCAGTATTCATCTTTGATCTCTGGCAAAATGTTGGGCTCAGAAGTAATGATTGAAAATGTATAATTACTGAATTATCTGGACATTGTGAATTTGAGGAAGATAATGATGGTTTAGCTTTCCTGAAGATAAAATGTTGAGATCTTGAGGTACAGAAGTAATAAGAGGTAGTTATTTTACAAAACCATCTATATCACATTTACATTGCTAATATGTTTAGTTATGATTACCAGATTGTTTGATTCAGCCATACAAGCCAATCAAAATCCAATGGCCCCAGCTCCACTCAAAGTACCACATGGACAATCAGAAATCTGCAAGTCTTGTTTCACAGAACTTTGCTGTCCACAGCTGAGAATGAAGTCTAATTGAATGTACAGTTAATTTGATCACTGCTCTTATCTAGAATTATATAGGTAATCCTCACAATCGCAATTGAGTCCAAAATTTCTGTTGCTAGGTGAGACAGTTGTTAAGTGAAATTTGCCCTATTTTACAACCTTTCTTGCCACAGTTGTTAAGTGAATCACTGCAATTGTTAAGATATAAACTGGTTGTCAAGTGACTCTGGCTTCCCACGTTGACTTTGCTTGTCAGAAGGTCGCAAAGCGTGAAGACATGGCCTTGGGACACTGCAACCGTCATAAATATGAGTCAGTTGCCAAGCATCTGAATTTTGATCATGTGATAACGGGGGATGTTGCAATGGTAGTGAGTGTGAAAAATATCATAAGTCACTTTTTTCAGTGCCGTTATTACTTCAAACGGTCACTGTTACTTTTCCTCCTCTTACATAAGTCTGTTTTCTGTATTTTCCTATCTATGACTAATCACTTTCAGAAAGAGTAAACTAAACATTTGCTTAGAAAACACAAGAACATTTTGACTGTTCTGGGATGTTTCAGCATCGCAACTGCTTATAGTAGCTACAAATCAATTATAAAGTATTTTTAAACAATAGAACAAATGTGCAGAATTCTGCTGTAAGAACTTATAAGGGATAGTCAGCACTCATAAGTAGATGTCTGCTTTACTACGATGTCTCAAAACTAGTTTCAATAAATACAATTTAAATTAATATTACTTCAAAGCCGTAATTAGATTTCACTGCACCAGCCTGAATGTTCATTATTTGCACAAAAAATGACTGAAATATTCATATGTCATTTCCTAATATGGCTTCATATTGATTATTTTCAAGTGACCATTTCAGCTAATATGTATGTTACTATAATGAACTTATATGTTTTTGATCATATTATTGTTGCTAGAAAATATATGAATAGTGACTGGAATTTAAGATGACTTCACAATCAGCTATATGCACATATAGTCTATGCTTCAGTAGGTGAATCAATTCTATTAATGGATCTGGCTCTGTTGCAGGAAAACGTTACTAGATATATTCATGAGTAATAGTAAAAATATAACTTTAGTTGAGTTAGATAGTGCACTCTATTCTTAAAAGAAGAAGGAAAAATACATCAGATTTTAGAATTTTAAATAAATACTAATGCAACAAAGAGTAATAGAGTACCTTAACTTGTAAAAGCCTCAGTCCATGTTTTAGTCTAATAATATTTCTGAACACTATTTTTTTACTAGTATATCAAATAGAAGCTACGCATTTTTGAGGCTGAAACAAAATCAAATATTGGAAGTTTACTGGAAGGCTAAGAATAGGTAGTATAAATATAATTGCTCAATAAGAACTTGGAAGTTACCCATAAGTCTGTTCAGCTCCCTCTGAGGCATGGCTTGAAAAGCTTCATTTGTCGGTGCAAACACTGTGAAGGATCTTGGCCTATTCAGTGTTTCAGTTAGGCCTGCAGATTGGATGGCAGCCACTAGGGTACTGTAAAAAAAATCACAAATGAACAGAAATCCTTGGTTAAGAATTATAAGTTTCCAAAGGCAGTAGAAAATATCACAGCTACAATGCAGTAGCCCCAATTGCTACTTGAATTTTTCTTCATTCATTTTATTGTCAGAGTTCACATACCTATAATAAATTGTTGAACTGGAGCAAAGTGCTTAAGGAGAATTAACAATGACCTTCAAGCTAAGACTTCCCTGCAGATTGGTTGTTTTATTTTTTGAGAATCCTGATTTACAGAGACTTTTACTTTTTCAGTTCACAAACTGCTAGAACAAAAGCATCTAAGTGGCCTATCTGGCAAATTTGCTGGAAGTGTCAGAGATTCAAAAAGGATTCAATGAGCATTCTTGGTTAACTCCAGGGAAGTCTGCATAAGGTTTCAAATATATTTGAAAACCTCAGAAAACACACACACACACACACACACACACACACACGTGTGTGTATGTGTATGTGTGTGTGTATGTGTGTAGATAGATAGATAGATAGATAGATAGATAGATAGATAGATAGATAGATAGATATAGATATATTTGTTTTCTGAAGTTTTCGCAGATGTTTGTATGTAGGTCTTTGGTTATTCGGGTTTTCTCCCACGTAAAATTGGAAGTGTCTTGGCGACGTTTCAACAAAGTCCCATTTGTCATCTTTAGGCTGGTGTTTTTGGCTTCGTGCTCCTAGAAGCACGAAGCCGAAAACACCAGCCTGAAGATGATGAATGGGACTTTGTCAAAACGTCGCCAAGACACTTCCAATTTTACGCGGGAGAAAACCCAAATAACCAAAGACTACATATATATATATATATATATATATGGATTTGGATTTGTAAATGTTTCATAGTTGCGACTTGAGCCTGCTTAACGCCCCTAGCTGGGGGGCTGCAAGGCAAAAGAGATTGTAAAAAGTATAATTGCAGTATAGCAGTTAAAAAATGTCAAGGTGTAATCAATCAGACCGGTCTGTCTGAAAATATATATATATACATCAAAGTTCTGTCTTTTTTATGTATGTTGATATATATATAAAAAAATGATGGGTCTTAGACCATGTGGTTGTGACCACTCTCTTGACTTCTTGACTGCTTGCAAAGATGTCACTGGTTGACTTCCTGTCTAAACACTGTGAAAATAGGTTTTTTTAAGGCTGAATGTAAATCTGAAAAACCAAACCAAACAAAACCAATATTTTACAAAGCAAAGTTTAAAAAAAGCAAAAAAAGGAACCCCTAAGAAGCCCATCTTCTATGGATCTTCCCTTAGCGTAGGTCTATGGACAGCTGATAGCACAACAGGGAGAAAGGGAGGGGGGAGTTATAGTATTTTTCATATTTCTATCCAGATGTTTCCCTCCCTTGCACACACACTTGTGAAAGCTAACTCAAGGGTCAAAGCTTCTTTGTGTTAATCAGTTTGAAGAAGTGAGCCATAGGAAGATGTAGGAACCATACACAGATATCTTATTTTCCTTTGCTGTCATAGGACACAGCCTTGTATGCAAGTTTAACAGGTAGCAATAGGTTTGGTAAGCTTACTGTTATCTTTCTGCAAATATCCATCCTCAAATAGAGAAGGATTACAACTTTTGGTTATAAGAATGTGCCAATGTTTTAAGACAACAAATGTCATGTAGGACTTCATTAAGTGCATTAGAAGAGATGAAACTGATTCCTCTCAGAAACTTTGGAGCATCGCTACCAGTCAATAGAGACAACAATGAATCAGGTGAGCCTGTAATCTTACACAGTTAAAAATAACTTATGTGGCCTGCTTATTTTTTTTTTTTTAATATGTAAGAGGAACAAATACAGGTAGTCCTTAACTTACGACCATAATTGAGCCCAAATTTCTATTGCTAAGTGAGACATTTATTGAATGAATTTTGCCCCATTTTACGACCTTTCTTGCCACATTTGTTAAGCAAATCACTGCAGCTGTTAAATTAGTAACATGGTTGTAAAATGAATCTGGCTTCCCTATTGACTTTGCTTGTTAGAAGGTTGCAAAAGGTGATCACGTGGCCCTGGGACTCTGTATTTGTCATACATATGAGTCAGTTGCCACGTGTCTGGATTTTGATCACGTGACCATGGGGATGCCGCAACAGTCATCAAGTGTGGAAAATGGTCATGAAGTCACTTTTTCCAGTGCTGTGGTACTTTTGAATGATCACTAAATTGACTGTTGTTAAGTCGAGGACTACCTATATTTAAAACAGAAGTCTATGTTTTAAAATATGGAAACAATTAGCTTCTCCAAACAATCCTTATGAAAGCAAAAGGATTTTTCCTACTCTACTGCTTGTACAATATTAGTAAGAAGTAAAACCATTACCTGAACCGATCATCTGCTTTGAGCACATCCATAACAGTCCCCATAGGGGGGCTTAGCATCTTGTCCATAGCAAACAAGGTACCAAATCTTCCTCTCTTGTCGTGAGCAGCAATGCAGGCATTTTCTATGCAGAGATTCTACAAGAGGGATTGCGTCATAACACATTTGGAATTTGCGATGTTTTACTTTGTTTGGTCCCAAATCAGGACCAAACACAACTGCGCCACCCCTCCCCATTACTTATCTAAATCACATGAATACATGGAGATAAATATCACACCCCCCCCGCTGTACTTGCACTTCCCTATGGGCTTTCAAAATATGCTGTGAAGAAGCCACAAACTTCTAGAAGAAAATGGCGACGTGAGAAACAATACAAAGGGAAATCTATTTTGTCTCCCAGTTGCATTCCGCTGAACAATTCTACATTGTTTGAAAAGGTTTTCCAGTGAAAAAGAAAGACCAAAACAAGTTGCTCTAATCAGGAACAGAATATGTCTTCTACAACAGATAAATTATTGGAGGTGGAATAGAAAAGTTGATATCCAAATCCTTGCTCGGCTACAAAATCCTTAGATTTTTTGTAAAGAAAATCTTAAAGAACTATTGAGAAGATAGACCTGGGGGAAAGCTGTAATCTGCAGCCTGTAGGCATACTATAGCATGAAACATAATAGTGATATCTTAGTTGGCTACTGTATATGTTTACAAACTATCATAAGATATTATGACTTAAATATCAAACTAGCAGTAATTATTAAAGAGAAACATACATTGCGGTATACAAATACTCTCAGTTCTTTGCCACCCAAAGTTTCTAGCTTCTGTCCATGGAAAAGGTATTTAGAAGAAAGCTGCTCTTTAATTATATGATTTTGAAGCAAATTTCTGTTTGCTGAAGGACTGTGATCTGCAGAAAAAAAAACACCATTATTCATGTATTCAGATCAGCAGAAAGTCAATTACTTTCATTTTAAAATACATTCAGACAGAAGCATCCCTAGGAGATAACAAAGGAGGCAAATTTTAAAAGCAGTGCTACAATGCAAGCTCTGCCCTTGTGCACATGCATTGTGACTTTGCACACACATACCAAAGGGCATATATTGTGACATTGCAATAGTGCTTTCGTCATTTTGACCAACCCTGTGGATGCCTCTGCAGGAATAGGTCATAGAAACAACATCAGCATTTCCTCCATCTTTCTCTCTCTCTCCTTTTCTGAGATATTCTAAGCAATGAACAACATTGCATTTTTCAGACTATTCACAACAGAAATCTCACAATTTTCTATTTACTCCTCTCCACCCAATTTCAGTTCCTCCTATATTGTTACCAAGTAAATATTCTTAAAAAAAATCACTCTGAGTTTTGGCGAGCATGATGATGGTAGTATGAAAACCCAAATACATGGGGGACTTCACAGATCAGTCTTTCCATTGTGAAGGCCTCCAGATATGTTGAACTGATATTCTCCAATCTCCCAGCCAATTTATTTTATTTATTGCTTACTTTTAGTACTTTTATGCTACACAATTTGGTCAGAGTTTATGCCAATAGCTTAGAACATATCCATTCCATCTGCAAGCGTTTACTGGCATGCACTAAACCCCACTGATATGATATAATTATATGCTGAGGATATTTAGGATGCTGTATACACTATTTTATCTTCTTTCTCCCAGTTTTCTGCCCACTGCTCTGACAATTGATCAACAATCTGTTTTAGCATGATAGATGTGCGCTGGGTCACTTTTAAAACTTTAACAATTTAAATTTAACACTTTGACTGTCTTATGACATTGTTTTAGCTAGCTAAGAATCAGCTTTAGGGAAAAAAGTGTGTGTGCGTGCGTGTGTGTGTGTAATTTAGAACCTTTATAAATCTTGAATTCCAGCAAAGAAGAGTAGGATTGGATATGGTTTTGTAATGCAATCCTACTAATTAAAAAATATTCTTAGCAGCTAATTCAAGCAGAAGGCACATCCAGAGGCACAATTCCAGGCATAGGAAGGGGGATGGGCTTTCCTTCTCTCCCTTCATTTCAGCTTGTTGATTGGACATGAGGCACTAATGACAAACAGATTCCACTGTATAAGAGTTCAAGTATACAAACCTTTGTAGAAAGAATTGATGGGAGCCAGGACTGTCAAACGCTCATTCCCAGTAAGATGTGAACCGAGACCAACTTGTCTAAAAAGGTCAATAGATGTCGAAACATCAGATTCCTCACCCAGCTCCAGCAGAGTTTTTGCTTCAATTAAAATAACAACAACAGATTTCAAAATGGATTTCATAATTATTATACATAGTAAAACAGTACCTGACGAAGAAGCAGGTACTTGTACCTATTAAAACTAAAAAGTTTAATCGTATTTGAGTATGCTTAGTGAATTCAACAGAGCATTGCTTTCTGATTATTCAATTTTTATAGTTGCCCTTTCAGTCATGACTCTGGACATCTTATAATTCAGAAAATACTACATTACAATTAAAGATTCTAAAAACATTTTAAAATAATAAAAAATATCCTGATATATGGGAGCAAGATACTTGGCCAGTTAGCAGTACAGCCAGGAAATGGGGCCCTTCACACATTCAGCGCCCCAGGCACAGGAACATAGCCAGGTTTTTAGGGCCTTATGAAAGACTAACAAGGTTGGGCCCACTCTAAGGAAGATATTCCATAGAGCAGGGCTCACTGTGGAAAAAGCTTGGTTTTTGGTCCCTATCAGCTGACATTCTTTGGCTGCCGTGATCTGCAGCATGCCCATTCTACTTGATCTGGTTGGATGGGTAGAGATTCTTGGAAAAAGGCAATCCCTCAAGGAATCCCATGACTAATTTGTCATGACTAATTCCACTGATTTCAATGAGTGTAATCTAGGCTTAATTAAATTTGTATCAAAACAGTTTCAAAATTATTCAAAAACAAATTCTTTACTTTTTTAGTTTTTTCCATGTTTCATTTAAAGCGAAAGAATTAGCATTGCCTTTCCGTATTTTCCCAATTTTTAACTTAATTTTAGAAGTTGAAAATTACACACACACACACACACACACTCCTAATCATCTTCCTAATCATACCCAACCCTTGCCAGTGTGAAAATGTCTAGTTTTAGCCCGATTGTCTCTTGCCCGTTTTCATAGTTGTCTCTGCCTAAAAAGTAATTAGCAATTTTTTTTAACAATTCCAACCACTTCTCAAAAGTGTAGGCAACATGCAAGGATTAGAATCTTTATGAATAAGGAAGCATACATTATAGCAAGGGCTATGTGCAATTTCCATTTTCCCATTTCACGCATTCATTTTAAATGGGCAAAGATGACTAGTTCCATAAACCATGTTGGAGGAGCAGGAGGAGGAAGTTTACCAGCGTCTGGGATGAGAAGTTCATTGACAATGTGTATTACTCCATTTGTGGCCATTATATCCTTGTCAGCAATGATGGGCTTTCCATTGAGAGTCAGCTGATTGCCAGTACAGCTTACTTCCAACATATTACCCTCTAGGGTTTCCATGGATAAACCGGCAATAATAGCTTCAGCACACATAGCCGTTTTTAAAATGTGGTTGTTCAGCAGTGCTATGGGGAAACAGAACAGAGTAAGCGAAATATTTTAGCTTGTACATCTCTTGTAGTGATTGGTAAGCCACGGAGTGAAAATTAAATAGTATTTTGAAATAACAGCAAGCTGACATGCTTAACATTTTTGCCTATGAATAGGCAAAATACAGTAGTCAAGCTAAATCAAATCTTGCAGATTGCTCACTGCAGCTTTCTCTGATCTGATGCCCTCCTGATAAGTTGAGTCTACAGCTCTTACAATTATATCTGGAGGATGGGCTGAAGAAGGTGGGCTCATAGTTTTAATTCATTGCATTTCAATAAAGAGATGCTTGTAGCCTCCAGCTTGCCTGGTCATACAGGCAAATGAACTGCAAATACAATACTTAATGGCAAGGAAGGAGTTCTACTCGTCTGAGCCAGTCAAGGAGGAATCAGTTGCTTGTTCCAAGTCCAACCATCTTATCATCATCATCATCATCATCATCATCATCATCATCATCATCATCATGTGCAAATGAGGGATGACTATTTGCAGAAAATAGGCACATTCTGTAGCCATATCTCTAAGATGGCAGTTCCCAACCTTTTCTATGCCCTGCACCCCTAGAATGCTTCTGATATATTCTTGCTCCCCTTACAAAAATTTGAAATAACAACAATGAATTATGCATATACACTATAATTTTGAAACTTCTAAACCCAAGTTTTCGCACCTCCTGGAGTATTGTCTCGTACCCCCCGCCCCCGGTTGGGAACCCCTGCTCTAAGAGAACCCTGCCCAGTAGAGGTGAAATTCCTTTGTGGTCAAGGGATTGGAACAAGAATAGTGAGGGATAGAAACTTGTATCTTGTAATAATATCATTATGTAGTCAGAGACTCCAATACAGGCAATCTCCAGGCTAAGAAAAATCTGACTTATGGACAACCCATACTTACTAATGGATTGCCTATTACTAAAAATGGCAGACATTGGCTACTTTGAGGCAATGAACTACTGATGCTGCACAATGTTTTTATAAACCACTGAAGCTGTGTGTTTTTTAATATATTGCCTGTTTTCAGGAGTTTTCAGCAGTTCATGTAAATACTGCATAGCATCAGCAGTTTGTCGGCTGAGGGAAGAAAACCGCCATCTGTCATTTTTATTAATAGGCAGTCTATTCATAAATATGAGTTCCAACTTACATACAATTTCAAATTAAAGATAGAATTAGAAACAGAACCCATTCTTAACCCAGGAACTGCTTGTAGTCTTCAAATCCATCCTAAGCCTCCCTTGCTATTTACAAAAATATTTCTTTGCTAAAAAGTGCTTCTATAATATAATATAATTTACATGTACAAAATCAGGTACATTTATTTCCTAAAGATAAGATGCTTCTCGACTCTTACTGGATACATTTATTCAGATCCTTGGCAAAACTGAGGATTGTTTCCCATTTTAAAGAAAACTGGTCTAATTATACTATACTTTGGCTTTAGAAATGAATGAGTGTTGCTTATTTTAATATATATATTAACAATAACACACACACACACACACATATATATGTATGGATGTATGTTTGTATGTATATACGTATGTATAAAACATAGCTTGCTATCACAGAGGTTTCTGAGGCCCATCTGGTGTCATCAAACACATCATTTTAACATGCTGATTGCTATTGTTCATCTTTTTCCCCATAGAAAGTGCTGACCAGATTGATTGCCCAGTTCCCCTGCATCTGCCTTCTTGGTAATGAGTCAATGCTGACACAGCTTTCTCATGGTTTCCTCTCTCCACTCCTGTCTTAAAATCAGCAGAAGAGTTGAAAAAGATCATCACCAAAGCAGTGACTCATGTAAACACAATAAACCAAAAGACAAAATAGAGTTAGGAAGAACTACCACCATAGCAGAGAGGCATGCAAACTATTACTCCAGTCAGGTTCCCTTCCATTCATATATATAACTTGTTGATATAACAATCGAATAGAGAGAAAAAGAGGCAACACTATCAAAGCTTTTGCCTCTTTTAGCTCTAGATGGTGAGAACAGATATCCTGATTAGAGTTTTACCAGATTTCAAAATAGGTGGCCCAATTCTTTATTTAGAACCTCTAGTTAAACCCAAAGGCATTTTCATTTGTCCCAGTGAGTGAAAAGCCTAGAGATGAGGTTCAGCCCATTTTTAAATAGAGAATGTTGCCTTAGGTTATAGATGACATGCACACATGTGTATTTACACTCACATACACTATCTATACCCAAACATACATTACTTTCACTAAGTAGAAATAAAATGCAATTTTGTTAGAGGTTTAAACAAGGTTTTCACCACAAAAAAAATCTATTGAATTTCATAACTGAGAAAGACCAACGTTCCCATGAATGATACATCAGATAAATTGACCTCATACTATACATGCCTTTATAAGTTAATATTAATGCTTGTAACATTTAAAAACTTGATTAGTTCTCCCATACAAATATTTATTTCTAATGAAAACAAAGACATCTTAAAAGAACGTGATTCAAAGGAAGATTCAGTTTTGCGAAGAGAATGTTGAAACATGATTTTATCTTTCTGAAAAGATGAATTATAATGAAAGCTAAATGGCCATTCCTAATCCTCAGAATACTATGTTATATCTCAATACAGTTCCTATCACTTGTAACCATCATTTACTGTCTCACTGTAACTCAAGAGAATAAAGAGGAATTAATAGTAATAAATTTCAGAAATACATATGGCTTCCATACAGACTCGAATCTCTGGTGAAAGCAACAGACTTTCTATCAATAAAAAAATATTATGGATAGACTGTGGTTATTTACCTTTTAGAGCTTCTGGGTCTCCCAGGATCCTGTTAAATGTTTCTTTAGGAATCTTCTCAAAAGCTTCATTGGTTGGTGCTAATAATGTAAGCTGCCCTTCACTGTCTAAAAGATTATTGAGACCGGCAGCTGCCACAGCAGCCTTTAAATAAATGGAAAAGAAAGAGAATCGATTATGTTAGAATAAATCTAATAAAGTTACCAATTACACAAGAAAGTGATCGCACTTTCCATTGGTGTAAGGAAATAAGACTGAGATCATTTGAGATGGGCTTACCCTAAGAGTTTCAAGACTTTCTTCAATCTCTACAAGTTGCAGGATACTGTTGGAAGTTGTAGAAATGACTTTGTCTATCAAATGGACTACTCCATTGGTAGCATGATGGTCAGCTTTCAGTAATCTAGCACAGTTCACAGTCACAATCTGGGATTGGCAGGACAGGAATAAATGGAAATGAATATAAATATCTATGTTGATTTGAAGGATGACACAACATAGAAAAGGTTATCATTAAAAGAGAATGAATCTAGAGATTGCTCGTGTAGATCTGACAGAATATTTTGAAGAATCTGATAGATTTTACAAATAGCTATTTATAAATGAATAATTTCACTTTAATAAAAATTCATAAAGTTAAAGACCAATAATTCAAAGAATTTCTTTTTATTCAAACTTTTTTTACTCGAACACAAACATCTAAACACAAAACACTGAACTTATAAAAACTGATGCATACATAATTCACTGCTTTTCCTTCATATAATTTATATTATATTCACTCTACATTTTGAAATAATAGAAACCTACCTATGTACAGTAGAGGTCTTCACCCTTCTCTCTCACTATAATTTAGCAGTCTTCTTTTAAATTATATATTATAATGAAAATATTACATGGCTGCAGGGAGATGTGAATAAAGGCAGCTATGCTCAGTTTCTTTTAATCTTTGCATTCCAAAAAACATGAGGAGTGCTATATGTATTCACCATAATGGGTATAAAAAAATCTCTTTAAAGGGTTTCTTCATGGTAGAAACTCCAGGTAAAGACAATAACAAAAAGTCAGCCCTTCTGTATTCTACCTGTTTTGGTTATCATACTATAGAAAGCTAATTTATATTAATATAACTGGCTCCGTTATTAAGCCATCCAAAGTGGGAACAAAATAATCTTATCTTCATCCAGTCTAAGTTAAGTCCGTGCCCAGCTGTATTTGTAAATTTACCAGATACTTACTCCGTTTGGGTAATGATGAATCTTGAGATCAATATTCTGGTACATTGAAGGGAGAGAAAGCCCGTGTTTTAGCTCATCAGTTAGGACTCGTTTATTCACCATATGATATCGCAGAGCATTTAGCAGTTCAATATTGACATTGCTCACCAATGAATCCAATACTTCCTAAGATCAAGAAATCATATTAAAGAGTTGGCTGTTCTGAGCATCCTATTCCAGATCTGGGCCTATGTATCTTATGTGACTATTTCTATCTGCTTTCTGCCTGCAGGAGGTGGGGAACTGTACTAGCTTCCCTAGAGTGAGAATTGAGGGCTTTGCCAACAAAACAGCAGTTGCTATCTCAACATTTTTCTTAACAGAAAATGTCCTTATATCTGCTTCCTTTTCCAACCTGATGTGTTAAAGTAAAACTACCCTAATTCTCAGTTATCATGGCTAGTGACAGAATAATTTGGAAGCACTATATTGAGGTGGCTTACCCTTGAGAAAAGGAATTCTGCCTTTCCAAGTAGGAAGGGATACAGTAATAACTATATATTCAGCTCAGAGCAACAATATCCACAGAATTTTGTTGCTTTCATTAGAACGATGAAAGCACTGATAGCAGCATTATGTCACAAGCTCTTCCATTTTGAACCAGATTTGCAACACTGCAGCAGGTGTACAAAAGGGGGAAAGCTTGTGAAGTGATACCACAACACTGCTTTAGTTAATCTGATGTCTCTGTCCCCTTGCAGAAGACACTGGCTCAAAATAAAGAAAAGGAACTGATTTTTTGATTGCCGATCTGACATTCATCTTCTACATTTTTTTGCAGTCTAACTTGTTCTTAGCTTTCATGAGCCTGGAGTGGATATAGTTACAACCGCATATTTGCTGCACATAAATTACATAATTCTACCTAATCTCATATTTTTTTAAAATGCGTCAAGAATATTTAAATAATATTTCTTATAAAGACAAAGCAAATGTTTCATTATACAGCCATGACTCTGGATCTAACCTCTTCACATTCTATTTATTCTTAATTGTATTCATAATGATTGGTTATGATCCTGATATATCACATCAGGAATTCCATTCATGTTGAGCAAAATGCAGCTGCCCTAGACTTACAGCAGGCAATGATGCCCAGGCCTCATTGGTGGGGGCAAAGATTGTGTAGCTGCCAGGCCCTGTGATTTCAGCACTCAGGTTAGAGCTGGTAGAATAGAGCTGAGTGGTAGAGGCTCCAACAATTCCAAGTGTCTCAAAGAGATTGGCAAGTGGCAAAGCTGTTAAAAATAAAGCAGAATTTTTTCTTTAACAAAGTCATAGTAGATTCAGAACAAAATCTATTTTCTCTCTCTCCCTCCCACTCTCTCTCTATTTCTTTTTCTCTTTCTCTTTCTTGTTCTCTTTTTGTGATATCTTCAGGTCATCATAATTAATAACCATTGACAGACACAGAAAGCATAATCTATGGAAATGCTGAAGAAAGAAAATTCACTATAATCTCTCATTTGCCTGTGTAAAACAAAAGCCAAAATATGTGGCAGAAAATAGGGATGAAATAAATTTAGAACTGAAAGGTTTTACTTTGAGAAGCCAAAGGAGTACCTGCTTGCTCTGTTAACTAATTAAATTCCACAAATATTGTATGCAATACTGTACTTGTCTTACTAGCTTTTTAATATTGTTTATACTTTGCAAACAGAAAGCATAATGACAGGTTTTAAAGGTTAAAAAAAAGCTGCCACTTTTTATATCACTCTGTTTGGAACGGGTACTACAGAAATTCTGTCTGAATTCTTCTTCTGTCAAGAAGAGACTGGACAGTCTCTTGTTGAAAATGGTATACCTATAAATCTCAGTTAATAATCTTATTTACCAGCTGGGCAGCCTTTTTCTCCAGGCACTTCTTCATATCCAGGACAACATTCATAAGCAACCATTCTGTAGTAAGAAACATACACAGCATAATAAGATTAATCAACCACAACTTCAGTTACCATCTGGCATAATTGGTACAGTGAAAGTTGACTGAAATTAAGTCTAGTTGGATCTGTCCGTATTGACCTATCATTCTGAAAAGTCATATAAAACATTTGGAAAGATGACTGGCAAGTTGAGAAATATCTCCATAGTGAAGCTAATTGAAAAATTGTACACTACTTGGGGGTGGGGGCATTCTAAAAATAAACTGGAAAATCAATGTATTTCACTATAAAAGAAGAAGAGGAAAAACCTGGGGGCAGAGTGAAAAGAGGAATCAGCCTAGAGTCTCTGTGTAGCCACAAACCACTAAATCCAACCCCTCTTGAATCCTTATCTAACACCAAGATAGTGCTAACTGTTAATTGAATAGATTTCTGTGCACATGCATTATTAGCAATAAATCAATTTAATTAGATCTTCATGCGTAATCCTGATCTTTTGCATCTGACATTCACTTACCACATTGGGGTGCAAGATCTACTAAGGGGGTATCACTTAAGCAAAATGTGCATAAAATATGTGCACTGAAGCCAACATCTTTTGCTGTTTTCTAACTGTCAAATATACACTTATTCACTGCATCTTTCTAAAGCTTAAAAAGTTTTACTTCATATATGTATATCAGGGTGATCGACTGCAAACTACATTAAAAGTAATGAAGTGATTTTTTTAGCAGAGTAAGCTACTTTGGTATCTGCTGGGCTCCCACAATATATTTAATCATTGTTTGGATATTGTAATTCCATTATGTTTATTATCTTCACAAACTATGTAATGTTTTCTTTCATCAAGTCCCCAGTATTAGAATAATAGTTCTCTCCTTGAGAGACAATTTTTGCTTTCTTTGACCAGCCTACTTGACTAGGAATTGATTTTAAAAAAAAATTCATTCTCTTGTATCAACTTGAATGAACTCATGACTATCCCAACTGTATTATGACCAATCAGGTAAATAAATAAGCCAATGAATGTACCTCTGTGTTGTAAATAAGCAGCCAGGTCAATTAGTTATGTTTTAAGGTTTAATTTTGGAAAAATTGATCTGGGATCAAACTAATAAGTTCCCTCTGACATATTTAACAGCTGCTGGTGATTAGTCTTTTCTCTGCCTTCTAGCGAAAGACAATATATAGAAATAGAAGTCAATATATACTTTTTTTAAAAAACTCCATTTTATTATTTATTTAAGCAAAATAAAACTATGCTTTCTTTTTTCTTAAGGACAAAAAGCTTCATCTTTCCCAATATTAACTTCTAATTCTGCAACTTTTAGAAAAGTAGATAGTGTAATCTTAGTGACAAAACTGCCTGTAGATTTAACCTATAGAATTGATTCAAAAGCAAGTAAGCTGTATTGGGTTAAAATGTTATGGAAAATATAGGAATGTATCTGTACATGAAATAGGGGAGAGTCATTGGATGGCAGCATTTTATGATTTGACCTTTAGCATGCTGGAGGATGAAAAAAATTCTTTAAAATGATTAAATATTTAAATAAATAAATAAAATAATGACATTTTAAACATGCATTACATTTATAGAAACAAATTCTGTTCTGCAACCTTCCAAAAAAAGTTACCTAGGAAAATCCTGACTCATTGTCTAGACTTTATATATATTCCATATGGGAAATGTTTTGCTTAAAATAATTTGCTTTCTTTGATGCTTGGAGCTCTCAACATCCCACTGGTACACTTTTCAGCCTCGCACTAACTTTTTTTTTTTTTGGGGATATACAGATATATGCATTTATATGCGTAATTTGGCAACCAAATAAACACACCCTTAATGGTCTAGACAGATTTTTAGTTCAAACCAGAATTAAACATAAAGAAATGATTAACAGAGAATTCAGCCACAGTTCAGCATCAAGAATTCCCAAGATAGGATGTTGTTTCTCAAAGGCTTATTTATAGAGAAATGGGTGTTAATGAGCTGCTACTAACTGGCTAGAAACCTAATGTATACAAACTTAGGAGGGCAGTCTGAACTCTTCAGTAGAAGTGTTTGCTTGATTTGGTGGATCAACTGCAAAACGAGCACAGAGCCTAAGGGAATAAATGACTAAAAATAAATTGCTTATCTTTAAGTTGATATTAGCAGGGTTTCACATATTATGGAGAAATAAATCTGAGGCAAACATACACAAAATAGACAGTTGTAGCTCAACATTATTATTCTATTCCATCTTTATGGGTCACTACTTAGCCTAGATAAATATATCAATGAAAAACAGAGGTAATAGAAAGGAAAATGTTGACACTGAAGAGCCCCATATGTGTGAAATAGTCCTCAAAGCATAGCAGATTTATTTATGACATCTAATTATTTGTTCCACCACTGCTCACTCAGTTTGAACCAGTATCCTAGTTATATCACTGGCTGGATGAATAGATAACCAGAAGCCCTTCGCAGATTTGTTTCTCAAAGCAGTATTATCTAGAGGTCAACATTTTTATTAACTTTGTTTCTAGGAAATAAAAAACATGTCCTTTTAAACAGTAAGAACTCTCAGATGAGAGAGCTGTAAAGCACTGTGAAACAGTATATAAGTCTAAATGCTATTGCTATTATTGTTCAGGTGCAGAACAAGCAGCCTGCAAAAAATAAGACACTGCCTATCTCTATGCTAAGCTGTAATTAAAAACTAAGAAGGCTTTTGGATTCCTAGTTCTAGTTATGTTACAGAGAGATAGAAGAGAAATTTTTATGGGCTGAATTCTTATCTTAGCTTTTATGGTAAATTCCTCATGTCAAATCAAAACTGAGTTTCACCTAGTTTGTTCCTGAAGAAGGATGTGATGGCATACAGACTACATATTTGGGTCAGAATCAATTGGCTCCCTGCCCCATTTTCCTGTTTGGTTTTCCTGTTGGAATGGTAGGTGGGAATGACCTTGAGGGAAGAGGGGAAGTGATGTCTCTGAGGGAACAATCAGACAAGAGAGGGAGGAGCCCACAGTTGCTTAATGGTCAGAGAAAGAAACCTAAGAAGGTCCCACCCTAATTGATCAGACTAAGAGACAGCAGGAAATCTGTACTTTCAGACTTGCAAGATTCTGTTAACGTAGTCTTACAATAAAATACAATTAGCTTAACTGATCATGTTTCCTTTCTGGTTTACTTTGGAGGGTTGACTTCTGCTTTCTTTCTCAGTTTGCTACTAAGCAATGACCTTCTGAATTCTGACTCTCCTGGCTTCCAATGTCCTGTATGCCCTGTATAGCTCAGACCCAAGTCTTGTCTTTGATTATCCTTATTAATGCTTTAGTTATTGGCCAGCCCTGCCTTGCCAAACACAAACCGGAGAAATGTATGAAATTAGATTAAACTGGATGAAATAGCATACAGATAGTCATGGCAACTATCCTGTACACGGGAAATATAGAATATTGTGTCCAATAATTGTTTTGGACTTCAAGCCAATAGTCTCTTGCCAGTGGGCATGCTGGCTGAAGCTGACACAAGTTGACATTCAAAACTTCTAGAAGTGTCTTAATTGCTTACCTGCTACTTTATTTTTTTAAAGTCTCTTTTATAGTGATCTAGGAGCAAAGGCAGTGATGGGATTCAGCCGGTTCGCACTGGTTCAGGAGAACTGGTAGCTGAATTTACCTGAATTTGGAGAACCGGCTGACTTCCAGAAGTCCAGTCTAGGCCTCAGAGGTCTGGAGGAGTGCTCCCAGGCCTAGAACAGCCGACCAGAAGTGTGTGGATGCCACTTCTGGAAGTCTGTTCTAGGCATCGGAGGCCTGGAGGAGGCCTCCCAGGCCTAGAACAGCCTACCGGAAGTGCATGATGCCACTTCTGGAAGTCCATTCTAAGCATTGGAGGAGCAGGCCTGCATCAAATATGAGAACCGGTTGTTCAGGTATTTGAATCCCACCACTGAGCAAAGGTATTCTTGTTTGCATTTATGTGGGATGGAATTCTTACAGACTTATGTCATTCCTGGTAAACTAAATGTTACAGCCAGAAGTAAAAGAATATGAGGATGCTATCAGGGAAAATAATTCTTTCTTTGCTCCTTCAACATCGAGCTTTGAAAAACTACACAAATAACTACATATTCTTCTTTCACTATACAGTTAATAAAATATTGTGATATCATTTTAGTTGCCATTGCTCTTAAACCAACATCTTATTCAAACATATACTGAGAGTTATGCAAGCCTACTTCTCCACGCAGTCTAATTCCAAACACAACATATTCTAAATCTGGGAATATCCCAGGAATACCCTGTTCTTTGTAAAAGTAACAAGGCTACACTAATCCTCACTATTTATGTATATTTTCACATCAGAGTCTGATGCTGCCCTGCTCCATCCCCATAGGCCTTGGAAACTGGCTTAAAAAAAAAACCAGTCCCTGAGTAAAAAATAGTTGCCTGTGTCCCCCCTCCCATCTCAGTCTACTCCACTGAATTAATTAAATTCAAGGATTCCTTTTCAAACTGATTTAGCATAACTCTTCAGGCATAATAACAACCAGTGCAAGGAAAGGGTTGTTCAGACAAGAATGAAGGAATGTGGAACAAAGGAAAGCTCAAGTATTTTCCATTACTGATGGCATTTAGACAAGCACAAGAGTACAGCAACAAGTGGACTTTTATCAGAGAAAGACAAATGATGGTTGAGCATCAAAGAACTTAGAGACAAGTTTCAAATAGCAAAATGATTGCTCATTTTACGAAATCAAAACACACCAGAGATAACTCTGAACTGCCAAGTTAATCAGAGGACACATACGTTTGTGGGAAGTTTTATAATCAGATAGTATCATGAAATTTGCCCCTCAGGTTTTCTCAGGTCTATGGGCTAAAGAGAGAGCACAACGTGGTGACAGAAGGGAGAAATGCAATGATATTATCATCCAGCAAATCAGGGGTTTGGAAGAAGAACAAAATCAGCTCATCTTCCTCTGATGCTATGAACAAACATTATAGTTCTATTTTTGTCTGGAAAAACAACATTTTGGGAAATGGCCGAAAAGCATTCAGTATTAAAGAATTGGACATTTAGCTTTTCTATCACAGTAATAATAACATCTCTTATTTTATTATCATGGCAGCTCTTCAAGATAGCTTAACTAATGGTAGTTAAAGTGCTTTGTGGCAGAAGATATTTGAACCCATATTCCCTATATGTAACTTATTTTATGGCCTGTGCTTTAATCATCGCTATAAATAAAAATTCTCCTTTACAGATGTTTAAAACTGCTTCTTTGTTAACATTTTATAATCAGATTTGCTTTTTCTCAAATGCAAAACTGGGAAGGTAGCTTCATGGTGGCAAACATTTTTATTTATATCACTTGTATTTGTGCCAATGAACCAGCACTAGACTCAATGGGGACTTAAACAGAAGACCACATTTATTAATCTCTGGATACAGAAGTCAGCTTTATGTATTAGAGGAAAAGGAGGATAGTGAAAGACTATATTTCACTATGTTTCATCAAGGGACTTAATGGGAGAGGATGTGAATATTATGCTGCTGGAATTGTTTTGATTTTCTTCTTAGTGTTGCAATTTTTAGGTAAAAACAAATACATCTCCTACCAAATAATTAATTACATTCTAATATTTGAGATAAGGTTTCTTCCCTTTTGTTTTGAAGAATTAGTTAGCTAAAAACAAAGCAACTCTAATTTTTAAATCCAAAGTGCTCTACTTTTTTCAAAGAGTGACCTTGGATTTTCAATACTTCCTGAGGGACCCATTCCAAACATTGATAGAGCCAAGGCAAAATAATACATGATTTATGCCTTTTCAAGAACCAAGTGAGTTAAATTCTATTTGAATCAAGCTGAGAGAATTCAATCATTGCAAATACAGCAAGGAAGTGGGGATTTAGGGTTTAGATATCAGTAAATCAAATGTCAGAAACTTTGAAATTTCTAGAAATCTGATGCCAGGAGCTTGACAGGGCAGATATAGGATTAAAGATATATCTCCATCTGACACCCTAAAAACACTAAGAAGAAAACCAGAACAATTCCAGCAGTGTAATATTCATATCCTCTCCCATTAAGTCCCTTGATTCACTTTTGGCGGGAAGGGCCTCCCAATACTATCAGCAATTCCTATTATTAATTATTAATGTAATACTTTATAATATTGTGTTCCATTTTAGCTGAAAAGGACATCGAGATGGAACAAATTACCACTGTTAAAATTCAGGAAGAGAGGAACCATTCTATTTTGAGACTGGAAATCCACAATCAGAATTTTTTTTACAATCAGGAAATAATCTTTTATGTGCATTAGTAAGTTCAAATGATGGCATAATTAGAATACTTAAAGGGATCATGAGAAGAGTTAGTTTGTTGTAGTGGTTAAGGCATCGAGCTAGTAATCCAAGAAGACAGTGAGTTCTAGCATTGCCTTAGGCACAAAGGCAGCTGAGTGATCTTGGTCCAGTCAGTCTCCTCAGCCCCAGGGAGAAGGAAATGGCAAACCACTTCCAAAAATCCTTCCTAAATTTGTGACCAATTTAAAAAAGGAATTATAGTAGTCTGAAAAATAGTTGATGACATAATATAGAAATGAGTTAGAAATGCTTCTTTTGCCTTTTCTATTGACTATTTCTACTTGTTCCTTCCAGATGTTGAATTAAATCTCCTTTTTGGGAGATGTTAAGGACTTTCAGAGACTTTCATACAATGTCTTTTTGTTTTTGAAATCAGAGAGTGTTTGTGCTTGTCATACAAATGTGGTTTTCTAGTAAAGATAAGCACAAGGAAGTAAGAAAAACCTACATCCACATTTAAAACAGAACAATGATCCAATACCTTCTATATACTGTTTACATGTCTTATCATATGTGTATTCTTTTCAACACACATATTTTAATTATAGATATCATGAATGTAGAGTATGAAAAGCTATCTTGAAACACTTGCTTTAATCTGAAATTTACCAGCATGCTATTCATGTTTGGATTAGCTTTAGGTAGGATTCAAGGTTGTGAATCTTACAAACATTTTGTCTTTTGATAACTTGGCATGAGTATTTTTACCAATTTCTCAGAACTTTATTATCTTTATTGTTACATTGTCCATGAGTGTTGCAAGATTTATTTGATCTCTATGGTACATGCATAGGACAGAAAGACCTCAGGATAGGAGCAATTGCACATAGTCAACATGGAAGACTACAAAATAAAACATCCTTAATAGATGGTAGTCCAGGTCCATCTTAAAAGAAAAGATGAACCCATCATTCTTCTGAATAATTGATTCTGTTTAAGTTATCTCCCATTTCAGTGCCCAAAGCTTTTAGCTGTCTATCATCTCTGTCTGTATGTCTAAACTTAGTATATTGCTACTACTGAAGTCTCCCAATGGTTTACAGTAGTGTTTCTCAACCTTCACAGTTTGAAGATGGGTGGACTTCAGTTCCCAGGATTCCTCAACCAGCACGCTGCCTGGGAATTCTGGGAGTTGAAGTCCACATGTCTTCAGGCTGCCAAGGTTGAGAAACACTAGTTTACAGCCATCTTCATCTTCAGTTTAAAAGTTTTGTGCTATTAATGAACCATATACTGTATAATGAGCTGTGATGGCACTGTGGTTAGACTGCAGTATTGCAAGCTAATTCTGCCAACTGCCAGGAGTTCAGTCCTGACCGTCTCAAGGTTGACTCAGCCTTCCATCCTTCCGAGGTCGATAAAATGAGGACCCAGATTGTTGGGGACAATATACTGACTCTATAAACCGCTTAGAGAGGGCTGTAAAGCACTATGAAGCGGTATATAAGCCTAAGTGCTATTGCTATTGCTATACATTACTTGTGTACCAATTCTTAATACTTAATTAAAACCATAACTACAGTTTTAAAAACAAACCTCACATTTTTGTTCTGTAAGAGAAAGACCTCTTGTCTAGGGCTGTGGTGGCGAACCTATGGCACGTGTGCCACAGATGGCACGGAGAGCCCTCTGTGGGCACGTGCACAGTCGCCCCAGTCCCAGGCCTTCACCTGGGTTTTATAAAACCTTCTCGCTTTAGGCCTCCACTGCTGTGTGCAAAAAAAAAAAAAAAAAAAGTTCAATCAATTAATCAATTTCAACTTCTAGCAGGAAAAAAAAAGATCTCGCAAAGTTGGAATTGATTGATTGAATTTTTTAGTCCCACCCAGTCTGCCGTTACCACCACAGCCATGCCCACCCAACGGGCCACATCCACCAATGGGCCACGCCCACCCAACGGGCCACACCCACCCAGCACCCAATGATACATAAGTGGGTTTTGGGTTGCAATTTGGGCACTCGGTCTCTAAAAGATTTGCCATCACTGGTCTAGGGGATCAGTATATATAAGTGGAAACTAAAAATCTGCTAGAGGGTAGAAATTTTGATTTAACAACTGCTTAAAAATTGTGGTGGAACAAGAAATAAGTAGTCCAGAAATGTTTTTCATATATTGGTGATTAAGTGCTTTAATAAATTTATTGTTATTAACTGTTATGGCCCAAGTAAGGATTTTCCAGATATGTTATATAGATTTTTGAATATCTTTTTACATTGGCTGTGGATCATATTGAATTGGTTAATAATTGGAAAAGAGATGATGCTGCAGAATTTGATCATGTTCCAGTAACATTATCAATTACAAGAGTTATTCCATTGTGTTTCATAGGAAAAAAACCTATCAAAACATGAAACAAGAAAATGGGAGGGAGGGGAGTAAGGAATGAATGCAAAGAGATTGACACTAGAATTTCATAAATCTCTGCCATCCAGAGCATCAAGTTCCATCTTTTGCATAAAATATACAAGCCACCCCTTATTAATCTTTTTTTCAGGCTAAAGATACCCAAGTTCCTTCAGTCACTTCTTACAGCAATTCCTCTGAACACTTACCAGTTTTTCATTGCCCTTTTTCAAACGTAACATCCAGGATCAGTTAAGCACTCAGGATAAGGTTTGACACATATAGCATAAAAGAATCTACTTCTCATGATCTCACCAGTCTTACTTTGTTCCTATAGTCTATGACTGCATTCGCTTCTTTTTAACCATGCTGGCTCACATTCAAGCTACAACAAGGTACTTAAATCCTTTTCACATAGACTTTTGCCAAGTTTGCTCTCACCCATCCCACCTGCTTTTTATTCTTTTGTTGCTGAATGTTGGACTTAAAATTTATTTCTGTTAAATTTCATCTTGTTAATTTAGACCTGTCAAGATCATTTGAATTTTGATTATGTATTCCCCAGTACTGATAACCCTTGCCAACTTTCTGTCACCTACCAATTTGATAAGCCAACCACCCCTCTTTCTTTCAAATTCTGTGCTCAAATAATGGAAAGGCAGGACCTAAGTTAAGTCCATGGGACATCTTTTCAAAATCTCCCTGCAGGCTGGTACAAAGCCATAAATGAGCACTTGTTGGGTCCTTTCCAATCCACATCTGGACATTTTGTCAATCCTCACTTTACATTTTTGGCAAACTATTTCTGAGTGACAGCCTCACCATGTAGACCAGACCATGGCTAGGAAGGCTAAGACTATTTTTATTGAGAGTAGCTATAATAACAGAATTTGGCAAATCTGACTGTGTTTATACGTCCTTCTTTTCTAATACCCATGTGAATTAGGGAGGTGTCAGTATCTGAAACTTTTCTGCATACTTCCTACTTGTTTTGAACTCGGGTTTTTTTTCCCCTCGTTGCTTAGGTAATGGATCTCATCTCTCTATTATACATCAAGATTATGTCCCCTGCTCTCTACACTGAACATTAACAACAACAACATAGGAATAGTGTCTCTATTTCTTTCCAGAGAAGAGCACTATATTTTGGAATTCAAAACCACCATAATGCCATGGTGCTGAAGCTTCCTTATAAAAGTGCATCCCTTGTGGTCAACATCGGAACCTCAAATGCAGAAGGGAACAATTAAAAGCTTCAAATCTTCAAAGATGGTCAGTATAGTCCAGGGGTAGGCAACCTTGGCTCTTTTATGACTCGTGGACTTCAATTCCCAGAATTCCTGAGCCAGCATGGCTCAGCTTGGAAACCTCTCCCTTTCCCCTCAGCATGGCTGGCTCAGGAATTCTGGGAGTTGAAGTCCACGAGTCATAAAAGAGCCAAGATTGCCTACCCCTGGTACAGTCTATACAACTCTCCAAACACTGCCAGAAAACTGTAAATGTTAATGTGATTATTAGAGGAAATTATTAAATCAGTGCAGAATTGGTTTCACTAAACTGACTTGATTGATCTGTAATTAATTTTTCATATACATTTTTTCGTATAAATTAAATTAAGCAAAATTTTATCCTGGACCCACCACTTTGCCAACCCTACTTACTTGCAACCATTGAGGTAAAAACACTTACATGCTTTTGCTCTAAGACACTGGTTCCTTTAAGACATAGTTTCCCTTTTCTAACTTCTGTTGATTTCATCTCACTAGAAACTTATTTATCATCGCAGATGATCAACCTATAAATTACTCAGGCCAAGTTAGCTCTCTGGATCTTTCATGATACTTATAGTTATCTCATCCCTCAAATTCCAAATTTATCTGACCTTGGGGAGGATACACCTTTCTTAGAAGACTAGAAGACTTTAGCAGAAGACTGGCAGTCAGCCAGCCTGTATAAATTCCTAACTGAGTGCAGATTGCTTCTTCCTTCCAAGCGCATGCATCAAGGCCATTTTTTTTTTTCAGGAAGCTTTAGGCAATGCTTGTTGGATTTGCCAGGACAGACCTCAGATTGATTTGCAGATATCCCTCATGGGGCTGACGAAGCCAGGAAGAAAACCTTATTTCATTATTCATTTGCATGCCTGTTGAGCACAAAAAGAAAAACTTTCTCCTTTTCTTAAACCTTACTTACGTTGATTTTCCACATATTTTCTTCTGGTACCACAGTTTGCAACTTGGCAAGTATTTCTTGTTGGTTCCGATGAGTTTCAGTACGGCACAAACATTGGGGCTACAAATCAAAGGAGAAACATTATTTTTCATTTCTCCATTTATAGATTGGTATTCAAACATGTCTTTGACAATACATCAGCAGTAAACACTCCAAAGGTTAAGAAATGTATTATTGTTGTTGTTGACTTTGCAGGAGATAGAATATAAAATAATATAATACTGTAAACGCAACTGGAATTTGACATTAAAGCAAGAGTGAGGTTTGTCTTCCTTTGAATTAATACTAAAATATATTTTCCCCTCTGACAATCATAATAATTTTAAATGCTTAAGTTGGAATAATATATTTTCTATCAAGGCAGCTAGTCAGTGGACCATTAAGTCTTGTTAGTTATACACTACCTGAGCATTCCTAAAAATATGATTCAAGATGTCTCATGTGTGCATGGTTGGGAAAGCTATTTTAAGCAATTTCCAGTCAAGAGACTATATAGCTTAATGGTTTGATGATAAGGCTGGTTGTTTGATTTATGGTATATAACCTGTTATCTTAAATTCATGACTCCGAACAGCTTACAGCAGTTAAAAGCAGTACACAAGAACACAATATATATATTTAAAACATATAAAAATAGATAAACCGGTGTAACAAATGATATAGTATAATCTGCAGCTAAGGTATAAAAAACTATTAATACTCAGCACAACAACTATGCAGATTTTATTGTACACCTGGTCCCCAATTCTGGGTGCCAATGTCATGTCTCTAAAATCTTGGAAAAGGCTTTAGATTTGAAGCCAATCTGATCTTTAGGAGAATGATGTTGCAAGGGCCGGATGTAACAATAAAAAATGTTTTCTTCTTTGACCCCACCAGTTGACATTTCCTAACTGACAGGATTTTCCTGTCAGACTTAATATGGTGTCAAAGTCATCACCCATACTTTTTCACACATCTTATAATACTGTAACAGCACAATGCACACTGATATGCTACTCCTCCAATATTCCTTGAAATGTTTTGTGTATAAATATAAAAGTATATAAAGCTGAATTCATATGTGATTTCCGTACAGGGTTATAAGCTTGGTATAGTGAGCTCCCATCATAGTAGCACCAAGAGAAAACAATATATTAAATAATATAGAAGAAGAAACAAAGAAAATTTTGAGATGGTGATAAGTTGTGGCCAACAGCATCTATTTTTGAAAGAAAAGCAATAATATATTTCTCACAGTCTTTTTCAGCTTACAAATAAGAACTGTTGATAATAGGACAGGTAGACATAGAGAAAACTATAAAGAAGTGATTTGAAAGAAAGCCACCTATCAATTATCTTCCAGCTCCAACATTATCTTCTTATCTAGTTCTACCATTAAACAGTGAAAATGACCTCATGAGAAACTCAACTAACTCAATATTTAATAATAAGTAAATCACATAATATAAAGAGCTGCAAATAGAAGTAGAATAATAATTCTGGCAAAAGAAAGCAAAAATTATCAATAGTAACAGGTCCCTTGACTGTAATTCCATCTGAACACCATTGGCATTGACAAAATCAGCATCAGTCAATTGTAAAAGGCAGCTTTACTTGGAATAATGTACGTCCTGAAATGGTTAAACAACAATATCTGCCTATCCTAGGTCCTTGGGAAGCACTTGATGTCAAATCCAGTCTAAAAATGTGGTTAACTGTGAAATAGGAATGTAAATCAAATGCTGCTGGAAGTGTACAGTATTTTGTGTGATCTCCCAATGAAGATCAAATGACTGTATGGATACTCCTTAAAGTTGGATTTGGATGTGGGAGTCCCCAATTAAATAATTACTTAGCAACAAAGCTCTGCCTTGGACCATCATTTTTCCCAACATGCCTTCCATCAAAAGGTAAGGTTGAGGAAAGATAACAGGCTACCAGTAACTTCTTAAAAAAAACTTCAAGAAATTAACAATACCCAGGAACAAACCAATTAACTATAGTCTGTGCAAATGATGTTCCAGTTACTAATACAAGACCTATTGTCATTATATTAATCTTGCTTTTAAAAAAATACTAGTGGACATCCCACATCTTGTAGTAGTCCATCCAGGTTAACTAAACAGCATAGGAATTGGTATATTCATTTCTTATGAATCTGATCCTATATTTAACTAGAAATGCTACTGAGATTGAAGTGAGCCACCATTTGCAAGGAGATAATATCACAACAGTAGACCAATAAAATAGTTGGGTGGCCTTCCCCAATCCAATACACTCTGGGAGATTGGAATATAACTCACATCATCTCAACACTTCCATTGTTTGGAAGAGTGAGAATTATGATCCATCAACTCTGTCTACAGTTCTCTAGATAAAAAATCTCAATGCAATTCCTAGATAAACAGGCCATTGAAAGGCTTAACATAATTTACTTGCCTTACATTCAAAGCCTTCTAAAAGCCTTTTATCTTTGGCATATATCAACTTGATTTGTTTCATCTTTGAGTTCAACATGTATCTTGAAATTTAATGCTATCTGTTTCATTTGATTCATGAGAACACACATTTCAGAAGGGGAAAAAATGAAACCAGAATTTTTTTTTTGTATGTAGAGTAGGCCAGCTGATAAAATTAGATAGAATAGCTGTTTCAAACAGCTGATTCTGGATGGCAAGAAGAGCAACCCAGAATTATTGTTGTTGTGCAGTATTGTTACACTGTGATGGGTGACCAGTTGCTTTGAGACTTTGTCTCTCAGATGCCAAAATAAGTTAGTTGACTAAGATATCTGGATTTCATTTATTGCTTAGACACAAGAAGCAAAAATATCTTTTGTGAGGCTTGATTAAAAGCTAAGTATCGTAATACAGATACACATGTATAGGTTGACAGTATCTGGACCTTTGGTTTGTTTGATTCATTTTCTCCATGGCATTAAATAAAAGGTTAATATCTATTACTTTAATGTATAAAATCAACTCTTCAAGCTCTATCTCTGAATAGCAACTCTCAGCAATAAGCAGAAACTCACATAATTTGGGCAGACAATACAAGCATATAAATGGACAAAAAAATCACTATGCTTTCCAAAGTTGAGAGGAGTGCAATGGAAGGGCAATAGGGAGGATGGATGAATAAAAAATATCTCTGAATTATCCTTGGAAGAGCCACAAGCTTTTCAAAAGGCCTGTCAAAACTGTTGACATAGTTACCAGAAGACAAACTCAATTGGATGGTATATTCCACCTATATGATATATCTTGAATGACTGAGAATAATTTAATACCATGTGGCCAATTATACAGAGACAGGAAGCAATTCATTCTAAAATAGGAAACTTGGCAAAATTAATGGTAAAAATGACAGTGAGGATTATATGTACACATACAAATGCATACATACATGATGTTTGTGTTAAATATCTGGTCTGACAAGCAAGTGCCTGTTTAAGTTGAAGAAAGGTTACTAAATTCTGAAATCTCATTGAAAGGGAACACCCTTCTGGGAAAGCCAAGTCAGTGGTTTGGCCAGACTTGCAAATTTGGATAATAATAATTGGGAAAACCCAAGAAATGCTATACAATTCCGACACACAACTGACAAAATAGATTAGCTGGATCCATCTGATTTCCTAGAAAGAAAATATGGTAGCCCAAATAGTTGAACACTGGCAAGTCAAAGAACGCATTCTCTAGCTAGAGGCTACTGTCACATAGGCACTGAAGATCTGCCCAGATTTTTATTATTATACTGGTAGAATCTTTGGAGAAAAACTACAAATATTTGTGACAATGGTCTACCTTAGCAAATACTTTTTGCTTCTGTAATGTACTAAGAGTTTAGAAATGAATGAATTAGGGTAGTGATGCCTAATGGTTAGGGACTACTTAAAACCATCCTTTTAAAAAAATGGTGGGTGACATTGGCAAAGGAGGAAGATCATCAATAATTTTTTTAGCCATAATCCAAATATCTGGAAAGTAAGGCAAGAGAGTTTACTCCTTGTGAAATGTTAACTGATGTCTTCCAGACTGTGAGTTTTCCATCTTAAGGAATTTTCCATCCCATGGACTCAAAGGTGATTATCATCATGATATAAATGAATATGGGGATTTTGAATCAATAGACAGGAAATAGACTGGAAAATGTAGGGGGAAGCCATACAAAGTACAAGAACTCCTAATTATTACCAGAGGTTAAATGTAGAGATTCACTACACTCCATGATGGGTTCAGAATGTAGAGGTTGCCAGTCATCCAGTTCCCAAAGGTGCTTTTTCAAGAGGCAACTGGACTTTCTTTGTTTTTCCTTGAAGACATTTTGCTTCTCATCCAAGAAGCTTCTTCAATTATGAGGAAGAGTCTTGGATGAGGAGTGAAACATCTTCAAGGAAAAAAACTAAGAAAGTCCAGTTGTCTCTTGAAAAAGCACCTTTGGGACAACCATGACCTGGATGACTGAGAATCTCCATAGACATCAAGAAATTTAAGACAGTTAAACTGGGAAGCAATGTCATTTATATGAAGATTGAAGTCCCCCAACACCAATACATCATCATCTGCTCCATCATCTGCTGAGCAATCAGATCTATTAGCCAAGGGATGACCCTGATGTGTGAGGTAAGTATACCAGTAGGAGCCCTAGCTTACCTCTTTAGCCCCGCTTAAAACATAGACAGTCAACTCTTGCCACAAACCTTGATTCTAGTAAGGGTCAAGAACTTGGCTTTCAGGAACCTGAATTCTCTCATTATAATGGGAAGACATATGTTAGACCTTGTCTTTGCTATTGAAAATTTGTTATATGATCGTAATATAGGTAGTATTACCATCACCCCATTGCCTTAATCATATCATTTGCTAGTTCAAAGACAGTTGACAACATCCATGACCTCTGCAGTGTTGTAGTTATTTGAATGATGCAAGCATCTTGTGGATCTGCAAGGAATTTCTCCATCTGTTGGGTAAATCAGCTGAGAGCCCAGTTCACTGCTAGCCATGGCAACTGATTAAAAAATCACCCATGAGTGCCCTCTTTTTATTGATTAATCCCAAGTAGCTCCTTGATTTGACCATGGGCCTCCAGGAGATGAAGCAGCAGCATCTAGAGGAGAGTTTCAAAATCTTGGCAACTTTAAGATGTATGAACTTCAACTCACATGATTGCTGGGAAATTCTGGGAATTTAATTCATCTTAAAGTTGCCAAGATTGGGAACCCCAAACCTAAAGCATTGATAGTGAAAGACAAAAAGCGAATAGGCCCAAGCATGGGTAAATGCCCATGTTTGGGCCTTTTTCAAGGCAATAAGGGAGGCAGAACTCTTTAACTTCTTATTTTTCAGCAGGCTGTGCCTAACTGTTATGTTTAGGGTGTTTACCTTCCCATTAAGGAAGAACCAGCATCAAGAGCTCTGCCTGACTGTTTGATGAGTGAGTTTCCCATTTTGCTGATAAAATGAGGGGCTCCAAGGTTCAGGAGAGGTGAAAGGGGTCCAAAGTCATTGGAATGCTTTCTCCCAGTGTAAATCATGTTATTCCCAACTACCTTATAAAAGTAGCTTAAAATGGAGCTAGTCTGGAAGGAATTAAGGTTGTAATCTTATCTTGGTTGAGCTTCATAGGTTGCTGCTTGTTGGAGTTTTATAGGTGCACATGCTATGCTTTAATTTATTAATCTGACCATGTCTATTTTGACTATATTGCATATCTGTAAACCACGAAAAGCTCTTTGGCATTGTGGCAGAATATACAATAAATGCAGACAGACAGATAGCAGACATACGTGCATTCATTCATATATGCTGTACCAATGAAGGAGAATACATGTTGTTTGCCTTTTGGGCAAGAGCAGTATTGGGTAGGGGTTTTATGAAGAAGCTGTAATCTGTCCAATGGCATTCTTTGTACCATGAACCAAACAGTGTAAATCATTGTCTTCTCATCTCCAATTTTTTCCCCATTGCTCAAATAAAGATAAGGGAGGCAATTAAACCCACTTGAACCACAAAAATGTTTGGCCTTTAATTTAAGGAATCCCATGTCCTCTCTAAAAGGCCAAGGCCAAGAGTCTCTTTTTTTGAGACTGCTCCTTCTTTTTACTGTACTTGTTTCTGCCTTTTGGAGCAGACATGGTTCTTTAACAAGAAGAAAAGGGGAGAAAAAAATGATTTACTTTATTGTGGGGCAAAAGACACCTTCTGTTGTGGGGCAAAAGACACCTTCTTCTCACTCAGCAATACAGATTCTCTTAAAGCTTTCTCAAGGCTTTGTTTTAAACGTTAAAACTGCAGAAATTAGAAAAAGGCCAGTTAGTACAGGAGCAATTAATATACTCTGTGGATCATGGAAAAACATCGAGCCAAGTCACCTCTGAAACTGTTCTTAAATTCAGTTATCCGTTCGGAAAGAATAAACAGAGACTTTCCATCCTATACTGCTGGAAGATGAGCTGCAACCACAGGGCGCTTCAATCTAGTCATGAGTCACCTCCAGGAAATCCTTTCACACCTTTGTGCAGATGTCCTAACACTCTGTGCCGCCGTCCATCGCCTCCTATTCACTGTGTTAGGGCTTCCTCCAGCTAGTCAATGGAAGGGCACAAACATTGGTAGCCAGGTAGAAAACTGTACCTTTATCCAATTTTTTTCCAGTGTGTGATTTTTGCAATGATAAATAAAATGGGAAGGAATCCCAACTTGGAGGGGTGGAGGGAGGGGGTGTAGAGAGATATTGCCAAAGCACAGCAAAACAAAGTACTCCATTAGTCTGACTGGGGAAGAATGGTGGTAGAGTATTAGAGGAAGAAAAAGAAAATTGTAGCATTTGGGAAGAAATGGCAAGTATGCTATGGTAACACCAATAGGAAATACCCATCTCACAGTTCCAGAGGCTACACTACAAATATTGGCAGCATTGTCCCTGGAGCAGAAGCCAAGATAGTAGTTATTTGGCTCCATTTCCCAAAATCTATCCATGTCCCATGGCATCATATTTCTCCAGGTCTTCCAGAAAGGAACCCTGCAGGCATGATAAATTTACAGTTACCAGCATCTGCAGTCAATACATCCAGGTTATATGAATTGCAATCAAATAGTTCTCAAGGCCATCCGACAGTTCTCTATTTATGGTAGAGAGATGAGGGCTTCAAAAAAGCAAGTTAGCAATTGGAAAACAGACTGCAAATGCATACATGTTACACAAACACTACTATTCTTAGTGGGATCAGTTTGTAGAGGGTTGGATGAAGTTACAGCAGAAATATTTAAATGAATAGAAATGTTTTCTATTATTGCAAATCCGTAATCAGGATATTGCCATCCCGCTATCATTTTTCTGGCAGGACAGCCGATCTGTCAGACAAGTTCAGTTGGTGAATCTTTTCTCATCCCTACACCAATTATCGAACCATGCAACAAAAAGAAAAGATCCTTGGGCAAAATAGTGCCCTGCTGAAATTCAAGCAGGTTTTGACACTAGATCGTCACACTGGGGGGGGGGGATCCATGTTGTGGATCTGGCCGTGATTTCTCTTACTAACATTTTGAGTGTTTGAATTGGGAAGAAAAGGAAAGGATAATGTAGAAAACATTATCTTTATTCTTACCTATCCAAGTGTATGCATTGGGAGATGTGTGAAGAGATCCTTTCCTCAGGACCAAACCGTTTGACATATTTTATACTAAGAATTGCATTTTCATATAAATCAGAGATGGATAACCTGCTACTCTTTTTTGAATTACAAGTTTCATATGCCTTTGCTGCTAACTCACAGTCTTCAAAAACATCTGAAGGACTTCAAGTTGACCAGGATATCTATCCCTGATATAAGCTTTTGTGATTCACAGTGCATAGATTTGAACAAAGATCCATTCATCGCATCTGGGGAGAACAAAACCAGTGCTGTATTCTGAGAAAAGTTTTAAAAAGTGTCAGGAATAGGAAAAGCCCTGGAATCATTGTGTTAAGCAACCTTTGGTGCAAGACACAAATGTTACTTAAAAGTCTGACCGGTTGTGTTACTTAGAACACAAGAATCTCCTTTAAAAAAAAAAAAAAAAGACCACAGGCTCAGACAGTGTGACCTCCATGGGGACAGCATTTCCTTTCCTACTGTTAACTCTCAAAATCCGTAAACTTTCAAGCCACACTGGACTTTCATCTGGGTGGGATCAGCTCTTGGACTCGAATTTTTTTCCATTCTACTCATCTTACCCGATTGGTTCAATAAAGGATATCATTTGATTGATTTTTGTGCATGTCTGCTGGGGAGGGACACAGCAATTGGCAAAGGAAACTGGCCTTAGGTTTTCCAGCAACTCTTCGTTTCCTCAGTGGCCTTTGACTTCTCTGTACCAGGACCCAAAGAAATCACCCCAGGACCCAAACAAATTGCCCCAGCTTTTCTCTCATTAGGGAGAGAGAGAGAGAGAGAGAGAAAGAGAGAGAGAGAGAGAGAGAGAGAGAGAGAGAGAGAGAGATCCAGCATTTTTGAACCAGAGAGAGAGAGAGGTCCAGCATTTTTGAACTCCTGAAGGATTTAGCTGCTTGAACTGGAACAAGGCGATCGGGGCTGCTCTGTACTCCCCACCCCACCCCCAAGAAAAGCTTCCTCTTTCCCGTAGGAAATCAATGGCAATTAAACCAAGAAAACCACCCTCTCTCTCTCACTCCCACAGAATCGCACTCTGCCTTGTGACCACCTCGTCCGTCCCATCCATTTCAAAGAGCTGTACTGAGCCTCTTTCCAAGCGCCCCCCCCCCCAAAAAAAAGCAAGAGGCATGGGGTGGGCTGAATGGCTCGCCCACAGCCAAAAGCACTCCCGGTCCCTTGGCTGTCTCCCTCCTCGGTAGCCTTACCCTTGATGCCTGCCCCGGATTCGGCTGTGCTGCAAGATCTGTTGGTAAGGCGCTTGGCTGGCTGCCCAGGCATTGGTGACCCACAGAGCCAGCGCCAAGGAGAAAAGCAGCCCGATGCGCATCGCGAAGGAGCCCCCGGAGCTGAGCGGTCTCGGCGACTGACTCTACAATCCCAGGCGAGCAACAGGGGGGCAACACCGAACGGGGAACGGCGAGCTCTAAGAAAGGAAAAGAGCCGCCGTTAAATAAGCGCGTGAGCGAGGAGGCTGGACGGGGGGCAGAGACAGGCCCTATTTGGGCGGCACGGGGCTGGACGGGGCGCGGCTGACTTTCCGACTGAACTGAGCAACCTGGCCCGCAAGGCAAAGCCAGGAATGAAGAGGGAGACGGAGAATGCAGGACGTGCAGTCACCTGAAGGTTTCAGGGGAGGCTGAAGCTGAACAGGGACTTGGGAAACTAGGACAGGAAGATTGGGGAGAGGTGAGTCGGGGGGGGGGGTGGAATCCGTACTTGGATACCATCCGCTTTCTATCACTTATCTGGCAGGAGAGTTGATCTGTCCGGGAAGTTCTGCTGGTGACTCTTGCCCCCTCCCTACACCAGGCATTAAAAGAACATGAGTCTGCAACCCAAAAAAAGATGGTGACTGCAAAAAAAAAAAAAAAGTATATTGTTCATCCATAAGGAAGTCACTATTTCCATCTTAGGAAAGGAGAGCTGAAGACACAATAGTGACTCATTCAATACATTCATGAGATCATTAATTCAGTCTGGATCTTCCTAATACAGTTCTGTGATTTTACATCCTACTCAATGCCTTTGTTAATGGCTCTACAGTTCCATGGGACTGTACATGAAATTACATACAACTGGTGGGGGGAAAAAATGTTAAAATCAATATGCTTTAAAATGCAAGCCAAACAGAATAACCACCAGGGAAAAGTTGGGATGGCTAGATAATAAGAGAATGAAAAGCTGTATTAAAAGAATCTAAGGAAAAAGCAGAAGGTAATGAATGAAATCACTGCAGGCATCTTTAAAGAAGAAAAAGTTTCCACTTGTGTAAACTAAGCTCAGCTCTTGATGACTTCATTGATATGCCCATGTTGTCTTATTGACAACAATATGGAAGCAGTTTACCACGGATCTTCTTCTGGCCAATCTCTGTTACATATTATCAACTACATAAAAGAACAAATTTTTGCTGTAAAAGTTTATGTATTGCACCTTAATAAGCCTGAACTGGTAGTGACTGATCCAGGAAGCAGTTTTGCAATATGTGTGAATTACTCAGGACAAAGATCAACCTGGGAGAAAGATTAATGCCATATTATCCAATGTTAGGAAAGGAACGGAAAATAAAGCCCTCTGGAGCAATTTTTCAAAGAGCTGCAGGATGAGAAAAGGATAGTTTCCCTTCCTTTCCTCTTACAGGAGAAACCCATGAGTGGAATTCAGTTCAGAAACTCCAGAGCAAGGCTATGATTATTGTCCCACAATCCCACAGTTAAAGTCCCATGATTTTAACATGGAAAGTTAAAAAGAAAAATAGCTGCAATTCAGATAAGGACAGATGCAACATGGGGTAAGAATATAGTTTAGTGTTTATGCTAGATGATGACACAAAGCCACAACCCAGGACTGAGATTCACAGACCGCAAATGTCTAACCCCATAAACCGGCCAGTTCCTCACTGAGTTGGGTTTGTTTGTTTGTTTGTTAAAAAAATGTAAAACTACAAAGGATCTCACGGCATTTAAAAGCTGACATTTATTATTTCATGGATGTATGAGATAATGTGTTAGTCTTTAGGTGCAGTAAGACTCTTGTTTTTGCTACAAAAGATTTAAAACATTCTTTTTATTGTTCTGTTAAATAATAATTTGTTAAAATGATTTGCAGAAATATACCTTGTTCAATGTTTTGTGTCTACAAACATGCTGGAAATCTTGACTCTAACACGTCAACACAAAAATGCTTTTATACTTATTTTCAAACTAAGCAGCCAAAAAATGACAGCTGTTGTACGATAAATCAGGAAGTGAATTTCTCCCAAAGGTATCACAGAACCTAACAGAAGAAGCCTTCAGCTTGACAGAGATGTGAGTTTGTGAAATGTAACCACAGGCTTCTCATGCATAACCCATATTTCCTGCTGATGAAATAATTATGGTTCACAGTATTATTGCAAACTTTATCTACTGAGAACTCACTGCAACCAATAAATAATATAGCAGAGGGTTTGTAAACAGATAAATGTCCTTGTTGTAAAAAGGGAACTTTTCATTTGCAACTTGAGAAGACCCAGGTTCTTTGATAGAGGGATTGATAGATTTTGTGAAATAAGAACCATTATGTCAACCTATGTCTGGACAATATAAGATAACTTACAGACTGGGTAAGTTGTTTGCTTATTTAAATAGAACATTTCCCTAGATTTTGAAATGGGGATTTATCATTTTTCTATGGCAATCCCACCCTACACAACTTAATAAATGTCATGTGGGTCAACCAGTATGATAAACTAGATTAACTAATAGTTAATTTCATTTTAGAATAATCACTTTTTAAGGTATATTCTCAAAACTGAATGAAAATTCTTTGTATGAGACAAATTCTTTCTATGTCCAATCACACTTGGCCAATAAAAAATAAAGAATCAAGAATAAACACAAAAGTTTTAACTGGATATAAGTATTTTTTACCATAGCTAATGTTCAGATAAACGCAGTGAGAATGTAAGTATGCCTATTTTATTAAATGACTGCCTTTTATGTTTAAAATTAGTTTACTTAATCCATTAAATTATTGGTTTCATTAAAAGTTTTTTTAAAATGTTTCTGGTTCCGTGCTCATTTTTTTCACCTACTGTTGAATGTTACTATCTTCTTCTGAGTGGAGGATATACTTACCCATATGTATCCGAGTAATTTTATTCCATTTACAACCCTAGAAAGAATACATTCAGATGGGAAACATTATCCTGTGGTTTTATGATCAAGCAACTGTTGTTAGATTATAATATTTCATGTGACAGTTTATCCTAAGAAAACTGTTTTTATTCTAAGAAATCGTAGTTTGTGAAAGACATGCACACACATATGCTACATAATAATGACTGTCTGCACATATCTTATAGATGTTTACACCCAAATGTGAAGACTGACTGCTTTCATGTGGCTGGTCTGCCTTGGATGCCTCTTAGCAGACTATCATAGTTGATGGCCCTAGACAACATTAACTGATCTGGGAAAAAGTTTAAGCAGGATTGGACTTGGGTGGGAGACCACTAGGAAATCCCAGGATTGTAGGCTTGACTACAATCACTTGAGAGAAAAGAGTGCATCATCTACCCAGAACTTGTTCCTGACCAGTTTATTATTCAGGTTCTTTTAAATAGGTGTCTCCTACTGACCTCAATAATCTTTTATTTTCAACCAATACCTTTTAAGGCAAACAAAAGAAAAGGAGATAAACTTTTAGCTGCCACTGGTTGAAATTGTACTGCAAGTTTTTTGGGGTTTGCTTTGCTGATGTCATTGTTTTACAAATGCCTATAAATAGCATGATAGCAACCTACAGTCATTGGCTACAAGCCATTTTGTCATACAACAAAAGATTATTGTTGAGATGGTATATGTTCAATCCATTTATTCTACTGAACATCCCTCAGTTAAACTTCCGTGGCAGAATTCTCAGCCATGTCCATGTTGTTGTGTGACAATTCTGGAAGTAATTGGTTCACACATCTGAATAGTGTCCAACATGAAGAAGAGTGTTGTGCTGTGATAAATGATCGGAATATTCAATGAAAAATAATGACTATACTCTAGAAATCACATTATAACACCCATTACACTGCAAGGAGGAGCAACATTAGCTTCATGCAGTCTCCTGTTGTTTGAAAGACTTTTCAGGGTCTCCTCATTGTCCATCTTCCAAACATGGAAACCAGGCTGCCCAATAGCTGTTTACGAAGTGTGGTAGTATTACTTTGATAGGCTTTTGTGAGAAGCCTATCAAAGCCAGACAATATAGAAACTTTTAATATGCTTACATTAGTATTCTTTGTGATGTTACTAAGGAATGTGTAGACCAAATATACTATATGGCAGTGATGGCGAACCTTTTAGAGACCGACTGCAACCCTAAACCCACTTATGTATCGTTGGGTGCTGGGTGGGTGTGGCCCATTGGGTGGGTGTGGTCAATTGAGTGGGCGTGGCTGCAGCAGTAACGGCAGACTGGGTGGGACTAAAAAGTTCAATCAATCAATTCCAACTTTGCGATATCTTTTTTTTTCCCATGAGAAGTTGAAATTGATTGATTGATTGAACCCTCTTTTTTTTGCACACTGCGGCAGAGGCCTAAAGCGAAAAGGTTTTATAAACCCAGCTGAAGGCCTAGGACTGGGGCGATGGGCTCTGCATGCCACAGGTTTGCCACCACGGCTATATGGTATTATTAAAAACTGATCAGGGCAGATAATGGGTAAGAAATTAATTCGGATCTTTGGTTCAGAATTCTTTTTTCAGCATTTTAAAAAAGTTGATTAACAAAGAGTCTGTAACAAGGAAATTAGACATCAGAGTGGGGATTAAACTACCATCATTTCAGGTAGCATATGGACGGGAGGTATTGCCATGAACTCTGTCCCAGTCATGGGGAAAGAGTCCATCTCAAGCTTCAGCCTCCACATTTAATATCTCAGGGAAGAATTTGCTGAGTTCTGAATAACTTTCATTCCTGAGGTGTCGATGATGTATGTTTTTTCAACCTCACTGTTTGAGTTTGGGGAGCCAAATGGCTCTTTATTTATTTAATTTACATTTGGGAAGCTGAGACTAATAGAGTTCTTTCCTTGTCTCCATTACATCATGATTTTAGATTTTTCTAAGGCTAGTCCAGGCACAGAGAATGGAAAAATGGCAAGTAGCCATCGCTTTCTCTTCACTGTTGGGCCTTACGGAGAGAACACTTAAGCTGGCCAAGGAACCTAGCCTACATATGTCACACATACATTCTTTTATGAAATGCATATGGTTTACTTTAACTAGAGTGATTTTATAGATTACAGTTAAGCAGATAATTGGGAAAAGATGCTGTTTATAGAAAAAAGAAATAAAGAAAGAGCCAGTTTGGGGGGGGAGAGGGGGTTGTAAACATTTCTTGATATAGAATTTTAAGATAAAAGAACATTTGATCCGCTCCTTCGCAGCCCACTTAAATAAGCTATGTTTTAATAAATCATGTTAAATTTGATATAACTTACACATAAAGAAGGTTTAGCTGTCAAGCAAGTTTATCTTCAAGTCAGCAGTAAGTGATGTTTATAAAAGTTTCTTGCCACATGTTTTCAGTGTCTCCATATCATTATTATACTGCCTGCAGGCTAAATAGCAAGTGAACTTGTCATTGGTGGTAATTGGTTAGCAAGCAAAGCAAAACAAACTCAAGAAAATGAGGTTCAAGAAGCTGCAATTTGCACCGAACCACAGTAGTGGGGAAACTCCTTAGCTCTTTCTCCTACTATGATGACTTTTCTGCTTGAATTAAAATGACAGAAGTGGATTCTTGTCTTTTGGACCTGGAAAAGAATGTGACAAGTGCCTATTTTTTAAAATTTCTATAAAGAAAATAAAGAGACATTCTTTAGTGGAAATGCATGTCCTATCCTGAGATCATGGATTTCTTTGTCTGAAACAGGTAGGAACCAATTTTAGAATATGGACAATGGAGCAGCTAATACTCTAATTTGAAAACAGCACAACATCCCACATTATACTATACCTGAGGCTGCAGACTTCCCGATGGAAAACTCTTGTCATCAAACATGCCCCTGTTAATTCTCCTATCTCTAGCACAGTGGTTCTCAACCTTTCTAATGTCACGACCCCATAATACAGTTCCCCATGTTGTGGTGACCCCCAACCACTTATATATCACTGGGTGCCACTGGCCAAAGAAAAGGGGGAAAAAATGGCAGACAGCCTTGTTTGGCGACCCCCGTGAAATGGTCGTTCCACCCCAAATGGGGTCCCGACCCACAGGTTGAGAGACCTACAGAGAGAGAAAGTTTAAGAAACTTATTTCCATGATTTTTTTTCTGCTATAAGTTGCTGTCCCACATAATTGTGGTTTGTTTAAAATTAAAGCAAACAAGCTAAAGAAGAACTATGTGCAGTTAAAATCATATGCATTTTAAATAGAGATAATGCACAATGGATTATCGTTTGAGGCTATTTCTTTGAGAAACAATTCCAATTTAAAACAGTATTGTTTGAAAAATCCACGACTTTTGACAGAGCAGTGGTAAACCTAAATCCCTATACTGCCAATTGATTTTGATTGTAGCCCAGCCACTGGCTCCATACTATAACTTTGTCATATTAATGTATTGGCTACATGTAAAGAACAGTATCCAAATCTATTTATCATCAGGTTATCTTTCAAGAAAAAATATCAGAAATAATGGTCACAGGCTTGTTCTGTTAAAGCAAGACAAATTTAGGAGTCTTCCTATTCACTTATATTCACCTATACAATTAGGCAAGAAAAAGCAACTGTATAGGGTACAGAGTAGGTGAAACTTGGTTTAACGCCAGTAACTGTGAGAGGCATCTTGGGGTCTTTGTGGACAATCACTTAAATATGAGCTAACAGTGTGACAGCAGCCACAAATGTCAATGCAATCCTAGGCTGCATTAATAAAGAGATAGAATCAAGATCACATGAAGCCTTAGTAAGACCACATTTAGGATACTGCATCCAGTTCTGGTCACTACAATATATAAAACAAATGTTGAGATTCTGGAAAGAGTGCAGAGAAGAGCAACACAAATGATTGAGGGGCTGGAGGCTAAAACATACAAAGAACATTTGCAGGAATTGGGTATGTCTAGTCTAATGAAAAGAAGGACTAAGGGAAACATGATAGCAGTGTTCCAATATTTGAGGGGCTCCTACAAAGATGAGGGGATCAATCTATTTTCTAAAGGACCAAAAGGCAAGACAAGAAACAATTGATGGAAACTAATCAAGGAGAGAAGCAACCTAGAACTAAGGAGAAATTTCCAAATGGTGAGAGCAATTAACCAATGGAATAGCTTGCCTTCAGAAGTTGTGGGTGCTCCATCACTGATGGATAACCATTTGTCTGAAATGGTATAGGGTGTACTGCTCGAGTAGTGAATTGGACTAGGAGACCTCCATGGTCCCTTCTATTATTCTATGTTCTGTGTTCTATCCTACTTCAATAATTTGAATTTATATGTCAATCAAAAAGACTCATTTCGCCAGTAATTTTCTTTTATTAAGTATTATGCTGGTCCATAACTATATTACAGCAGTTGTTTTGATTAAGAACTTTTAACTTGGGATAACCCCTCCCCTTTGATAAAAAAATTAAGTATTTACCATACATAGCCTGTTATATTAGATAATGGTTCTCTTTCTTGCAAATGTATCCGGTGATACATTTTCCATAAATGTGTTATCATGTCTACTAGCAATGAGAAGCTGTATATTTAATGTGGAATCTATGAAACATATTTGGCTGATCTTTCTAGCTAACTGAAGTCCCGAAACAATAATATAGCAGGCTATTATATTGATTTCCAAGAAAAACAATTACTTTTTAACATAATCATTAGTGTTATAGTTAACATGATTTCATCTGTATAAAATTCCAGGAGGATTTCTCTACATTCTGTAGTATGATCAAGATGGACAGTTTTGGTATTTATTAATTTTATCCATCAGAGTTTGCAGGTTAGATGTCTTGGGCATGTTCCACAAATTTATCTTTGAATCATAAGTAAAGCATTCTTTTTTTGTGATCCTATGGGTTATTATTCCTCTAGAATGTCCTAATTAAAACTCTTTGTGTCTGTTAAATTGTAAAATAAACAAGAGTCTGTTTTTCTTGTCTGACAGTGTACCAGGAGACTATGGAGTTCAAAGTCATATGGTTTTAATCCTTCAGGTTGTATGGGCAGTTTAAGTCATTCTTGGCTGCTTCCTCCTTTGCAGTACTTTCCTAGACAGTTAAAAAAGAAAAGAAAAAAGAAGGTAGAGCCACCTCAGCCAATGTGCTTTGATCTTTTTAGTACTTTTGTCTCTGTTGAAAGAATCTCATAAACAGCTTAGTGTAACTCTAAATATAATGGCTTGAGATACAACGTGTAATGGCTTGCGATACAAACACATAGTCACCTCCCAGGAGGCATTGCATCTTCATTTAAACATGCTAAAACACAAGAGCGATTGGATGCCTAAAGTACACTTAAAAGATCCACTTGAATAGGCTTAAATGGACCAACTCAATCACAAGAGCATCAATCCAAGTATAATGATGTTAGCAGACTTAGGTCACGTGATCCTAAGCATCTAAAGTTTATTGCGTCACACATGAGTCTGAAAGTAAAAAATAAAAACACTTTCAACTCGTTCTTGATAAACACAGCTGTTGAAGAAAAGATACTATTACTGGTCAACTTTGGTTGATACTATTACTGGTCAACTTTGGATTTCAGTCTTCTAGAGTAAAAATTTCTGGTGCAGCGTGTAGTGTATGGAAGTGAACCGGCATGTCTCTGTCTGCCTATACTACTATAAATTCTAATAAACAAAATGGAAGTCCAGCGTTCTGATCTTTCATGATAAAATAAATGTCTAGCATACAAAAATTACTCTGAAATATGATCCAAAAGAATCAGCCAGGTGTTCCCTGCTGTCTGACCAATCAAACGGCTTGTGTGCAATAAACTGGCTGCTGTTTACATAAATTGCAACAGGCAGACCTATAGCCAGACTTAATGCATCTGAAATGAAAGTGCAAATGCTTCCTGGTCTCTTTCCATTCTCATATGATGGCATGACAAATGTCTGTGCTGCTTTATATATGCAAGCTGAGCTATGCTGGTGACAAGAAAAAATAACCTGTTCCCAAATGCAGAAAAGAAACATGGACCCCAGGTTCCGGAACATTTCTTTGCATTACTGTTCTCATGGAAAAATTAATTATGTACTTCTGGGTATGGCCAGGGTATTTCAGAAATTTGTATTGTAAATCATTGTCATAAAAAGACAGGAAGGAATCTCTGGTAAAACATTTGGATAATTTATTTCGGCCACTAGGAAACTGTTTCTTTTCCTCATTAAATTTTGTGTTTCCTATTCTCATTCTAAGTGGAACATTTTTAATTAAAATAAGTAGGACATATAGCTCCTCGCTCATAAATCTGTGTCAGACCAAGCCTTATTCTGGTTTCCCCCGATTTCCTCACCAACTTCTGTTAAAATTCTTGTCTTTTCTTGCATTGGGCAAAATCACAGCAGCTATGGTTGTGGAATCAATGTGTGTCTAAGTGTGTGTGTGTGTGTGTATGTGAGAGAGAGAAAGAGAGAGAGAGAGAGAGAGATGCACATAATTTTTTATTACACTTTGTGGTTTAAATGTGCTATCTTTGCTTAAGGTGCATATTCTGCTGCCACTGAATTCAAATGTTCTTTCCTTCCTTGCATCAAATGTAAGATATTTAGAAGAACTCCAGGGACAGTGGCTTTCTCTTGAAACACTCTTTTTTTCATTACGGCTGCTGCTCCTTTTTGACAGCAATGGAGTTGCACCAAGAAAGAAGAAAAGAAACAGATCTTCTGGATTCCTTTCACTGGAATCACATTTATATTTATATTTATGTATATGTCCAACCAAAACAAATTGTGTTTACAATGGTGACATGCAAATTAGAAAAATCACTAGATTTGTATTTCATAAATTGTTAAACTTCATGCTAACATCTATACTACTGTGGGAAGAATCCAGAGAAAGAAATGTTTTGGGAAATATTTAAAAGGCTGATTATATTTCTCCAAAGGCATAATGGAGGAGATCTTTAAAAGGCAGAAACTTCTTCCTCCTCCCCCCCAGCCAGACAACTCAGCAGAAACCAGCTTTTAGAAATTCAGATGTAATAATCCATTCAGGAATGTTGGGACCAGGAAGCTAGAAGCTATGAGATTAGGAAGACAAAGACCTCTAAAATCTACATAACCCACCAAACTCTAAAAGCCATGACCTTTGGGGACATAATAGGATTAACCCACCAATACCAAAAGGGCACACTCAGACTCAGGTCAAAGTACATGACACAGGAAATACAAGCCTCAAACAGGAACAGGAAACAATCTCAAAAGCCCAGAAGGTATAAAAACCCACCACTCCCAGCAATATGTGGTCAGCTTTTCCAGAGCCTTCTTTCTGTAGGGCTGTCCTCTTCAATAAACTACAACCTTCTTTCTAAAGCAGTCTCCATTTTGTTTATTCCTGGCTCGGACTGGACCCTGATGAAGATTTTTCTTTCAACACAAGAAATCTCAGTTAGAACAGATTTGGTCCAAAAATGTTCTACATTTTTTCTCAAGTGTAGCAGCAGTTCCTTTTATGAGCCATTCTATTCTTTCTGACAAATCATCTGATATTTTTCCACCTATCCCACTTTCTTAATCTGTTTACTTTCCTTGCAATTTCTTGATTAACTGCTGCACTGTGTTTTTTTCATGCATCTGCATCTCAGGTAGAACTGATATTGATGTGCTGTTCTTTTTCACACCACTAGCACCAGCATCTGGTGAAAAGTCTGGAAATTGGGGAGAAATGAAGGAGATAAGCTTCATCACAGGGAACAAGGACTTGATGAGACTTTTTCTCAGAAACAATTTCCAGATGTTTACAGCCAGAGGTCTGCCACACACAGACATGACATCATGACAAGTTGCTCCTTCTCTGCTAATGACAGCTACTGATTCTCAAGAGGACAGTAGGACATCTCTCTGCTTTTCCACTGCAGGCTGCAAAGTGATTTTGCAGAAGCTTTTATTTTTCCTGTTACAAGCAAAGATCGCTGCAAAGCTACTATCATGTTCAAAAGAAAGAAAGAAAGAAAGAAAGAAAGAAAGAAAGAAAGAAAGAAAGAAAGAAAGAAAGAAAGAAAGAAATGTAATAGTGAGTGAATACCACTATAATCCACATCATTCATCAAGCTATATATTCTCAATGCTACTACTTCCCCAGTAGAAATACTATAAATGTATGCTGATTTTTCCTGCCTCCCTCTATCATTTCGATTCTCTTCAGAGGCTGTTCATCTTATTAAAGCAGGTGATGGAATCTACTCAGAGATGTAGTACAGTGGCCCTTCTTTGGACTCAGAATTACTTATTTATTTATCAACATTTATATAGCTACCCATCTCATAAATGCAACTCATTAATGGAATCTTGCATGTCTGAAAGTACAAATCTTCCACCATCTCCTTTATAACCTTAGAATCTAGGGAGAGTCCCTTCTGAGACTCTTTATCTGCCCATTATACAGCTGTGGACTATGCCTTCTCTTATCTGATGGTTCCCTAGGAAGTATCTCTTCACCCCATTTCTCAAGGTCTTTCCTGCAATATTTGAAAGAACTAAAAATTAAGTCTTAGAAGTAAAAAAGAAGGAATGTAAAGTTGGTCACCAGGTTAGAAGGCAGGAGACCATGAGTTCACATCCTGGTTTACCAGTAAAAGCTAGGTGGATGAATCTGGGCCAGTCATTCTCTCTGTCCAACCCCTCCCCTTACAGGGTTGTTGTTATGAAGAAAATAGGATGAAGAAAGTGTGTTGATTATGTTTGCCTCCTTGCGTTATTTGTAAAAATAAAGACAGGAAAGAAAGAAAGAAAGAAAGAAAGAAAGAAAGAAAGAAAGAAAGAAAGAAAGAAAGAAAGAAAGAAAGACATAAATAAATATCCATATTTGCAGAACAGATACCAAAGAATAAAAAAAAATGAATCAGCCACAGGACTGGGATAGAGTCATGTACCTTTACTTTTACCTGATTTTAAGAAAGCTTTGCACTATTTTCAACCTTACCTTTAAGACAGTGTCAGTTTGCTTCTGGTTGAGCTTCCACCACTTTATCTGAAAGCAGTCAGATGGACAGATGCTATTGATTCAAACTGGTATATCTAATTACTTAAAATAGAGTTCTCATCATTATTTCAATGTTTTGGATTTTCCCATAAATCCCTGCCTCTGGCAACTGACATCAACCAACAAAAAGAAATGGAAAACATACACAATATACATATAGGCACACTCTCAGATGACCATGGAGGACAACACTCAGCTGAACATTTCCTTCCCAGGTCTTTCTGAATCTTAAAAGGTCCCTAGCAGCTAAGAAAGAAAATTTGTTCCCCTCATTCAGAAACTATACTCCTTTCTTCTTTAAGAAATCTCAAAACTCTAAAACCTGGCAACTTTGCATCTCAGTCAAGTTCCAGGGAAGTATCAAAGGAAGGCCTGTTTAGTTGATTCAGTTAACTTCCATCCATATTTGACTCAATAAAATAGTGCCCAATAATTTATTTTCTCTTGGCAGTAATTGCAGTTTGAAAGGCCAAGGTCTTTCCTCCTATGATCTTTGACATTTTTCATTAAATTCCTGGTACTTAATCATTTGTAGCCAACATTTATTTGGGTCTTTCATTTTACTCTCTTGAGTTTCAACACCACTTGCGTCTTTGGGTCCTTGTACATTCAAACATTGTGTCAACTTTTTAAAATACAGTTTTGAGAAGTATGCTCAGACTGAATTCTTCACATTCTGCTCTATAAATTTTCTGAGTGTGGCTTCTCTGCACAGTATTTCCTTTTTTCATAAATATACTTTTTGCAATCCCCTCTGAAATATAGAAGTGAAAGTTGTAACCAAAAAAATAATAAAAAATAAAAAATCAGTCAGTCCCTCTACCTCATTCCTCTAATATAACTTTTTCTTATTTTGAATCTGTAAACAATTGCACATAAAAAGTAAGTATGTATCAACATGCTAATGAATAAATGTTTCAGCTTTGGTTCATTTTGAGAATAACTAAAATATGCAATTTAACCAGTTTTATAAGCTTTTGCATGCAACTGTATAAGTAATGTTATTTTTTTACAGATTTCTAGATAAAGGTATATAGCAAGCTTATTGTCTTTTTCCCTAGGTCTCTTTGATGAGTTGCTATTCTACTCATCTCACTTTTTATGTAGAAAATGTCCATATATTACAGGTGACATCAATTTATAAGCTGTCCAGATTAGTCTATTGATGCATAGTGGCTTCTACTAGTTTGGATGAAATCTCAGTTCATGACCCCACAGTACTTAGATAAATGAGTGATTCAGTCTGTTGCTACTCCACGATAAACATTTTAAGGAGTTGGCAACAGACAGTTATAGATGGTCCATCAAATAGGAAGTAACAACATTTGAGAGCCCTCCAGCTGCTACTGTGGTGGCTGAGAGGTTGTTGCTTCCTGACAACGCTTACAAAAAAACAAAGCACTAAGGAGAAGAATCTAAAAAAAAATATCAGTGATGTGAATTGGTGCCACTATGTACAGAATTGGAAGTGATTTAGTCATCTTGTCTTCTTCAGACTATCAAATTCCATGTTGCTGTGAGGGTTAAAAATTAAATATGATGGGTGATCCCATTTAGGGGGCGGATTGATCTAGAACATGTTTGTATAGCAGAATATAGGAAGACAGAGCTATAGGAACCCTCATCCATGACATGGGCTAAAATTATCTTTCTCTACCCATACTGCTGATTGAGTCAATATATTTGCCTGACACACCCATGCATCCAGGCTAAGCAGGATCACCTTCTGGGTATAGTCAACCAGATAAGACAACTACTGTAAAATATTCCAAAAAATAATAATGTAATACAGATTAAACACACTTTTGCTTATCCACATTATCTGTTATTACAGCATTCCCATCTTGTAACCTTAATGTCACTTTCTTTTCTTTTTCTTTTCGCAGCTTGCATACCAACCACCTCTCCAGTTTATTGGCAAATTCAAAATTTCTTTGTTTTGCCTAATTCATTTTATTTCCACTTCTCTCAAAGTTAACACAGATAATTGCTTCTGTAAATGCTTAATTTGATGGGTTATAGTTAGGGTGACAAATTCTTGTTTGTCTGCCACTCAACTCTAGCTGTGTGGCCTAGTTCCTAACAGACCATGGACCAGTACCAGTTTGTGGCTCAAGGGTTGGGGACCCTGGGCTAGGGCACTGAAAATATAGCTCTCTCACTGCAGTCAACAACTGTTAGTAAACCATATGAAGTATAAATATACTGTACAATTATACAATACACAGTTGTAAGTTGTAAGAATCATTTAGGTAAAATGGGTGGTATAGACATTTAATAAATAAATAAATAACATCTTCCTCTCTTATTATAGTTTTTAATGATTATTGTTTTTAAATATTTATTGTTTTTTTTTTAATTCACTGTTGTACACTGCCCAGAATCACATTTTTTGTGAGGTGGATGTCCATATAAAATTAATGCATAAATAAATACATTCATCCAGTGGAGCTTTCCAAGTTGGTCACTTTTTCCTGCAATTTCTAGAAGCAATGCCTTTCAGTTTCTCCTGGCTTTTCTCCATGCAATCAAGAGCCATTTTATCATGTCCATGACTGACAGGCTGAAATGTAGTCAGGCCACAGAGGAAGCTATCAGTCCTGTTAGTGAGGCCAACTATGAGCAACCAGGAGGCAACATTTCTGGACACTGCAGCAGTTTTACTGCTGCTTTCACCCAAGTAAATGCACAAGGAATTCTAAGGAGCCCCAAGCATATTTCAAGCAGAGATACGGTGCAGGGTTCCTTCTTTAGCACTTACCCTATCTTCACTCCGAGAACATTGAAATGGTAGCCACTTCCATTGGTGACCCTTAGCCCATTTCTGATCCTGCTGATCCTGCTACCATCTCACCCTTTGCCCACCTTTAGTTCTCCTGGGCATTTGCAATGAAGGGACTGCCATAGAGACAAGGTATGGGATGGAAGAACCATAGGCACCTGTCTGAAGATGCTTCAGTTGCTTCATTGTTTTAGTGGTGAAAATGCAGAAAAGAATTGGGCAGTTAAAAGAAGCAGCTGTGCCTCAGATACTGGTCTGTTACTTTTGGATGCAGGGTCTGAAGAACCTCCTTCTCTCAGATGCAAGCTCTACAGGACTATGGATGAATAATTCCATGGAAGAGCTACCATTTCTCTTCCAACCACCAGTGACCATTTTCTGTGCTTCAGAAAATTACATTCATCGGTAATCCTCAAACTGCCCTTTGCTGTAAAAATTGCTGGCCAGGTTTGTGTTTTCTAGTGAGAGAGATGATTGAGACCATGCTGGATCTTTCTCATGAGCACTAGGAGATTCCCCCCCATGGTTGTCTGTGTTGGCAAATGTTGGAAAATGAGTTGCCCCAGATCATGAAGCAAGTTTGGAGATACTTAAAAGACTCGTTTTGCCTGCATTGTGAAATATTTGCTTTCTGTTCATAGGCATCCAACCTAACTAGCCTTGGCTGATCTTCAAAAAGCCAAGCAGAGTCATACCTGGGAGGCCACTAGACAATATCCAGGACTGCCAAGAAACATCTACAGATGTGCGTATGGAACCGCCAGGAATCAAGTTCAATTTAAGTTTTTTTTATAATTTCCCAGGCCAACCAACAAATCCCAGATTTTCTTGGAAAGAAATGATGATAAATAAACTACTTGGAAAATATAAAGTAAGTCTGAATGATAGAGGTGACTTGGAACTGATAGGGATCTGCATTCTAATGTCTTCTTAGAAAGTTAATACATCATTAAACTGAATGAACGACATAACCTTAGCAATAACAATGGTCAAAATATGATGCCTGTTTGTTTTACATGCAAAAGCTTGACATGAAACATGTAATAAACCCACACAGCACAGATGGACAGTCATTAAACTCAGTAGGATTTTTTCCATCTTCTACTTTCTTTTGGAGCTTTTTCATTCTTATTGAGCAGATTGTGGGGGATCCTTGGGAGAATAGTGATATGAAGATCACCCTTTCTCAGTGCTACTTATGGAAACAGTTCCTTCCATAGAAAGTTGTCTTTGGATTTCACCCACAATTAGTTACAATTATCATAAATCAAGAAAAACAAACTCTACTGTAGATAGATGCAACTTGCCCTAGAATATCAAATACAGAGAATTCAGTTCAATTAGGTTTTGGTTCACATGAGGCTAGGACCAGTGGTGGGATTCAGCCAGTTTGCACCACTTCAGCAGAACTAGTAGCTAATTTTTTGTTGCCCAGGCCCAGAATGGACTTCCGGAAGCCGCATCCACACAGAGAATCGGTTGTTCACATATTTGAATTCCACCACTGGCTAGGACTGTAACCTTTATATAATTCATAACAAATGAAATGAAAATTGAGAGCAGATGTCACATAATGGAATAGTAACTGGGATTATCACACTTAGGATGTATTTTCATGGAAAATTCAGTAGGCTTTGAAACATGCTTTACATATACTGAACAAGAATGCTTTTTTATTACAGAGGTAAGTCATCTTGTTAGCTTCATTTTAGAAGAGTCAGCCTAAATTTACAGATGCTTTGGCAAGAAAAAGAGGAACACTTTCCAGTAACTGATCATTTGTAATTTGTCGATGTCTCCGCATTATGAACTTTGCACATAGACACACGCACATCACATTACTGATGCCACTCCCACTCCCACTCAGTTCACTGAAACTCTTAAATCTCTTTCACATATGAAAGAACCTTTTTTAAAACAAGGAAATAGTAATTCTCTGCATAGCTCTTACATTACCAATAAAGGAGAAATTTGTAGCTCAGGGTTGAAATAAAAGGTCCTTGGTGGTCTCTGAGCCTTGTTGTTTTGTTGCAGATATTTCATTACCCAAACTAGGTAGCATCATCAGTGCTAGTAGAGAGTCAGGTTTGCTCTCAGTTTATATTCTTATAGCTTGCCCTGTCAGTGTTGGTAGCAATAGCAATAGCACTTCAACTTACATACTGCTTCATAGTGCTTTACAGCCCTCTCTAAGCAGTCTACAGAGTCAGCATATTGCCCCCAACAATCTGGGTCCTCATTTTACCGACCTCAGAAGGATGGAAGGCTAAGCTGGTGAGAGTCAAACTGCCAAACTGCTGGCAGCCAGCAGTCAGCAGAAGTAGCCTGCAGTACTGCATTCTAACCACCATGCCACCATGGTTCTTTAAATGGGGGTGGTCATAGAGGTTCTTTGGTTGTACTGTTTATTGTTTGCTTGTTTGGCATTTCCTTGATTGGGGTATTGTTTACTTGATTGTTGATCTGTTTTCATCTTGGAGTTATTCTATACTGATTACTGTTGGGGAAGTGCTTGTTGATTGTCTCTTTTGCATAGTATATAGATATTGTTTATGATTATGTTTCTACTGATGGCTAACTTTGCTAAGCTTTTAGAAATTTCCTAGCTTGGTTTAGGATGGTCACATTTTCCCAACTAAAACTATGGTTAAGTCTGTCCACATGTTGTGAATTTAAAGAGTTTTCATCATGTCTTCCATCTGCTAGTTGGTGTTCACAGATCAATTTTTTTTTCTGATTGTTGGTTATATAATATTCACTACAATATTAGCTGAATCTCCAAGAAAGAACATAACCATAATAATATATAAGATCAAACGGGTTACTATATTCCCATGAGGAACATAAAGAACAACAACAAATTTATAATAAATGCATTAGAGTAAATCAACATTTATATAGTAATATAAAAATGTTTCATAATTTGGAGTGAACTTTTCAGTCAAGGTTTTGAACAAAATAAATCCAGGAATAACCTCTTAAATTTGGATAGAGAGTACCGGTATATATTGAATTCAAATAGCAAAGATTACAGCAAGTGGAATATTCTCCATAAACTTTTCAGTAAGTAAAAGAAGGCAAAGATATCTATTTTCTTCCATTGGGAATTACTTTGATATGTTGGCAGATAAGATCTAAACAGACAAACAAATATGCGGGATTGAAATTCAGTCAGAAAGGACAGGAGTATAAAATGAAATGCTACACAGATGGAGTAGCATTAATAATTAGGCAACCACAGTTCCATATGACAGTTGATAAAAACAATCAAAGGCTTCAGCCCATTCCTCGGATACAGAATTAATGAAAAGAAAACAAAGATAATAAGTTACATAATCTCTGAAGAAAAAGAAGAAGACTGAAAAAAAAGAGTACTTGTGGGAAAACCAAAAGAAAAAAAGAAAAAGTGAAATATCTGGATCACTATTTGGTAAGACGCAATAAAGACATATTTCATAAGAAATTGCAATAAATTATGAAAAGAAAACAAGACTTTTAATAGGTGGAAAAACCTAAACCTTTCTTGGTTAGGACTTATTGCAACAATAAAAGATGGATATATTCCTAAAATAAACTTCTCATGCCAAATGGCATTATTCCACTCTCAGACAAATGCTTGCAGGACTGGCAAAATAACAATCCATAGATATAGATGGAGTAGGAAAAACAATAAGAGGAAGGTCAACATTTTTCAACCTCAAAAGTAAGAGGTAAACTCGCATTTCCTAATCTTAAATTATATTATCGAGCTAGTTGTCTATCATGGATAACAGAATGGACAAAATCCCCAAATAGCAGGATATCAATTATAGAAGGAGCTGGCTCAGCCAAAGGACTTTATAAATCTCAACCCCACTAGATAGACCAGTCCACGGGAAGGTTAAAACCACTTTAACTGAAATGGATTATAATCATAGCAGAATCTTGCAAGAATATATTGTGTTGCATTTCTTCTTCCTCCTTATACTCCTGTAGAATCAGGGTTGCCTTTCTTTGAGCTATTTCCAAATGTTACCTCATTGCTCTGTACTTAAGGGGGAAAAAAATCACCCCTTTTGCCTAAGTAAAGAGTTTTTGCACATTTTTATTTATTTATTTATTTATTTATGAGACTTATATACCGCTTTAAGTGCAAGCACTCTCTAAGCGGTGTACACCAGTAAGCAATGTATGTGTATATGTATGTATACCAGCCTGAAGATGACGAATGGGACTTCGTCGAAACGTCGCCAAGACACTTCCAATTTTACGTGGGAGAAAACCCGAACAACCAAAGACCTACATATACATATACATACATACATACATACATACATACATATATATATATATATATATATATATTTACATTGCCCCCAACAATCTGAGTCCTCATTTCTGTCAAAATCATCTTCCTTATTCTCCCAAAATAGGCATGTGTAAAATAAAGAAATAAAAGAAAAAATAAAATAGTTTAAGGCAAAGTTTGTTAAAAAAAATATTGACGCATCCAAAAATGAGGATAGGTCTAGCAATCACAGCATTAATGCTATTAGTCAAATGCTTTTTATTTCAAGGACAACTATTATACAGTAAGAAGGGATTTAATTACATTTGCCAGTATGATATATCCAGACTCAGCAAACCAGCTAAAGCAGTGGTTCTCAACTGGTGGTCTGTGGATCCTGGGGCTCTGTGATGTCATCACAGGGAGATCTGCAAAGACCTGAAGAAATGTTATATTTAAAACTTGAGTTAAGTCTTGGGGGTCTGAGGTAATGGTCTGTGGCCATAAAATGTATTTAAAGGGGTCTGTGGTAAAGAAAAGGTTGAGAACCACTGGGATAAAGACACAGCTGTTTGTTGAAAGAAGGAATTTACCATGGTTGTTGTCTTTACAACTTGCTGGAAGAATTAAAAAGTTATTTTAAGAAAAAAGGAGAGCCCTTAAGAATGCTAACAGAATTATGTCATACAACAGAGTATTGTCTTATACAAAACCCAGATCATCTATTAAAATGCATAATCTATTATTGTAATATGACATGGAGACAGAAGAAATTAAAAACTGCACTAAAAAGCAGATGTAAAGCTTCAAAACAGCAGTCATGGTAGAACAATGAGAAAAGCTATGGAAAAAAAATCAATAACATTTATTCTGAGCTATAATTTGAAGGACAAATCAGTATAGGATATTTTACAGGTGATATATATTTCCATCAATGATTAACAACTTATATAACAATATAACAATTAGAAAGCTACAACAAAGATAGAACATTTTAATACATGTAATGGAAGGGAAGGGGAATCAAAAGTATTGGAAGGATATACATCAAGATGTTCAAAAATATTAAAGATAAAATTTGAACGGAAACTACAATTATTTTTATGAAGAGTAATTCCAGAAAATATATTAAATGAAAAGTATTACAATTTACTGAAAAAAATTGTTGATGGCTGCAAAAACAGATTTGGGACAAAATTGGAATAATGAAACTTTGCTGACAATATAAGATTGGGAGACCAGAATTAGAGAATATGCAGCAATGACAAAACTGACAGTATTTATAAATTTAGTTAGGCATTTAAGCAGGAATGTATGTTCCCTCATGTATGACACATTACACAGCAAGGCAAACTGAGGCATTTAGAATATTTTTTTTAGAAAAAAACTTAAAAGCTAAGCATCTAGTCAAAAAGAATAGATGAAATGACTTAAGAAGGCACTAGCAACAATCTCCCTGTTTAATGGTCAAAGTACAATAAAAATATTTATGTTGTGATCAGCAGTTGAGAAAATAAATGGAAGAGAGAGGGAAATGTGCTACCAGTTGTTTAAATAATGTTTTTGCTTATGTTTTATTAGTACTTGTTTATCGTCTACTTTGCTTTTTGCATTTTCATCTTTTGGCAATTTCTGTTTATACAATCTGTTAAAAATTATGTAGTTACAAAAAAAGAGAGATGAAATGTGACATGTAATGAAATATCAGAACAGCAGTTACTAACTGAATCAGTGGGAAGATGTAAAGTTTAAAAAAATAATCAGAGGAAATCATTGGATTATCTACAGCTTGAATTTTTACCAAGCTAAATCCTATCCTCTCGCTGTTACCATATACTGTAGAGGTAGTCCTTATTTAAAGTCCACTTGTGCTGAGTGACAGTTTGAAATTCTAACAGTGCTAAATGAAGGCTACTTAACAATGTGTTCTTGTAGTTGTCACCATCAGAGCATCCGTGGGGTCACATGATCATGGATTTGGGCGCTCAGTGACTAGCTCTCAATTACGATGTCATAGCATCCTGCATTCATAAGTTCACTCTTTGTGATCTTCACTGCTGGCTTCTGACAAGCAAAGTCAATGAGAAAAGCTGGCAAAGCATCACAAGGGGCAACCACATGGCCACAGGATTCTGCATCTGTGAGGGTTCACCTAACAACTGCAACCAGGTCTGCTAGAATTGCCATCATAAGTCAGTGTGACATTGAACTTTACAACCGCATGGCATAGTGGCAGAGTTCTTATCCCAATTGCCATCAGTAAGCAAGGATTACTTGCACAGTAACAGCTCATTGATATAATAAAGGAGAAGAAAAAGTAAAGTTTTGTTTCTCTGCCACAGTGTAGGCTCAGATTTGAGTTCATGTCTGTGGTCAGTCAGATTCACTCTTTGTCTTTGTGTTCCAGGTGTCTTTCTTACCCCTTCAATCCCCAGAGATCCTCAGTAGACTCTTGAGTCATTCAAGAACAGCCAATATACAAAGTCTGCTTGAGGGCTCAATTACATCAAATGCCTGCACCACCTCCTGTTACTAGTGGCTGACCAGGCACTTAATAGAATGCCTGAAAGGTTGCTGGGAAAGCCACAAAACACACACTGGAGTTCATCAGAATCCATCAGTGTCTGGAGCATCAACCTCCTCTGAACCAGAAAGGGAATCTTACCATCGTAAAGGGCAGATCAACATGCTTTCCTTATCTAGATTGCTACATCTGCTCCTAGGCAAAAATAAGGTCCAATGTCTGGCTATCTGTATGAATTGGGTCCAAGATTACAGAGCTCTGTCTGAATTGGTTTCTGGAACATGGAAACCAAAGTTACAGGACACCAAGAGGAATGGGAACTCTAACACCAGCCTCAAGACCAGATTAAGTAACAGGTAGACACCCCGTCAGGTTGTAGGGTAGTGGTACTCCAGTAAGATTCTCATCTTGTCCTATGACCCATTTTGAAGACAAAAAAGGGTCATCTGGATGAGGCTAATTTTAATCTAGTCTAGCATTCTTTATTAGGAAGAATGTATTTGGGAAGCAGGACTAGGTGGCATCTTTTTTTGCACTGCTGCACCTTTGCAACTAATATTTAAAGATTGCTGCCAATGATTGACAAAGTTATGCTCAGATCTATTCTCTTCCATGGATGTATCTAGACTGTCTTTAATACAATCTAAACTGTATCACTGTATCTGAACTGTAATCCTAAACATACTTCCTCTGAAATAAATTGTATTATATACCATAAATTGCTAAAAGAGCAGCAGGGAATCAGTCTGAAGAGATGGTAACCGAATGCTAATTTATCCTTGGCTTTAAGCTAATTAACAGTCATGAGTGCATGTTATTGAACAAGTCCAGGAAGCCAGGAATTTTGCTTCGTACTTTGGGCTTCTGACATATAAAGAAAAAGCTTAAACTCTCCTACAGCATTATTTTTTTAATATTATTCTTCTTTACAATCTTGACCTGATCTGTTTTATTGCTTTAGATTGTTTGGATTATTTATAATTTATTAAAACATGTAAACTCTTCACTTTTTGAAAAAAGACTGTTTAATGTAGAGGCTTCTAATAACATAAACATGCAGGGGAAACGTGCTGTATAACATAAATACAGAAAAGTAAAACAGAGCTAGAGCAAAACATTCACTCAAAGCAAAGCAGTCCCAACGCAAACACTTGGATCACAAATGTTACTTAAGATGGTTGTCTTATAAACAAGTATTTAAGGATAGGCTTAATTTAACTCAATCGAACATCAGTCTGAGCAGACATGTAATATAAAGATTGTGTTTCAACTAGAAACCAGGCATGGAATGGAGAAATTTGGGATGCAGGTGTTTATTTCTTTCAACCTCATTCAAGTCTCTGTCTTTTCCTGCTAAAAATGCTTAATGGAGTTCCATCTATTATATATTGCTTAATGGTTCAACATACAGATAGTCCTTGACTTGCAATTGGTTCAGTGGTGGGATTCAAATACCCGAACAACCGGTTCTCTGCATGAATGCAGGCCTGGGCCTCCAAACCTAGAATGGACTTCTGGAAGTGACATTCATGCACTTCCTGTGGGCTGTTCTAGGCCTGGGAGGCCTCCTCCAGGCCTCCCAGACCTAGAACGGACTTCCGGAAGCAGCATGGGTTCAGCTGGTTCTCCGAACTCAACAAAATTTAGCTACTGGTTCTACTGAACCAGTGTGAACCGGCTGAATCTCACCACTGAACTGGTTGTTTTTACAACCATTCAAAATTATGCCAGTCACTGAAAGGTGATTTATGGCCCCTGGCCACCATAAATGATCATGTTGCCCTCCCTACAGTAAGGTGACCAACTTTTTTATAATGAAAAGGAGGACACAAATAAATTGAAGAAAAAAATATCGTAAATAAAAGAAACATTTTATTCATTGCAATAATACAGACAACTTGCATGTGCAAAGTTTGCCAGCCAGGTGTTTTGGCGCACTCAGCAGCAATTCCTATTGGCTTTCGAAAGCCAATACTGCGAGTAGTACAGCTCATGCAAAAGTTGAAAAAAAAAACCATCAAAAAAAGGTGCCGGAATGCCGTTCTAAGTGTTCTATGAGAAAAAAACAAGCCCTGCAGATTAGTCTTCAAATATTGAAAAGGAGGACATGTAGGAGGACACTTTTCGAGGGAGGACAGAACTTACAAAAGGAGGACTGTCCTCCCTAAAGGAGGATGGTTGGTCACCTTACCTACAGTCAGGCAGATCAGCTTTATGATAGTCATGACATTCCACAGTCATGTGGCCATGAATTTCCAATATTTTCTTTTTTATAAATATTTTATTAATTTTCTAATTTTACAATTATAAGTACTTAATAAGCAATGTGTTGTCTGGGTCTATTAGTAATTCAGTGGTACATATTAACTTTCTCAGTCTAGTCCAATACTACAGCATCCAGTACTTCCTTGGTCCTCTCTTCTTCCGGTGGTATGCATTTTTCCACACTGGGCAAATACACTTCTTGTTACTGTTAATACATATACAATTAAATATAGACATCTTCATCACATTTTTCTGGTATTATACATAATATTGATAGTATCAATTTATAATATCTTTTCTAGCCAAAATATATCTCAATTGCATTTCCACTTAAAATCCATTTATTCAATCACTATCCTGTTTTTCCTGCTTTTTAAAAAATTTAATTTCTCATCAATGTTCAAAATATCTCTATTGCTTATAATTTTCTCATTATAAATTATATTTGGGTAACCAAAAGCTTCCCTTATTCAAACCCTTTTAGAATTTTCATATTTCCCATCTCATAATAAATTATAATATTCTAGTTACAAATCCTATCCTTTTAATTACAATAATACTTTTATTTTTAACAGTTATCTATTTTCTTAGCCATATTCAAGAATCTATTTAGTAGTATAATATCCCATCTAGTAGGTCACAACCTCAATTTTCTTCAGCTTTACTCTAGCTGTCTTCCTTTGCCAAATAACTATCCAAGTCAGTACATTTAAATCATCAAGTAGTTTTTCCTCTGTTTTTGTATATATTATTTGGAATGAGGAAAAGAATTTGGTTGAAGAGTTTTTGGAAGAATGCTCAACCCATTTATATTCATTAAACAGCCTCCATCTTTCTCCTTCAATTTTTATTTTCATTTCTTGTTTGTCAATATTTAGCATTTCTCCTAACAGCTTTATCATCCGTTCAATCAGTTCTTCTTCCTTATCCTGAAATGTGTTCTGAGATCTTGACAAGTATGATGTCTTTTCCATTTCCAGTGTTATCACTGCATCTTCTAATTTTTCATTTGTCTGTATCTGTCTGTTCATTCATTCTTTTAGGTCCTCCAGCTTGGATCCATTTCTTCTAATTTTTCTTCTGTTTTCTGGATTATTAGTTCCTTCTTTGCAATCATTATCTGGATTTGTAAGTTTAGGTTAGAAAATTGTTCCTTTATCTCATTTGTGTTATTTTTACTGTCATCCTGAAATAACACAATTGTCTCTTGGATTGATTTCAACATGGAAAGAATTTCTTTCTGCAATTCATTGACATTTTCTTGTTGATATATCAAGCTGGGAGCTTTGGAAACAGGTGTTGAAGATTATTTTTTTACCATTTAAGGTTGAATATGGAACCCTCATTGTGTTTGTGTATGTAGTCTTTATAGTCCAACAGAGTCCCCAATCCAGATAAGCAGCCCAAGAGTTTTTGTTTTTCCCTTTCCCCAGCTGCAGTCTGCAAAAATGAAAGTGTCCAGGAACAACAAGGAGTCTTACCTGAGTCTGGGCTTCAAGCCAAGTTCCCCTTAACCATAATAAATTGTAGCATAATTCTCACTAGATGTTGTTGACACCATCTTCCAGCTTTCCAAATCCAAGCTTATTTTGCAAACTTTCAAATATTTTTTTCTAAAAAAAAGTCTCAAAGGTATTTTTAGTCCCCAAATTTCAAAGCCATAGGTCTGTATTAGTTCCAAATTAATCTTATAGTTTCCTCTGCTCCCCCCCCAAAGCAATTAATTCACCACTTTTCTTTTCCTGAGGGAGCAGGGAAATAACTTCCCTTCCCTCTCTCATCGAGGAGGATTCTTTGCTTTGGACATTCTTTTTTCCAAGAAAGTAGTGTTAGAGCCATAAAAAGAAGATAAAGTCTCACCCAGTTCCATCCACATTGCTCAGAAATTGCTAGTTGGTGCTTGTCTTTGGTTGTCAGCAGCTTCTGACTGCCCACATGAATGTAGCCAGTCTTACCCCTACTGGTTTGGAGGGCTTCCTCAGATCCAATGGAAGGACCGCCACCCCTCTGCTATTGATGAGGGTCCTCTCCTTCTTTGTCACCTCTTCAAGGTGACTTTCAACCCTTTTTAGGGTCCCCAGTGGGGCAAAATCGAACGTGGAAAATGGAGCTCTGTCTTCCTGCACCTATTACACCGCAACATCAAACTGGAAGTCCAAATGAATAGATTCATTTAATGACTACCACATTTACTTAACAACCATCACATTTGCTTAGTGATAACTGTGATGAGGGTGCTTCAACTTACAACCACAACAATTTATAACTAGATTTCTGTTCCCAAATATAGCTCTAATCAAGGACTACCTGGATTCTGAGGCCAGCCTTTACACCAAAAAGATAGTTGTTGGTATTGTTGTTTTTAAACTAATGGAAAGCAGGGACATTGGCTACATAGATCAATAAATCAATTGAGTAATGTTTTCAGTTAGTGTTTCCAGCCTTTTCAATGGTTGGCAAGATGTGGGGACTGGATAGAGCGGGAGAGTGATGAATAAATTCACTACTAGCAGAATCTCATATCAGTGTCATCTCTTTATGACAGCTGGCATTTTTTAACAATTTAAAGGAAGTGGTGATGAGGCCTTAACTTTCTGGATCTCATCTATTTCAACAGCTATCAGCTGGTGGGTGTCCAACATTCTATATTTAGTTAATGTGGCAGAGAGGGTGGTGATACTGTAACTAATAATCCTTAGAGGATGGAGAGTTATCTAAATGACTATTCTGATGGCTATTAAACACATTTTAATGACTGTAAGCCACCCAGAGTTACCCATTTGATGGGTGGCCAATAAATTTTATAAATAAATAATAAATAAATCCTTTCTATTATGGGTTCAGATTCTGATCTGGCATGGAGATGACTTTGGTTGTCCATATGATGATTAATAGGAGCTTTGAAAATACTGTGGAAGAAGTTTGACCAGCTATGGCTATTGAACAAATGTGAAAACACCTGCATTAATTCTGCAAATGTTGCACACGTGCCCGCCACCAGTGCTCTACCTTTCCTGAAAATTATATCCCATTCAAATAAAACTCAAAGATGTTATGAGCATCATTTATGTTTTTCCATTGCTGAATAATGGAAAGTTGGATTACAGGCTTTTCCTATTTTTTCAACCAACCTTTGTAGCTTAAAAGCAACACAGTAAACACAACAATAATACATAAGTGTGAAAACCATGTATTACATTAATCTTTTATATCTGTTAAGCTGCAAATGCCTGTGGAAGAACTCAAGGGCTTCCTACCTAAAGAATGCCAAGGAAGTGTAGCCCAAACCTCTGGGGTAGCCTATCTCAAAGGGTTGCAACCAATACATTGTCTTACCCTGTCTCCCGTGATGGCACTGGGACACCTTGAGGAATGCACCTTAGATGGTTTGTTTCCACTTGACTTGAAAATATATAGCTGTCATGCCAAGTAGGCCTTTAAAAATTAAAACCATATGTGTGAATGGCACTCAGAAACTTATTGGAAATGAGTGTGGTGTCCTCAACAAGTTCTACCATTGATTTTAGTATATTCCATTCTCACAGCCAATCTTTCTCTTTTGGATGGTTTTCAACTCCTCCTTAAAAACACACTCCAACTGTCTCTGATATCTGTGTCTATCCAACATTCCCCTTCCTCTACATGAAACATCATTACAAACCCTACTGCTTCTTCTTGCACTTCCTTAATCTTCCCTGATCTCCTTCACCTTCCTCCACCATCCTCTGTCATTTATCTTTCATCCAGCAACCATATCTCTCGCTACCAATCTGATGATTTTTTTTTTTTGTAGTGCTATGTATTCCTGATATCACTTTCAGGTACATTAGTCCTCTACCATTCTTGCTTACCATATCAGTCACCTAGACCCCATTAAGTATCTTTCAAACCCCAGCCTGGTCACAGTATACTTACAAAAGCCACATTACAGGATGGTGAATGAGTCAAAATGAGCCCCTGGCTATCACATAACATTATGAGCTACTTTGGTGGTGGGGGGGGAATCGAGACAAATTGGGTTGTCTAATCTAATAAATGTAACATTAATCCATATTAGGTCTGTATCTGAACTAGCAATGTGTTATATGTGGTATATAGCTATCTTTGATTCATACCTCAGCTTTTAGAACTGCCCATGCATTTAATATTATGTCTAGGTAAACATGTCTCATTTATCTTAGCATATAAAAGAATCACCAGAGACTCACTAGCTATTTTACATGTTATTTTCTTCTTCACATATTGTTAAGAAAAGGAACCATGAAGAATATTAAGCAATCCCAGACATCTCTCCCTTGACTCTCCTATCCACATCCTTTTCCCTTGATGATTCATCTTGACTTTTCTCACCCATTCCTTCTTTTCTTTTTGAAAAAAAAAAAAATTTTCCATTTGTCTTTCCAAACCTTTACGCTGCTAAAGCTCCAGCTCTCTTTTTATAAATCAAATTGTTGAGACCTTGGCCATACTGCTTTGGAAGCCTTTTTGGCAAAAGAGACTGCTGAAATGCATCTACTAAGAAAATTGTTGTCCTAAACTGTGTAGTGTCCAGCCTTATATTTTATGAGCCCATTTTAAATCACTATACCCTTGGTATTATTTATTCTGAAACTAATTAAAAGAGAAGGGTATACGACTAAAGAAAATTACATTATGTTTCAAAGTTTTATAATCTATGTCATATTTCAGTTGTGTGTGTCTCTGTGTGTATTGTTTTAACCCTGCCTGTTCATACAGATCCCTGAATTGCTTCATAGCTATTTTCCTATTCATTATACGAGGGGAAAAAAAAAACTCTTAAAGCCTCATCTGTGCTAAACTTCAGTCCTGATAACTTAGGGCATAGGTGGGGAACGATGTCTCCTTTATGACTTATGGATTTCAACTCAATTCCTGTCTCAGGAATTCTGGGCGTTGAAGTCCACAAGTCATAAAAGACCATCATTTTCCATCCCTGCAGTTGAGAGATATGTAAATCTGGGTTTGTGGGGGTTTTTTTTTTTTTTTTTTGATAGATATGAAAGTGGATTGCCTTTATCTTCTGCCATATAGAAAGAGAGAAGATAGAGAGAGAGAAATATTTATAATACGTATACGTTTTTTCAATCTGGTCAAAAGTCCAAGGATTTCCTGAACATCTCTCTTGTACATATTAATCAGGCTTAGAGCTGTATGCTTGCATACTGAGGTAGAACTGCAAGTGATGAATAAGTCCCTTTTCACAGAGCTGGCTGAAAGAAGTAAATATAACCTTTTATTTAGCTGACAGTGCTTCAGAGGGCCCATGAAGAAGCAAACTATCAGGATACTTTCCAGTCAAGATTCAGACTGGGGTACAATACGCTGATAACTTTGGTTGCACTTGTCAGTGACCTTTGACATGCCTAGCTTCAGGGTGGTGCATTCATTCTGGCTTTCATTAATCTTTCTGTGGTCTTCAATACTATTTCCCATATACATCTGATATGATTGGGACTGGCAGGCACTGTTCTGTGGTAGTTCTCCTCCTTCTTCTATTGCTGGAGGAAGAGTTGGTGGGAGGAGAGAGGCTGAATCCTAGGCCTCTGCTTTGCAGGCTATTTCAGGAATCTATCCACTCCCTTCTCCCTCTTAATATCTACATTAAGTTGTGGGATGAGGTTACTTGTTGGAACAAGGTAAGGTATCATCAATATGTAGAGGATACTTAGTTATGTATTTTTGTCCTCAGCTGTCAAAGCAAAGTCTATGGAGATTCTCAGTCATCCAGGTCATGGTTGTCCCAAAGGTGCTTTTTGAAGAGGTGACTGGACTTTCTTCTTTTACTTTAAAGACATTTCACTTCTCATCCTTGCAGACAGCTGGTTATTTGCATTCTTTCAGAGAGTCCTCGAGGTCACTTAGAGGTTTATCTATGTCCTCAAGGTCACCTAAGTGGTGCAAATGAGTGTGGAACTTTTTGGAACTGCTGAAAGGACTGTGTTGTAGACTGGAGATGATGATGATGATGAAGAAGAAGAAGAATAGAGTTGGAAGGGACTTTGGGGGTCTTCTAATCCAATCCCCTGCTCAGGCAGGAAACCCTATACCATTTCAGACAAATGGTTGTCCACTCTCTTCTTAAAAACTTCCAGTGTTGGAGCATTCACAGCTTCTGGACTGATTAATTGTCCTGACTGTCAGGAAATTTCTCCTTAGCTCTAGGTTGCTTCTCTCTTTGATTAGTTTCCATCCATTGTTTCTTGGCTTCCCTCAGGTGCTTTGGAGAATAACTGGACTCCCTCTTCTTTGTGGCAAAGAAGATATTGGATGTCGTATCCCTCCCGTCTATTGAGAGGGGGCTGTTCAATTTTGACATAGATGGCCTTTTTGACCTCTCTTTCAAACTTTCAGTGAGACATGTGCAGATCTGTACGTTGGGAAAACAAAACAACCACTTCATAAATGCATGGCACAACGTAGGAGAACATAAACTAATCAGGACAAGTTTCAGCAGTCCATCTGCATTTAAAAGACAAAGGCCACTCTTTTGAAGACAGCAATCCACATTTTGGACTGCTGGTTTGAAAGAGGGGTCAAAGAGGCCATCTATGTCAAAACTGAACAGCCCTTACTCAATATAATCCAGAGCTTGTGCTTGAGAGTCTTTGTAGATTTGTATTAAACCTGCAAAGTATTATTAGGAAGAAATACACGAAGAATGCTTTTGTTTGAATATATATTTTTAATCCTTTCACTGTTTCCCATGGACAAAGAAATCTTCTTGGACTAGACTATTGTTTTACCCAGAGTGGTTGGGGTCTCCAGAAACCTCCACATGTGGATTGAAATAAAAGAAAAGCCATATTTCCCTCTCTTCCTGCTATTTGCCCTCCTGCATCCAGCAAGCATTTCAAAGCTAATCTAAATTTACCTTTAAGCTAGGATTATTGGGGAGTACTGAAGTGTAACTTAGGGTTCTATAGATTCAAATCCATCTGATATGTTCCAAGAAATGTCTTCTCATCTTCCTCACTCTTGTCACCAGAGACAATGAGAGATTTTTCCTTCTCTGTGACTGGAGGAACATAGGATTTCTGCAGCCCCAAAGGAAAAAGAATAACATGTTTCATGGCTAGGGTTAGGGTTAAATGTGTTTAATGTTAATGTTAAATTTCAAATGCCATACTTAGAATGTTAAATTTTCCACATTTCAGGGGGAAAAAAATTGGGTGATGCATCTGTCAGGGAAATATCAAGATTTGTTCTGAAGAATCAACCTCATGCCACAGACGAACTTTTTATATACAGTTAGTTAAGCATTGCAATTCCCATAGTAACCGATACAGTACATTGCTACTCATCTCATACATTGTGTACATTTTTGCTTGGAAACGCAGTACAACACTGACCTCATTATATCTTGGAAGTTGCTGCTTAAAGAATATGGAGATCAACTTTAATCTGATGCAACTTGTATTATGTACAGAAGAAGTAATATGTGTCAGAGGCATAAAATGTTCTTAAAAAGCTAAAACATGAATTATTCTAGAGCAGGGGTGTCAAACTGTCGGCCCGCAGGCTGTTTGCATCATAAGGAGGCTGTACCCACCCCAGCTCCAGCAATGCAAAAAAAGTTTTGATACGTTGTGACACAACACATGATGCTGCGAGTTTGACACCCATGCTCTAGAACAAGCAGTTTGAAGGAGCAAAACAGTGGCATATAACATTTAGGGGAGGTCAGTGATTTTCTTCTGTATATAAAAGTTACAGAGATCAGGAAATTTATGATTGTCAGGTTAACTTATCAAGAGAATTGATAATTTCTTTGGGACGATGAGAAGAAGTATGTCTGCAGGAAGATTGCCTGTCCACATGAGTCTGGCCTGAAGTTCCCAGTTTGCAAAGAGGCCAAGGGTATGGTCTGGCTCCTGGGAAGCTGAGACATCTCCTACTTATTTGGCTGCAGTGCTGGGGGCTGCTGCTTGTTAGAGGAAGGGGGAGGAAGACAGGGAAATGAGTCAATAAGGCTTCAAAAAGAAGAAGAGGAAGAAATGGAAAAATTCTGAATTCATGAGATTGTCTCATAATGTACTTTGACTATTGTGTGACTTTGGTTGTATAGTTCCAGCCAACTAGATAGAGAAAGGGGGAAAGAAAGGCTATTTTGGGGCTGAGAGAGAGGAGGAGGAGGTGTGTTTATTGTTCTGCACTATCTCTTGGTGTTATTCTGCTCAGAAAATAAATAGCATGAATGCAAAAGGTCATTCAAAGATATAACATTGCCTTGTGCTTACCATCTCAACAGAGATGGCATGAACAGTTTGATGTGTGCAGTTTGGAAGAATGCCATCAAATGGATGGATGGATTTTATTTATAATAGACTTATGTAAGAATCCATCTAAAGCAGCTGACAACCTTTCATTAAAATATGTGACACAAAGCAATCCTTAGAATAAACAGCATAAATCAGTAAAATGAAAACTGACCTTAAGAAATCATTCTGCCACATTGCCTACATCAGTATTTCTCAACCTCAGCGCCTTTAAGATGGCTGGATTTCAGCTCCCACAATTTGTCCTGGGAATAATGGCTGGAAGAATTCTGGGAGTTAAAGTCCATCCATCTTAAAGGAGCTGAGGTTGAGAAACACAAGCTTACATCAACATGGCTCCATAATAGTCACCCAGCTAGAACAGAAAACAAAAACCACATGGGCAACTAAACTCAGATATCTAGTCCAAAAGCTCAACAGATATACAATGTTAGGCCCAATAAGTCTGCTGGCGCAACATATTGAAGAATTAGTGCCCTTTCAGCTGATGTGAACACCAAAATCATGAATAGTAAAACTATATTTATTATAGGGTTACCATAACAGAATGTTGCAGCTCTGAATGTGCCTCTATCCTTCCTGTCTTTATCCTAAAGAGAACTAGGGAGGGTCCAGTGTGAGATGTTTTCTTAAGGTCCATCTGTGCTTTGGACTATTTCTTTTATCTGACCATACCTTGGTTTCAGCTTTTCCTTACATGCCCCGACTTTAAAAGAAGTCCTCCTTATAGTGGCCTGAACCTTGACTAGGTCACAGACCACCTGTCTCAAATTCTGTCCCAGCCCCTATGAACAGAGCGCCGGTTTAAGGAGTTACAATACGAGGGGGATGTAAGGCAATTGTTCTCCATGGAATGGCTTATCACCTGAAACAAGAATGTATCTCTTGTGAATGACATCTGAAGAACAATTAAAGACCTATCGCTAGGAACAGCCAAGTAAGTTCTGTGCCACGGGTGATATTGCTACTATCATTATTTTGTGGCTCATTTTATATAGTTTATTACATTATCTTATTTAAACACTGCAGCCTCCGGGGTAAGATGGCTTCTGAATCTTCTAAATAATATAAAATGAAAATAAACTTCATTTAGCAATAAGGCTGTTTTCCAAACAAGATGTGAAAATCTGAAACTTATATTCATACAAATATTGAAATTATAATTTATAGCAAGCATCGAGGTATAAAATGTTGTACCAAATCCAGTTAATTTTCTCCTGGTTAATCACAGTGTCTGCCTTAAAAGCCAAAAATGGTCTTGGTTCGGTAGGCAAAGATGATGTAATTGGTTTAGCATGTAGGAAGACACCATGGACTCTAGAAGTATCATCACAATTGCCATGGATTGAAATAGACAGGTCAGTGAAATCGTAGATTCATTAATCTTTGGGTCCTACTTTTCAGGGCACTGTTAACTACATTTCTATGTTAATCTTTGATCTTTCATCAGAATATAATTTGGGTATGAAGTAATACAATCAAAAGAAAATGGAAAAAGCCCACTTAGGAAATAATTTAAAGTAGAATTGGAATTGCATAAATAATATGATTCAAAATGTTGGAGACATTCTGGACTTTCAATGCCTAATGAGGTGGTTGAATGGAAATCTCTGAAAAGAGCATGATTTATGTATAAATACATAGTCTCCTTGGAATAAGGCTTTCACATTTAAATCAAATTCAACTGTACATTGGCCAGATGTTTCTCACATTACTACATTTCAAGAGATTCCTGGAAATGATCTCATACATGGTTAACACTACATGTAATTCACGTCATGTCATAATTTAGCTTTTAGACACTGGCAATCAGTTTGTGGCTAAAATTGATGTAGCCTGTCACAGTGAAATAGGCAGATCAGTTTGGGTAATTCTTAACTGATGTTGAAAGTGAGGAAATTAAATCATGTACAGTATATAAGAAAGTACTGAGAACTTTTGAGGCAAATACATTGAATTGGACGAATCTAGTTAATTAACAGCACCACTGTCCTCTTATAAAGCAGAAATTCAATTAATCAGCCTCTTGTCAATTCAGGAAACACTATAGGTTTAAAAAAATACTTTTGAATCACTATTCAGCTCATAAATGAGAACTGAGAAGTCTGGGAAACTTAATTGTAAGTCTGAGAACAATGAAAACATCACAGTTAGCAAAACAAGAGGAAAAACCATACATAATAATTTAAAAATATGATGTTTTAATCTAGGTCCACAGCTTGGAACACGACAGTTCCACGTGATTTCCAAAAATTTTGTATGTAGCCACAAGTTTCTCCAAAAGTTGCTACTGAAATGAACTAGTTTAATAAAAAGCTATATCATAAAAGAGGAGTATTTTTTTTAAAAAAGAAAATGTTATCAAATTTAGTTTTTCCCAGCCCTAATTCTTTTGTAGAGCATGCCCTTAGAATGTCATTTAAAAGCCAAGCAGTCAGTCCACGGACAAAGGAAGTATAGGCTAATCTTTATTTATTTTGTTTGCTGAGTGTTAGTTGCTAGTAAGTACAGATAGGCAACATGCTGAAAAGAGTAGATCTTATAATATATCTCCAACTTACTTTAGTAGACATTTTATATAACTTTCCCTTAATTGTTTTTTATTGTTTTTATTACTTTGCATGCTCCAGATTTATTTATAAATTGTATGCATTAAATGAATTTATTTAACTGCTATTTACCAAAAACTTGAAGCCATGGAGAAATTTCAAGTTAAATTTATGGGCATATACTGTTTTTCTTCCCCTCGAGAAGTTTTCAAGTAGCCCCCACTGTATTAGAAAAACTACATAGCAAATTGCTTTATATAATTTCCCAAAAACTCCAAAAATAATTTGGAGAGATATACACCAAGGAGTTATCATTTGATACCTTTACTTCAAGCCATTGTTCCTTCATCTAATGGAAAAATGGTTGTGTTAATAACCTGCAACAGTTATTCCTGAAGCCAACATAAAATTCTGTTTTCACTTAGTCATTATGGGGTACTGAGTGTAGATTAAGGAGAAAAAAATGAATTTCAGCAACTGTAAAATCAAGTTGCAGCATAACAAAATTGACAAAAGTGAAGGGGGTCTGAATACTTTCTGAATGCACTGTACTTTTAATTCAAATACAAAGACATAAATAGATTCACCACTGTAATTGTATATATTATGAAAGATATTCAAAACATGAGTATTAAGTCAGTATGTGTAAATTGCTTCTTACAAACACCCATATTTATGAGTAACATGTGAATAAATGAATAGTATAAATTTACTCACCATTCCTGCTGATTCTCATGTAACTGTTCCATCATCACTTTATTTTTATATGCATTTTTGAGATGGGTGGGTTGCAATCAGAAGGACCCAAGTACTAATAGCAATAACACTTAAGACTTATATACCACTTCATAGTTCTTTACAGCTTTCTCTAAATGGTTTTGCAGTCACATATTGCTCGAACAATCTGAGTCCTCATTTTACGGACCTTGGAAGGATGGAAGGCTGAGTCAACTTTGAGCTGGTCAGGATCAAAATTCTAGAAGTGGGCAAAGTTAGTCTGCAATACTGCATTCTAACCTCTGTGCTACCACAGTTCTAATACAGGGAGAAGAAAACCTCAGCATGTTTATTCCTTGCATACAATAAAACTTTTAACTCTATTGGTAACCATTTTGCAGTGGTTAAGACTTCGATAGAATTTTACTTTTATTTTTGAAAAACAAAATGACAGTTTAGAGTTAGGTACTGACTGAAGGATTTTGGCCAAAATGGTGTCCTTGTATGACACCATACAAGGACACCTTGTAAGACTTGAGTGGTTTTGAATTATCACCCTAAATTCAATATTACTTGAAATCTTGTGCCACACCAATCAGCTAAAGTAGCAGAAAGGTTTAAAAGCACCAGCAAAGCTGATAAGGGTAACAAATTTAAGGAAAGAGCAAAAAAAAAAAAAGCTTATTTTTATGAAATGCACTCAAACTGCATTAATGTTGGGGAAAGATGGCAAACTGCTGATCAACTTTCAGTTCCAGGGTCAAGCAAAGTTTTGTTTCCCAACATCAGCATGTTTGCTTCACAAGGAAATGTGTATTGCTTATTTGTCTATCCAATAGTGATCAATAATAGTGATCAATAGTGAGGACCCAGATTGTTGGGGGCAATGTAAATATATGTATACATTGCTTACTGGTGTACACCGCTTAGAGAGTGCTTGCACTTAAAGCGGTATATAAGTCTCATAAATAAATAAATAAATAAATAAATAAGTAGGTTGCCAAAATGATTCTGAAAATATTTCCCAGGTTCCATAATGCTTCAGTACATCTAAAACCCAAACCATCTTAAAACTGTTAAATACTTTTTGAGTCTTCTTAACACTATCACTTCTTTCCTTTCAGCTTTCCTTTTTCCAATCTATGAAGTTTGCTTTCCTAATAGTTCAGCTCTGAACAATTTAGGAATCCTAATTCTATATATGACATCTAGTGGTAACAACAGAAACCTACAAGCCGTTTGTTAAGAATAGGACATGATAAAATAAAATATTTTCTTAATGACATATAGTAAGCTTTCAGTCTGATTCATATGTCCCCCATGAAATGGAATTCTTTGAAGGCATCCTGTTTAATCATCTCTCTGTTTGGAATTACTGTTTAAAATATTGTCTAGACTTTTTCTATGATATATTGTAATGGCAGCTTTATGGCCACACATTTATTTTGCTTCCTTTTTCCCCCTACTGCAACAACAACAATACTTGATAGAAAGGGACTTGAATGTATTTTCATAGACAATTTCAGCAAAATTCTGATGGAAGAGATGCGCATACTTAACTCATTCTCCCACCAGGTATCTTCCCTCATTGCCTTTCCCCGATTTAATAGAATTGCAATGGACCGTATGATGAGGCAATTCCTCCATTAGGACATTTTTCGCACCAGGAAACAATGATAGCCAGAAAGAGTTTAGAAGGAGGATTAAATAATAGATTAACAGAGTTGGAAGGGACCTTGGAGGCACCCTCTGCACAAGCAGGACACCTTGTACCACTCTGGACAAATGGCTGTCTAATTTCTTCTTTAAAACCTCCAGTGAGAGCATCCACAACTTCTGAAGGCAGCCCATTCCACTGGTTCTCATTGTCAGGAAATTTCTCCTTAGTTCTAGGTTGCTTCTCTCCTTGATTAGTTTCCATCCATTGCTTCTTGTCCTGCCCTCAGGTGCTTTGGAGAATAGCTTGACTCCCTCTTCTATGTGACAGTCCCTCAAATATTGGAACACTGCTATCATGTCATACTTAGTCCTTCTTTTCACTAGACTACACCTACCCAATTCCCGTAACCATTTTTCATATTTTAGTCTTCAGCCCCCTAATCATCTTTGTTGCTCTTCTCTGCATTCTTTCCAGAGTCTCAACATCTTTTTTATATTGTGGCAACCAAAACTGGATACAATATTCTAAGTTTGGTCTTTCCAAGGCATTATAAAGCAGTATTAAAGCATGTTCTTGATTCTACCTCTTTGTTAATGCAGCCTAGGCTTGCACTGGCTTTTCTGGTGGCTGCAGTGCACTGCTGGCTCATTGTTTAAATGATTGTCCGCTAGGACTCCAAGATCCCTCTTGCAGTTACTGCTATACCTGTATATTTGATTTTTCTTGCCTGAATGTAAACCCTTTATTTTTCTCACCACTGAATTTCATTTTGATAGGTAGGGCCCGGTGTTCAAATCTGATGAGATCCTTCTGAATCTTGAGTCTATCTTCTGGGATGTTGGCTATTCCTGCCAGCTGGGTGTCATCTGCAAATTTGATATGTTCCCCTTCTATCCCCCATCTAAATTGTTTACGAAGATACAGAAGAATACTGGGCCTAAGACAGAACCTTGGGATACACTACTGCTTTCTTCCCTCCATGTAGAAGTAGTTCTATTAAAGACTACATGTTAAGTGTGGTTTGTCAGCCAGTTACGAATCCATCTGGTGAAGATGCTGTCTATCCCACATTTTCTAACTTATTAAAAAGTAGGTTATGGTCTACTTTGTCCAATGCCTTATTGAAATCCAAGTATACTTATGTCCACAACATTTCACTGGCCCACTAATTAAGTCACATTATCTAGGAATGAACTAAGATTTGTTTGGCATGAACTGTTTTTCAGAAACCCACGTTGGCTTCTGGTTATAACTTTGCTTACTTCTAGATGTTTGCAGATCTGTTGCTTGATTATCTTTTCCAGGACCTTCCCAGATATTGATGTCAGCCTGATTGGTGTGTAAACTATAATTCTGCTGACTGCTAACTGCCAGCAGTTCGATTCTCATTGGCTCAAGGTTGACTCAGCCTTCCATCCTTCCGTCGTTGGTAAAATAAGAACCCAGATTCTTGGGGCAATATGCTGAGTCTTTGAACCACTTCGAGAGGACTGTAAAGTACTGTGAAGCGGTATATAAGTCTAAGTACTAGGTATCCCAGTTGTCAGGGTTGTTAACCCTTGCCCCCTATTTCTACTGTGGTGTGTTTCCTACACACATTAGCAAAAAGTTACCTATTTCTTCTGCTTGGGTGGGTGGCCTGTAGTGTACACCTTTGTCATTCTTTTCTTTTTCTTTTATTTTAACCCATATGCATTCAAATAGGCTTTTATCCTTAGTTTTATGCATTTCTGAAGAGATGTGGTGGGTTTTTTTAACATATAATGCAACTCCACCTCCTCCTTTGGTAGGTCTGTTTCTTTTGAACATTTTATATTTAAATATAACTATAATACAATATTAAAATAAATTCAAATATTAAAAAAAATTCCCAATAAATTCAAATACTTCCTGAAATAAAATAGAAATACATAATTTGGCTCAATTTTAGCAATAGCAACAGCACTTTGACTTATATATTACCCTGGAATGCTTTACAGCACTGTCTGTTGGATAACAATCAACATATTGCCCCCAACAATCTGGGTTCGCATTTTACCGACCTCAGCAGAATGGAAGGCTGAGTCAACCTTGAGCCGGTCAGGATTGAACTCCAGACTATGGATAGAGTTTGCTTGTAATACTGCACTTTAACCACTGTGTCATCAAACAAACAAAAATCATACTCCATGGTTATAAGCTGTTTACAATTTAAAACCAAACCACCAAAGAACACAGCTGACTAGAAAAGCAAATATCAACCATAAATCTACTAGAAGCAAATAATACCAAATCAGGAGCTACATAATCACTCGGTTCCAAGACCAGGTCTTTAATAACAACAGAAGGGTAGGAGTCACAGAAATGTCTGCAGGGAGATCATTCCAAATAGCAATAGAATAAACACACTTCCTGAGTCCAGCAAGATGACACTGTTTATTTGACAGGTTGCAGTTACATTATAAATAAATAAATAAATAAATAAATAAATAAATAAATAATAGAAGCATACTGCATTTAATTAGTTCAAATGTAAAGGTATGTATTTTGGTTTAATACATTTTAACCATTAACTGTAGAGCAGTGGTTCTCAACCTGTGGGTCGGGACCCCATTTGGGGTCGAACGACCATTTCCCGGGGGTCGCCAAACAACGCAGTCCGCCATTTTTTTCCCCCTTTTCCTTAGCTCTGCTACTCCCTTTTATTCTATTGGCTTTTGAAAGCCAATAGAATAGACTCTGTTGAATAGAGTCAAGCCAATAGGAATTGTCCAGGCTGTCTCTGCCCTGCTGAGCCTGCCAAAAGTCCCATTCTGCAAACGGTGCTGCACCAGTTGAATAGTCCTTGACTTACGACCAGTTGAGTAGTCCTCAACTTACGACCGGTTGGGGGTCGCGGCATTAAAAAGGTTGAGAACTACTGCTGTAGAGGATATATGGTTTTTATTTTTATTTTATACCTATTAATGTTTTAGATTTATCACCTGGATAAATAACTGTTAATATAGCAATAGTAATAAAAATACATTAATCTCATAGACTTTTATTTTTTGTACAGGTACATCAACATTCTGACGTTATTTTACACACAGCATTATGACCTGGTTATTACAAAACTGCTCACTGAAAAAAATTGGTTGAGATGATTTTACTTGGGTTTGTTTTAAACACTAACAATTAAATTGCTAAATCTTTCCATAATGCAGAATGTTCCATACTGATAGCTTTATCTGAACTTTAGAGAATTGTTCAAGTATGTTTTTCTCATGTTACTTTCAGTAATTCAGTAAGGCAAATTACAAGATTTGAAATTTAACAAGTTCATCAGGAGATACAGACTTTTCTCCTTTATTCTGAACTCTTAATTCTCAGATCTATACTGCTCTTCCACTAACATGTCAGTAACAGAACCTCAATTCTGAAGTTTTACATTCCTGCAATTTGCAGCCAAGAAGCATATTATTACTGTTATACAGAATGTTCAGGCAGATTTTTATAACACTAGCTTTTGGAGCACATAGTCATACATTTGCCATAGTTCTAATATTGTTACTGCTGCTTTTTACAGATTTGTACATTACCATCAGTTTTCATTAGAGGAAAAGGAAAAACAAGCTTTAGTTTAAAATTTGGGACATCAAAGAAGGCCAGTTGTATCAGATACAATACTAGCATTGTAGTACTTTGCACTTGATGATGATGTCTGTGAAAACTGAAGACATAATTTTAAATTATTCCAATTGGAGAATAATCTAAGCACTTAATATTTAAGAGATGTACTTTCAATCTATATACTTCAGTACAGTACATATTCTATTTCTCAAGGGGCTTGGTATTGCCACTACATAATTAAGTACTGAAAAAAATAATTCAGTATTATATCTCTGATTCAGAATTCCTTATTTGCATAGAAATCAACATCCTGTACAGTCAGATCTGACCATTACAGTCTTATGGCTTGATCAGTTTACCACGTAGGCATCATATCAGGGAACCACATTCTTCCAAGATGTTTGGAAACTTCAGAATGAATTTGATCCAGATTATAGTCACTATCTGGAATGAGCACTTCTTCCATAACGGACAGTTGTGTGAGTCTGCCTCCACACATCTTTACAAACTCAATAAAGCCTCGACAGGTAACTTCACATTCACCAAGTCCCATGGCAGTTAAATTCTTACAGCGTTCAGCAATGCGAATGAGTTCATCATCTAAAGGCTGAAGACCATTAGCACAGACAACCAATTCAATAAGTCTTGGGCAGTTCAATCCAATGCGGCCAAGCATTGATTTACTTACTGCACGGCCAAAGTAAAGATGAGTTACGGGAGTTTCCTCTCTGAAGAATACATCAAACTCTTCCTCATATAGGAAGAAATACATCACAATGTTGACTTTAGGGGAGTGCTTAATCAGCGCATCCCAGCTTTGTTTTTTGATGGCGTGAAATTCAGTCTGTCCAGGATTCTCACTTACAACGTCTATACGGAGATGTTCCAGGTTAACGTGCTTCTCACTTGAAAGAGCCAGTAACAGTTCATCACTTAGTAGATGGTAGTTTAGAGCCAACTCCCTAAGGCCATGACACTGGTCGGCAACACAAAGAATTCCTAAAAAAAAAAAAAAAGATAGAAAATTCAACCTAAGTGTATAAAGTATACTTCAATTTATCTTTTTATGCTCTAGTGTACATATGCCCAGCAAAGTTGCAAATATTTTAATGTATTCTGAACCGGGGGGGGGGGAATCATGAAATTGATGGGGAAAAGTTCTACATTACTTCCTCTGTTTGTTCAGAAAACACACACCTGCAACTTCAGTGAAGAAATACTATCAATATCTCAATAGGTTTATCATTTGGTTCTTTCCAGTGACATGTTCTAAAGAAAAAATTTACATACAGTAAATCATTCAGAAAAAAATCTTTAAAATCAATGATATTTCTTTCAATGCAGTTTCAGTCCAAAAACATGCACAATAGACATAACTTGCAAAGATTTAATTGGTCACAGGAACATATATTGTCAGCAGGAAGACAAAAATGTGATGCAAGGAGGGTTTTTAATTCCATTACGTTTGCACTTTTAATTCTGCATAATTAAAACCACTAAGTAATTTTATTTTATAATCCATTGAGATATTTTTGTGAAATCTTTCGACAACCTTTAATTTGTAATTTTGCCTAATTTGATCTGAAAATAAACAAAATACCTATTTAACCAGGAATTTATGAAAAAAAATCAGTTCATCTAATGAGCAAAACTCTCCCCCAACCATCTTCTGATGTGAAAAACATGCAAACCAAAATAGTAACTCTTATGACTCTCATAGAACTACCATGTTTGTCATCTTGTAAAAAAAGAACATGTGTTGCAAGTTGCAAGCAGGCTCGTGACCGCTTGGATGAAAAGATGATTCCAGAGCCTCTCCATTTATGGTGCTTCTGGATCCCTCAGCAAAGAACAACTGGATACAGAGCTGAGGAAGAGGACCACACAGGTTCTGGAAAGGAAAAGATTTCTCTCTTTACCCCAAAGAGGATGAAGTGATTAAGTGGTGAAGATTGGAGACACCCTACTGAAACATTTTGAAGTAGCAACTTGTCAACTTATGAACAGAAATGTACTTCTTTTCTGGGTCTCACATTCAGAACATGACAGAAAAGTTCCTGACTATAACTTTCCACTGAGACACATTGAAACAAATGATACAGTTTGATATAGTCTGAAGATATTGCAAGGAAATGAATTTCTGTGCAACAGAGCAATGAATCTAGAGCAGACATGTCAAACTCGCGATGTCACGTGACATCGTGCAATGTATCGGAGCTTTTTTGCCATTGCTGGCAATGAGGTGGGCGCGGCTCCAGTATGATGAAACCGGCCCACGGGCCGGCGGTTTGACACCCCTGATCTAGAGGTACTAACAGTATTTTTTTAACCATTTCCTGTTGAATGATACGACCTTACAAGAAATTCTACAAGAATCAAATAATTGGTTAAATACCTTGTGCCAATGGAAACACTTTGGATTCTGATTCTTTGAGATATATGGAGAACAAACTAAAAGAATAGAGCACTTAATGCAGAAAAAACAATATAATTTACTAAGCATTATTTAAGTCTGGTAGAAAGAAACTACCAGAAGAACGCATAGGGGAATGCACAAATTGAAGAGTGTAACTTATTTAAAAAATTATAGACCATATATCTCTGTCCTCAGAATCACCTGAATCAGAGTACAAATGGGTGCGGAACCTTCTTGGCACTGCTGAAAGGACTGTGTTGTAAATAGAAGTGTAATGTTTTCAAGGAAAAAAGCAAGGAACTCCAGTTGCCTTTTAGAAAAGTACCCTTGAGATATGAAATTACAAGCATATTATTGTGGTGATGTGCTATAGATGGCCATGTCAGGCAGAAGATTACAAAGACACGTGGAAGAGAGATCTAGGAATAATGGAAGACTTCAATTACCTGGACATCAGCTGGAAAATCAAATCAGCCAAGTCTTTCCTTGTTGATTGTTCATTTTTCCAAAAGAAAATGAAGGGGAAAAAAGGTGACTGGTGCTCCTATATCTGATTCTAATCAACAGGGAAGAGCTGGTTGAAGAGCTAAACAGAAAGGGAACCCTTAAGAGAATGGGACATGACATGATTGTCAATATGCTGGTCATATGACACACACTATATTTCAGGAGAGCTAATGTCAGCAAACTCAGAGAAGTACTAGGTGGAACCCCATGGATGGCTATCCTCAGATTAAACAATATAGGAGAGTCAGTAATGTTCCCAGAATAAGACCAACTATACACCACTCCAATGAGAAGAAAGATGGGAGAATTTAAGAAGCCATTATGGTACAGGGGACTGGACTAGTTGAGTTTTAAAGTCCTTCAGATCTTATGTTTTATGGTTCTATGAAATTCAGAGCATTCCACAGCAGGTTAACATTACCAAACTGTAATATAATAAACCTGCTTGTTCATTTAAAAGATTAGCCTCTGTTGCTACTTCCAAAAATCTATTCAAAGTTTCTAGTTAAGAATGAACCCAGCAGCTGCAATGACAAGAGTAAAAACTGGCATGAAAAAAATTCTATATAGCAAGATAATTTTGAAATCAAAAGGCAAATAAGAATATAATACAATAAGAATAGTCTTATTCATCACTCTTGCTGCAGTGTTGTATTTTTGTTTACTTGGGTTTATTACTTACCAGCAGGGGACACATGAGGGCAGCTGCTCATTTTAAGCAATTTTAAAGTATCACTATTATTAGCAACAAGGACCTTCAAGGATGGATCATCTACTGGAGTATCTTCTATCTTAATGGAAGATAATGACTTGGAATTGATGAACACCACTGTCAGCGCTGATACAAAATGAGCCTATTCAAACAAATTAGAAAGGAAACATTTCATATACATCGGCCTATACAGTTATAAATTCATTGCACTTTCAGAAGTGATGTTTATCTAGAAGTATTTAATGAGTCATTACCATAAAATATATGTAAGGTTTAGAGCTATTAATATTGAAGAGCAGACTCCTAACAATCAATGAATCTTCTTTATGAATACACAAGTCCTAAATGCAATAAAGATGCTTTTAAGTTTATAATGAGATATTAAGTTCATACTGAATTACTCAGCAGATCAAATTCAAATACTGAGGTAACAGCATAATTTTGCCAAGATTATAACCAATTATGTCATTTAGATGAAAAAAAAAGCATTGAGCAATAGATTACTCCTCCTCACCCCGTCTGGTTAGTTGACTATCGACTGCAGTAAATTAGAGAGGCACGCAGAAAATGAATTGTGGGAAGAGAATTATTGTAAAGTAATTATAATTACATCAATTTATGAAATAATTTGAGATAATTGTGAAGTACTGTTTGAGTGGAAGTTCACTTGAATTATACTGAACGTAATCCAATGACATGAGGATGGTTTTTTTTTAAAAAAAACCCACTCTTCTTGTGGATTTTATTATCAGGAATGTTGCTCTAAAACAGGGGTGTCAAACTCAATTTCACTGAGGGCCACATCAGGGTTGTGACTGACCTTGGACGGCCGGGTGGGCATGGTCAGGGTGGGTGTGGCCAGCTCAACATCGCTTGTGTTGGACACCTGTGTGGTCTGGGTGGGGCTGGGTGGGGATCCAGGCTGGTCCTCGAGCTCCCAGGGCACTGGGACCCCACAGCCCAGCCCTGCTATCTCAAGAGGGCGCCCTGCTGCGCTTATCTCCTCCTCGAAGCTGCTGCTGCTGTTCTTGCTCTGCTTGGCCAGGTTGCTCATGATGTGTGTGGGAGGGCAAAGTATGTGGGTCAGAGGGAGGCCCACTCTCCCTCCATATGAGGAAACCTGACTTTGTAACTAAAATATCCTCAGCAATAGGATGGGAGACCACCAGAAGAGATCAAGAGGAGGAGATAAGGGATGGCAAAAGGGCAGCAGGGCTGCTGGTGGCCAAATGCTAAGACAGCACTTCCCTCAGACCCTCCCTCTCTCTTATTGTAATCCCCTCCCTCCCTTCCTTCTTCCCTTTTCTTCTTTTTCCTTCCCTCTTTATTCTCCTTTCTTCCTTCCCTCTCTTTTTTCCTTCCTTACTCTCTTCCCCTTTCCTTCTTTTTTCTTTGTCTTTCCTCTTTCCTTTCTCCTTTCCTGTCCCTTCTTGGATGCTCAAATGCAAAAGGGGAAACATTTCTCGATGCCTTCTTGCCTTGTGATCACATGCCACTTTTGCTAGTAGTTTGTGGCCACTTAAAAGACGGAGAACAAACCAGGCTCAGTTTATCCCGTGCTTACATTTAGTCGGGGTGTCCACAGACAACAGCACAGCAAAACTGTCAAAATGGTGGCTGTGATAGTTAATCAGAGCTCCTCTATTTTTTATGTGCAACAGCTTTAGCTTTTATGAGCAGAGGTAGGTTAGTTGTTTTTCTATTAATACATAATCCTTAAAAGGGCTCTCCTGTAGGGAGCCTGCCTTGGTCTAATTCAGACTGGAAATATACCAAAGGAAAATATTTTTCCTACTGGAAATGGCTGTTTGCAACATATAAGGAGGGGATACTTTCCTAAGAGCTCACAATTCAAGAATACTAACGTTAATTTGGATTGCCAACAAAGTTCTGTCTGTGACAAAACAAACACAAAATAGCTTTCTCCTTTGAACCAGGGGCATTTCCAACAGAATTGCCTCTCCCTCCCTCCCTGACTCCTTCCTCCCTCCCTTTTTTTTAAAGCTGCCAGAGGCTCCAGGCAGAGGTGGCAACAGGCAACCAATGTGGGCAAAGGCTTCCCCTCCCCGTCATTGCCCCTGCATGGCTTAGCTCACCTCTCCCAGACACACACACAGACAGGTGTATGTGTGTCTCTCACCCCTTGCAGCCCCGCACCCTCAACAGAAACCTTCTGCGATGGCAGGCTGCAAACTAATGAAAGCTGGTTTTTTGGAGTACTTGTTTCTTTTTCTCAACGTGCTGCAGATTGCATCGCATCCTGCCCCCCTCAGCTTCTGCCCCCAGCCCCGTGACAGGCTGCAAGAAGCTCCCATCTCAGCTTCTTTCACTTCTCCCGTCCTCCCGATGTCACAGCCTGGGGCTGCAGGAGGTAAGACCCCCCCCCCCACACACACACACACTCACACAAACACATGTGCAGGTTCTGGGAGAGGTGAGCTGAGAGCCATGGAGCAGGAGGAAATGATAGGGGAAGTGGTCAAAATGGGAAACTTCTGTCCAGTGCCTCTGGCTTCCCTTTCAGTCCACCCTCCCCTCCGTTGCCTCCACACCGGGGTTGACTCTAAGCTTAACGAAAGGGCAGTTTTGCTTTCGACCCCCCCCCCCGCCCATGCCAGAAACCGAAAACTGCTGCCGTTCATCTGCCGTGTCCCGACAGCCCCTGCAAACTCCTATTGCACGCTGGCAGGCAGAATCTTAAAGCTCCCATTCTGTTTCCTCCATGCTCAGGAAGGAAGCTGCCGGCCGCGGCTCTCCCATTCGGGGGTGGGGTGATCCCAGTGAAAGAAAAGCCTTGCAGGCTGTGTGACCAGGCCGGCAAGTGGGGCAAGGAGGCGCTAGTGCAGAGGAAGGCGAGCAGCAGCCCCACGGCAAGAAGGGCTGCTGAAAAGAGCGGAGTCTGTGTGTTTGCCTGATACAAGCTCACCCATCAGCCTTTGCTTTCCACACCTCGGATAGCTATAGTACACTGTGGAGAGCTTGGCTGACATGGGCAAGGCAGGTGCACACATAGACTCTGCTGTTTTCAGCGGCGCTTTAGTGCCTGGCCCAGCAAAGTGGAGCCAGGTGTGGTGAGGCGAGGGTCAGCAAAGCAGAGCGGACAAGGAGAGGCGCATTAAAACAGGGCATGGCCAGGCGTGACGGGCGAGGCTGGGAGGGGTGGGGCGAGGCCGGGGGGGCAGGGTGAGGCAAATGAGCTGCAGTTGCTCCTGTGCACCACCAGCCTCTGAGCACTCATCATTTCCTGTGCGTGCACCAGGAGATCACCTAGCCGGGTTGGGGTGGGCCAGGGCTGGGGCAGCGGGGGCCGGTCCCTTTCCATTTCTGGAACAGCTCCAGGGGCCAAATTTGGGCCCTTGGTGGGCCGTATCCGGCCCACGGGCCTTGTGTTTGACATGTCTGCTCTAAAACTTCCCCATCTCTAGTCAGCATAATCATAGTGGATAGTGGATATTATATATATAAAACTAGAATTCTTTTGGTCACAAGGGTTGTTTTCTCATGCTAGCATTTGTCATGATCTAAGGTTTTCATGGTAGGACCTGCTTATTTAAATTATAGGGTGGTACACAACTGTGCTGCTTCACTTGCATAGCAATATTTGGTTCAATGAATGGAAAAGGATGGAAAACAATTTCACCAATTACTTCTTTATGCTGCAGCTACTTTTTCACTTTGTTCCAGAGGATTGATGGATTTTCTAGAAATGACAAGGAACTGCAGCAGAAATAGGAGACTAGAAAAAGGTCATTTTTTTCCTGTCAATTTGTAAAGGTTCCTATTGTACCAGAACTTTGTTCTTAAAGCAAAACCAATCAATGAATTATTTCCAAAAATGACACACTGGGGAAAAATTATATAGACTGTGTCCCCAAATATACGTATATAAAAGTTGAATTTATCAGTTTTCCAAGTTCATATCTTTGCAAGCAATACCTTAGAAACATCCATGAAACTTGGCTTTGCTGTTGAAATTAAGCCAAGTGTCTGAATAGAACAATTCACCAGCTGAGAAAGAATATCACATGCTGCTTCTGCAGACTCAGTACTGCTGTCAACCTGAAAAACAGCATTTCATCAAGATAAAGATTATCTCACGCTGCCATTCCTTTTAAACTTCTTTGCTAGCTTTAAAGCATATTGGAACCCTTTAAGTACTGTTTTTCATCAGTTAATTAAAATTAACCTACAATTCTTGAACAGAAAAGTGCACAAATATATATATAGAAACTGATACAGGACCTCAAAGAAACACACATAAATTGAATACAGATGGTCTTTGCTTTGCAACAACTGGGCCTGGCAACTAATATAGTCATTAAGCAAGACATCATGTGATCACAATGGACTTACATACTTCCAATGTTAACTGAATCACCATAGGTCTGTGGTGGCGAACCTATGGCATGCATGAGCCGTCTCTGGTGTCACATGAGCCATTGCTGGGCCAAGCTGCTCCCTCCTTCTCTCTGCGCATGCACAGCTTTCTGCAGAGCTGCCCATACGCAGTCTGGGAACAGGCAAGAGGCTATAAAGGGAGCAACTTTCGGCGGAAGCAGCATTTGCTGCAGACACCGAGAGAGTGAACACCAGTCGGAGCAGACAGCGAGCACGAGCCGACAGTGGTAAGTTTCAGCGGCCAGCCACGCAGGGGATGACAAGGGGCAGCCGGTGGCAGGGGGGTGCCTTGCCTTCGTGGGCAATGGCAGCAGAGCGATAAGGCGGCAGGGGGTGCCTTGCCTTGCCCTCATTTGGTGATGGCAGAACGGTAAGGGCGGTGGAGGGGTGCCTTGCCTTGCCCTCGTTCAGCAATGTCAGCAGAGCAGTAAGGGTGGTGGCGGGGTGCCTTGCCTTGTTCAGCAATGGCAGCAGAGTGGTAAGAGTGGCCGGCGGCGCAGGGGGGTGCCTTGCCTTGCCTCGGCCTCGTTCGGCAACGGCAGCAAGCAGAGAGTAATGGTGGCCGGGGGAGGATGGGGCTGCCTTGCCTCGGCCTCGTGGGGCTATGGCGGCAGCAAAAGGCACGCGGTGGCCTACCTGCAACGACAACTTCCCTGTTCCGGGGTCCTCTCCTTTCGCGGCCTCTGCCCAGCAGCCGGCACGCCGCCTGGCCAAAGGCGGGGACAACGGCTTCCCTGACATTTCTCCATTTGCTTCTCAGTCTTCACCTCGTGCTTGTGTGACAAAAAAAAAGTTCTATGAGACTTTCTAACTTGCGAGAAGTTAGAAAATCTCATGGAACTTTTTTTTAACTGATAGTCCCACAAACACGTGGCAAAGGCTGAGAAGCAAATGGAGAAACAGAATGCAGCTGCTCATGCCCAATCCAGCCCACCCAGTCTGCCATTTCCACCACAGTCATGCCCACCCGGCGGGCCACGCCCACCCGGCACTTGGCGATACATAAGTGGGTTTTGGGTTGCAGTTTGGGCACTTGGTCTCTAAAAGGTTCGCCACCACTGCCATAGGTCATTAAACGATACATTGTCTGACCACAACTTGCAATTTTAGGACTGGCTTTTCCATTGACTTTGCTAATCAGAAGCACGCAAATAGTGTGATCACATGACTGTGGTATGTTGCGATAATCATAAAACCCTACTGCTTATGAACATTTGAATCTTGATCATGTGACCACAGGGATACTGCTACGATTGTAAATGCAAGAACTGGTTGTAAATTTACTTTTATAGTGCCATTATAACTTCAACCTTTGCAAAACAGGTTGCTAAACAGGCAGTTGTTAAGCAAGTTCTACCTGTACATTTAAAAATATAAGAAATATAAGGAGCCACTGTGCATTTACTAGGAGGTACCTGACATAGTATTCAGGTGATCTAGATTGATTCAGTTTTAAAGGAAGTACACTAAGACTTCGATCAAAAGACAGTCAAAGACAGTCCCTTACATGTTTATTCCCACAAATTTTTAAAGTTAGATGTGATGAGAAATGATGAATGATCCATATTTCAATCTGCTTCTGTTTGGTCTGTATATAAATATGTCTATTCACTTGTGCTAAATGTATTGTTTGCTGCCAGCAATTCCTCCCACACTTTCTGCTCTAAAGAACTGGGGAATTTATTTATTTATTTAGCATATGGCATATAATACATGCACTAGCAATATATATTAGCATATATTAATATATTAAGAACTGGAGGATATTGTGAACCACATATGGGCTGAAGGGACAAGGGCGTAAGAGAAGATTGAGCTGGAGTCCCCAAATCTACTTTAACACTTCTAATTAGCATTTCTTCAATACTTCAAGTAGGCAATATATAAAAGAAGTTTCCCATACAAACAAAAAACAACAGAAAATGCAATCCAAGGTGCAAAACATACAACAAAATTCAGAGTTATTAAAACATTCTTTACCTTGAAGCTTACATACTGCAAATGATTAGCATGTCTTTTGATAATCTGCTGAATAAGATCGGGATGAGTAGACTTCAAGTAAGACGTAGCAGGCTGATTAAGTTCAAATTCAAACTTTCTCCAAAGATCAGGGATATGAAATACCTCATTCCATCTCCGGCAAACTGAAGATGCCCGAGCACGATCAACAAGAGGCAGACACTGAAAGATTTGCAAAACTATATGGATTGGCAGGTTTCCCCAGTCAATCAAGTTGAAAGAATGAGATGCATCAAACATTGAACTATAAAAACCAGTTTTCTGCTTTTTTTTCCTTTCTAATGTTTGAAGAACGGGATTTTCATATTTAACTGTGTCCTTGATTCTCTTCATACCGATAAGAAAAAAAAAAGATCACGTCAAATATTGTTGAGTTGTGTAGAAGTGACAAAGTTTTCTGTAAGTTTTCAAATACAGTTGATCTCTAGAAAAACAGGGATAAAATTAAAGGACTTTCAGAATGCCAAATCAGACAAGAGAAAAGTATCTTTGTTCTATGAAAAATATTTTAATAAAATCTATATTATTAGAAAGATTAGGCATTATCTGAGGGTGAATGACTGCCATTCAGACCCCCACTTTGACATGGTCAGTTGGATGCCTTCGATTGACATCCAAGAAAAATTGTGGCTGACTTTAAGATCACTTCCCCCTCTATGACTTTTAACAGTAAAGTGGTATCTATAGACCTTTGGAAATCAATTTATTTATTACATTTATATAGCTGTCCATCTCACATACATGACCCTTTGTTTCAAATCCCACTGTTATATTCAAGGCAAGTCCTGAAAATCCCATTTTCAGGATTTTTTTTCAGGGCTTTGAAGATGAAAACAGTTTGTCTAGCAGTGATTTCCTATGACAGTGGTGGCGAACCTATGGCACACGTGCCAGAGGCGGCACGCAGAGCCCTCTCTGTGGGCACGCGCCATCGCCCCAGCACACGTGGTCTCTAAAAGTTTGCCATCACTGGCCTAAGGCCAGCCAGCCTGAAGCCGCCATTGGGGAGCCCACCATCCCACCCACCAGAGACCCCCTGGATCTCCCCCAACCCTGCCCAGCTCCCACAGGTGTCCCTCCCCATAAACAACATCAAGGTGGCCATGCCCACCCAATCTGCCATGACTACTGCAGCCACACCCATCCAGTGGCCACGTCCACCCAATCTGCCAAGCCTACTGTAGCTGCGCCCGCCGAGTGGGCCACACCCACCCGGCACCTGTCAATACATAAGTGGGTTTTGGGTTGCAGTTTGGGCACTCGGTCTTTAAAAGGTTTGCCATCACTGTCCTATGAGATGGAATGTAGCAGTCTACATTCTCCCAGGAGAAAAGTGGTATATTCCAGAGGAATCAGTTTAGAAAGATTCTGTCTTATAGGTGTGAAGAATAAAGAAATGTGCTTGGAAGAATCACATGTCTTTCTTACTTTTGACATCAATCTTGCCAAGCTCAAGCACTCTACTTTCTGACATCAAGCCTATACTCTGAGAACTATCAGGGAGTGGCTGTCTTCACCCTCTTTCTCTCACATGGAGTATTTGGATTGAGCTGCCTCTTATTCCTCTGGAATGCACTCTCTCCCTCCAGGGAATCCAGACTATATTCCACCATACTTGATTTATTTATCTTCATAATTTTCCCATATTATTTTCTTTAAAAAGGCTTAACATTGTACTAAAAATGGTAGTGAGAGTGAGAATATAGATGGTTTACCTCTCAGAAGGTTCCTGCCCTTATTCCTTTTTAGGAAGTTGGCAGGGGAGATGGTGAAATCAACAACAATGACATTTCATTGAATTTTGGCAGTACGGTCTTAGAAATCTCAGAAATCCAGGGAGCCAGAAATAAGGTAACTGCAGGTTAAACTGCTGCACCCATAACTTAATAGACTCTTAAGTTATTTATTATTTGAGATTTCTTCATAGGAAATTGATTGCCACTGTCTATTGTGGACAGACTGTACAAATATTTTTCCCAAAAGGAATATGTATAGCTATCTCTATGTGGTTTTCCTCCTTCCCAAAGGGACTGAGGAAGAAACCAAACTTTAAACCTCTTAATAGATGCCCTGGGCCCTTCACTCTCCCCATTCCTATTCAGGTAAATGAAACCACATGGTAAGATCATCCAGTGGCACAGGGTCAGATTTAATCAGTCTGCTGATAATACCAGTATGTACATCTTTATCGTTGGTCGAGTAAGTGATGCTATTGAAGCACTTTCAGGTGCCTGGAGGCTGTCCTTTCAGAGGGGGAGGATTAGGTTAAGACCTAATTCCAGTAAGATGGGAGTCACTGTGGGTCTGTAAGGTCAGCTTCTTCCTGGAAGATTCCATCACTAATTTTAAATGGATTTGCACTTCCTCTCAGACTCACAGCTCCTGCTTCAGGAGCAGATGGCAGCTATGGCCAAGAGGGCCTTTGCTCTGTTCCATCTAGAAAACTCTTTTCTGGAATGTCCGTCACTTAATTGGATTACTGTAGTACACTGGACCTGCAGCTACCTGGATGATAGGTTCTATAAGGCTCCCTATATGTCCCCCTCAATTAGAGGCTCTCATCTTTTACAGCCATGTAACTATGGCCCTTCAGTCACTGTTCCCCTTCTCTAAAATAGCATTCTGCACATTATTTCTCTTTTAAGAAATGGGTTGTTCCATCAAGTCTGGTGGTCAGGATATGGGGCTGAATATGTAGATTAGTTATGTCAACTTGTGACTGATGAGTTTGTTTTTAGCCAGGCTGCTATCCTATGTGCAGTGTTTTTGTTTTCCTGTTTTTTAAAAAAAAATGCTTTTATATTTTTCTTTTAAGACTGTTAATTGCCCAGAGTCATGAATCTGAGATAGGCAACTATATAAATTGAAATAATCAATAAAGTCAAGGAGGGTGGATTGTTCCGTTGGCTTCTTTATTGAAAAACTTTCTTTACAATTGTTAACATTTTTAGCCATGATTCCTGAAACTTAAATCCAGTGAATAAAACAACAAGAATTGACTAAGACTACATATATTACTGTACAACTTTATATGTGTACGCATGATAAAACAGAATAGAAAAATTGCATCTGAATACATAATAACCCTATCTGCATCTCTTTGCCCTATGAAATATATAGAGAAATTCTACTGTACAGCATAGGTTCTAAAACTAATTCTATGCAGATGTAAGTCTAATTGTTTGATGTCCGATCCATTAAATTTGTCTCATTGAGATTAGTAGTGAAAAACATTAAAAATAAGAATGGCTTAGGAACAGAACAAATGATTAGACCAATATCTACTGCAGGCAGTGGAATGGCATTCCTCCTACTCATAGCACCCCGAAATATAGAGGTATATTATTAATAGAACCAATAATAGAAAATAATAAATAATAACAAATAGAATCAATAGACTAGTTATCCTTGTCAACCTTATCTTTTATAAAAAATAAGCACCTTCACAAAGAACAAGTTCATGGACATAAGACACCTAACGCTCAACCTAAGCAATAATATTACTATCAGAGTCACTTTCTAGTGAGATGGGTGGCACATAAATTTAATAAATAAATACAATAAGAATTAATACTATAGTATATAAAACTCAACTACTACTATGCACCAATTTATTAGTTCCTTAACAAAGCTGCAAATTCTCCTTCAGAAATCAGTGTGTCACTTAAAAGATTAGAAGTTCTGGTTTCACTGTTTAAAACTCTTTTTTGGTGAAAACCTTAAATAGATTAATCTCACACATAGAATACAGGGATGTAAGCAAAATAACATGGAGTGGATTGTAGAAACAGTAAGAAAGATACATAAAAGTCTTTTTGTGTGCATGGGGTGGAGAAAAGGCTTAAATCTGACGAATAATAGAGCTCAACAATGAATTGGTTTCAGATCACAATGGCCTGTTATCCTGGCTAGGTCATGCAATATAGAAAACAGTTATATTTTCTTTCAGCTAATTTAAGCATAGAGCAGAATATTGTAGAGATTAGTACATCATAAAACTTTACCTGGTATCTTATTCAGAATAAATACAACACAAATATTTCATATATAACAACATATACCCAAATAGATGCAAGCATTTTAAATTAAATCCAGCCTGATGGCTAGTTTCACAAATCAGCTGGCCTTGAATTACAGGTGCACATGGACACATAGTTCCAGAAAATGTGGAAATTCCTGCCTAGCACAAACACCTTTCTGGTGTCTGAACAATCATCCCATTGCTGAGCTTTTTCTGACTGTATAAAAGCATTTAACTGGAGAGCAGGGTGGAATCTCAGGAGAATGATTGACTTGTGAAGTCATCCACCAAAGCAAACTGGCCTAACCAGTCAAGGAAACCCATGGAAGGGACTAAGTTAAGGTTTGGAACTAGTGCTTGTTTAAGCAAATTACTTCATATTTTGAATTCAAAAATATCCAAAACTGGTTAATCATACGAAACATCACCATATAGCTCCATGGTGGTGAACCTATGGCATGCAGAGCTATCCCTGTGGGCACGTGCGCCATCACCCCAGAGGGAGGCAGGGCCAAGCTGCGCTCTGCCCGCAGGAGGAGGAGGATGGCTGGCCGGGGACGGGCGCAGCGCTGCCCATGGGGGGAATCTGACCAGCTCCAGCCTGGAGGGGGGAGAGGCTGAGGGAGCCCAAAGGGAGGCATCCCAGGATGCATGGCTGGCCAGTGATGGGCTGGAGAGCGCTGGATGGCGGCAGCTGCCCTGGGACAAGTGGTAGGTGGGGTGGGCGCTCCCGATGTCTGCGGGGAAAGAAGCGGCGAGGAGGCTCCACGCCCAGTCCAGCCCAGCCTGGCAAGTGAAGCAGTAGCCCCACGTTCGTTCCTCAGCGTGCCCCCACTCTGCCAGACAAGCAGGGCCGTGGCGTCTGTGGCAGAAGAGCACAGGCGGGCAGCGGAGCCCTGATCCCAGCACAGACCCACCCCATTCTTCTCCTCCACCCCTCGAAGCTGCGGGGCTCAGGAGCCTCCCCCACCCCCCACCAGGGAAGAAAACCATTGCGAGACACTCTTCAGTTTTAACTTTTTTTCCTTGTCGCTTTTGGGAGTTTTCATCTTGCTTTCATGAGACGGCAGCATTTAGGAGGGGGTGTAGCTGCCCTTCCTCCCAAGCCATCAAGATGCCCTCCTGCCCACTGCTCCACCCGCCAGAGACCCCCTGGATCTCCCCCAACCCTTTCTGGCCCCCACAGGCATCCCTCCCCAGGAGCAACATCGAGCTGGCCATGCCCACCCAGCACCCGGCAATACATAAGTGGGTTTTGGGTTGCAGTTTGGGCACTCGGTCTCTAAAAGGTTCGCCACCAGTGATATAGCTAATTAAAGAGAAAATTGAACAATATAATGGAGCTAAACTTCTGCCACAAACTCTATACTTTCAATTATTTAATAGTGATTTAGCAGATTGCCTGTATTCATAAAAATGTTAAGTACAACCTTCTTCATTCACATGTTTAAGAAATTACAAAATCTATATTATGTATATATTTGCTGACAAAAAAGGTTCTAATATGAAACACAATGTAAAAAGAATTTTTTTCCTTTAAACTCTTTAAAGATGACATTACTTGGAGAAGAAAATTCATTCTAATTTCTTTTTTATATAGTACAGTGAACTGAACTCTCATTGGACAGTATATTTTATTTGCAAATCATTATTTGTTCCAATTGCACTGATAGTACAGTACAAGTATTTTACAAATTATATTACATACTTTGCTCATCTGTAATAATCCAATGTAATTCTTCAAGCAAATGCACTTTGATTAATATTTGATTAATATAAAAGAATATAAAGGCTATCAATGTTAATAATTTTACAGTATTATCTGGAAATTCTAGGAAAGGAAGCTAAACGAAAAGCAGTACAACTACTATTTTGTGCAAATTTAAGGAACAGGTAAAGGCAGGAGTAAAAAAAATGTTTTTGTAACTTTCAGAATCTATCTTCCTATGAAGTGTTCAACATAGAGAAAAGTGCCATAGATACATAGGTTGTTTAGGATAATTTGTAAATAACTTTACACACCCAAGCAATTTGCCACTCCTCTTTTTTCTTGACTGTGTGAGTGCTGAAGAGCAAATGCCCTAACACCCTTCTTTCAGCACTTTGTACTGTTTTTCTCAAGCTGTGGGAATAGTATAGTACTACAGTTATACTGTGTGCATCTCTTTGTCCCCTGAAGCAAGAGAGAGCAATTTCATTTATGCATAAGAAACTCATTTAGCATTATAAGAACCAATTAGGCCAGTGATGGCGAGCCTTTTAGAGACCGAGTGTCCAAACTGCAACCCAAACCCCACTTATTTATCGTTGGGTGCCAGGTGGGCGTGGCCCACTGGGTAGGCTTGGTCCAATGGGTAGGCATGGCCCATTGGGTAAGCGTTGCCACTGGGTGGGCATGGCTGCAGTAGTCATGGCAGACTGGGTGGGCATGGCCAGGGTGGGCATGGTCACCTCAATATTTTTCTTGGGCGTTCCTGCCTGTGGGGGCCGGGCATGGTTGGGGGAGATCCAGGGGGGCTCTGGTGGGTGGGACGGTGGGCAGGAGGCTCGTCCTGCAGGGTGAGGCGAGGTGAGGGAGTGGGCAGGGCAGGGGTGCCATTTGCAATCAGCATTTCTTGAAGACGTCTCATGACCAAACTAGATAATATCAGCAATGCCAGAAGAGAGGGGGTTTGTGGAATGAAGGAGGAGAAGAGAAGGAGGGTGGCTGTGGAGTCCTTGCTGCTCTCTGAGCTTGGTGGCTTTCTTGCAGACGTTTCATGACCCAAACTAGGTAATATCATTAGTTCACTTATTATCCCACTTTGGGTCCTGAAACTTCTGCAAGAAAACCACCATTCTTAGATACACACCCCCAAGGACCCTTCATTTTAACTTTGAGCCAGAAATATTCTCCTTGGTTGGCATTCCAGACTGTCTCAGGGCAGAAGAACCTGCCTGGCAGGACCTCATTCCTCTTTCCCATGAGGCACATCCCAATGCCTCCATCCTTCCTCCACCATTTCCTGGACCCTAAAGACCAATGAAGTTTCTCTCAATCACTAGCACCGGCACTCCCAGTTCCTCCAAGCTGCTCCACCACCTCCAGCTTTGCCCACCTCTTGGGGCTTCACCTGGACGCGGCACCACCACCCAGTTCGTGGATTGGGATGCTCCTCCAAAGGCCGACCGCATCCTCCCTACCAGTGGCTCCCCCAACCTTTTATCGCCTCAGTTCCACACAGCCTCTCACAACCCTGAAATAACCTTCTAGGAGCAAATTATCCTCCATTTTTCTCGCTCACCCTGGCTGCCCCACACAAATACCTCGCCCTTTGCCCCTCAGACCCATAACCAGCACCCCACTCCAATTGCCAGTGGGGCTGGGTCCCTCGGCGATGGTGGGGGTGATGTTGAGGGCCGACGGCACCAGTTTCCTTTTGGCTGACATGGCGGCAGCAGTGGCGGAGACTGGGGCTCATGTTCCGTAGCACTTAATGAGGGACCCGCCTCAGAAACAGCAGTGGCATCGTCATCACCAGGCTTGGCTGACCTAAGCAAGGCCAAGGCTGCAAGCAAGGCCTAAACCTCTCAGCCCGGCCCTGAGGTAAAAACGCGAATAGGTGAGAGGAGGAGAGGAAGGGGATGTGGCCAAAGCGCAAGCGCGCCCTTGGCATACAAGGAGAAACTGGAAAAAAAATCTTCTCCCACCAACTCGCTGTCCCACCACTGGCTGGGGCTCTTGCCACCATCCACCAACCCTCTCCTTGTGATTGGACAGCTTGCCCGGGAGGTTGAGGCAATCTGGATAAAAAAACATGGGCCGTAATTTGAACTACCTGAGCTACCGCTTTGGTGGCTCTGTAGTCAGAGCTGTGAAACAGATGGAGCGCCGGAGGCTCAGGGAGGGAGGGCGCTGAAGTGGGCGGTCGGGCCATTGGCAAGAGCAATGCATCTGAGTGGAAAGCGGCCTTGGAACAAGTGGGGCAGGTAAGGAAAGAAATCCTCTAAGGCCACTTTCCGCTGAACCGTATTGCTCTTGCCAATAGCCCAACCGCCCACTTCAGCACTCTCCCTGCCCGAGCCTCCAGCGCTCCACCTGCTGCTTTGGTCGGCCTGCCAGCGCTCACCTCAATGCCCTGCCCACTGCCGCCTAGAACAGCCACCTGGGGCTGGAGAGGCTGGCCTGGCACGGGCCCCACCCTCCCGCCATCATGCTGGGTAAGGTTGCCACCCCCGCCCAGATGCCCTCACCTCCCCCAAGCAATTTTTTTACTAACCTGCCTTTCAGCTGCATTCCATTTTTTCTGTTCGCTTCTCAACCTTTGCCACGTTTGTGGGACGATTGGTAAAAAAAAAAGTTCCATGAGACTTTCTAACTTCTCGCAAGATCTCAAGAAATTAGAAAGTCTGATGGAACTTTTTTTTTTTATCGACAGTCCCACAAACATGCGGCGAAGGCTGAGAAGCGAACGGAGAAACGGAATGCAGCTGAAAGGCAGGTTAGTTAAAAAAAAAAACACTTGGGGGAAGAGAGGGCATCTGGTGGGGGCGGCAACCTTACCTTGTGCGGCTTCGGCAGGTGTCTGGCAGGGGGGGAAGCAACTGGTCTACCACCATACTAGCGCCATGTTGCTTCTCTATGCCATGCACAGGCCCCATCCCACCCCTTGCATGGAGCGCCCTGCTCCTGCCGCTTCCCCCACCACCACGCAGCACCTTCTTTCCAGCTCCGTTGCATCATTTCCTCCGCCACTATGTGGGACTAAAAATAAACTTCAATCAATCAATTCCAACTTTGCAAGATCTTTTTTCTTCCTGCAAGAAGTGGAGATTGATTGATTGAACCCCCCTTTTTTTTTGCACATGGTGGCGGAGGCTTAGGACTGGAGTGATGGCACAAGTGCCCACAGAGAGAGCTCTGCGTGCCACCTGTGGCATGCGTGCTACAGAACTAGGCAAACCTGTTTCAACTTAATCCACACTGCTTTTGCTTCTTGCTAAATGCAATTTAGTGTTGCATCCAAATTCAGGGAAATTGTTCATCTTAACTACAGTTACTGAAAGGAAGCCAACCTTAACCTGAAAACCAATAATTACAACTGACCAAATCTAAACTTTCATGAGTAATATAACAAGAAGTGAAAATTTCCAATTTTTTGCCAGCTTTGTAACATATCAGATCTGGGCTACAAACATTCAAACTTCCACTACAAGTAAGCCTCAATTTATGACCATAATGAAGCCTGCATAGTGGTCATAAAACAGGTCAGAAAGATGACCAACCTGATTTTATGACTTTTTTTGCAGTGGTCATTAATCAAATGCAGCAAGCGAACCAACGGTTCCCTATTTAGGCATGGTTTTGCCAAAAACAGGAAGTAGCTGTTGTTTTCAGCTAAACGATCTTAAATGCAGTCACATTATCACAGCATACTGCAAATGGACAAAAATGTGGCCATGCTGAAATGTGGTCACATGATGGCAGGGAGGCTCCAACAAGGGGAGCTTCAGACTGAGATCATAACTCCCCTTTTTCAGATTGCTTGTACCTTTAACCAGTCATAAACTGAGGACCAACTGTACAAAGCAACAAAGTGAGCATCCAAATTTCATCGTTTTTTTCTAACTGTCACATGGATGTTTACAGTCCAGATCTGATAGGGTTGATTTTCACCTACTATCTTCACATGGTTACATTCTGAAGGCATGAACGAAGCTCCAATGCTCATGTTTCCTGTGCAGCCTGTGACAGCATAAATAAGAATAAGAAACTAAAACTGCAACAAGTATTTTGAAATTTGAGCAACGTAAAAAATGGGATTCCTCGAATATATGTCTTTTTTTTACTTTATCCTGGCATTGAAAAAAAAGTATTTAGTCTAATGATAAATTTATAAAATTGGGCACTGAGAAAAAAAGATGAGAATCTTTCCATTAGAACATTAGAATTTACAATTAATCTTAGCCAATTGGCAGGAAATTCAGAATAGGCAAAAAAGGAAAAAGAAATACATATGCCATATTTTATTGGTAAAAAATTTAGCAGTAGCCATTATTTAAATGACTTTTAAAAACCAATTAGATAAATTAAGTATGTCAACAGCTGTTAACCTTTATGGCCATGTTAACATCTAGGGCCATAGGCAATATGCCAATGAATGTAGAAAATAGCAAGGAAAAAGCTTGTTATATTTATGCCATCCATGTGGGCTTGAAGATCATTCTAGGATTCAAGATGTTGAAGTTAGTTAATAATATAAGAATATTTTTGATGGATAATCAAAGACTAAGTTGCAATGAATTAAATGTAGAATTATTTTATATAAGCATTCTTAAAATGATGACAACCAGTGTTGTGAAGTGACTAAGGTGTTAGACCTAGCACAGAGACACTAGAATTGCCACAGAAGCTCACTAGGTAACTTTGGACCAGTTATTCTCTCTCTATCTAATCTATCTCCATAGGTTATGGGGAAAAAAATGAGGAGGCAGACCTATAATACTTTATCTTCTGAATAAAAAGGCAAAATATAAATCTAATTAATAATAAAATACAATTAGGTTATAAGATGTGAGATTTTTCCCTGCCAGGATAAATAAATATTGCGAACCTAATTCTGAATAATACGGGATTTCCCAAGACTTAACAATTGGTTTGGAAAAAAGAGAAACTACTCATTCTAGAGCACAGGGCTGAAAAGATATTTTAAAAAATCTGTTATTTAGTAAATGTCTCTGCAGATCAGTTATTTATTTTAATAACTAAAAAAACCCCAAATATCAATATTTGACCAAAAGGCAGATATTTTTCAAGTAAATATATATGTAAGTATAGAAACTGGCTATAAAATTAAATTTAATATAATCTCATTTAGGAATTATAGGACTCTTCCAATATTTTCCAAAATATATGATAGTCTTGCAGAAGATACCTTTTTGGTTTACATAGCAATAAAACAGAATCAAGATGGTTATTAGGTATAGCATACATATTTCTTGAAAAAAAAACATATAAGCAAACTTTTATGAATAATATTTTGGTATTAATTAGAATGATAAAATTAAATCCAACATCTTTCTGTAGAAGTATTTCCTTACCTAAAATGCTGGTCCACATTACACAATGCTGGATGAATGATGTTCATCCCAATGGTTAACTGTGGCCATGAGGCAATCACCTGCATCTGCCCGTTTGTACTTTCATGCTATATAAAACAGTAAAGAAATTCTATTATAATCTGCCAAAACATTGCTTCAGAACAGTCTTCTCAACTTTTCAGAAAATGCAAGAATGTAATCATCATTACAACTGATTCTAATCTAATATTATACATAGAGAATTCATTTTCATCTTAGAAAAACAAATTTCATAAGCTCTTCCTTACAGCTAGATTAATATGCTATCCTATTGTATCTGAGACAGGAGGTAAGCCCACTGATATAAAGTGTGCTGACCCATAGATATTTTGTATGTCACCGGCATTTGGCATGCCATTTCTTTCTGCACCCTCCCCCGGGGAGAACTAAATGGACTACTGTAGTAATTGTTTATCTTCAATAAACATAATTGTGTTAAAAAACCAGTTTCAGTAGAAAATATTATTAGAAAATGCATTTTAAAACAAATTATACCCAATTCTATAATAACACTATTTCCTGCAGCTGCCTGATAAACAAAGCACAATTTTCTTTGGAAGTCTATTTGCTTTAGGACGTACTCCAATTTGCAATGAAGACGGCCGCATTTGCACTTTTTCAAAACCTGCCAGGACAAACAATAGCCACTATATTACAGAGATGTATTCTTTCATGACATATATGTCAAAATAATACAATGGCACTTTGTTAAAGAGATAGCACCATTCGTGTTTGTAACATGCTAGCAATAAAGGCACAGAAAATGAAAGCATCCAAAGTGTTTTGCTTCCCCATCTCCAAATGCAAGATGGATGTGGGGAAAAACGCAGTTATATCTAGCAGCTGTACTGTTTACAAACAGCTGCGTGAATCATACCCACACACATGGAGTTTTACATCAAGCTGGTTTTCAGTTCATAATGAATCACAGACTATGGATGAATTTCTGACAATTACTTATTTAGGCTACTGTTTTGACTTTTCTTTTTTCCCCATGAGCCCCAGGGGTTCAGGCCTCCCTGTCACTTCTTGGAAAGTTATTAGGTTTCTGACAATATAATTGCTTTATTGTCTGCATATGTCCCCAGCGCACACCAAACTCATGGTTTTGCCTTTTTCATTTCAGTTTGCTTTTTTTTTCTGTTCAGTGACCTAACAGTGACTACTGTAAACAAAACAACAGGTGGCCAGAAAGAGCTTCTAATGAAAGGCAGCCCCATTTCTTCCTCTGTTATGGATTTACCATTTTACCTGTATTAGTCTTTCTCCTGCGGGGAGAAAAAATCTCAAAGAAGATAACCTTCACTGTCATTTTTTACTGTGAGCACACTGGCCCACATTAAAAATGCCTGCTCTCAACACTTAGAAGGCGGCTTCCCACCCGAGCGACGCCTTTTTCTTCAGTCCCCTCTACATGTCTCCGCCGCCATCTCTGACCTCCCAGCCAACTGGCGCTGCTGCCCAAAGGCGTCCCGGGCTCCTGCTCTACCTTCCAATCTCCTGCTGACCTCACCGGCGTCCACGGACCCGGACCCAGAGCCAGGCCCGGGCTTCTGGCGCAGAAGCAATAATCTCCTCCCCCTAAGTGGCAGCCCCTTTCCCCCCCACACACTTACGTCGATCGCCGCGCCTCCGTCTGCCGGGATGGAGGCAGCGCAGCGCCTGCCAAGAGAGGGGCGAAGGAGCCGCACGCGACGCAACCGAGACCCACTTCCGCGACTACGAGCTGGGATGGGCGTTGCCGCTTGACAGCAATCCCCCCAGCCCACCGACGTGTTCTTTCCGCGCAGGCGCTTGGCTGATACGCAACCGATTGACCCAAATTCGCGAGTTCGAACTTCTTGTCGCTCGCTTCCGCTCTCTTGCGGACGTCGAAGGAACTACCTTCTCCATCCTTCTAGCCTCCGGGAAAGAAGGGAAAGGCAAAAACGCATGCGCGGGCCCTGCGATGATGACTGCGGCTGAAGCGGGCTTGTGGGCGTTTAAGATGGTAGAAAGTGCTATTTTTTGTCACGTCGGGAAAGTTAACGGGATGTCTTGCCATTTTTGGGGGGGACGTGGGGGTAGAGTCTGTAAGCAAAGATACTAAGAAGGGGGAATATGGCGAGGAGTTAATGCAAAATTTTTGTGATAGTAAGAGGGAATCAAAACATTAAGACGACTCTCAAGTTTGAAAGAAGTGGTTTTTGTAAAAAAAATAAATAAATAACACACCAAGTTACTTTTTTTATTATTAAGAACTACAATCCCGTTGAGTACTCATGAATTATCTGCAAGCATTGCTGGTAATTGAGGTTACAAGAGAACGAGTTTGGTGTCGTGATTAAGGTGTCAGACTAGAAAGTGGGACGTGGTAAGTCCTAGTGTGGCCTTGAGCTAGTCCCTCTCTCTCAGCCCTAGGTAGCAGGCAATGGCAAGCCATTTCCGCAAATGTTGCCAAGAAAACCACAGGGGCTTGTCCAGGCATTTGCCAAGAGTCAAGACTGATTTATAGTCACCCCTCAAAAAAATTGAGGGTGTAGACCAGCGGTTCTCAACCTGTGGGTCGTGATCCCATTTGGAGTCAAACGACCATTTCAGGGGGTCGCCAAACAATGCGATCCGCCATTTTTTTTTCAGCTGGTGCAGGGGGTGGTGCCATGCATGCGCGTCATGCAGGGAGTGGCGCATGGGGGTGCCGCCACACATGCATGCTGTGCAGGGGCGTTGCTGCACATGTGTGCCATGCAGGGGCGGCGCCGTGCATGTGTGCCGCGCAGGGGGCAGCGCTGCGCATGCGCGCCACCTGCTTATGACTGAGGTCGCCGTATAAAAAGGTTGAGAACCACTGTTGTAGACCTTTGTCCTAAGGAATGAGATGCACTGATACTGAAACTTGTATAAAGGACATTTAGAACTAAGGTATTCATTAATTAAAATAAGTTTGCCTCTTGATATAAACATATTTACATAAAAACACTTTTATAAAATATCCTCTATATATAAAAAAACCAATATATTGTATAAACTAGAAATTTCTACTACAGAAAAATATTGTAAGATATTTCATATTCTATAATGGAGTCTTCATTGCTGAAGTGTCAGTTGCAAGCAGTATTGGCATGCATTAGACATTTGTTTCATTCAAATCTTGAAAACCTTTCAACTAATTTATTAGTACAAGAGTACATACCTGGAGCATTTTCATCTTCATCTGTCTCAAGGTGAAATCTTTTAACTCTTTCTTGCAGATCTAATGGATTCAAATCTTTTTTTTATACTGCTGCTATTTCTGTCACAGGTTTGTGGGGTAGCTGTTTCAGAAATACTCATTGGTTCTAAACGATTTCTAAGTTTATGACATGAGTTGAGGCCATTTATATTTAGTATAGCAAAAAAAAAATACTATGGGCTATCACTTAATGTTTCTAGCATGTGGCCCACATTTTATCAGCAAAACTAGGGATAATATACGAACATACAAAATAGCTACAGAAATGTATTAAACAAATACTCTTCCAAGACAAATAAGAAATTTCTTCTTTGCTATTTGATCTCTGTAATAGGGGGTTTGAGATTCTGTAGATGAAAAATCATAATTCTGGAAGTTTTGAATGATTGGTTGTTGCATTATTTACACTCCTTAGGTTTATGAAATATGGGATTCTCAAGGGCGTTTTTCTCATCAAAATACCTCCAGTCTTGGGCAAAATCACTTTTGTTGTTCTCAGCTGTACTAATCCAGTTTTAATATATTGTATGAAATTGTCTGCATTTTGGAGGTGGGGGTTTATTTTGTATTTATTACCCATTTAAAAAGTCAGTGAATATTTATTTTATAGGTTTCTGTGTTGCTCCAGTCAGAATAACTAAATTTGTACACTCATCTCTGAACAGTGAGAAGCTTCAGTGGCACCAGCACTTACCTGGCTTTCTTTGGAAGCAGGTCAGTGGAGACAACATTTATTTATACAGATATACATGCTGAGATAAAATGAGGGTTTATTAGTTACAGATTTTTAGGACAATCTTCTATTACAGAATAGCCTCGTTTTATTCTAGCTCATATCACTTAAAAAAAAAATACATTGTCCTAGGACCGTGGTGGTGAACCTATGGCAGTGGTGGCGAACCTATGGCACGGGTGCCAGAGGTGGCAACCAGGGCCCTCTCTGTGAGCATGTGCGCCGTCGCCCAGTTCTAGGCCTTCAGCTCGGTTTTATAAAACCTTTTTGCTTTAGGCCTCCGCCGCTGTGTACAAAAAAAAAAGGTTCAATCAATCAGTCAATTTCAACTTCTCGCGGAAAAAAAAGATCTTGCAAAGTTGGAATTGATTGATTGAACTTTTTAGTCCCACCCAGTCTGCCATTACCACCGCAGCCACGACCACCCAATGGGCCATACCCACCCGGCATCCGACAATGCATAAGTGGGTTTTGGGTTGCAGTTTGAGCATTCAGTCTCTAAAAGGTTCGCCATCACTGACCTATGGCATGCGTGCCATAGGCGGCACACAGAGCTGTCCTTGTGGGCACGTGTGCCATTGCCACAGACAGAGGGATGCAGGGCTGGGCTCCTCCCCTCCCCCTCCATGCATGTGGAGTTCGGGAACAGCTGCGAGAACTGGACGGTGTGAGGGAACCTATAAAAGGAGCAGTTTCGGTGGGAGAGTGAGTGAGCGGCCTTTGGAAGCGACTAGTGGGTTTAAAATCATTTAACAAATGGTTTTCTGCCTTGCCTTCCCTCTGTCTTGGTTGGGCTGGGCTGCTCGGGGGGTTGGTTCGGGTGGGGGCAGGAGGATGGGGCTCCTCAGGTCCCGGCTGGGGAAAGGCAAGGGGGTCTGGCTAGGGGGGGGCGTGAGGGCCAGGATGCCTCCATGGAGGAAAGCCACCCCCCGCCGGCCGAACCTCTCATCCACACTGGTTACGTAGGATCGCATAGAAGGGGCAGGGGGCTGGGGGGCAGCTAGCAGGGAGGGATCAGAGCCGCCATCTCCTTTCCGCAGTGCAGCCCCATCAGTGTGGGCGGAAACAGCTCTGGGACAGCTGGAAAGGAGCCCTCACCTGTGTGGGCCCTGTCTACACGGTGGCTCTGATGGGGGCGGCGGTTGCTGCTTCTCCTCCTGCTCCGAGCCCCTTGACCGGCCAACCACACAGGGAAGCAGGAGACGGTGGAGGTGATTCCTGCATCGCCAAGCCCAACCAGTAGCAGATCTGGAAGCGAAGCTGTGCCGACCATCTTTGTGTTGGTGAGGGCAGCAGCAGGGGAAGGTGAGCTGTGACACATGCCCACCCCTCCCTGCTGCCACCCCACATCATCCCGCACACAGCCCGGAGGCGCACGCGGGACGATGTGGGGCAGCAGCGGCAAAGGATGGGTGCATGCCAGATCCTGCCTTCCCCTGCCGTTGTCGCCCCCACCAGTACAAGGAGGAAATCTGCCCCCCCAGCCACACCCTCTTGCCTTTCCCCAGCCGGGACCTGATGACTCCACCCTCCTACCCCCACCTCAGCTGACCCTCAGAGCAACCCAGCCTGACCAAGACGGAGGCAAGGCAAGGCAGAGAACCGGTTGTTAAATGATTTTAAACCCATCACTGGTCGCTTCCAAAGGCCACTCACTCACTCTCCTGCCAAAACTGCTCCTTTTATAGGTTCCCTCATCTCACCCAGCTCTCACAGCTGTTCCTGGACTCCGCATGGTGGAGAGGAGGAGGGGAGGAGCCCGGCCCTGCGTCCCTCTGTGGCAATGGCATGCGTGCCCACAGGGATGGCTCTGCGTGCTGCCTGTGATACGTGTGCCATAGGTTCGCCACCATGGGTATAAGCCATAGAATGGGGTATTTTGCAAACTACATGTAGACAGATTTTAATAATACAAATGCACACTATTGGGCTGGAGCAGGAAAGCAATGCATGTTTGTGCAAAATTGTATCATTTTATTCTACTTAGAATTAGAGCTTCAACTATCAATCCAGTTCGTGATAACTAAATCTTACCGTAATTAGATACTGCAGTTCTACTGGGTTAGAATTGCCAAAGAGATAGAAATGGGAGCAACATTAATATCCTTGAAGTAGGTTAGTATGTCACATTCAAAAAGGGGCCCAATAGATTTATTAGTCACCAAGCAGTTTTCAGGACTATGTGACTATAAATATTCTTTCAAGTGATTTAGGCAATTTGTTTTGGTCTTTATTTTTAGAAGAAACAATTGCTTCTCTTTTTTTAAAAAATCACCTAGTCAAGTACTTGGTTTATTTGTCAAGATTTAAAATACCCAACCGTGGTAGTTCTATATAGTTTTTTAGAAAAAAAAAGTCAGATTTTATTTGTAAAATTTATGTTATTTCATCTTGACCTGTTTTTGAAAATAATTGCCATCCTTCACTCACAGAAGTCAGAGTACTCAACTCAGACAGCTGGCTCTGGGTAGCATATAGCATAAAAGCAAACAAAAAAAGAAGTGAAAAACTCATATAACAATAAACAACATATAAATATAAAATGGTGAGTAAGCACACAACAACCTCAGGGAGACTGGCCACTCAAATGTTAGATATTTGCCATACATAAGACATTAGATGGGTGGCCATATTTATAGATAACCAGCAGGAGAGGCATGATCTGGGTCCCATCCACAAGACCGTGTCAGGCAGCTGGGCCTAAGAAAAGACCCCTTTCTGCCATGGCACCCACCATCTGGAAAATCATTACCCCAGAGATGAGGCTTGCCCTGACCCTGCTGGCCTTTTGTACAGCATTGAAACCCTGGCTTTGACATCAAGGCTAGAGACCTGATATTGTGGTATGGATGAGCCCATTTTGTATTAATTGAGTGTTCTTGGCTAAATTATATTATCTTTAATATTTTAAAAGTTGAGGGTTTTTTTCTGTTTTTTACTGTTAGTTGCCCAGAGTCATGCTTATGAAGCAGTCATATACATTTTTTGAATTAGCAGTGGTATTAGTTATTCATAAACATTCAAAGATGGATAGAAATTATGTAGCAAATTATAGGCCTATCAGTTAATTGAATATAATTAATAAATGTGAGGAATACTATTTAATTTTTGACTGACCTTTGTTATGTTTATGCAAATATTCTTGTTTGGTGCTATCATAGTTTAAAGCAACAGGATTGCCATTTTTGGAGTAATGGTAAAAAAAAAAAAAAAAACCAGCAAACTCATTTGAACTTTTGCACTGAAAAATAGGAAATGACTGGCATATAAAAGAATCTTGTATCTAGATGGTTAGCAATGGTGCCTATGATTTTATCAAAAAATGCAGTTTTGAAATCTGCCTGTGAATAAACAATATGGAGGTCTGTTCAGCTGCAAGAAGCTGATGAAAGTTTTGAAAATGTCTTCTAGGAGTATCTTTCAATTCCATAATGGGCAATTTTGTATCATGTGTTCTGTTTCTGACCAAGCACACACAAATACTCAAGAAGGGTGGTTGCAAACACAGGTAGGAAAGTCTCCAAAGTCGAGCAAATTTGTCTTACCAGGGTTCCAAAGTCTCCAAAGTCCAAAACAGCAGGCAGAAAAGTAGTCAGAGTAAGGTACGAAGATCAGACCATCATGAAAGGTTCATCAGGTTACCCAGGATCCAAAGCTACCATGATGACTATGGAAACTTCCAGAAGATGATATTTTTTGAGAGGAAAGATATATTTTGCAATCATAATTTTCTAATTTCAGGGGCATTAGCTTGTTGTGGTTACCGGGAATCTAATTCAGAAGTTGAAATAGGAATAGTGATTATCATCTGACGCTTTTTCTTTTAGCTTATGGCAATTTGTAAATACTCCAAATTCCAAAGATCAGTGTGTACCTCTCCCTGGTGGCAGGCTTCTTCTAGATGGTAACTCCATGTTTCAAGGCAACTTTGATTGCCAGAGTCCCTTATCCGACCTAAATGGTATAATTAGACCAGCGGTTCTCAACCTGTGGGTCGCGACCCCATTTGGGGTCGAACGACCATTTCACGGGAGTCGCCAAACAACGCGATCCGCCATTTTTTTTGTCAGCTGGCGACACTGCACACTTGCGCCGCACCACGCATGTGCACCGCGCATGGGGGCGCCGCCGTGCCCGCGCGCCCGCATGGGGTGCCACCACGCACGTGCGCCTGCATGGGGCGCCACCGCACATGGGGAGCCACCGTGCATGCGCGCCGCGCGTGGGGACGCCGCTGCTCATGCACGCTGCGCATGCGCGGCGCATCCTTATGACCGGGTCGACAGAAAAAAAAGGTTGAGAACCACTTAATTAGACTGCCAAGCTCAGTTTTAAGTAATATACACACAAGAAAGTAATAGAATAGAGGAACCAGGATTGGGTTGGAGAAGTACAGGATTTAATAGTGGCATTGGAAACATTCTCTAACTTCCTGGAGATTTCAAACTCTTCATCAGAGGCTGCTGGGAAGATGGAGGCCTCATTTCCTATCCCACATTTTTCCTAGAAATCTCTTCTTTGTTTTAAAGAAGAGGCCATAACTTTTCTATATTCAGTAGACGAAGATGCTACAGGAAGTTGCCTCAGTCATGGATATATTTATAGTAAATCTGTACTCTGCAGTTTTTAGGGCTATGAAAATCTTTAAAAGTATGTTTTCTTTCAATAATAGTTTGAGGAAAGAAGTTCAAAGTGTCTGAAATAAGCACTGCTGATTGGTGAATCTTACTCATTTCAAATATTCCTTTGAAACTGATTCAATAATGGATCAAATAAAATGCGGTTCAGTGGTGAGGAAAATAAGATCTTACACTTAGGCAGGAAAAAACAAATAGAAAGGTACAGAATAGGCAGTACCTGGCTCAACATAATACCTGTGAGAGGAAATCACAACTTAAGTATGAACCAGCAGTGTATTGCAGCTGACAAAAAAGCCAATGCAGTCCTAGGCTGCATCAAAAGGGAACACGAGAAGTGATAGTACCACTCTATACTGTACTAGTAAGGCCACACTTGAAATGCTACATCCAGGTATGGTCACCATGATACAGAAAAGAAGCTGAGGCTCTAGAAAGAGTGCAGAGAAGAGCAACAGAAATGATGAGTGGTCTGAAGGCTAAACTTAGGTACGTTTAACCTAACAAAGACAAAGCTTAAAAGTGACACGATAGCTGTTTTCCAATACTCAAAGGCTGTCATAGGAAAGAGGGGATTGATTTGTTCTGCAAAGTACCCGAGGACAGAACAAGAAGCAATGGGTGGAAGCTCATCAGAGAGATCCAAAATGAAAGTAAGGAAAACTTCCTGACAGTGAGAACAATTAATGGAATATCTTGGCTCCTAGAGTTATGGGTGCTCCGTTGCTGGTGGTTTTCAAGAAAAGATAGGATAACCATTTATCTGGGGTGGAATAAGGACTCCTGCCTAGGACAGGGTTGGAGTAGAAGACCTCCAAGATCCCTTCCAGCCATATGATTCTACAATTCCATTTATGTGAAATAGCCAATCCAGTCAGATTGGCCTTGCATCCATTGCTTTTTAGTAATGGTAACTTACTCAAGCTGTTCACGCTGAGTCCTTGCAATATTCTCAGAATGACAAAGTGAGAATGAATTTCTCATTTGAATTCAAGATGTTACATTTAAGTTTCTCATTTAACTTGAAGATGAGTTATCTGTGAACTACACAGATCTATCTCTTCTATAATGTTTAGGTCTCTAATCTGTCCTCTTATGCTTTAACTGAGGGTACTTCCACACTGCCATTGTTTTCATTCTTGAAAACTTCAGAAGTTCTTTGAAAGTGAATAGTAATTGTCTTCTGTTAGCTTGAAATGACAAGAATAATGGAAATAATTTTCCTGGCCCAAGCTACTTCAGGTTCAGAAGCAATAAAAAGCCTTGCACCTCCAATTTAAAAAGAGAAGGAGAAAGTATTCAGTAGTCTGGGAGAACTTAAATAACACATGAGCTGAAAAGAGATGTAGCTATCTTAATGATGTTCAAATGGAAGTCTGCAAAAAAAAAAGACACAACTGCTTTAATAAAATCTGAAAATGCTGTGTTCATTTGAGGTCAGAAGCATTTTTGATTAATTTTCAACATGTCTTCTGCCCTATTTTAAAATAAAGCATCTTAGTTTTTCAGTTCTCTTGATACTGGGAAAAGAGATTCAGAACTGCTTTAATCTGGCATAGAAACTTGTAAAAGTTTCCTATTTTTTCTTCTATTCAACAATTCATCTAGACTTCTGTCATTTTTCTGTTCTTTTTTCCCTGTTACAAATAGTAATGCTGTGTTGGGCCACAGGAGGGAACTGACATATTATTAATGTAATTGGGCAATTTTTCAATGCTGCTACAGTAAAAATGAGTAATTCTTAACAAAAACTTCCTGGTGCAAGACAACAAAGTATTTATATCAAACAGCTTTGCATAAACAGCCAAATTTGATTTATAGTGTCTTTCTCTTGTTTCACCAACTCTGTGAAAGAGAATTCTCATTTGTCACCTAATTTTCCATAGCTACCGTATTAGCACATTTTTTCATTATAGTAAAACAAAATTAAAATTGCCTTGTTATAATTGCCAAACTTTAACAAAGGGTGCTATAATAGGTGCAAACCAGTAGATGTCAGTGTTATGTTTCAGTACACTTAACAGCTAGCAATTACTCTGCAGTTAGCTTTATAATCACTAAGAAAAAGTTGGAAGCTGGAATTGATCTATTCTTTGTGACAACTAGACCAATCGTTAAATCAAAAAGAATTTAAGAATAATATAAATAACTATCTTCAAGTGTTAAAACACCTGCCGAGGTTAGAAAGTGGATTGGATAAAGAGTGATACATTATGATAGGTGTTACATTACAACATATAAGCTGAACATGCAATATAAAAGATACAGTAAAATGATAACCCAGGTCAAGGCCTTCTCTGTAAAAACATAAAATACCTATAACAATTATCCTTTTTGTATCATAGTTTGCTTTTGCTGGACAGCTTCATAACTGCCGGAATTATACATTCTTGCACTGCCCACCTAGCAGTTTGAAAGCATGCAGTTGCAAGTAAATTTCGGTGGAAAGGTAATAGCGTTCTGTGAAACTTTGGCATTTAGCCATGCTGGCCACATGACCACAGAAAATATCTTTGAACAACACTGGCTCCCTCGGTCAAGATGTTTCATTACCCAAACAAAGTAACATCATCAGTGCTAGAAAGGAATGGGGTTTGCTCTCAGTTTATACTCTAGTGGCCTGCCCTGTGTTGGTGAGAATAGTCTTAGAGATTCTTTTGTTGGGTTATTTGTTGTTAGTTTGGCAGTTCCTTGATTGAGGTATTGTTTACTTCTTGATTGTTGGTCTGATGTTAATATTGATGTTAATTTATGCTCATCTGTGTGTTGATTGCTGGTGGTGAGGTAATATAATAACGACGACGACGACAACGATGATGATGATGATATGTTAGAAGGTCCAATCTCCTGCTCAGGCAGGAAACCCTATAGCAGGGATCTTCAGACTTGGCCCTTTTATGACTTGTGGGCCAAGTTTGAAAACCCCTGCTCTATACCATTTCAGACAAATGGTTGTCCAATCTTTTCTTAAAAACTTTCAGTGTTGGAGCATTCACATCTTCTGGAGGCAGGTTGTTCCACTGATTAATGTTTTGCTCTTTTTGTTCCCTTTTTGGCTTGTTGATTGTCTCTTTTATACAGTATGTCTGTATGACTATTGATGGCTAATTTGCCAGAATGCCAGGCTCACTAGAGAATTTCTCTAGCAGAGTTTATACAACTCTAGAGAGTTGTATATGTTACTCTCCTTCTCAAGAGCTACAATCAATAGCAATGTGCAGGTTGCTCATTAATGGACAACTTTCTATGCCCACAGATAGTCCCTGACTTGCAAGCAGTCACGAGGCAACTGTTCAAAATTATGATTGATCTATAAAAGGGGACTTATGACCTGGATCTGAAGTTCCAATAGTCAGCCCCCCCCCCGTTATGTCAGTGACATAAACTCATTTTACAAGGGTTTTGCCAAACATCAGCAGATACCCTCTCTCCCTTTCTCCCTCCCTCCCTCCCTCCCCCCTCTATCCTTCCCTCTCTCCCTCCCTCTCTCCCTCCCGTCTCCCTCCCGTCTCTCTCTCTCTCTCTCTCTCTCTCTCTCTCTCTCTTTCTCTCTCTCTCTCTCTCCTGCCTTGACAAGAAATTGATTCAAAGGCTGAAAAATTTCATTCAGCCAATTTTGGGGGTCTGGGAGAAAGCCCCCCTTGAAACCCCCTTTTTGGCAATAGACTCAGCTTCACCTGCAGCCAAATTGCTTCCCTCTTCACACCTGGGAAGGTTCCTGATTTGGGGGAGGGAGTCCAAAAACACCCACAAACATTAAAACTAAAATTCGGGTCATAAGAAACACACCCTGCGGCAAGTTGTCCGGCACTGAGTTGACTATGGCAAGTTGGGTCCCCCTGACCCCCCATCCCGGGCAGAAGCTGCCATCAGGTAGTGGGACCCCTCCCCACCTCCTTCCTCAGGAATGGCCAGTTCCTGAGGCTGGGAAGGAGGCCGGCCAGCTGCAGGCAGAGGGTGGTCTAGGGGGGATCTCCCACTGAATCCCCCCAAAGGCCCCCCTTGATATCCCCAAAAATCTCTTCTGTCCACCCTGCTCTGAAAGAGGGATTTGGGGTTTGTCAGTCTTCAGTCAGGAGGAGAAGCTCTTCCTTCAGGGGATTCTGGCAGTGATGGGGAGCAAATGGCTGCCCTTCATTGGGGTTCTTTGCCCTTTCCTTAAAAATGTCTCTGTGTGTAGATGCTGCCTAAAATTGTTGGGTTTTGCAACCACCTCACACTTTGCACTTTTCCCCCTTGAATCTTCTGCTGGATTTTGCTTATTTTTGTATATTGGGGGTCACAAAGGCAAAAAAGGGAAAGTGAAAAGGAGAAAATTTCTTTCTCCAAATAAAACTTTTTGAAAAGTGATTGAAACACAGGAGAAAATTAGGAGAAAGATGGGCCTTGGCTTGAACCAATCAAGCTTTTCTGAGATGGCTTGGGAGTTCATGGTCTTCATAATAGCCCTGGGCCTATCCTAGATCATTCAAAGCCCGATGCAGGATCGTGGTCACGCTCTAGATCTGGTATTCATGTCAGAGCAGATTTAGTATCATTTGACTTCCACCATTTCCTCCAAATCAAAGGAAGTGGGCATCTATTTGCCTCAAAAACTGGAAAAGACTGTCGAGATCTGGTTGAAGAGACAAAAGTATGGAGGGTTTTGTTCCTTTTTTTAAGCAGCTTGTCTCATCGGGGGCAGAAGTATGTAGCAAATGGTGGTCATTGCAAAAAGAAATAAATACTATCATCAAAAGGATTCATTTCAAGAATAATTTATTTTATTAATTACAGTATCACTAATTAAATTAAAATTGTGAAAGTAGAGACATTGCTTTTCATTAACCTTCTTACATCACTTTTTAAAATTTTATTGAGGGCGGGCAGGGCGCCTAGAAATAATTCTTGTTAAATTACTTTTGTATATTTTACAGAATTTCAAGCAATTAAAACTTAAAAAAAAACCCACCAAAAACATGGTTTGTGCAGATGCAGAGCAATTGGATGCTGTCCATGATATTCACCCCAAATGCTCAAGGTTCTGTAAAACTGACCTGGAATTCAAGGATTTGTCTCTACTTCTTTTCTTAAGGCTTTGAGTGAAAGTTCATATCCAAGGAATGTGGCAGCACTTACAGGGAATCCTCGCACTGTATTCACTGTAAGACCTCTGAAAAAGACCTAATTATAAGAAAAAAGAAAATGTTACGTCTGTCAGAAATTTTTTGAAGAAATTATTTGAACAGGGAAGAAAAACCAGATATCGAAAAAGGTCTATTTTCACGTCATTATTTTATAAGAAACACAAAGAATGGCCTCACCTAAATGATTTCTCACAAGTTTCTACATTGTATGTATTAACATTATGTCTTTTAAACATCCAGTATTATAATTACAAGGGGGAAATAAGCAACCTATAAACCTACACACAGAATACAAAGAGAGCCAGTTGATAGATTCTATGTAGTGGAACAATATCAAGATCAAAGTTTCCCACAACGAGGTTTCCAATTGCTCAGACACTCAAGGGTCTGAAAATACTGTGGATACATGTCTATTTGTCCAGTACTGCAAATGGGAATGCAAGCTTGATGGTGCCTTTCCTTCTATATTCACCTATACCCTGCCCTTTATCAATTCTGCAATATCATGTTCTTCTAGGCTTCCAATTTTTTTCAACGTAGGGCAGTCCAAGGTTGTTGTCTTCAGGTTTAGAAAGTGTTGTCTAAGCAGTACTCAGATTTCATAAAATCCAGTCTCCTTAAAGAACTTTCCTATCATTGTTCTGTTCCATTTCAGGATTAGCTTCAGATCTCATGTGAGATGTAGAATCCATCTATTTCTGCTTTGGTTCCAGTTTACTACAGTAAATCTTAAATCACTGTAACATTATACTCTCTGCTGACCTTGTAGTCTGCTTTTCCAATGGTGTGAATTCTTGCCATAACCTGTTTCCCAGGTACTGGCTCAAGCCAGTCTTACTTACTTTTTCTCTTTCTTTCTTTTCCTTCTATACTATGATTCAGCATGCTATACCTGAAGCTTTCTTCTTCTTCTTCTCCTCCTCCTCCTCCTCCTCCTCCCCCTCCTCCTCCTTCTTTATTCCCAGAAATATAGTAAATCCATCTGGGATAGTACCATAAACCCATAGTCTGAATGATTAGGAAAAATGGTTGGCTACAATAAACTTTCATCTTCACAACTCACAGGTCTTTTAATGTAAAAGAGGAAATGTGTCAAAATTTCTGGGAAGTTTGGGAAAATTTCCATGTATGTAAAAACGTGAATAATTTTTTCTCGCATCAGGCCTATCATAATAACTTCCCCATTTGTTTACAAGTGTGTGTGTGTGTGTATACAGACACCAACTTTGAGAGAAAACAATCATAAGCATTCTGGCTTAAAAATAGAGGTGCACCAATGCACAAAACTGAAATATTTTAGCATTTATATATAAAAGTTGGGTTCAGGACTCACAAGCAGATTCTGAAGAATTGGAGAAAGATTAGTAATGGAGAGTTTGACCAGATAACTCAGTAATGACATCAGGATGAAAAGTCCTTCAAGAGGCTCTTTTTTGAAGATGGTGATGATAGTGGTGATGACTTTTTTAGTTACAACATTCTGATTATGAAATACTTTCTCTAGAAAGAACCAGTGCACATCTAATAATACTATTCCAACATCAAGGAAACGTGCCCGGAAATTTTAATATAGTGTTCATGTTATTGTTAGCATGTATTGCTGCTTTAAACATTATTTTATAATATTTTTATTGTTTATATAAGTAACTTAGTTTTAAACTGAAGCTGATGACTGTGTGATCTGGTGCATAGTTGATGCAGAACATATTCTCAGATGCTGCTATTCTCTTTGACCTGACTATCAGCCTGAAGAAGACAAAAGTACTTTATAACAGACAGTGTAACTCTGGTATTATATTAACTCTGTAGAACCTCTAAGTTGTCCATGCAAGGAATACAAAGATGCTGGTAAAGGATACCCTATGCCACTGTGACATCCTGCCATGGGAACTAGAAGCTGTGACTGCTGACAGAACCCACTGGCAAGTCCTATGCTATGAAGCCTCCAGTGGCTTTGAAGACAGGCACCACCTAAAACTGATAAAAAAGGGTAAGTAGCACCACAAAATAACACCCACAGTTATAACCATGGCCTTCCAGTGTCCCCATTTTGCTATAGATTCTGTGCTTTTAGGCTTGGACTGCAAAGCCACATCTGTCCACAGATAAACTGCACAATAGAGTGTCGTCTTTGAACCCAAAGAATATGTGTGTGGGGGGGGAGGGAGTATTCATGTTATATTTACTTACAGATCAGAATAGCTAAATTAATATCCAACAAAAAGTAATCAAGTGCCTTTGATTTTATGTATCAACATTGATTTCAATCTGTGATAATTGATAGTAATAGATGGAAAGAGTTCTAAGTAAAAGAGTTGCATAAATATTATACAATAGTTTACTATTGTGAAAATGCAAAAGAATTGACTGATTTTTGTTCTATAGGCTCTCACTACAATAATTTGATTGACTCAGCACCCATAATGCTTTGCTCCATAGATGGAAGGAAACTCTTTCCCACTTCCCTGCCCTGGTTGTGTTCATATAATGTTCTCATGGATATGATTGTAGACAGAGCCAAGACAGATTGAATTTTTTTTTCTTGGCATTAGTGCTTGGAGGAAAAAGGTTTGCTGATCTAATTCCAAATAAATGGGAGGGGACTCGTCCATTCCTAATTACTGATTAAAAATGAACAGGAAAGCAGAATACATCAGCAGATTACTTGCTCAGGTTTTTCTCTAAAATATCCTTTAGATTAGGGGTAGGTATTTTTGGGGAGTGAGAACCACACTCAACAACACAAGCTGAGCAAAGGGAAGGACTTGCTCACAAATGTGAAGGAGGCCAAGATTTGGAGGGGAGGATGTCTGGAAGGGTGTTACAGTTCAGGAGAATTGTTCTTTTAGTCATTCTTTTTTTAAAAAAAAAATGCTTAGGGCCTGCTCTCTAATGTTTTTGTGTGTGCATGCACAGGGATTAACTTTCTGCCTCAAAATTGTAAGAAGCAGTGTCTTGATGTTTCTGATTTTCACCAGTGACTAATTATCAAACAGTTGTGAGATCCTAAGGGCATGGGAGAAGTGAAATGAAGATAAAAAGAGAAGCAGCTACCCTAAGGACTGGGCAAGTATAAATCAGATGTAGACATAATATTAGAAATAACTCTGTAAACCACATCATAAATATTGTTGCTATGACTTGTTTGATGAATCAATGTAAACAAAATATGAGCCAGAAACCAATAATTTGCCCCCAAGAAAGGTTCAGATTGAAACCATGATGGCTGCAAAGTAATCAGGATGAGATTAGCTCCTTTGTCTTCCATATACAAATCCAGTCCCCCATGTTCTCTCCCTCTCCCTTCTTACCTCTCTCCCCCACCCCCTCTCTCCCTCCAGTAGAAATTCAGGAGGAGGCAGCTGTATTTTCAGGTACAACTTTAGTCAACCTAGTCATTTTCACTACTTAGAATTCCAAAATAATGCTGAAAAAGGATTTCTAGAATGTTTAATCCAAGAAATCTGGAAGGCCCTTGAATGGTGAAGATCATCCATCCATCCATCCATCCATCCATCCATCCATCCATCCAAAATTCAATTTTTGAAGGCCATTGACTTCCAAACAGGTACAATCATATTATTTTAAATAAACAGTCTATCACATTCCATGTTAGAATTCATCTAGCAGGGAAATGGCATTCTTTCACAAAGAAAAAGATTAAACAATCTCGTGAATGCCTGCAGCCAGTGAGAAACTGGCTTTGGAAATGCCCATGGAGATATAACAGCAAGATTGATATTCTTAAATTGATATAATGTGATGACTGAGACAAGCACTGAGATTTTCTATGTAAATTTATATTGATACTCAGTATGTCTGTTGAACCAACTACTATGCCTGCAGAAAAATAAGCGTGGAGAGTGACAGTATAAATGTCTGAGCTGTATTTTGAATTATAAATGGGTTCATAGCAAGATTGACTAGATGGAGCAGGATTGAACAGACAAGAATAACGTTTTGAAAAATAAGTCAATTTATTAACTTTTGGGACTTAAGACTATAATTCCATTGATAAATTGTACAAGGTCTTGCCAACTGATGCTATCAGCAGAATAGAAGTCTTGGATTTATGGATTATTTGAAATGCCGTTGTTGAATATATTCAAAATGAGGCACTACCTCAAAAATGGGCAAAGAATTTATAATTTATGAATATCATAAAAAAGGAAACTGGAATATATTTGGGACATATGATATGCCATGAGAAATATCATTTACTTCAACTAATTGCAGAAAAAAAAGTCCTAACAGAAAAATCTTATTTTCATATTTGGACAAAAAAAGAGACTTATTTCTGTTAGTAAGATCAAAAAACCAAATAAAATTATGCTCACCATACTTTATTGCTTTGCTTCAGACATCTAATTATTAGGCTTTTCTATTTATAACTGTGTAAAACTTTAAAAAAGTGTTTTGCTTCAATAAAGGGTTGTGTAAATGATGCTTTGGAAATAACCCAAAACAACCCCCTGATCTACCTCCAGTACTTCTTGGGGTTGCTGGGCAAGGATTCAGAGTGATGTGCATTCCATTCTTGGTGAGAATCATATTTTGTGGTACCAACTATCTCCATGAACCATAATGCTCAAAATTCTGGTGGCTGCCTGCATAGGAGGAAGACCATTAGAGGTCCCACCTCTCATTGCTGTACCTGATTTTGTGAGCTAATATATGAAATTACATTAAGTCTTCAGCTAACGGAAATGGGATGACTTTCTTGAGAATTCCAGGAATTTTCCAACATCGCAGGAGGACTGAATTGGAACCACTGATCTACTAACATGTTATAAGAAAAAAAGGGAATCCAGAAGGGTAAAATCACCTGGGACATCCCTGTTGATTTAGTTTTAGTTGCCCATATTTTTGTTGCCACCTTCAAAATTCATATATTGTTACAAGCTACAATTCAGAGTCTGATCTTGACTCTGGAGATGTTACTCCAGCTGAACCTGTGCTTCATAATACCTTCATAAATGACTTAGATAAGGGAATAGAAGGTGATCTCATCAGATTTGCAAATGACATTAAGCTGGCAGGAACAGCCAACACCTCAGAAGACAAGCTCAGGATCCAAAAAGATCTTGATAGACTTAAACAATGGGCGCTATCCAACAAAATGACATTTAATGTGGTAGAAAAGCAAGGTTTTACACCTAGGCAGGAAAAAACAAAGGTACAAGTACAGAATAGGTGAAACCTGACTCAAAAACAGTAACTGTGAGATGGACCTTGGAGTCCTAGTGGATGATCACTTAAACATGAGTCAGCAGTGTGTGGCAGCAGCCAAAAAAGCTAATACAATCCTTGGTTATATAAACAGAGGCATAGAATCAAAATCACATGAAGTATTATTACCACTTTATAAAGCCTTAGTAAGGCCGCATCTGGAATACTGCATCCAGTTTTGGTCACCACATTACAAAAAAGATGTTGAGACTTTGGAAAAAGTGCCAAGAAGAGCAACTAAGATGATTAAAGGCTTGGAGACTCAAACATATGAAGAACGGTTGCAGGATTTGGGAATGGCCAGTCTAGAGAAAAGAAGAACTAGCAGGGACATGTTAGCAGTATTCCAGTATTTGAGAGGCTGCCACAGGGAGGAGGGGGTCAACTTATTTTCCAAAGCACCAGAGGGCAGGAGAAGAAATAATGGCTAGAAACTGATCAAGGAGAGAAGCAACCTGGAATTAAGGAGAAACTTTGTAACAGTGAGGACAATTAACCAGTGGAACAGCTTGCCTTCAGATATTATGGGTGCTTCATCACTCAAGGTTTTTAAGAGGAGACTGGACAGCCACTTGTCTGGAATGATATAGGGCAGAGATCCCCAACCTTTTGGGCACCAGGGACTGGTTCCGTGGAGAGAGGTTTTTCCACGGACTGGAGAGTGCGTGGTTTTGGGTGCTGCCTGCATCTTGTGGATGAGACTTTGCTTGTTTATGCAGACCAGTTGCTGGCATGCCGTGGCCCAGTACTGGTCCATGGACCAGGGGTTGAGGACCCCTGATATAGAGACTCTTGCTTGAGTAGGCCTCAAGCACACCTGGAAGACCTCCAAGGTCCCTTCCAGCTTTATTCTGATTATTCAGAATTGTCAGCCTCAGGAATCAAAAAGCCAGGATTCAATTGAGGCTCATTAGTCACAGGCATCTCCTGTTCGAATGGAGCAATCCAATGATGAGACATAAGCCCCAGGTGTTGATACATAAAGAAGCAAGCAGAAAAATTTTCCTCAATGAGACTTCTTGTGAAACAAAAATCAAGGCATGAGTAATTGCAGCCAGTGCTGCAGATAGATTTAGGTACTTGTGTCCTTACTGGAGACAACTGTTTGTCTATCCAGCTCTTGAATTGTGTTCTTGCTTCTTATTTGTGGCTCTTAACTCTTGGACCATCCGACTATTGATTTGGAGTCCTGTGACTTTTGGAATCTCTATGGCAGACATATCAAACACAAGGCCCGAGGGCCAGATGCGGCCTGCAAAGTGGTTTCATGTGGCCCGTGAAGCTATTCTGGAAACAGTGAGGGAACGACCTGCGCTGCTTTGGCCCTGGCCCAGGCCAGCCGGGAGCCAATGTACAATTTTGTGGTAGCCATCTATGCTGAAACGCATTCAGTCTTAGCTCCACAAGGCCGTCTAGAAACAGCAAGGAACCAGCCCCTGCCGCATCATCCCCACCCCCTGGGTGCATGCTGGGGAGGTGTCACCCTTTGTGAGCAACGAAGAAATGGACCATGCCTTGGCGCTTGCCCTGGTCCCACCCCCTTCACCAGAGACCCTCAGATCTCTGCCCAGGCCCCCACAGGCACCCTTGACACAAACAATGTAAAGCTGGCCATGCCCACCCAGTAGGCCACACCCACTACATCCACACCCACCCAGTAGGCCACACCTACCCTGGCCACATCCATCTGGCCCCCCGAGGGCAACCACAATGCTGATGCAGCTCTCAATGAAATTGAGTTTGACACCCCTGCTCTATGGACAACACTATTGCTACTTGGACTGTGTTCAACTCCTTTCAGGCAAGCATTTTTTGCTAAGCATTTCAATTGCATCTCTGTCTGCTATTATTTGCCTAAACTACAGCAAATATTCTTGCTTCTAAAGTGCTGTGTGTATGTGAGGGAGAGAAAGAGCAACCTTGAAATATATATTTTGCTTGAGCTGCAGTAATTACATTAATCAATTGAGAACTATAACATGATGTGACAATGCCGCTTCAAATGAGATAATGAATGAGACTTCTTAGTGGTGCTGATTCCATTTTGCTATTCTGATCTCATAGCTGCTGATAGACCTATTCTACAAGTTCTGCTCTATTTATATATCTATTTTTAAAATTACTAAATTTATACCCTCCATTTCTATGTATTTGATCATCAAGGCAGCTTACAATAAAAAATTTAAATATAAAGTAGAAAAACATTAATAAAATTAAATCCATATAAAGTATATTTAAATTACCTTTGAAAAACACCTGAGAAAATGGCCAAAATTCTGGTCCTTATATTTTGACTAGAAACTTTATGGTATGGTTTTATTGAAATTTTCTCGGTGTATCAATATTTATCAATATCCATTGGTGGATTTGAAGGTATCAGACTAATGGAGATCAGACTAATGAAAGCAGCATTTTTGTATCACTTTTTTCTACATGCATGCCTAAAGGTTGTGGTGTGATGTGATGCTGCCTTTGTCATTCTGCCTTTGTCATCCACTTCCCATGGATGCACCTCTATAATTGGGATAATTTATTTATATTAAGTTTGTTACCAATAATGTAGTATTCTCAAAAGGTTAGTGCTTACTTTTAAACCTTCACTGTTGTAACTTTGATAGATACAGTCAATGACTCCTTTGTATTTGTTTAAATAAACCCCATCTGCTTGGAGACGACATTTCACAACATCCATAGGAGTTGCTGTTCCCCAGGATATGATTCCTAGGGAGAAATTGGTAGATGTTAGTCATTAGATAGACAATACACTTTGAATTCATTTATGAAACCAAATAGCTGAATTAGTATCTTTTGGAATGAAGGAATTGGAGAAATCTTAAAAATTGGGGATAGGGGATTTGTAAAAGCAAAACATTTTGGTTTAGAAGTATTTTTGCTAAGGTGGGGAAAGAGTGACAAAATGTTATTATAGGTAATCCTTGCTTAATGATTGCTCTGTTTAGCAACCATTCAAAATTATGATGGCACTGAAAAAGTAACTTTACAACCAACCATCTCAGCACCCCCACAGACATGTGATCACCATTTGAGCACCTCACAACTGGTCGGGACTTGCAACCATTGCAGTGACTCTCAGCCATCTGACCACTACGTGTATGCTTCACAGCTGGTTTCTGTCAAACAATCAATGGAGAAGTACACTCGCAAGTTGTGATTATGTGATCTCTCTCATTATGATGATAGGTGACTCATTTAATGACTGCAGAGACGTGAGGTTATGAGTCCATCAAAATAATCATCAATGACTTGCTGATTGGAAATATCCCTGCCATCAATGTAGCCTAGAAATATGGGCTAGAAATATGTTTTTATTAAAGTTTTTAACTTTAAATTAATTATTTCCCCCTTTCTAGTTCCTGCACCTCTGACACGAGACAAGATGAGTCCAAGTGATGTTTTGCTTAATGACTACATCATTTAGCAATCAAATTGATAGTCCCAATTGTGATCATTAAGCAAGGGCTAACTGTATAATTAACAGACTTATTTTGAAAATGAAAATATAGCTAAAAGTTCTCTAGAATCCCAACAAGGCCTCTGTAGATAATGCTTTATCACAAAGACCATCTGTTTAAGACTTTAACCTTGTTTGTTCTAGGTTCCAAGCTGTCAATCAGACTATTTTGTATTTTTGTGTTCTATTGGGACACAACCTAAAATGTTTAATTGTACTTTTAGGAGGCCACTTGAAATATTTTGAGTATTCCAGCCATAAAAAACAATAAGCACTCAGAAGAATCTCTAGCTTCCTTGCTTTTCATACAAGGGCTTTACAAATAGATGCATTGGTAGTACAAATTGACTAGTAGCTGGAGTCCATCCTGGCCAAAGTGATGACTTCAAAAATATTTTTTTAAACATTCCCTTAGGAAATAATAGGGCAATGTTTAAAAAAACAACAACAGAAAAATGTAGTTAATTTAGGTTCTATCAGAAAAATTCTGGAATTCTTCCTTCAACAGATAAATATTTTCAACTTTAAAAAAAAAAAATCCAAAAACAATGACATCCAAATCAAACTGAGATACTGTAATAAAAGAATGACATACAGGGAAAAATGTCTGATACAAGTGCTCCAATTTAGATACTTGCACCAGATGTCAAGACACGAATATGTAAGAGCAGTAGTTTCATGATGATATCACCACATATATGTTATCATTTTGGTATCCACACAGTTTGGATGCCATCTTATAAATATTTTTGCCATTTGCCATTCCTGCTCCCCTTAACATGATAATCTGAATCAGCATGATTTTCAATTAGAACCTCTTCGTCTGAAGAGGCAGACAGACAAAAATGAGAAACAACAGATGAATTTTATTATTCCCTTGACCAATTTTTCTGTAAACTCGGTGACAGATAACAGCAAGGATTATTACTCCACCTTTTTAGCCAGCCTATGGACAAAACATAAAAGCAACTGTTGCTTTTTGCTGTTTCGTTAGTTGGAGAAAAAATAGGCTACTAGTGCTTAACTACATGAATAAAATTAATATTTATGTGGTGGGAAAATAATAATTTTGCCAGGCTCTGCAATGTAAAGTATCTCATAGTCATAGTCTCAGAACAAACCCACAAAACAATAGTCCAGACATAGTATTAAAAACTACCCAAATGTTCAAAACAGCTGTTTTGCTCCAATATTGAAGAAATACAAATGCCTTGTTTAGTATACTAATATATTCTATATTAATTTAGCATTTTAATGTTCACACAATCATATTTGAGGTCCAAGTATTTTGAGGATCAAAAGTTTTCGCATTCCTAATTATGGCCCTTACTGTTGCCCACCAAACAACCACGTTTCTTCTCAACAATTATATTAGGATTAACTACATTATTATGTAGGGTCTCCCTGCAGAAACATTGTGATGGAATCACAATGCCCAATCCCCAACTATGACACTTTGACACCCGTAGAAAGAATGATTAGGGCATATTCAAATAGCTGCAGGAATACTACCATCTCTTTCCCATAGGAATAGATAATGGGACTAATGGGTAATGAAGGAAAAGTTCTTCCTACTGGTTAGAACAGATGTGGACATTTTATGGGCTGCAGGCCACATTCAGTCTGTAGACTGTTCCAGTTCGACCTGCAGTGGCAAGCATCATTGGGGCTGGGCCATCATTAGTGTTGGCAGTGGGGTGTTGGCTGTAGGGGGAGGAGTGTCATGAGGGGTGGGGCATTGTCGGGGCGGAATGGCAGAGCAGAGCATTACGAAGGGCAGGGCATCATTGGGGGGCAGTGGCCCTCAACAACAGCTTCAGTTTCTCATGTGGCCCCTTGGGAAAATTAATTGTTTACCCCTGGGCTAGAACAAGCCTAGGTTTCCTTGCTTTATATGATATTATTAATGTAGCAGTTTAAGGTTATCCCTAAACTGCTACATTAATATATTTGGACCATTTATTTGAACCATCTCCATTATTCCATGCCCTACCCATCATTCTCTCCACAGGTGTCACAGTGTCATCGATGGGAGTGGGGCGTTGTGATTCCATCACAATGTTTCCACAGGGAGACCCTACATAATACTAAATACTAAAATTACTTACCCCAATACTAAATTACTTTTACAACTAGAAAAGTTTCAAGTTAACAAATGATCTTGATACATAAAATTATACCGAGATGTTGAATGGTAGGTGTAATATGAAATCAATCCTAAAAAACATTAACTCAAAGTAATTTTAAAAGAAGCAACTATTTTATATTCAGGTAGTCCTCATCTTACAACCATTCATTTAGTGACCATTCAAAGTTATAATGGCATTGGAAAGACAGTTGCAGCATCCTGGTTGGTCACATGATCAACATTCAGACACTCGGCAACTGGAATGTATTTATGACAGCTGCAGTGTCCCAGGAATATTGCGACTATCTGACAAGTAATGTTAACAGGGAACCTAGATTCACTTAGAAAATGTGTTACTAACTTAACAAGTGTAGTGATTCACTTAACAAGTATGGCAAGAAAGGTTGTAAAAGGGGACAAAACTCACTTAAGAACTGTCTTGCTTAGCAACAGAAATGTTAGGCTCAGTTGTGGTTGTAAGTCGAAGATTACCACTAAATGTTTTACATTCAGAATAAATGAGTGCCACTCAAACATGGTATAATCTTAAAATTCTGCATACCTCAAACACGATTGCACCAGAGTTTCAGATAAATGGACTGTACATTATAAGTTAACCTATGTTTTGCACATTGCTCTATGTCTGTGAATGTTTTTACAGAGCATTGGCTTGGAGGAATGTGGTTAGGTTGTGCTACTCTTGTGAAATGCTGGAAAAAAAAATCTATTCATGTTAACCAATAACTGGCTTTGCTTTTATGTGAGCCAGTGCCAAGGTTTGAAAATAATTGGACAGATTAAGTACTGACTGCAATGAAAATCTATTATTCCAAATAAACCAGGAGACCCGTAAAAGAGAGAAGAGAATAGCCAAATGGTTTCATATTATTTTATAAATTAGAAGACCAACCTACAATGGCACAAAGCAGAAATTACTATCTTCAATAGAAATTGTTAAATGAGAAGAGAGAGAGAAAAAAAGGAAAGTCCGTGATTTTCTGTGAGGAGGAAAAAAAGGAAAGTTTGTGATTTTCCCCACATTCATGTATTTAAAAATAAGCTAACTGTAACAATACATGACTTAAAAAAGAGATCAAATTTTTTATCTACATTGTGATGATACATGCCATGATAACATTAAATCAGATTTACAACCTTGACCTTAGAGATATTTCTTCCCCTTTCCCCTTTTCTAGTAAAAGAAAAATAGATCTGATTATGTATTTTAACATTTCTCAAAATCTCATCCCCAACATGTCATATTTTCTTTTTGTATCCTTGCCAGTATAAACGCCCTTGAATATCTGTGCTAACTTTACTGGAATAGTACACACTGGTATGATCAAGGTATTTTGTTTGGATCTAGATTTTCTGATGTGACTTGGTAGACGATATTTTCATTCAGTTCTGTTCATGTAACTCTGAATCAATCAACCAGTTTTAATTTTGGTCACAGATCAGTTTATAATTAGTAACATAACAATTATGCTAAAGAAGAAATAAAAATAAAAACTCATAATAACAGAATAAAATAAAGATAAAATTATTAAAGTAGGAAAACAAAGTACGGATATAAAATGCAAAAGAATTCTATAAAATTACAATTAAATTTTACAGTAAATAATCTGAATAGCAATAGCACTTAGACTTATATACTGCTTCATAGTGCTTTACAGCCTTCTCTAAGCGGTTTACAGAGTCAGCCTATTGCCCCCAACAATCTGGGTCCTCATTTTACCGACCTCAGAATGATGGAAGGCTGAGTCAACCCTGAGTCAACCACTCAGAATCAAACTCCTGGAGTGAGCAGTGAGTTAGCCTGCAGTACTGCATTCTAACTACTGTGCCACCACAGCTCAATAAATGCTATAAAAACAAAGACAAATAACTATAAAAGGATATAAATAATACTAGAATTTATAAAGCACTACGATAATACAAGATGATGTTAGCTTATGCTATGTCTTTACACTTGCTGAAGCTCTTCTAGTGTTTTCTGTAATTAAGACCATTATGCTTCAGACAATAACAAATAAAACAAAGTAAAATGAAAACAGAGAGCCATAAAAGTATAAAAGAGGAAGGAGGAAAGGGAGGAAAATATATTGACTTATGGGAGCCTAGTTAAAGCTCAGCATCACCTCACTTGGAGGAATTTTTACATTTAATCGTAGGTCTAACATAAAATCTGGCTATGTAGTTTGAAATCTCTACCACCCAATTAACTAGCAAGAGACTAAGATATTCAGCCTCTAGCCAGTCCAGATATTGTGTTATATATGGGGAAATACACATTTCCATAGATTTCTATAAAAAAGGCAATTCATCAACACATGACCCTCAGTTTCAGCTTCCCCTTCACTACAAGGACAAAGTTGCAACTTTTTTGGTGTATTCTAGAATCTTCCATCCAGAAAAGAGGAAGGGAGGGCACAATAGTAGAAGCTCTTCTGTGTTTTGGGGGAATAATACTGTATACACATTCCTCTATTTACATTCTGAAAGGCTGTTTATAAGTCCATATTAAAAACTGAAACTCAGATATTTTTTTCAAATCCTGTGGATGAAAAGAAAAGTGGCTTCTCCTTTTTACAACTAAGAGTATTTCCATCTGTGGAAAAACTGCAGCAAAAGGGAGCAAGGCTTATGGACGCTGAGGCATTAAAAGAAGGAGATAAGAAGAAAAACAGAATCACTGTGGGGGTGGGGAGAAGATATTTTTTCCATTTCTGTCTGAATGACCAATTCAAAATAAAACACTTAAGAGTAAAAAAGAAACTTCCCTGCAAGCATCCAGTGCTGTAGGGAGCAGTCCAAGCCTTGAAAAATCTGTTTAAATAAATTTACACTTTTAACAAGCTGCCTACTCTCCGAAAAAAAAATAGCTAAAAACAGTATGTCTTGTAAAACCTGTCATTCTCACATCTCTTCTACTTCTGAGAAAGATTAGAGGATTCTACTCTTTCTCCATATCCTTTTCTTTTTTACTTTAAAATTGTGTCTTTCTTCCTACAAAACATTTAAGGGGATTTGGAGAAAAAGGAGAAATCTCTCTGTGACCCTTAGTGGTGGTATATTACTATAAGCCTTTATGGATTACTGCCTTGTCATGGTGAAGGGGCTTGCGTAACTCAATGAAGCTATAAGCTATGCCATGCAGGGCCACCCAAGATGGACAGATTATAGCAGAGAGTTCTGACAAAATGTGATCCACTGGAGAAGGAAATGGCAAACCACTCCAGTATCTTTGCCATGAAAACCCCATGGACAGTACTACTCCAGAAGATGGTAGAGGACAGGAAGACCTGGAGGAACGTTGTCCATGGGGTCGCGATGGGTCAGACACGACTTCGCAATTAACAACAACAAATTACTATAAGTTGAAAAAAAATAAGAAAAAGAAAAAAAATACTTTTCAAGGATATTGGATTACCCTTTCTAAAACCATTCCTCCAGTACAACTAGCAATTTTTGGCAGTCCTTGATTTGTATGATATAATGAAATTAAGCTCAGTACCTGCATTCATATATACATAATGCTACTCCAAGAGCTTTAAATAATACCATGATTTTTTCTAGTTTGCCCAAGATGCTAGCGTATAGCCAGTGCATTTATTTATCATTCCAATGCAAAAGCAAACCAACCATATTAAGTCCCAATGTCATGATGTGAACTCAGCCAAATAACATTCGGAAAGATAGGTTCATACCTGCAATGCCACCAGCCATCCACGCTGCAAAGGGAGTGGGAGAAAGACATTCTTCTGAAGTGATCCAGACGGAAACCAATGCGTAAGGGATAAAGTAGAGGCAGTATCCTGGGACATCCCTCAGAAGCATAGCGGTCGTACCTCGAAAGAGTCCTGCCAGACCTTCTTGCTGAAGAATTGTAGTGACACAGTGAATTGGACCTCGATAGGCAGCCTGTACTGAAATGCCAGTTGCTTTGTGCTTTATTTCCAAGTTGGCTAGACAGGAAGTAAAAGGAGATTTCAGGGTCAGATACAAATAATTCTTCAGAGATTTGCTGTGTATATTGGCTTAGGAGGCAGGCAGTATTATTTGTTTTGATTTCTTCCAGAAAGCTAAAAGGGTAGGGATACCTCAGATCGCAGGAGGGGAGGGCATGCCAAAGGGCTGGGGTGGCCAGCGGGTATATAGCGAATTGATGAGATACTTTCTATTTTAAGGCTCTTCCTTGATCTAGGACTAGGTTCACTAGATAGAAGGTAGAAGATAGAATAACAGAGTTGGAAGGGACCTTGTAGGTCATCTAGTCCAAGCAGGAGACCCTACAACATTTCTGACAGATGGCATCCAGTCTCTTCTTGAAAGCTTCCAGTGATGAAGGCAAACTGTTCCATTGGTTGATTGTTCTCGCTGTCAGAAAATTTCTCCTTATTTCTAGGTTGAATCTCTCCTGGATCAGTTTCCATCCATTATTCCTTGTCTGGAACAATAGTATGGAAAATAGTATGGTGCCACCAGAAATTAGAAAAAGGAAAATGATTCATGGAATTCAAACACCCACATTTCATCCCATTGCAAGTGATGTGATATATCTGATGAAATCAGAAGTTTGCTTAATTTAGAATTACTTTCAGCTAATTTTTTTTCCTTTGACTTTATGTTTCAGTTGTACTCATGCAAGTGGTGATGTGTTTGTTTTTTTCCATGTCTGTTTCCCTCATGCTCTATTTGGTTGCTTTCCAAAGAAATCTGGTTGTGATCTTTGTGCAAAACAATACTTAGACTATCGACCTGGGCATGAACCAGCAACATTTGTGTTGTGCTATTAGTGACTCAAATTATATTATTAAAGAAAGGTGAATATTTTTAAATTAAGGTAAATATTTTAAATGATATGTAATTTAAACCCAATATGGAAATATTCATACTGAATGAACTATAATTCAGGGATTCTTTCAGAGATAGCTGTGTTATTGCCTTATAGGAATAATTATATGGAATAATCAATGTGCAGAACAAAATAAGGTTGCATTAAAATGATGACACATGTTTTGTGTTTGGATAGAAATATATAAGCTGTGAGTTTACTGTCATGACATCATGACATGTTATATCCTATCCTATCCTTTCCTATCCTATCCTATCCTATCCTATCCTATCATTATATTATACATAATTGGTATGGGAAAAGAACGATGTGGTAGCCTAGTGATGAAGATGCTTGCCTCCCATTCAGAAGATTGAGAGTTCAATCCTAGGTAGTGGCAGATATTTGTCTCCTAGTGCACAAAGAAAAAAAATATATACTGTATGCTGTGACCCGCATAAGGTCAGGAAAGGTATCTGGCCAATAAACGCTCAGTTCCATCCATTTGCCCCAACTCTACCCTAAATAAAGGAATTACAGGGTGGTAAAAAGGAAGGTTTTTTTTAAAACTGGTATGATAAAAAGCAAAGATATGTTCTGGACTTACCCTTAGGAAAAGTCTGTGTCTGCATCTGTAGCCTTATTTTTACTAGGTCAACTGGGCAACCAATTCCTACTGAGAAAGCCCCAGTTACCATGCTTGCTAAAGTTATATCTGTGAGTGCAGGAGGATGATTAGGTATCCCATAGCGATGTTGGCAAATAAACCTTTGGGTACTGCTGAAGACACCAAATACCAATGAATTATAAGCAGCAATGCTGATTAAAGGGAAAGACATTCCCTTAAAAAAACCAGTAACCTGCAAGAAAAGTAAAATAGGATGTGAATAAGATTCCACTGGAGTTGGGCAGCCAATAACATAAATAACATTTATTTCATTGCCCCTTTAAGACCCAAATGACAACTTTTCAATAGCTTTTTTATTCTTGCTGGAAAACTTGTATTCCACATTCTGGACATGGCCTTATATTTTTAGTTTTTGAAAATCTTATCTGTCTCTCCATTAAGATTTTAAATTAGCAAATTAGAGGAGACTCTGAAGGGCACAGAACATATAAAATCTAAGAACTGAATATTGCTAATGACAGATGTTAGATGAATTTTGCAGTCAATGCACTTTAATAATGGAAAAGAATTGATCAATTATAGTTCTGACCACATCTGAAACAGAAAGTGTTGTTTATATTAAAATGAAAAAAAACCAGTTTAATATACATAGTTAGACATGAAATTTCTTTCTAGAGGTAAATGAGTAGAGAGATCTTGAAGGGATTGAGAACTGATAGAACCACAGCACTGAGTTAGTTTCTATATCTAGCACAAATAGGTTGCCTATGAGTGTTGTGTAAGAAATTCTGCTCTGGTCTGCTCCATTGTCCACAGGCTGGACTTAATGAGAACAAAAAGTACGTGGAAAGTTGATGAAACATAGAAAATTATAATGAGTTAATGAGCTACAATAGGAACAATATAGAGAATATAAGAAACAGATTTCTTGGATTCTAGTAAAAAGACAGATTATGTAGTTACTAGGGAACTTCTAGTTTTCATCCAGACATCCCCTAATTATATTGGGGGATATATTGTACTGGGGGATTATATATTAACTTATTAATCAATGTAGAACGTATCTAAGAACTTCCCTAACATAATTTTTATGACAAAGCAGAATGTACATTCTTGTGTAGGGTCTCTGATTCGTAATCCATAAAACATTGATGTACTTAGGAAGAGGTGCTCAGTGCTAGAAACTATAGTGTTGTTTTCAACAACAGACGTGGGAAAAATGAATATGTTCCTAATTGTCCATATTAATGATCTTTAAACAGTCACTACCATTTTGTACTATATGGCATCATTATATATTCTCTTGTGCTTCTTTAACTTTCCTTTTTCTCTTCATCACCCGTGCTTTCTTCTGAAGAGACCCAAAATAAAGGAAGTGGTAAGAAAAAGAAAGGGGAAAAATACATACTGTATGCTTATCTTTATAAACCTTCTGGCATTACAAATACTATATATTAGAAATATATAGGTATTAAAAGCGGAAAGCACAAAAACAGACTTCTGTTAATTTTGTTAAGCACCAGGAATTCTTACTTGAAATATTAGCAGATCTTTCTGAATTCTTTTTGTAATTCTTTTTGTAGTACTCCAGAAATCATATTCTTTGACATTCTTGTTGAAGGCCACTGTCAAGCTCTTGGCAATCCACTTTTATAGAAAGCAAGATTCTCCCAGAGTTTCTTTTAATAAGATTTATTGAAAGAGAACAGAACAAGGTTACAGAGATCTCAGCTACTGGATTGCTTTACCTTAAAACCTAATTAATAGCCACCTAGTTAAAGTAGAGTTTTTCAGTCTTTTACTAACAACAACAACAACAAATCTGTATAAATTGACAAGGAAGGTATGATCTTAATTGATGAGAGAATATCCCACTGGCCAGAATGTCACTTTACCTTAGGTTTTTAATATATCATTATAACCATATTCTAAGATGACAGGGAAACACTTGGCATGGAGGACTACACAAATAATATTGTTTGAAAAAGTTTTGTTTCTTTGATGTGTTTGTGTTTTTGTGATGAAGAATATTTACCATAAGAAGAATTGTCCCTTAACAAGGAGCAGAAAAATGCATTTGGCGTGAATTTTGTGAGCTGATTAAGAGAGCAATGAAATTCCAAAAACTATCCCAGCATGATTCCAAATGTTGGAAAGTGAAACATGTGTGAAACCAGAGTCACAGCGGAAGAAGTCCCAAAATGCAAGAAAAATCAACACACATGGTTTCCAACCCCTCTCCTCTACCCAACTGCATGCAATGTGTTTGAAATAAGATGAATGGTTTATAAATACATCAGTAATAATTACAGAAAGATGGTAGGATGACATGTAGAAGTTGAATGTAGAAATTGAATCTTATAATATCATATTACATGTTAAAAAAGAATAGGTTAGTTGGAAAAAGAGGGTTAATGTTATAATCAGATATTGATGTATATATACCTAAAAGCATGATTTGAGTATTTCAATAAATTATGCCAACAGAGTACAATAGAGTACTGTAGAATACCAAAGATCAGTCTCAGTAATGAAAAGCAGATTGTATCTTTAGAAGCCAAACTCAATGAAGCATGGATCATGGAATTAGAAGGGGCAATTTAAGCCATCAAGTCTAGCTGCCTGCTGAAAGCAGAGTCCGAATTAAAGTAACGCCATCAGAAGGATGCCTAGCCTCTACTTGAACTCATTAGTAAAGGGGAGTCCACTTCTTTATGGGGAATTGATTTTACTTCTAAGAATTTGTCTTCTGGAATTTAATCGGATAATATATTCCATGTCTCATGCTCTGAAACAACAGAGATGTTCAATGTCTTCTATGTGTCATTCTTCCAGGTATTCAAAGCATGTTATTAAATCCCTCACAATCTTCTCAAGACTTACTATTCCTATTCCTTCCATTGCTTTTCATGGGACATTTTCTCAGGACAACTTTATAGGGGAAACCTTGTTTTGTTTGTTTACTTTCATGTTTATACTTCTTTTATTTTTCTATGTTTTAATTTTGTTTTGATGAGCTTTTCCTTTTTTCTTATTGTTCAAGCAGAAAAATATATCTTCCTGACAATCAACCAACCAAACAGTCATATAGTACATACTGAAGACACAATTCCATTTCAGTGAGGAAGAACAAACTACCTAAAATAAAGAAAATCTGATAGCAGAAACTTATAGAGCATGTCAGGAGAGTTTCACCTCAGAGTGAATTTAGTTATATGAGATACTCTTAAGAGTAAAAGAAAAAAGAATGAAAAAGATGCATTTTAATATCGGGGGGGGGGGGGAAACCAGACATGGATAGAATGTATGGACAAGTAATAGTTATTGTTCTATTTAAGGTAAAATAAAAGGCTTTCAATTCCTCTTTTATCAACAAGTCTGCCTTTTGCATAAAATGAAGGCAAAAACACAATAGGTATATTGTATGATATTTCCAAACTGGAAAGGGAAATGTTTTATGGATGTTCATGATACGAAAGAGGATAAATTTCTATATTTAACTATTAAACTACAGTGTGTGGAGTTTACCTTATGTGGAAAACTTGATTGTGTTTTGTTTATTAAGGATTGCTAATATAGGTATCTTAATATCTGAAGCAAGAAATCACGGGTGATAGAATGGATTTATTTGCTGCCCCTGACTTTCAAATGAGGTAATTCACCTTAAGTTTAGAAATAATCTTTCTATCATTCTCAACTGTTTATGGTAGGGGCACACTGCCTCAGAAAATAATGAAGATCTTTGGGATGCTCTTCAACTGTAAAATAGGTTTATGATTCTTGTTCTAAAATACTAGTTAGCCAATAGTGAGGAAAGGTTAGGAGCCTTCCAGATGTGACATTATTCTACAGACACATATCACTTAGCAATAGCACTTAGATTTATATTGCTTCATAGTGCTCTACAGCCCTCTATAAGCAGAGTCAGTATATTGCCCCCAACAACCTGGATCCACATTTTACCAACCTTGGAATGATGAAAGGCTGAGTCAACCTTGAGCCCCATCATGGTCGAACTCCAGGCTGTGGGCAGAGTTAGCCTGCAGTATTGCATTCTAACCACTACACCATCACAGCTCCACATACACCATTATTATTAATATCTTTGAGTGGATTCTATTTTCCTTCTGCTTCGGTTGCATGATTTGACCAAAACTATTGTAACTAAAGCAGGAGAAAGCTGAAACATGAAAGAGTGCTTGCAGCCAGCAATAGTGGCGTGTGGAGGAGAAACATCATATTCCTTTGATTAGATCTAAACACCTGTCTGGGAGAGCCCACAGTCTGCACTGCAAAATGCATGCCAGAGTACTTACTGCATGAGTAAGAATGTCAGAAGAGAGCTGAGAAAACATTGTTCAAAATCCCACTTATCCATCAACTGGTTATAATCTCTCTTACAGTTGTAATGAAAAGATTGCTTGACTTACTGTATCATAGAATATTCATTTTATATTTACATGAATACTCATGGAATTAGAATACATACTAAAACTACATGAGTTTCCTAGAGAACGAGGAATTAGCTAATATCAAAAATATTAATAAAGAAGCACATTATACTTTGCTCCTTCATGTATTTTGGACATTCAGAAATCCTGATGGATGGAAACAAGGCATAATATACGATATCAATATAACTTCAAATCCACATTAATTATGAAAGTTTTTTGGGGGGGAAGAAAGCTGTCAATATACAAAAAAAATCTGAATTGTTTTCAGTTCTTCAGAATTTTTCATGGACGATTTACCTAGATTGCACTTGTCATCGCAGAGATTTTGAAGGCCATAAATGTTTTACTTGACAGACAATATACAAGCAAAATAGCAAATCAGAATCAAATTTGGGTGTTCTTACTACATGGTCTGAACACTGATGTGCCATCAGTACATAAATTTGTTGATAAAAATACTAATAGGTGAAGTCTTCCATTAATATTGGGAACAGTACAAATGGTATTAACCATGACATAGAATTTTTTTAGTTGAAGCTTTCTCTGAACCTTTTAGATGACTTGTCTGGAGACAAAGCTTATAAATTAATGCACATCAAAAACTTCCCTTGTTCTCTGCACAGGCATATTTCAGATACAAGAACATACTTACAGCTTCATTTTTGTATATAGTGCAGACACAGTTAACTGTGTTTCCATAGCCTTGCCCAGCTTGTAAGCGAGTCTACAGAAGAATACAATTATGAAATGCAATTACTGAGAGCACACATTTAACAGACAAAGAACACTTGTATTTTACTCCAATTTATGCTTTGTTCCAAAAGAGGAGAAAACAAGAAAATGTGTATTTTATCAAGTGTCGGCCAAAGATAACAAGTGTATATAACAGCTTAATCTTCATTGTCAGCACACTCTGCAAATGAAAAACATGGACCCTGAGTGTTATGCAAATTTACCTGATTTATGATTATCATCTTCCTAACTTCTTTATGCACACTTCTGATTCAGAATAATCCGGCTTTCTTAAATATTATGCTTAAATGTGTCTTATGATTGGTAAGTATCTCTGCATGTAAACAATGCAGAGTAAAACAATGTCATTTCTGCAATGTAGAATTTTGTAGAATCTATAGGTTTTGGGAACTCCATGCATTACCCTTCTGCATAGAATAGCTGGATTAATTACATTTAATTAAATTTTACAGAAACAGTTTCCAAGCAAACGCCTGATGGTCTGAAATTAGGTGGTCATCTCTGTATTGGACAACAAAGTCTGGACACCATTCATCCGAGGACTCTTGTCTTGGGCAGGGTGTTGGATTAGAAGGCATCCAAGGACCCTTCCAATCCTATGATTCTATGATCCTATACAGTTATTCATACTCTATGCACATAGCCACCACTTGATAGATGATCTCTATTGTAATCCACTATTCCTAAAATTCAATTGAGGAAAAAAACTCCATTTATTATTTATTATAAAAATACATTTAATAAAATCAAGACATGACATGGATTTCTGGAATTTTATAAAAGCCCAACTAAAAATCCCCGTGGGGTATATGCTTCAGGCAACATCCCACATATATTCTCCGCTACATAATTGCAAATTATGATTGCTCCTATTGGAAAAGATTTGTATTGAACTCGATTTGTATTGAACTCACTACTTTTTATAGTAACTAGCAGGGTATCTCTAGCTATGAGTCTTACACAGTCATAATCTGAGACTGAACTTGCAAATCTTATGCTTTGCTATTGAGTTTTGCTCATGTCCAAGAGCTCTAACAAAGCCCTGTGCCAGAATTAGTGCTATTTAATGTATTGATTCATGGTTTGAAAGGAAGAATAGAACGCACTCCTAAACAGCTCATTCCAAAACAAGAATAATTGCCTTACTTGGGCAGAAAATAAAATGTGCCCTCACACAAAAGGAAAAGATAAGAATCAAATACATTATCAAAAGAAATACAAGTAAAGTGATTATGAGAAATTCATCTCCCATTCTTTCATTATTGCTTTAGTATGCCACACCTCATAGCTTGAATTGATAATATGCTTGAATACCATGTTTGGTTTTATTTGTAACACAAAGAAATGTTTACTGTCAGTACAGTCCTAATTTAAAAATGAACTAGTGAAAATGAAAACAGAGTCAATGAGGGCTGGAAAAATAAAAACGGTGTCAGGTGGAAGTTTATAAAGCCAACATAAGTAGGGGGAGAAAATCTGTTCTGTTAGATGACCAATATAAAGTTATAGTGCAGCTATAAATAACATAAGTCTTCTTAATCACAAGAATCATATTAAAAAATCTTGAAGCGCTTGCAGATTAATATTTCAATCCAATAATCGAGTGCAATGAGCCCTACCAATCAGATTTGCAAATGGAAATGCTTCAACATTGGAAGTCTTTAAGAAAAGATTGGACAACCATTTGTCTGAAATGCCATAGGGTTTCCTGCCTGAGCAGAGGGTTGGACTAGAAGACCTCCACCGTCCCTTCCAACTCTGCTATTCTATTCTGAGCCCTACCAATCAGATTTGCAAACAGAATGCACATGAGCCCTACCAATCAGATTATTTGCCATGACTGACATTCTTGCAAATGCATATTACCCCTCTTTCTTTTGTCATATGCAGAATAGCAATAATGAGAACGAGAAGTGGTTTGTACTCTTGGTGGAGAATCTGGCTCCCCAAGTCTCAACTTCCCATGGGGCACCGGTTTGAAAGGAAATACTCCTGAAATATCAGCAAGGATTACAGCACAGAGGCTGAAGAAATGCCACTCAGCAAGCAGAATACTGCCAGAAGGTTTTGTTCCCTTTTTCTTACTGAAGAGAAGATTGGCTGGCATGAGAGTGTCTCTCTCTTAAGCATCCTAGTTTCTGCAGGGACAGCTCACAATAATATTGTCTGAAATTGAGCCTGGAAGGGTTGGACAGAAGTTTCATTATCAGAATGTCTCCCCGACCTCTGTAGTCAAGAATCATTTATCCTGGGACATTCTGAAAACAAATTCCTTATTCGGAGTGGCAAATAATTGCGAGTTAGGGCTGATCCTTTCAATGAGTGCAAAATTGGCTATTTTAGAAAAGTTTGATTTAGAATAGGAGACCCAGTTCAAGTTCCTATTCAGCCATAAAACTCTTTTGGTGAGTTTGGGCTCATCACCAACTCTCAGCCTAATTTATCTTAGAGAATTATTGTGAGGATAAAAAGGAGGCCTACGTATTTTAGCTTCCTTGGATAAATTGTGGGAAAGAAAAAAAGAACCGCTTTCTCAGCAAAATCACTTACTAGCAGCCATTGCAAAGCCTGTAAACTTCTATCCCTCCCTCTACATATAGACTGGTGTATCACTGTGATAGGAACAAAAGTGCCATGTAACCTTCACAGTTGGGAGGACTACCTTAGCAGATGTGCATTTCATTGGTTTTGCAACAAATATCTATACTGAGGTGTATCACCATACTAATCAAAATACATACAGAGTTTTGGACCTTGATAGCTCTTCTGATAAGCAAATTTGATATAAACTTAATGAATTCCCTGAAAGAAGAAAAAAGTTGATGATAGACAGATAGACAGACAGTATAAATGGTTGTTTTAAACATACAAATGTCTGGATCTTATCAAGAAATGCCACAATGTATCTATGGAGAGAAAAATCCACTAATAAGTCTTATTAGCAGGAGGTCAGTAGTGATAAGGAAAATGTACTAGGCAGCCAATCAGCTTGAGATATTGGAGAACTACATAGCAAGCTTGTTTCCTTTTGTTTCCACTCCGTTTGTTGCCCTATCCCTGAACCCCCACCTTGCATTATAAAGGAGAATGTATGTGGGCTATGGCTTTCTTGCTGTCCAGATATCTGAAAGAGAGAAGCAGCCAGGAAACCTCAGCAACAAAGGAGGCGAAACAGCGCCAAGGGGCTTCGTTGCTCAGAGTGGGTGGTCTGGGTTTAGGCCTAGACAGATACTGGCACCAACTCAACTAATTAGTGATCAATGTTATTTGTGCACTGCTGCTTTTGCAATGACAACATATTGGAAAAAGTAAACTTATCACCCCCACCTTTTTGTGTGTGTGAGAGAGAGGAATACCTCACAAAATGTCTGTATAGGGTATTTGCAGTAGTAAACATTAACTACTGCACTGCGGTCTATGCCAAAAAAAGCAGAACATTTTTTTTAGGAAGCAGGTTTGTTATTCATAAGATCAACAGCATAATAACTATGAAACCCCAACACCCCACTCACCCATCCACCTTCAAAACCAATCCAGTGTAGCAGTGTTATAATCCAGGTTATATATAAACTGCTTTCCAAATTCTTCTCATTCACTGACCATCATGTTATTTTCTTGTTTATTGAAATCTGGCATGTTTCTAACTGGGCTCAAGGTTTTGCAAAGAGTCAAAGTACTCACTTCGAGCATGGTCTCTATGCCTTATTTGTTGATTTGAAGAGACTTGCTGTACTAGGACATAATCCACATTCAAATACACTGAGCTATTCAGCACAGCTCTCCGCTCTCATTCCCTTATTCCTCAGGATGCACCTTTGCTACTTAATCAGTAAGTACTGAATTACTCTATGACTCTGCTTCTTAATTCACTCTTTAAGATCTTTCCCTTTCCCTTGCTGATTTGGAAATGGAACAAAGCTGCCTAGTTGCCGTTCCCAAGCTGCATCAAGATCCAATAGTAAAGAAGGGGCCAGCTTGACAGTTGTATTGAACGATGTGTGGCTTGTTTCTTGGCTGTGCCCAAGCAAAAGTAGGAAACGTAGCAAAAATGTTCCCACAAGGTCTATTGTTGACTCCTAGCACGCGCTACCAGCAATGACAGTAAAGCCATCCATTTGGCAGAACTGGAAAGCACATATTCCTTTAATACTCCCTTCCAGACAAATTCACGGACAGCACAGCAAATTGTAAATACACAAATGTGATTAGTTCTTTGGCACAGTTATTACAGGAAAGGGGAGCATTCAACCAAAGACTGTACTTTGGCACTTTTGTCTTTAAAATCCTCCAAGCATACAGAAGCACAATCCTATTCATGGGAACCTAGTAATTGTTACATATTGCATCAGTGTGCACCACGAAGTGTATGAAGCCATGAATGAAGAAAATAAACTGCTTGTTACAATCTCAGGACTTATTCCCACATTAATAAAAGTTTCCTTCTAATCCGCTGTGCCATCCAAATGCATCAAAGTAATTCTTCAGTTGTACCATAATACATCCAAATAAACTGTTGGTGACAGGGTGCTAAATCGAGAATCTGAATTCTGATGGAATATACTTATTCAGAAGTCAACTTCTTCATGGGTATATTTAAATTATAACTACTACTGTAAAAAAAAAGTTTCACATAACTACAATAACCTCCCAAAAGGAATAACCTTCCAAATAAAAATCCCAGTTTCAATATAACGTAAACTTAATCCCCGGCAGAAAGGGGGCAATAAAGGTTTATTAATTTTCTAGAATATAGGCAAGATCACTCTGGGCTTATCTGTACTCTGCATTGTCAGTATTTTTTTTAAAATAGTCCTAAGTATTTACCTTAGTAGCAGATTCCCCCCAATTCACCTAAAAGTAGTAATCAGATACTACACATGAGCTTTATGAATGTGCTCTATAATTAAACCAGGACAGAATTTTTTTGGTTATGTTAATCACACAAAATATGCCCTTCCAGAGAAAATATCTCCGTTCTCCCTAGCGCTAAATGATTTATTTACACGTGTAAGAGTGCATTAAATATACACATACATACGCTAACCTTTACTGTGTCCAAAGGATGTCCCACGATAACACCTGCAGCTCCTGTAATTTAAAATAATAATTAAAAGAGTTTTGTGAAAAAGAAAACAACAACAAAAGAACATTTTTCTATCGACGCCCAGCATTTGTGTCACCATAACTAATCACAATTCTTCCTTGTTCAGCTCCCACTGTCAGAATTATGTGACCTATGAAACAATGGGAGCCATAGATGGGCAGTAGAGAACCACAGAGGAGCCACTGCAAATCAGCTCCCCAGCAGTAGTTTCCACCTAAGCTCTAAGGACTAGGAAAGAAGCAGAAGTTACTATTGTGGAGGAACACATGGCTTTTAAGGCCTGTGTGAGCTCGTTTCTTCTAGTTATGTTGTCTCTAGGATTCTGCTTACCAGAAATATATAGATTTTTTTTTTATTCCAGAGGGTTTAATAACACAGTGTCAGTAACCAGATTCAGAAAATTTGCACAAAGCATGACTTTAAGAAGGAATTGCAACTTTGCTACTCAACATGATTTGAAAATTAAACAAAATTAGATGCTGGCTTCAGCTACCCAACTTTGGAACAAGGAGGAAGGTTATTTTCATTGATTCTTTCTCCCACCTACAACATTTTCTGCCATCTCCAGTGCTCATTTGGAGAGCCACTCCGGTGATCAGGGGCAAAGAGCAAATTTTAATTCACTGCAGGAAAGTTTCCTAAATAAAATTCCATTGCTTAATTTAATTCGTTCTTTCCTTTTTTTTTTCTTGGATTCATGATTCAGGTAATTTGCTGGATAATGTTTAATCTATTAGTAAGCCTTAGAAATGACTACCCATCATTTTAATTAAAGAATCTGAACTGGTTTATTTAGCTTTTTCTAATCTGATCTATAACAGTGTGTTGTTTTTTTTAGTATGGGAATATAGTATGTTTATTGTATAATATAAAGGATAACCCCCAAGGTAGACACATTTCTATCATAAGGCATGCTCTGAAAAGGAGATGTTTATTTCTGGCAATATGAGTAAATGACATTTGTAACGGTTGCTATCTGTACTGTAAAGGTGATAAGTCATTTACATTTTCCAAAGTATTCATTCCATTAGCATTTACAACTTGACAGTATTATTGTTCAAGGAGTCACCAGATATTAAGGAATGTGATCTGTCTAGATTGACAGGTTGTTTGGTTGCAGATGTTTCATTAGTCAACTAGATAACATCATCAGTGCTTATGAATGTGGGGCTTGCTTCCTGTTTATATATAGTAGCTTGCCCAGCCATCATTGGTGGTGGTGTGGTTTTCTCCTCGGTGGTTCATTGATTAGAGTATTGTGTTGTTCTTGATTGTTTGTCTGGTGATAATCCCTGCTTGATGGCTGATTCGTCTGAAGGCTGAACTTCTAGACTTTCCCTAGCAGCAACCCAGAACACCAGAAAAAGGAAACAGACTGTACAATGTCTTCCAACAAAGTGGATAGTACACAATTTTATCAGAAAATGCCTGGCCTCTCAACCCACTATAGCACAACTAACACGAGCTATAAAAAAGGAAACACTGCCATACATTTAAAACACCTTAGAAACTACTAACAGATTATACAACCACAAAGTATCATTGTAGCACACAAACCAACTAAAGTCCTACAAAACATATTAAGTAAGTCAGAAGACCTAGTAGCCCACGAAATAAAAACAGAATGTTATACCCACATTTTAACTCCATTCAAAAGAGACAATAAACACCTAAGAAGGAAATAAACCACAATACATTCTCTCCAACAACTAATACCCAGATAAAGAGGGACTAATACTAGATTGGTTGTTATGCCTGCTTGTATATGTATTTTAACACTGTGTGGGGTCTCCGAACTTGGTGACTTTAATACTGGCTGCAGAATTCTGAGAATTAAAGTCCACAAGTCTTAAAGTCACAAGGTTTGAAGAGCCCTGGTATAATGGAAGGGCATGGTAACCTGCTCTCTGGGCTGATTGCCTTTCAAGATGTTGACAAAGTATGTCAGAGTAGAGAGGATTGTCTTGAAGCAGTTTAAAGTTAAACCAGCATAAATACAGATCAGGAACGGATGAGAGTGCTGTGTGTAATATAGCTTGAGTCAAAAAAGGCAAACATTATTTTCTTCTTCCTCCCAAAAGCAAAAGAGCCTTTGAATCCCTACTTTCCATACTTGTATATGGGACATCTGCTTAATGAATAGAAGAAACAGAAAAATAGTAATTTTTCATTTGCTAAGACTATCATCACTCCAGATTTCTCTCCTAATTATCTTCTACATTCACTGCAGTCCAACCCAAGTACAGTCTGGCAAGTTCTGCTAGAACCCTACATAAATTGCAACCAAAGGCAATTGGCAATTTATAAGAAGTTTTCTTGCAAGGACTGTTAAAGAATGAGTTACAGTGCTTGCTATCCTGAAGCCACAAGCCAAGTGATTATGAAGAAAGCCATGGGTTTTCACCTAGGGGTTTAGAATAAGTCACTGTGAGTCTTCCATTGGTCATTTAAATTGCACTGACAAGATCTTAATGTCAGACTTTATAGATAAAGAGCATAAATTACTATTTTCCAGTATTAATTTAAAGAACAAAGGATAACCAGTGGCATAAAGCATGTTTGACAAGATGCAATACTTCTCAGGTGAGAAGATTAAGAGAGAATCAAGTGAACAAGACCATATATTTTTATATGTAAACTTTATTCAACCACATGTGATAATAATTGTCTCTCCCTCCAGAGTTATTTTATTAAGGGAGCAAGTTCATCAAGTAATGGAAACTATGCAGAGACATATTTATCATGTTACCATGTACAACTCTACTTTTTATATATACTCCATTGAAACTCAATATACTCCATGGGTGATGCCAATGTGTAATTCTGAGTTGAAGAGAAGAAATATGCAGACATTCAGAAAACATAGTAAATAGAGTCAGGACTAAAATTAGGATAGTTAACTCCCTAGAAAATAGAAGTCCTGGAAAAAAATTGGAATCCTTAGACCATAATATAAAAACCAAGGCTAAATAACAGAAAAGCAGATATTATAAAAGGCTGCTGTATCTCAGCAAGATGTATAGATAGTATTAGATAATTTTAACTTAACATTACAGGTAGTTCTTGTTTAGTGGTCACAAATGGGACCAGCAACTCAGTTCTTAACCAAAGCAGTCACTACATGAAACTGCAATTGTGTTTACGATCTTACTTTAGCTTTCCTTTGCTTTACTGATCTGTAAAGGTCATAAATGCAAGGATTGGTCATAAAGTTACCCATGTCTCCTATTTCTAAATGTGGTAAATGGGAATTTTAATTCACATTTTGTCACCAGAGGTACTGATATTATGACCATTCCATGGAAATAATGGGATTTTCCAAAAAATCTCTATCCCATGGATGCCGCTCCATTTGAGCACTCTGCAAATCTATATGTGTATGGATTCAATTATGCAAAAATCTCTCCTGAATCACTGATAACAGAAGGGGATGTGTATAACTGAAAAATAGAAGTGTATTCCAAATCACAATTTAAGAGTGTCATATTTCTCAACCTGCACTGCTGTGCAATATTAAATGTTTATTGAATATGAAAATGAAGACATCAATACAAAAGTGGAGGAGTAAAACTTCACAGTTCCCATTAAATTTAATGTTGCAAATAGCCTATATATTTTTTGGAAAAGTTCATATATTGAAACTAAACTAAAATGGTAAAGGAAAGGTATTAAAAATTGACTATAAACAAGTTAAATTTATCAGAATCACCCAGAATATATCTTACCATGCATCATAGGTGAAACATCTTTACAGGATGGATTTCCAAATTGAAAATGCCTTAATCATGGCATGTTATCCTGTAGTATTACTTTTTGAATTAACTATTCTATTAATACTCTGAGTATTGTATGTTAAGATCAAAAAGTTACAATCTGTACAATCTGTAACTATGCAACAAACTTATCTTTTTCTGTTATGTAATAACCATGATATAACTTGGGAATTTAGGAGCTGTCACTTATATATGCTGCTTGCTACTTGCATTTATAACCTTAACTTTAAAGGAATGTACTTCATAATAGAGGAGTATATGGCTGGGAGATCATATAATGGATATACATATGCCTTGTAATTCTTCCTTCAATACAGACCTGAACTACAGAAGATGAATTGTGATTGCCAGGTGATCACTCTGTTGTCATTCTCCAGGAGTTATGGAGTTTAGAATCCATAAGAGCATTAGTTTGTCAATAAGCTGGGGACCAGTAGTGAAAGAGACAGATAATGTTGGTATTTGTCCACATTTTCTTATCTTGATCTCTAGTGAAACCAACAGCTCATGAAAGGAGTGGCTGTAAGGAGGTTTCTGAGTGGCCAATATTAGACCAGCTGTCTAAACATCAGGATCTGACTCCACAGCTCAATTAATTAGGAGATCTCTGTTGAATCTTTATTAGAGGCATGAGTAAGATGGGGAAGGAACCTGAGTAACTTTCAATTAAACTTAATCCTGTTTGTTTGTGTTTTCCTCTCCTGAACCAACTGTGATTTATGGATCTAGTACCTTCGAAAGATCACAAGATTGAATGTTCATAACAAGCAATTACCGCTTACTTCAGAATATGTTTTCTTCAGTAATTGGGTAAATTATACTCACAGAACCATACAAATGGCTGAGAAATGCACTGAACTCTATGTGTGCAAACTGTTAAATTCAGAATGGTTTATCATCCAGCTAAATCTGTGCCCCTTTTTAATGCTCCTTCGTTGTATTATCATATTATTTCCACATGAATCACTTACCTCCTACCCATCCAGCTATAAAATCATCCAACTGAAAGCTGCCCGTTTTACCATATCTTAAGCATTCCTGTTCAGTTTTAGTCTTGGGTGATGTGGTTACATTCATCTCCTTCAGCACCAGGCAAGCAATAGAAGAGAGTTCTCAATGTGCCTCTTTTAAATCTGTTTTTTTTTTTTCTCCTATTATGACTGCAGAGCAGTGGTTTCTTTGACAACTTTCAACAGCCTCAGAACTCAAACAACTCGATTCCAGTCTCTGTCTCTCTTCCCTGCAAAAGTGCCTTCAAAGCATAAAGTGACCTCATAGTCACAAAGCTTAAAGGGACAGTACAATAAGAACCACAGGTTCCAGAAGTCACTCTAGCATGTTACTAATTAAAGGCAGATAGCTAATCTATGGTCAACATAGAAAATAATAAACTCTTTATGTCTTGTATATTTGGTCTGTAACCAAACCAAACCAAACCAAAATTGTATATGTGGAAACTAAATTGTTCAGAGTGAAAGCATCCAAGTGACTACAGTATTTCAGAAGAATGGTGATGAAAAGCTATTATAACCTGAAAACTGTATGATACTCCTCCTTAGGATGAGTTTACAATGGACGAAACAGAACTACGTTGCTGGAACAGCAACTGCTATTAGAAAAGAGTGAGCCTTCATTCTTTAAAACTGTTCTGTTGAATTGAGGATCCTTTAAAGCAGATTTTGAGAATCACCAGGAAACTGAAAGGATGGGGGGGGGGAGAGATGAAAAAAAGAGTTATTGTGCAATGGAAGATGTAGCCAAAACATTGAGAAGATGTGATATTTTAATAGTATTTTCATAGGAACTGGAGGGGAAAAAAGCTGTATCAAGACAAGTTGGGTTAAATAATAATGGATTCATTTGTTTTCTTACTCTCCATGGTACTCTCAGAAGTTTTCTCTAATGCCAAAGTTCAAAAGTTTCTCTAATGCCAAAGTTCAAAAGCAGGAATAATCTTTCTGTCCTGCTTCCATAGACTGACACAGGAAAATGATGCTGGCGTCATTATGACTTTTGTGGGTATAGCCACATTTTGGCAGCTGAATAACTTTTCCCAGACTTTCCTTGCTGTTGAATCAAATGCTTGTTTGTGGCATATTTGATTGTTGGTTTCTTTACTGTTGATCATCAAAGGCAGAAGATACCCACCACTTCAGAATCTTCATTGTCAAAAGTTATATCTAGATTGCCATCATATATGACATACTTCATTATAAAATGGTGGTCTGAACTTTGCTGTACCCGTCACCAAGTTTACAGTCTTACATTTTGTAAACTTATAAACTCAAGATTTGTATTTTCTTGCTGCTGGTGCTGCTGATTTTATACATATAAACTGGTTGCAGGGTTATTTGAGCTGAAGACTTGAATCAAATCCTTTAATGCAGATCAAAGTTAAAAAATTTAAAGTCCCATTACATTTTGTGCAGCTGAATTTAATGACTTTTGTGTCCAGCTCACTAACTTCAATGAAACATACTCTTCCATGCTTCTGAGTTGTGGAGTTCTGTTGTAAAGGAAGTTTAAACTGATAAGACAATATGTGGGATATATGTATCAAAAATATATGCATATTAATACCAATAAGGTTTTTAGTTAAATCGGATTATTATCGCCACATTTTAATTTTTATAAATGTGTAGAATTTGTAATACTTTTAAATTGTAGTTGCTTGAGTTCTATGTGAGATTTTGCATGAAATCCCACTAATACCGATAGCCCTTAAGTTAAGACCATTTGTTTAAGCAACCATTCAAAGAAATGACCATTCATTTAGACTGCTGAAAAAAGTGAGTGGTCCTCGCACGAATGATCGTTGCAGCATCTTTGCAGTCATGTTATCACAGTTTAGACACTTGGCAATCACCTTGAATTTACAACAATTCTGCAGTCACATGGTCACCATTTGTGACCTTTTTAGTTAGTTTCTGCCAAGCAAAGTCAATGGCAAGGAAGGTTGTAAGTCACAGTCACTTAATGTCTCACTGAACGGCCTTAACTACTCACGTAACACAGCAGCAAAGGTGATAAAATTGGGTATATTTATGTATTACCACACTTAACGAGTGAACCATTTAACAACAATATTTTCAATCTCAATTGTGGTTGTAAGTCAAGGACTACCTGTAGGTTCTTTGTCTGTTTCCATAATAGTGCAACATGCAATTTCCAGATGTTTTAGCTATATTGATTATACGTTTAATAATTTTTGCAGCTCCTTAATATACGCATCGTAGCCAGGCTGAGATGAAAAAACATTAAATTTTTTTGTGGCACATAAAAGCTTATACATCACTACACATACCTGGTCTCTGGACCACAACTGTTCCTTTTCTTCTGTTTTACACTAATCCATTACCGTACTTTAAATTCTAACACTTCTAGAACTACTCAGATTGGCATTTACATTATATAGCTGGAGAAGATATTTTTCCTTTTTATTCCTGCATCCAGCTTCCCTCCCTCCCTCCTGTTCCAAGATGTGACCAACTTACAATTGTAAAATTTCTATGCAAATGTCATGTATGCATGTTCTACACTTCTCTGTTTCTCAGTCACAATAACTCTGAATAGATTCAAATGCAGAGCCAGTGTTCATCTCCCTATGGTTATCCTGCATGATTAATTCGATTTGGAATCATGTTACTAACAGCACTACAATTGTTGTCAGATTTGTTCCTATCCCTGTTCTTATTATTGTATCTAGTACTAATTCTGCTAAGTTTTCTTTCCCATCAGAATTGATGCTTAATACAGAAGGAGAGTATGAAATAAATGAATAGCACAGAAATATCTTCTAAGTAAATAGATAGAAATATTTGAAGACAGATTCCTAAACACCTAAACTACTGGGTGTTCTAAGAGTAATGATACCTCTTGTCTGTATGCTGAGAACTGGAAAAATAATCTCAAAATTTTGAAATATAAAGTAATTGTGTGTGTATGTGCGTGCGTGCGCACAAATACGTACATAGATACACACACACACTCCTGCACAGGATCTAAAACAGCATAATTAGCATTGTCTCTGTGTGTTTATAATTGCACTCTTTAATTTATGACTGTAATTGAGCTTGTAATTACACTAGTAAGACATACCAAATATTAAGCAGGTCGCCTTGTGTCCTGTGCCCAATTTTTTTGCCCTTTTTTGCATGTTTATTTACCAAATACTGTGGTCATTAAGCAAACTTATTTTGACCAATACACACTTTTTTTGCTGGAAACTGGAAATAAATGCCAGTTTCCAGCAAAAAAAGTTGTAAATTATAAATCTTCATGGTTGTTCTTTACCATTCTATCCTGGAATCTGATGCTAAGTTGCAAGAGGGAAGGCTTCTTTCCCAAAGAGCTAAAAGGCAAATCCGCCTTGAATCCTTAGTACACAGAAAAAGACCTTTGGGGGATTCTTCCTAAACCTTCACAGGATATATCTGATAGTTATGCAGAGTGTACTTTAGTCTGGCAAGTTCCTGTCTATGTACGAGCAGCAATAAACAAATTATTTGAGCAATTTATCATGTCATTCAGGGCTCCTTGTGCCTGACACATACAGATTCAGTGACACATTAACAGAGATAATGAATTTCATAGCATGATTGTCTCCATCATATACTTTTCCCCAAAGATAACCTATTTCAGTCTGAAATAATTATTATACTAGAGATAATTCTTCTTTGTGTAGAAAAGCGTGTGAGTAATTTAACATAATTATATAATTATGATTTTAAGAATATTATTGAAACATTTACAGAAACAAAATATTTTTCAACCAAGGTACAAAAACAGACTATACAAAGTGAAAACACTTTAGCTTATATTTATTATGAATAAAAGTAAGTGGTTAAAAATGTAATAGTTTTTTTTTTAAAAAAAAATGTTATTACTATTGCTTTCAAACTGTTTCCACTGTTCCCAGAGATTTTTAATTGCCATGCCCTGAATCTTTTGTGATATCTAATTCCAGGCAGAATATCATAAATAATCTTGTTTGTGAGTTTATCAAGTTAATGATTTGATAACCATCTAGATCAGGCCTTAAGGCACAAGTAGATTTTTTTTTAACTGATAGTGTTTCCTTATTGTTCTTCAGTTGTATTTTGTGAATGACTCAGTCTATAGAATTATTAACCTAGAAGTAAAAAAGATCTTCTATAATAGGCCTATGCCTATTTAAATTGGATTCTAAGAAGATTCTAAAGTACAGGTAGGAATGCAAACATAACACCCAACTTCACTCTTTAAAGCAAATTTATCTGGTTGCTCTCTGCACCTGCTATGAGATATAAGGCTGGAAATAGCTGTTTTAAAGCGATGGATACAAGTTCTGTAATTGAACTCAATTTGCTTTCAAGCACCTGTCACAAAGGTGAAACAATATATGGCCATACTATGTTATGATAAACAATAGCCACTTTTCTGATTTATACACCTCCTGTGGGATGATAGAGGTACTCCTCGGGTTCTGATGGCAATTGGAACTAGGTTCATGGTTGTAAAGTGTGATGTCATGTGACCACATCATTTAGCGATGGCAACCTTGGCAATCCTAGTTGCCATCATAATCACAAGATATGTGGGTCATTAACCAGGAAGAAGAGGGAGTTCTAGATAAGGAGTGGGGGTGCAGAGTGCTGCTACAGAGAGGCATAGAGAGTGTTGTTGGGAGCTTAGAAGGGCTGGTTCAACCCGTGCATGAGTTGAGTGAGGCTGGGAGGGCTCAGGAGACCTGGCACAGGCTACACATGAGTATAGAAAGATTGGGGCATGAAATGGGCAGGAGTACAGGGAAGCTTGGGATGGTGGGTAATAACTGGGGGTGATATCAACATTGTAACCATTCTTCATTCCATGCCTGACTAAATGTGGTGGGAATCACAAAAATAAGTGTAGGAGAAGAGCAGGCAAAGCTTGAGGGTGGGGTTAAATGCATCATCAATTTAGAGTCCTTGCATTCCCAAAAGAAGTCCAGCTCCAACTGAATTCCATTGACTGACACTCTTATATAGTGTCAGTTTAGTGCAGATTGTAGTTGACTAGATTCTTGTGAATAGGCTTCAATAGATCATTTATGCTGCAATTTTATAATGATCCTGATTCTTTGCACCTGACAGTAAATTATACACTATTAAGAACAAAGCTGGGAACTGCAGAGCAGATCTAAAATTAATCTCAAGAGCTTACCGCTGTTAGGCTGTGGCAGCTGAAGGCAAGGAGATACCCCCACCAGAATATCTGACAGGATGAAAAGCACCACCATAATACTTTGAATATGTTTAATTTATTATTTCATTGAATTAAAGGTTTCTCTGATGTCTCCCAGACTGACTGGGAGACAAAGCAACCTCAAGCTGAAAGAAAAAAAATTGCTAGACTTAAATACTCCAAGACTGTAATATTAAATACACTTTCTCTGCATATACATCATTGAAGCTTGTGCTTTTTTACCACTGATTATTAATAGTAAACAATAATTATTGAACTCATTGTTGGGTAGAAACAACTTGCTGGGTAGAAATTTTTAACAAATTTAAAATAACGCACCCCTTTAAATAATGAATTAACATATGTATGCATACATGTATACAGGTGTATATTTTTTAGAATTATGTTTAAAATTCTGATTATACTTTTTCCACATACAGGTTATTAAGTATTCAAGATATCCTTAAAAGTATTTATTGAACTAGCACAGGCCACTAATCTCCAACCCTCTTTCTCAAAACCACAAAAAGAGAAAGGATTAGGTGTTAGTTTCCTGCCCTTTGTGTGAATCTATAATCTTAGTTTATGGTTCACCTCTAGAAAAAAAAATCATAGTGTGTAATGATGACAGATTAAAAGTCTTCCGCTAATGTTTTGAATCTTTACTTTGCTCTGAATCTTCTGTAAATATTGACATGAATTACATATTAAAACAAATTTAAAGGAAGATTGTTATCACACTGCCCTCTGCTGTTAGCAAGATCAATTTATTTTGAGTTCATCCATCCCTTTCATAATAAACAAGTTAAAAGTTGAGAACAGAAACATGTGAAAAGCTTCTGCAATTAGATCTTAGGAATTTAAAGAAACAATGCTTAAATGTAGGTCTGGGAAAATCAAATCTTCCAGTTGCTATTAATCAGGATAAAACAGCACAAAGTGAGTTAAATCCTCTCAATGCTGCTATTCCAAAATTTTTCATAATTGCTATAACATGTTTACTTTTTTCCTTAAAAGTTCCAATTAAATAGAAATGGTTTAATGGAGATAAATATTTAACGCCTTTGGTAACAAGGTGCTACATTTTCTAACATGATATGAGAAACAAAATAGGATTGTCAGACTGGGATGCAAAAACATAGATAGGTCACCAGATGAAAACAAAGAGATAGAGAAAATCCTAAATCTTTGCTGCTTTTTAGGGATAATCTTGATTTTTGCACCCTTGGTAGTTGATAGCTTTGGCACACAGGAACAGTGCAAGAATTAATTACTGCAAAATATTTTCATCCCAATGTAATATCAAGAACAAAAGAATATGATGCTCATAAAATGGCAGAATTGTTTAGGCAGCATTTCTTACCCACATTCTTCATATCTCCAAAATAAACCTTATTGGAGGTCCAAATCCAATTAGTACCACTTCAGTACCTTAAGACCACTAGAGGACAGGAAGGATTTCCTGTGACACACACCCCCTTTTTGTATAACGCTCTTAGACAATCTTTGTCTAAGAGATTGCTAATTTAAGACCACTTCTTTCTGCCTATTCCAGGCTCACATGCATAGAGTAAATGCTTCTGACTTCTCTTCATAGGATATGGCTAGCCTATCCTTTCAGATAGAATAATAAAACTTGCTTCATTATCTCTTGGCCAGGTCATATTCCTGCTTCCAGAAATGCTCACATTTCCGGGACACTCTTCATGTCCCTTAGACTTTCTGGGAGAAGGAAGCAGGACTCAACAGCTGAAATTCATACAGCTGCCATGTCAAGAAATGGCAGTTGCTGTGCAAGAGCTCCATCTGAGATGACTTGGGACTCCGAAAGACCTTATTCAATGTCTATGACCCTCTCACTCTATGGCAATTGTAGCCTTTCAGTTAGCATTTTATGTTCTTCCGGCCACTGTTACCTTATGGGGAGATTATTGTGCTCATGGAAAACTGAAACAATAAAATCTACCTGCTGGGGGTGCTTCGTGACAAAACATGATTTGTGCTAGTTCTAGTCAGCCTAGGAGAGAACGGAGGTGGTGAGAGAAACAATAGCTTTCAAGATGAGATCCAAGAAATGCGTTCCCAGAGCAGAGAATTAGTCATTGGGTTGTCTTTCAATACTGGTGCCTATTTCTGGCAGAACAGAACAATTACGTGAAATTTCAATAGAATGTAATTATAAATGTGATGAACAATTTGACGAGTTATGGGTGTATGGGTTTTGGAATGGAAATATAGAAACCACTCAGTCTGATTTAGGGTTCTGATCTCAAAGCTTTAGAAGATGCTTATATAACATGGGTCAAGTAATCCATTTTGCTGTCACTGGCTCTGGAATGATATTCAGGGAAGGAAAGCCACTTCCATTCTTCTATAGTCTGTCAAATATAAACCACAAAAAGATTTCTTTTCAGACTACAGCAGTCAGGACAGAGATACTAGGGGGCTGAAATATGACAAATGGCATAGAAAGTACAGTATTTTGAGCCACTCTGCTTTAAAATCTGATTTTAAAGATCTTAATGCAATGGGCAGTGCCAGCAGCCTCTTCTCTGAAGAACAAAAATTAAATTTCAAATAAATACATTGGAAGATCAGTGTGCAAAGTGGGTATATAATCTTAAGAAGAGGAAGATATTTGTGTGCAAATGTGATAGAGCTCAGGCAAAAGGATAAAGTTTTAGTTTAAAAAACTTTTGCATCTGCTTATGCTGGATGTACCATCCCACTGAGAAAATGGTAAAACTAAGGGTCTTTTAACTCTCAAGAGTCCCCTATTATTCAAAACAGTTTGAGAGGGTGATCAGTCAGATGTGTTGTTTACTGAAATCTAACATTTTCCCTCTCTTCTTTACCCTTTTGTTATGGTGTATGAAATGAAATTATTGGTGTTGCCACAATACAGTCTTTTGCTCTAGCTGTCCAACACTAAAGAGAAAAAAAATGGAATTGTTTGAAAGAGTTAGTGGTAAAACCAGGCTGTCAAAGAACACGGTAGCTGGATACCATCAAAGTTGACACCAGCCAGAACATAGAAAAACTCAAAGAAATACAGTAATGCAAGATCAGAAGATGCAGAAAGAACTGGCCCATAGAATTGCCAAGAGTCGGACATGACTGAAATAGATATCATCATCATCATCATCATCATGACAACCAAAATTAGAACACAGTGAGTAAGCTTGTTTGCCATTCCCAAAAAGAATGGAAATACAGTCCAGATTAACCCTGATCTTCCTTTGGGATCTTGAGTCAAGTTAAAATTTAATGTAGTATATAATCAATATAAGATTTTTGAATTCTAACTGTTTTGGGACCTCCATTTTAACAATGCATTTACCTTCATTACTAATACCTTTTGCTATAAAGGAGCATCTTTCCTAGAAGCTTGCAAGTCAGTTGACAACTGTAAATTTGACAAGAGTAGAAGAAGCAAGCCATCTGGATAGCAAGCAGAGCTCCAATTCATTTATCAGAAACGTTCATGTCCGCCTGTGGCTTAATGCAACAAGATTATTCACATCCCATGGACGTAGTGACTACCTTTAGAGCATTCATCAGTGAAAACACTAAAGAGATTTTTTTTTGTTTCAAATTTTGGCAGTATTCCTTGTATAGGTTCACATGCATAGATTAATATAACCTTTTGTGCTTAGCAGAATTCAGAGTAATCTTTTCTGTCTAAGGAGAAACGCAAAGATTACAAAGAGGTAAAACATGAACATATTGCTTTAACAAGCAAAAGATTACATCATACTGCAACGTGATCAAACATCAAAGAAAAAGATCCTTTCCAAACTGTTGCAAAATTCCATTTATTGCACATCACCTGAATAGAATTGCAACTCAATAAAGAGTATTTGATCCACTTCATATGGGAGCTAGCTGTGATAATTCCGGTCAAAACACTAGTGTCAGTGTTCATTTCCAGCATGTCAATTAGCACTTATTAATTGTGATTGGAACTCATAAATGGTAAATTTTGCCTCCCATCATACTAAAAACAGCAGTTAATGCAAGTTAGAGAAATGGTTGGGCTTTAATTAACCATCCCACCCCTCAGACCTTCTCTACACAATGTCTTTTCCATTTACTTTGCTTTTCCTCTTTTTTTTTTCTAAATACAGCTGCAACAGTTGGACAATTGGCCCTATTTTTCTCATATTGCTGTCCTGAGGATAATTGCCTCTCATGATATTCAAGAAGAGGAAAGTAGAACTGTTTACTTGAACTGTTCAGATGGTTCCTGATCTCAGAGGCTTCTGGGAAGATGAGGAAAATACCCCATGTAAAAAAATAGATGGCACACGTAAAAATGGTGGTGGTGTTGGTGGGGGTTAACCATGCAGTTGTGGTTCATATCATAATATTTAATATTATTATAATATTTTTTCTGCAAATGCTGCTGCGGGACTGCTACAGTACTTGTGGCTAAAAACAACGAATGTTATGTATCAAAATACCCAGGGATTTAATTACCCAAAATGTTATAAACATTGCCACAGTGTCTTGCTCTTTGTAAAAATGAAATAGAATTTAAAATATAATGGTATGATCAGAATGTAAAGAAAAGGTAAGTTTAATTCTTCCACACTTTTGATAAAAGAAACCCAACCCAATCCATTGTGCAGTAGTTTTTGATGGAAAATGAAGCTCTTATTACCCTAATGGTGCCTGGGGGGGGGGAGTATTTTTCAATTGTGAATTGCTGTGTCCAGGACAAGTTCTTTTCAGGACTGTAGTGCTTCCTGAATGCAGTGGTCCTTGTTAAAAACAGCCATCTATTTAATATTTTCAAAACTCAAATGCACATGTGACATGCGGCTAGGTTATCAGTGTCTCTTGGTGAAAAGAAAAATGGAAGTGAATTAGAGTTTTTCTGGCAACATAGTTTAACATTCACAAGTTTAGAGTCAAGGATTTCCAAAACTCAATACAAATCCTCTTTTTAAATTGTTGATGTATTTAACTCAATTTTCGTGGGAGGTTTTGGAGAGCTAATTACAGTTTCGTCCATGTTTATCTCTCAGGCATTCTTCTATCCGTCTTATTCTGTGGTTTGCTTTCTTTGCATGGGATTGTTTTAGTGCCAACATTTGGCATGATTGTACTCTGAGGTAATGGCTAAAGAAAGAGAAACTGGCTTGTTTTAAAGGAAAATGTTTCTGTTTACTCACAGACTCTGGCAAACAATCATGAGGGAAAAAAATGTCCTACGGAAAAATCACAAAACAATTAGAAAGGCGATTTAATTGCTGAGCAATTTTAACAGAGAAAGTAAATGCTACAATGTTGTTTCAAAAAAAAACAACCCACCACACACATATGCATGCTTGGATAATGTATATCGATAGTAAAATTAATTGATGGTTGAAACTACTCTAAAGAGCCGAGGTGGTGCAGCAGTTAGAGTGCAGTACTGCAGGCCACTTTAGCTGACTGTGTTCAGCAGGTCAGCGGTTCAAATCTCACCGTCTCAAGGTTGACTCAGCCTTCCATCCTTCCAAGGTAGGTAAAATGAGGACCCAGATTGTTGGGGGCAATGTAAATATATATATATATATATATATATATATATATATATATATATATATATATATATATATATATACATTGCTTACTGGTGTACACCGCTTAGAGAGTGCTTGCACTTAAAGTGGTATATAAGTCTCATAAATAAATAAATAAATAAATAAATAAATAAATAAATAAATAAATAAATAAATAAATAAAATGAGTTTCTGGCAAAGAATGAATATAGCGAACACTAGCATCACCTCAAAATTGGTATACTGTATTTAATAGTAGTAGATAAGTATAGAATGAGAATGGAACAGTAACCCTAGTGATGCTTTTAAAATGTTTGCAAGTTCTCAAAACGAACATGATTTCCCCAAAACAGCTAAGTCCCATCAGGTGAAAACATTTAAAGTAGAGGACTTGGAGTGTGCTCACTCTATAACCTGGTAGGATGGTGGGTACCCTCAAGAAGTGGTCCCACAAATAAACTTGTGGCGTGTAGGACTGTAAAGATAATAATCAGGAACTCTTTATCAGCATAAAGGAAAGACTGGGCAATAAGATTCTATGTGGTCAAGTTTCAATTGGTTGTTTAAAACCTTTAATAGCAGTTCATACCTATAACTCCCCCCCTTTTTTTAATAATAATGATAATAGTAAAGTTGGAAGGGACCTTGGAGGTCATCTAGTCCAAGCCCCTGCTCAGGCAGGAAACTCTATACCATTTTGGACAAATGGCTGTCCCATCTCTTCTTAAAAACCTCCAGTGTTGGAGCATTCACCGCTTCTGGAGGCAGGTTGTTCCACTGGTTAATTGTTCTAACTGTCAGGAAGTTTCTCCTCAGTTCTAGGTTGCTTCTCTCCTTGATTAGTTTCCATCCATTGCTTCTTGTCCTGCCTTCAGGCGCTTTGGAAAATAGCTTGACTCCCTCTTCTTTATGGCAGCCCCTGAGATATTGGAACACTGCTATCATGTGCCCCCTCGTCCTTCTCTTTGTTAAACTAGACATACCCAATTCCAGCAACCGTTCCTTATACGTCTTAGCCTCCAGTGCCCTGATCATCTTTGTTGCTCTTCTCTGTACTCTTTCTAGAGTCTCAACATCTTTTTTACATTGTGGTGACCAAAACTGGATGCACTATTCCAAGTGTGGATATACCAAGGCTTTTCAAAGTGGTATTAACACTTCATGTGATCTTGATTCTTTCCCTCTTTTAATGCAGCCTAACACTGTGTTGGCCTATTTGGCAGCTGCAGCATACTGCTGGCTCATATTTAAATGATTGTCCACTAGGACTCCGAGATCCCTCTCAAAGTTACTATTATTGAGCAAAGTACCCCCTATACTATACCTGTACATTTGGTTTTTCTTGCCTAAATGTAGAAACTTACTTTTTTCACCATTGAATTTCATTTTGTTAGGGTTAGGGTTAGGGTTAGGGTTGTTTTTGCTTGTTTAAGGGCTATATATTGCCTAGTTTTTGAAATAATCTGCCAAATAGTTTCTCAGATACTTTTGGTGTATGGAAGAACTATTCTTCTCATGGGTTTTTGTTCCAATTGGTTATATGGAAAAGCATCTTTCAGTTCTGTGGGTACTCAGTGTGTTGAAGGGTGCCATAAAAGTAGTGTGCTTCTTTCCATTGAAGCTTTGGGCTATGACAGGATGGTTTTGCTCATTTTTTATACTACTTGTAAGAACAAAGGGAATGGTTACTTTAATACATTGTTTTGAAAATCCAAATCTCCATATTTGTTTCAAACTTCCCCCCAATTTTAATTACAAATCTGTTTCATTCAGATGTCTTTTCTTCAACTGATGTTTTGAAATGTTCCATTTAAGGAGAGTTATGCAATCTCAAATATCTCCTGTCCTTTAAAAAAAAAGCAACACAGATTGTACATGCCTATTATTTTATTATTGTTTCAAATTATACATCATCAAATGAAACAGTACTTTTTCTTGGAAAGTCATTGCAAAGCCAGAAGTATGTGCATGTGTGAAATTTTAACAAGCATCCTGGCAGATGCTATGTATATTAAAAACAAAAGTTAATTTCTACAACAAAGCATAATATGCGCTTTGCATGCTGAAGTGCTCAGGGTTTGTGAACAAAGACAAAACATTTAGAGATAATTTACTGCAAATTCAATGAAAAGAAAATACAAAATAAAATATAAATTGTTAAAAGAAAAATAATCAGATCTAATCCAAGTTGGGAATAAACAAAATGGAGACTGCTTAGGAAAGAAGGCTCAGTTTATTGGAGAACAGAACAGCAATAGCATGCAGTTCTGGAAAAGCTGACAAAACGGAGCTGGGAGTGGTGGGGTTTTATACCTTCTTGGGCTTTTGTGTTTGGAGTTGTTCCTGTGCAATGAACTTTGACCTGAGGTTCAGTGTTCCCTTTTGGTATTCTAGTGGTGGTGGGTTAATCCTATTATGTCCTAAAAGTAATGTCTTTAGATTTTGGGTGAGGGATGTAGATTTTTAGGGGTCTTTGTCTTTCTAATCCCATCAGCTCCAAGCTTCCTGGCTCCAGTCTTTCTGAAAGGATTATCAAATCTGCATTTCTACAGAGAGGGCCTGCTGAGTTTCTGCTTGGGGGAGAGGGAGAGGTTTCTCCCATTTAAGATTTTCTCCCAAAGGTTAGAAAGAGAAGCAAAAGGAAGACCTATAGAGACAAGAAGTATAAAACAAAATAAAAACAAAAAATAGATCAAGTTAAAAATGGGAGACGTAATTAAGCTCTTTTCTATAAATATTAATGGATTAAATGTATCAAAAAAAAGAGTTTAGATGTTTAACAATTTAAGGAAATTGGATGGAGATGTGATGTATCTTTAGGAAGTTTACATAAATAGGATTATAGAAAATTACTAGAGAAAGTAAAATTTAGAAACATTATACACAATATTAGCATAAAACAAGAAAGGAGGAATTATTATATATGTCAAAGAAAAATAAAATTAAATAAATATACTTGGATGAAAAGGGGTGAATTTTAATGTTGGAAATAGTATTAGAGTAAAAACAGTATATGCACTAAATAATATTAGAATATTTGTATGATCACCATGCTTAGATGGAATTTCGGTCGAGTCTTATAAAAAATATGAGTGTTACTACAATGAATAATGTTGGATTCCTAGTAAGTAGTAGAATATGAAAGAAGGAAAATGTAAATAAGAAACAATGGGGCAATAAGAACAAATATTTCAAAGAAGAAAGAGGGGGAAAATGTAAAGAATAGAAGAGTACTGTTACAAACTGCTGTTAACAAAAAAGGATATATTACGTGTGTATGTGTGTAATGTTTGTTGTGTTTTGTTTTGTCTTGTTGGTCTAAAATAATAATAAAAAAGAAAAAAAAAGATTTTCTCCCATTATTCCTTTGGGAAAATATAATATTTTGCCTTTTTGTTAATATTCCCCAAATATTTCCTTCTCGTGTGTGTGTGTGTGTGTGTGTGTGTGTGTGCTGACTTCCGACATATTTTAAAAAGTTTTACTTTAATTACAGTCCATGGGAAGAAAAACTCCATTCAAATACAAACCAGCATTGCTGGAGTATATAAATGATCATAACACTTGCTGTTAGACTAATGTGACTCCACCTTTTCCCATGGCACTGCTAAAACGGCTATTATATAGAACTAAAATAATCAGGGATATGCCTCAGAGGATTGCCAATTTTTTTTTTTTTTTGCCATCTCCATCCCTTTGTATCATGGCAAATGGGAGGACTCTGTACATAATTCAGAAGCTGCGCAAGACAAGTCCAGAGAAAAATGCAACCAAAACCATCATGAGATTGGAAGAATTCCCCTATGAGGAAAGGTTACAGTATTTGAGGCACGATAAAGGGTTAAAAAAATATGCAGGGAAGAAACAATTATGATCAAGATATAAGCACTGGAAGAGAGGCTAGCAGCAATCTGCACAAGTCCGTCCTTCTTTCCCTCCAGAACTTTCAGGCTGGACCTGAATTAGCTGTACCACGCCTGTCCTCAAGCTATAAAAGGTGTAGGCTGGCAGGCTGGGATATGGGTGTGTCAGGAGAGGGTGATGGGTTACATAGTTTTGCACTGGAGTGCAGGAAAGAGAATCACAGCTGAGAGAAGATCAAAGCAAAGGATGCCCCAGACAAAGCTGGTTTGATGAATGTGTGGGGTCACAGCCTGTGGGCAGCAGGCAACTGAAGGCCTGGAAGAAGGGGGAGCTGCTTCAGCAGCTGCATGCTGTGAGCAGAGAGACAGAGCCCTGCAGCCACAGCAGCTTCTGCAACAATGCCAACAGCATAACAAGCTTCTTCCTTCCTACCAGAAATGGACAAATACAGCAGCTGAGGCAATCTGGCTGAAAAACCAACAATCATGTCAGTAAAACCTCACAGGTTGAAGACTGATTGAGACTCAAGCTAAGCAGAAAAAAAAATATATTTTTGGTTTCTTCCCATTCTTCAGCTGGATGGCTTAGCTAAGCCCTGATAATCACTTTAATAGTGAAATCTAATGATAAAAATAATTTGGGCAAACCTATTTGTAACAGAAAAAGAGAGAAATGATAAGAGACCAATCCTAAGAACCTATAGCTACCAAGAGGAATACAATCCATAGTAAATACAATTTAAAAATAGATATATCAAGAGATAGATTTAGATATATCCTGAATTTTGTTTGAAAAGATATCACTCTTTTTGTAAAACACATATAAGGAGATAAAATTTCACTTCTTGTTTGCAGTCTGTTCTTCTCAAAAGATTACTGTCCTGAAATATCCAATAATGCAGAATGAGGAGAGTTTAGGAGAGGGCCGGGAGTTTAGTTCTTCACAAGCATATTATCAAAATGCAGAATTTGGCAAGATGCAGTGATGGCTGCTTATTTGGATCGCTTTGAAAGGGGATTAGATAAATCTCTGGTTAAAGGTAGTTGTACTACATCATCATAGTGACTAAGTGTTGGCCTAAAGTTTTCATAATTCTAGTGTTAAGCACCGGGGAATCAGACCTTCCAGGCAGTTCAAAAGGGTATCAAGATTTATTGCAAGCTTATGCTCTCTACAAGAATCTGAACTACTAATGGTCTAAGCAAATTGGCAGTAGATAAGAGTCAATGTAATTCAAGGTGAGCTGGACTTAGATCTCTTGTAGGCATGAAGAAACTTGAGACTGATGATGTGTTTGACCCCTCCCTTGGGCTCAGCCTAGTCGTCTCCTACAATTAGAGACTGTTGTTTCCTGAAATTCAGAACTAGGAATAATGGTGTCGTTTACCTTACTTTTAAATGATTTTTTCTACACATACATAGACACAGAGTTAAGATTTATCTTTATGTATTCCCAAAGCAGTTAAATTTTTTGTCTCCTCTCTATCCCCCCACCCCCATCCCCACACATAATTTCTTAAACAAAATTTAAGGCTTATGCTGAATATTAGTTACTAGGGGGAAGGAATGTGAAAATCCCAGAAAATTTAGTTAGCCCCAAGTGGGAGTGGGGGAGAAACTGCTGATCTAGATAGGTTTTGATCTGTTCCGAAAAGCTCTTCTCATATTCTGTCCCATGAAGAGTACTTCAGTTTTTTAATGAAGAATCTCTTTTATGTAAAAGCAGGACTTTTTTTGTCATAGAACGTCCAGAACAGAGTTCCAGAGCCTTTTTTGGATGGAACCTTGTAGGGTAGGCAAGGCGGGTTGTATAACGTGTGAGTTCCAGCACTTTTTTTTTTTTCAAAAAAGCACTGTGTAAAAGTATTGATTTACAAGAACATTATCACTCAAGAAGATAAAATAAAATATTATACACTCCTGGAAATGTTATCAGTCAAAGTTTCAGGGAAAATATATGCAGATTTAAGATTACCTCCATAAATTTTCAGGCTTATCATAATTAAAATATCAATTGAACACACTGGTAGAGTAATTAAAGGTAATGTAATTATCATAATGAAATGCATCAAGTTTGATTTCAGAAAAGACATGCAGATATATCATCCCTCTCATGTTTAGTTTTCCAGAGGACCTATATTTCTTTCTCCATAACCCTGCGTCATTTCTCATATTTCCTTTAGGCAGCAGTATGTACTTAAATTTCATCTTTTTAAAAAAAATAGAAAAGAAAAATGAAAAACTTTATTGGCATTTTTTGATTGAAGGAATGATTATGTGTTATAGGAAAAGTACTGGTTCGTTGATTAGTCATTCAGCTTACAGTATTTTAATAATACATGTATTCTTCTAGGAGTAAAGATGTTGCAGTAAGAAAATAGAACTTCAACTTTTTCTTTTGAATTTGATCTGCCCCAAGTGGGAAAAAAAGAATCCTCCTAGCTGATCTTTCAGTTCTATAAAATTTTCAGGTGGCAGTCAATCTCAGTTGGATGAGGAAGTTATCTGACTATGCAATGGACTAGCAACAATGTCCTCCTTTTTCAGATCACAGCATAACTGCTCTGAGGAAAAGATAAGGTTAAAAATGTGTCTACCTATATGTGATGGACCAGAGATTTTCTATACAAAATCATGGCTACCATGAAGATCTTGAACTTCATAGCTGTTTCTTACCTTGCCTTCAGGATGTGGGATTGAAGTAACTCATCACCAAAGGACGTCTGAACTAAGTATCAGCCAAGGGACAAAGTCAAGGAGCCCTAAGAGTGTTCCCACTGGGCAATAGGGCAGCCAGAATAGCAGAAGAATATCCAGCTTGTCTTGACAGTTCAATATAGGTGTTTATTTCTCTGACATCATGGGGGCCGGCCCTCAGTAACAAGTAAGATAGATAACATGACTGCCACCTTTTCCCCTCACTTGGTAAATAATTCAAGACTGTGGATCCAAAATGTAGAAGATAGTTTTTGTCTAAGTTTTGGTAATACACAATAATTGTGTATTACACAACCAAGCTATGAATAAATTGGAATTTTGAATTGAATTGAATTGGAATCTGTGGGTAGATGGAAGGCCTTGATACTGAGGTTATGGAGATGTGATCTTTGGCTATGGAAAAATGCAGTGGGATAAAAGCACGTTTTCCTCAGTTGTCTCTTTTCAAGTATGCAATAACGTCATGATTAAGTGTCATGAAGACTGATCGACACAAGACTGTAATTTTTCTCCCAATAACCCTGAGAGCAGAGTTTATTTATTTAGAAAGCAAAATAACAAGTGTTAAGCACCCTGCAGGCAATTGCTTTTTTATGTGGTTGCCATCCATCTTAGCTCAATAGGACTGTTCTTGCAGATTCCATTTGGTTTTGTGGCTGAGCAAGTGTAATCTGGCAGTTCTTTCTGTACAGGCACAGCCAGCTGTCCATGTTAACATGCTATCCTCCAGTCCTTGAGTTGGAATATATTGCACTGCCTTGACTGCCAAGCCACAATAATGAGACTGGTGACTAATGTGGTCCTTACCGTTCTAAAGCAGGACAAGTTAAGAAAAACAGTTGGCAGATGTCCTGGTGTTTGGGTCCCCACCATCACCAAACATCACCTGCCAGCCACAAAATAACCACCAATGCTTGTTTTTAAGGGGAGGTAGAATAGGATTGGACTAGGATTGGTGGGTGGGAATTGAAGTTATAGCCACCTTTTAAGTTGCTCAAGTCATAATTTTATGTCTGGAGCTCTCACTTCATCCCACACTCCACTTCTATATGTGGGACTTTTCAAATAGTCATTTTTGGATGAGATATTGGCATTATTTCCAAAGAATTCTACACTCATGTTAAGAAATAGCCCAGCCGACAGGTCACAAATGCAAAAATGGAGTTGGCCAGATGGTTCAGGTGCAATTTCTCCTGCATCACTCTATTTCCTCCTTCAAGCCTGTGTGTTGTCAGTCAGGCTAGCAGACATAGCAAAGGGGAACAGGGTGAAGTGGGGAGAGCAATCAATCAACCAACTGCAAGCTTCATCCTTGACTATGGTCAAAGTCTACAAAGTATTCACGCCCTCCTTCATTCAAATGAAATTGTAAGCTCCCCTCGTATCCAAAGTAGTGAAAAGCATGCCCTTCGAAAGCATTCCAGAAAATCCAAAATGAGAGCAGGTAGCAATCCCTGATGATTACATAGTTTAAAACCCCAAAATCTTAGATGTAGATGTTAACAATGAAGAAAAAAAATCCTTTATTTTGGGTATCATTATTTGGGACAGATTAGGTGAGTTCTGCTACTGTTCAGGAGTTTCTTTGTGAGTGGAGTCAGGGCTTTTTTTGTCATAGAACGCCCAGAACGGAGTTCCGTCACCTTTTTTGGATGGAACCTTGTAGGGTAGGCAAGGTGGTTTGTATGACGTGTGAGTTCTGCACCTTTTTTTTTTTTTTTTTTACAAAAAAAGCACTGAGTGAAGTTATTGTTTTACCCTTGGACACTGAGTTTGTATGCTGTGGTTTTGTGAACCACCTTATTGGTAGAAGCAGTGCAAAAACCTGTAACATACTCCCTGGTGACAGGAGCAGCAATGTCAAGCCCCTGGGCTTGACACGAACTGGTGGGGGGCAGGGAAGCAGCAGCCAGCGGCCAGCCGAGGTCCGGATGCCACTCCGGGGTGCTGCCCGACTCCTGAAGACCAGCTGGGAGTTGGCAAGCCGGCCAGACACCACCCGGCTCCTGAGGATCAGCTGGAAGCCGGTGAGGCCACTGTGCACCTGGCCGCCCCCCTCCATTGCTGCAGATGCCGGGGACATCCCTACCACCAGCTGGGCATCGGAGGCAGGCCTGCCAGACACCAGGGGATTCGCTGGTTGCTGCAGCCGCTCCTCGCTTGCACCAGATGTAGGGGGATCCCCAGAAAGCAACTGGGCAGCGCAGTTGGCCGGCTGGATGTCAGGGGCCCGTCTCTCATCGTTGCCACTCCTCCTGTAGGGCCGGTGGCCTGGGGAAGGCGCTGGTTGCTGGGGGAGGCCATGGCCTCAAGAATGAGAGCAGAGCTACCTGTTGTGGAGCCACGCCGGAACTGGGCATTGGATGGATGCCAGGCAGAACAGCTGGGGCTGCGGAGGCTGTGCTGATGCATCTGAAGAGGGGGAAGGCAGAACTTGAGCTATGGATTTTATCCATACAGACCGGATGCTGGCTTGCTGATTGGGGTGGGGCTGGAGGGCAGGGCACGTTTATGTAAGGCACTGGGAGCAATTCACTCCCAGTGCTGACTTTTTCTTTGCATTACAGTTTGCTGGTCACCTGTTCCTTTTGTGTCTGGAGTTTGTCGGCAGCTAGCAGAGGACAGCTGACAAGCAATACCCAGTTTACAGAACCTGGACCTTTTTCCTGATTTGTATTAACCTTCAGTACAGCCCAGAACTAGCACTCTCTTATCAAGAACATTAAATCAAATTAATAAAACAGGTCTAGACATCTTTCCATAATCATAGAGAGCAATGCCCAGCAAACAGAGAAAAGGGAGCATGTCAGTACAACCTAAAGTTCTCAACCCCAATGAAATCATTAACCATATAGTTCATGAAGTGTCCTAGATTATGTCCATAGCAAAATCTGCACTGGAAGAAGAAGGAAAATATCACCTTTAAACTGGAAGATTAAATATAACTTTACGAAATCTCTATTATGCACTGCGGGCGGGAAGAATTATCAAGTGATAATCTATAGACTAAAGCCACTAAAACTCTCATTCCCATAACCTTTAATTGGGCAAAACAATGCAACATAGGACAACAATTTTTGAACGAAGATACTTCAAATCAGCTTACGGAATACAGTCCAAATTCTGGGACCCACAACTCCAGTGGAACCGAAATTTGCAAATTTTATAAAACATTTTGACATAAAAATCATCATAAAGCAATTTATGACATAAATGCTTTACAAAGCATTTGTACAATTCAAATACAACATGTCACAAAACATTTCCTGTGTCAACTGCTGATGTTTGACTATACTATACAGTTCAACATGGGTTATAAGACAGATACACACACACACACACACACACACACACACACACACACACACACATATATATCCTTGCTACAGGTTTGTAAGTTCAGCATACCCCTTCCCCCCTTTTTTGGGTTGTTCGTTTCCTCCATGTCTTCCCAGTTGTTCCTTCTCACCCCATTGGGGCATGCTCTGGGTATTCTCCTCTCATCTCCCCCCCCCCACTGTACTTCCCATATATTCATGGCCACGTCCTATGCATAGGGGGAAAGGGGTATGCTGAACTTACAAACCTGTAGCAAGGAGATAGATAACAATGTACGCACAAACAAGGAGAGTGGAGGAAGCAGAACAAATAACGGAGCGTTAACATCAATTAACATCAAGAACATAATCCACACATAGCCCAATCAAGTAGGACCGATGACGAGATCCAGGGGCCGTGTGCACAAATTGACTAGCACTATAAAGGAGACTCCCATTGACTGATTTTAAGCCCTGATGATGTCGGCAGTTGGCTGATGAAAGCTTGGCATTAGAATAAATATTTCTAGTTTTATATTTTTCCTGGTGTTCGTGTTTGTTTGCTCTTATAATATATATATATCTGAATATCTCCCTGAATATCTTCTTCCCTCCCTTTTCCAATGAAGGAAGGAAGTACTAGAACCTCTGTGGTTGTTGAAGGCACTGAGGATTATGGTAAGGAAATATCACTTAAACGATGACCCAACAGGTCACGGGTTTTCTAGTGACATGTAAAAATGGTTACCTGGGACATATCATACCATGATTAGGGACGTAATGATTCATTCTCTGAAATAGCAACACAAGCAAAAGAGAAAATGGAGAGTCAAATGTTGTTGTCCTATATTCCTACCTGGCCCTAAAAGTAAATGTTATTTAATCCAAATAGTGTACGGCTGATCTGCATTTTATGGATAATTCTTGGAGTTCTCTGGGCATGGTTGTTTTCTTGCAGACATTTCATTACCAAACTAGGTAATGAAAACAGCCGAGCTCAGAGATCACTAAGGACCCCTCAGTTCAACTAGGTGTTACAAATATTCTCTTCTATTAGTAATTATACCTTTCTTCATATTATGCATACAATACATTCATGGGAATAATGATCATGTTCTATTTTAATAACTCTATCTCCTAATGAGGGTTATAGGGAATTGGGCTAGATTTTCCATACAGATGTGTTCCAGGAATTGCTCGGATCTAAATACAAATCGTAGCCATTTGCATGACCATTCTCAGGAGAAAGCCTAATAAGAACCAAAAGGAGAATTTTGTTACAAATTGAGGTTTTGTTGAATATGTCAGTATGTATTTCACTTAAATATTCAAGCAGCTCTTAGTGAAGAAAGCCAGAAATGCTCTGAATGTAGACATTTCAGGGATAACTGAATATATAAAATGATATATGTAAAAAAAAAAAAAAATCAGCTTGGCGAGTTTCTAAAATCAGCTTGGGAAGGAAAATCCCGGGAGCAAATTAACTCCTTTAGAATGAATCATTTCCATTTTTGCATGAAATGAAAAGGCAAAATCTCTATAAGCCTCTTTTGTTAAATGTCAAGTTCTGTTGTTCTGTGAGCAATGCAAAATGCCAAAAGCTGAGCTTCTAACAAGAGTTCAAAGCCAAGTTATTAAATCAGATTCAGCAGGTGAGGTACGATCTTAAACATACTGCCCCAGCTTGTCTTGTAGAGCTGAGTGCAGCTTACTCCCAAGTAAATGGGCATAGGATTGTTATCTAAATTGCTTTAACAAGGCTGGCCTTGAATATAATTTTCTACAGTTGTCTTTATGCTTTTAATTTTTCAACTTGAGAGGTTAAGCGAGAAATACTGAAGCTTTGGGGATTAACCCCAGTACTTATCGGAATAGAAATATGCTCTTGTAGATATATGGTTTAAGAAAGTCAACCAAAAAAACCCTGCCTTTAATGATTGGAAACAGAGCAGACACAGTGTCATTTCCTGGAGACATTATTGAAAATAGAGTTGCTTTTCAATAAACTCACATATCTGCAACATGCATGATCATCTCTCCCAGAAACAGGGAGGCAAAAGTGGAGAGAATAGAAAAGATCAGTAAGGAAGAATAATTTATGGAAGAATAAGAGAGGGCAGCAGATGCCATTAATTCAGAACAGAGATAGTGACGTTTGTTTAGAATGGGAATCCAGAATTTGATGAGAAAGGGAAAATGGGTCATAAAGAATGGGGCGAGGACAATTCTCTTACATTATTATAAGTGTGCTTTAGATCATTTCTGTAACATTTATTATTCTTTCATGGAGTTTTGAGATTGCATTTTACTATTTTATTGCACATAACCCCATCTCTGTTAATAAAGGACAGTCTATAAATATTGAAATGAATTAATAAGGCCCATGAAACAATTTGAAGTTGAAAAAGTGGCTTCAGAGTGTGCTGGAATGCAAACATACCATTGACCTCTAACTCCTTCAAGGAGCCGTGTTTCTTTCCTCAATTGTAGGACTGCTCTTCCCAGCTGCTGTACAATCCTGAGAAAAGATGAATTTTGTTTAAGGAGTGGAAGCAGGTGCTATGTTCAAGCCCCAGCACACATCTCTCAGCCTCTTATCCTCCAGATATGTTGGATTACAGATCCCAGCAGCTATGCAGAGTTGGAGATGACTGGGTTATCCTCCAGCACATCTGGAAGGCAATAGTTTAGGAAAAGCTGATTGAGATATTCAGGAGGGAGAGAGTAATAGATGGAAGTAATCTATTATAATAAGAAAACAAGCTTTGAAAACTATTTGTCATTATTATTCATGCAGCTTGTTTGACTTTATACACAAGAGTTAAAGTTGTTTCTGCTATGCAGAGTGAGAATTCTTGTTTCCTGAAGAGCCACAACCAATCTGAGCTAAGTGGTTCAATTGTGTGTGACTCAAAGCAAAGCCTTCCCTATGTTACTCTCAGCCATTGTGCCAAATAATGAAAACTACATTAAACTCTATTGGAATCAATTCTTGCTCAGTTTAAATGTCAGTCTAAGTCCAATGCATAACTCTTTCTCATCATGTAATGTAGTGATTAGCTTGACTAGGTAGAATCTGTTTGTGCTGGAGAGAACTTTGTTCCCTTGGAAAATACTCCAAGCCACAGTTCTGCTGATTTCACATCATTTTAAACCACAATTTATTCAATAGACCATGGTTGTCTAGCTGCATATGCAATGTTAAACTAATTCCAAACAGACTATTATAGAGCTTATTAGAGCATGTGAATCTATTTTGTTCTTAAAATCTCTTTGGCAAAGAGTAAATCTGATGAACATCAGTGGCATCTTCTATTTTTGTAAGCAACAAGTTATACCTTGATTGCAATGATTCCCGATTTCCTCTTTCTTTCTTATATCAATGATTATGTGCCATTTTTTATTCCTAGTGACAACATAGATTTTCTCCATCCCTATACCTGATCTTTCAGATCTTCCAACAGTGCAGTCATTACCACTCTAACTGAGTCCATTGTATCCTCTTACTTTCCAGCTTTTCCAGCATTAGAGCCACAGCTTGATGTGATTGACACAGTCAATGGCTTTTCTATAATTGCATAGCACAGAGGTCTTCAAATTTGGCCCTTTTATGACTTGTGGACTTCAGCTCCCAGAATTCCTCAGCCAACATGCACATACTGGCATAGCACATACTTTAGTCTTTTGATATTCTTTGGTTGCTCAATTATACAGCAGGCATCAGCAATAATGTTTTGTATTCTTTGGATTTCTCTAAAACCAACTTGAACCTATAGAGCTCTGATCTGTGTGGGATGATCCTAAGCATTATTTGGCTAGTGTGTGAAATTAAGGATATTATATAATAGTTTGCACATGCTGTTAACTCTTCTTTTTTAGTATTGGAATGTAGCTTGACCTCTCCCAAACAGTTGGTCACTAGGTCTTTCTCAAATTTTCTGGCATAACTTGGTTAGAATCTTGTCTGATTCTTCTGCCATATTACAGTGGGTACCCCTGTAACCCTCCAAATTGACAATGACTGGAGTGCTATCTCTAACTTCATCTTCTAGTACCGAAGGTTCTTTCAAGTAAAAAATATCTTCTAAATTATCTTCCATGTTGATATCTCTTTTTTCCCCTTCCATTCAATTTGTCTGATTCTCAGAGTCAAACTGGACAAGTCCTTGAAGTTTTCTTGGCAGAGGTTTTCAGAAATGGTTTGCCATTGCCTCCTTCCTAGGGCTGCGAGAAAGCAATTGGCTCTGTGACATGTGGTTTTCTTGGTAAAAATACAGGAGTAATTTAACATTGCCTTCTCCCACACAATATGAATTGATGCCTTTACCATTGTCATTAAGCTGATTGTCTGCCTCCATCATGGTCCTATCACTATTATCTAGTATAGATAGCTGCTTGCTTTACTTGGGCAGCAGAGACAAACTTCACACCTTGGGTGACTCTGCTGGGTATATATATATATATACCCAGTATATATATATATATATATATATATATATATATATATATATATATATATATATATATATATATATGTTTTCTGAGGTTTTCGCGGGTATTTGTATATAGGTCTTTGGTTGTTCGGGTTTTCTCCCACGTAAAATTGGAAGTGTCTTGGCAACGTTTCGACGAAGTCTCATTCGTCATCTTCAGGCTGGTGTTTTCAGCTTCGTGCTTTGAGACTTCGTCGAAACGTTGCCAAGACACTTCCAATTTTACGGGGGAGAAAACCCGAACAACCAAAGACCTACATACAAATACCCGCGAAAACCTCAGAAAACACACACACACACACACACACACACACACACACACATATATATATATATATATATATATATATATATATATATATATACATATATATATATTATATATATAATATGGAGCAATGCCACTTTGCATTACAAATACTGTATCTCAACAGAAGTTATATGACAATTCATGCACATAGTCTATGGATAATATCAAAACTGAACTACTCAGTACAGTACCCCAAGGTTATATATTGGTGGTAAAGGTCATACTGATTGTATTTTTTGGTAGGAAAGAAGTACTTTATTGGAATTTTTCTCTCAGTTTGAAAGCCCTAGAGCACAGGTGTCTAACTTGCAATGACATATGACATGTTGTGATGTATCATGACTTTTTTCCCATTGCTGGCGATGGGGTGCATCCGGCCTGCGGGCCAGCAGTTTGACATCCCTGCCCTAGAGCATCTAAATTAGGGTTTTCCAACCCTGGTAATTTAGGGATGTGTGAACTGCAACTACCAGAGTTCTGCAGCCAGTATGCTGGCTGGGGAATTCTGGGAGCTGAAGTCTACCACTTTGAGATAGGTTTGGTTAAAGTGTTATCCAAATCCTAGTACAGAAACAAAAGATATGATGGATTTTTTTAAACAAGTTTTATTTTTATTTTTTTTTTCATTTTACAAACAAGTGCTTAAGAATCAACGTGGTGGAAGGGCAACCAATTGTCCACAAACAAAGTCATATTCATAAAGTTCAGATTGAATCATTAAAACCCCCCTCTCTTTTCCCTCTAATAACATATTATATTCAAATTAATATATTTCAATAAAACTAAGTCAGTCATAACAATCCTCAATAACCTTTCATTAAAATAGATCCACAAATCCAAATCCTGTGTTAAGCTTAACTATTTCAATTGCTATATTCCATACTTCTAATCTAAATGCATAATTAACACTTCGGGTGTCTCCCCATTGCCTTTTTTCTTAACATATTCAATAAATATTTATTAGTATCATTTCTTCTTTTATCTTATTCGTCTTCCATTACAAAGTAGCTATCATGTCTAATAAAAAAGATATTAGTTCAAAACAAAAAGAAAAAAGAACAAAAGAACAAAAAGCAAGAAACAAAGACAAAACCAAGAAAAAAGAAAAATACCTTTCTATTTCTATTATACTTTAAAGTCTATCAATCAATCCCTCAATATCTGTATCAAATTCCTTTAACCTCCTCCCAAAATTACTATATCCAAAACATATTAGTACAGAAACAAACATCTTATTATTAAATTCAAACCTTTAATTAATTTTTATTCAATATAACATCTTATTTAACTGTCTTAAGCCATAAATCAGTCCATATCTAATAAGCCTTTTAAACCCATTACATAAAGCCTTAAATCACACTCTTAAATCTTATTCTAGCTTTCCTTTTATGCCAAACAGGTTTCCATAACAACGCCTCTATATCAATGAACAAGTCACTTTTTATGCCTTGTGGTATATGATCGATTTTTTAATATGTCTCAAAATGTGGTCTGATCTAACTTCTTGAGACAGATCTCTAACAATTCACCAATACACACCCCCAATTTCATTATTAAAACATGAATACACCCTATGTCCCATTCATTATTAAAACAGTATATTTTGTTTAGGCTTGTTTTGAAGAATGAACTTTGTGGATACCTGAAATTAAAGGATTATATAAGATCAATGAAAATAACATGAGGTGTTCCTAAGTAATTGTGGATTGTTTTACAAACATGAAAGGGCCATATTGAAATATTGAGGTCTCAAAGTAATAATTGTAGATATGTCAAATAGAAATATAAAAGTAAATATGTTTCATCTGGCAAGCCTTTACCAAAATATTTATTATTCCCTCAATGAAGCATTTTCTTTGGCAAAAAGATGCATCATATTCTTTCGGATTGAACATTAATAAATGGACAAATTGTTGAGGCATTTGTTCTCCTTCATAAATTCTATGGAAGGTAACAAACAACACAGTGGGAAACATGAATAAAAATACATTTAGATAATAAAATAAGGAACTTCACTGCACCTTGTTTATCTTTCTGTTTTTCCATTGTACAGCTATTGGTGAAATGAAATAGCTTCTTCTATATTGTACTGTAGAGGTCTCAATAGTTTTGCTTCTTTATTCCTAATTGAGAAAACTAGCAATAAATTTATTTCCAGGTGTAGGGAAGCTAATTTTAGACCTATCTCATAGCTACACATGATATTTTTATTTGATGTTGTTGGAGCAGCAAAAGATAAAACTGCATTATAAAGTTCATATTTTTGCATAACCTTCAGACTGACAAAGACTAACAAAATTTGGGATTTTGAGAAAGAAATTTCAGCAAAAGGGCAAAAGCTATAATGCTACAGTATAGCTTTCTTCCTTCTAAAACAATTAATTACCAAATGTCTGCTCATTGTGACTTGCAGGATCCTGGAAAAAGTTGTGGCTATCCAGAATCTTGGGAAGGAACAGATGATGTATGAATCTTCAGATGTGGCTTTAAACTATAACTCCCAGCCACACCTACCATTGGCCAATTAAGCTGGAAGCCATATTTCACCAAATTAGGAGAATCATACATCACTCTTTTTGTGTTATGAATAGAAGATACACTGCAATATTTTTAGTACCAGCCCCAGTTGCTCTAACTTCCTTACAAGTGTCTTCCTAGGTTGTATTCTAGAAAATCCAAATTGTATTAAGGTACAGCTAGTACAAATTGTTAAGCATAAACTAAGCTCTTTTGTCATAATTTGTATTGGAATAGTTAAACAAGTGTTGTATGAATGCTAAGCATATGTAACTGACCTCTCTTGAATAAGGAATTATTGTCATGGTAGTTTGGCCAGCCTAAGTTCAACTCAGGAGCCTAGCAGGATGGAATTGGCCTGCTTGATCTGGACATGGAACTACTAATTAGTAACTGTGCTATGCAGAAGATAAAATAACCAATGTACAGTATGGGATTAAACTTGGAACAGTCTCATGAAAGGTGAAAGGTGAACTCCAAAAATCCTGAATTCTTTTCTTGCTTGGATTAAGATCTAACCCAAGAAAATCAGATCCCCTAAAATGAAGGCATAGAACTAAATCTCTTAAGAGACAAACCCCCAGTTTCTAGGTTTTACTTAAATCTATCAAATACTGGTATTGCTCTTAATGGGATTGGTGGACTTCATAGAAAGAGTCTCTGATTACACAAATAATTCTCCTTTGGTTTTCCAATGCTCATTGTGACTTGCAGGATCCTGGAAAAAGTTGTGGCTATCCAGAATCCTTGCATTTAATACATAAAGAGTTGAGCCTTGGAAAACAGTCCTCAACTATAACAAACCTGGAGAAGCGAGAAGCGGAGTCGGCTTCCTCTGTTTATATTGATATCACACCTACTATAACTGGGAGAACAAGTTGCTTGTTTGATTTCTTTAGAACATGTGTTCATGGCCTTAATGGCTCAAGGGTGCTTCCAGAAAAGCAATTAAAACAAAAGTGCACTTTAAACCAAATATTAAAACATTCAAATGATCCCACATATTACACAACAGTAAATATTAAAACAGTTAAAAACATTTACCACTAGAATAATTAAAATGCCTAGGTAAATACATGTAGTTTAAACCCCCACCTAAACTGTTTAATCTGCCTTTGATCATAGAAAGGTGATGAAAAAGTTGTGCAAAGAAATTCATTAGCTGAGCTCGGACTTGGAACCCAGCCCCAAAGACCCAGGGCTGCAGCCCTACCAGTTACCTTTTGCCAAATCTTCTGAGGACTGCCAATTCTTTAAAGGGTTTTGTAAATACATACAGTAAACATGGAGAGAGAAGTTGGGAACTTTGGCCTTACAAACTCAAGGCTGCTGAGAGTGAAGACCTTCGGGTCTTGCTATCATTGCTAAATTACCTTGCTGATTACTGTATTAAGGAAAACAAACTACCATGTTTTCCTGAAAATAAGATCCAACCAGAAAATAAACTCTAGTCTGATTTTTAGCGTGCTCCTAAAATAAGCCCTAGCCCCCAAAATAAGCCCCAGTTAAGATCATCATCAGCCCTGGGAGGGTGGGCGTAGTCAGCATCGGAGACGGTGAGCGTGTGGGAGCTGATGGTATCTGGTAGCAGCCGCAGCCTGTGCAGCGCAGATAAGTCTGAGTGCTACAATCATAGGCCGGCCCTCCAGCAGAGGCGTGGGGGGGGAGGTAGGTGATCTTGACACGCTGCATGGCTGCCTGTTCCGTCACAGCCACAGGCAAGCCGAGAAATGATGGGAAGAGTGGGTGGCTGGCTTGGACAGGTAATCAACTCACCTGTGCTGCATGGCCTGTTGGCCTCCACATATTTGCCACTTCTTGTGTGCAAACTGGGCTGGGGGCACCAGGCCAGGCTGATCACCCTGATACTGTGTTTCCCTGAAAATAGGCCCTAATGAGTCCTTTGGAGCAAACATAAATAAATAAGACTGGGTCTAATTTTCAGGGAAACAAGGTAATTTAACCACAGATATTTTCTTGTTTCTATTTAACATAAATTATGAAGCTATTCTAATGCCAGGATAAACACATTTAATATTGGGGGAGAAAGGCTGCCTGTATGTTTTGTCAAATCTTAGTTCTTTCTCAAAGACATGATATATTTAGCAGAGGTTAAGGTGGCACAGTGGTTAGAATGCAGTATTGCAGGGTAATTCTGCTGACTGCTAGCAGTTCAGCAGTTCGAGTCTTACCGGGTCAGCCTTCCATCCTTCCAAGGTCGGTAAAATGAGGACCCAGATTGTTGAAGGCAATGTGCTGACTTTTGTAAACTTCTCAGATAGGGCTGTAAAGAACTGTGAAGCGGTATATAAGTCTAAGTGTTGTTGCTATTCTCCAATTCTTCATTCTTCCCAGTAGCAATGAAAATAGTTCCCTTTCTTTTAAACTGTATGTTTCTACTCCATTGCCCATTCTACCTACTGGTAATCTCAGTGTTTAATTGCAATACTTACAATAATAATAAATTATTGTTGATGCTGCTATTATTTCAAAGCAGATCCTGTATATACTATTGATTGATTATATGATATTAAGAGTGTGAATAGTAATAAATACTATTGATAAGAATGCATCAGCTTCCAAAGTGGGCCAGACAGGAAACCCGACAAGCTAGTTAATCTGATTTTATTATAAGGCTACATTAACTTTCTATTACTAGAGAGGCATTTCTTGATTGGTTAAAAAAAAGTCAGTAAAATTGAACAAATGTATACATTCTTTGCCTAAATAGTGGCCTTAATTATTTAAATGCAAAGGTACTAATTCATTTGAATGTATATAGGGGTTTATAGTTATCAGTTGGCTGATGTGTTCACTATCAAAGATTGGTTTGCACAATCTTTCTCATAAATCATAATGGACCTTGGTGAGCTACCCTGATTCAGTACAGCCTTCAGTTAGACTTCAAGCTATTACATAGTTTGTCCTTATGTATTTGAAGCTATGCAGATTTTATAGGAAGGGTTCAAATACTGTAAATGACAAAGGGCTACTAAAAAGGGTGAACATGTAATAATAGCATGAATGATTAGCTCCTTGAAATATATTATGAAAATAGGCAATATTTGTCTGTATGATGGATTTTGGAGCAGCTCTAATGGTTTTGGAATGAATAATTAAAAACAGCTACTGTATTTAACAATATTGGCTCAAATCCCCCATCATGTTTCCATTTATAAGGACAGGCAAATATTTTAAAACTAGTTGTACATATTATGTGTGCCCAGAAAATGATCTGTTTACAGCACACAATGAAATGTTATGCAGCAGTTATTCCAAATACAACATTTGGATGGCAGGATAGTTTGCAGATCAGAGGCAAGCTGATTTGGACCTCTTAGGCCATTTGATAATTGCTAAATTAGTAATTAGGACTAATTTTGCCAAGTATAAACTTTATAGCTTTTTATAGTAAAATATAAATTATTTTTATACTTTATATTAAAATATAATTAAATATATGTTTTTAAAATCACAAAGATGTATCGCTGTTGCTGGTGATTTGGATTGCTTATTAAAAGATAAGTAGTTATTTCTGGATCCATTTTTTTTTTTTTTTTCCCCAATGTCTGAACTCATTCCATTGACAAATTGGCAATGAAGAATGCTGCTTTTCAAATAGGAGCTGAAATATCTGAAAGAGGAATCGAAGATGGGGTAGAAATTAAGGGTAGAGCTAAGCAACCCAGAAAGTGAAGAAGTCAGGTCCTGTCCTGCCCTAACATAAAAATACTAGCTACCAAGTTAATGTTCCAAAGGTGTGGGAAAGTAAACCCAAACTTTATAACAGAACATCAAGAGAAAATGTACACAGTAAGGATTTAAATTTGGGCAGAGCTCTTCACACAATGGATTGCAGCTTCCAAGAGAACAATCTGAACTTATCCCCAGAAAGTAGAAAGCTCGGCAGACGTTGCCAAAAAGATTGTGCTTGTATAAGCTAGCCCTCCTCCTTGCTCCATGCACCTAGCCACTCAGGATCTAAACAAATCAAAGCACCTCTTGTCCAGACTGAAGCCTCTATCTCAAGGGCAGCATATGCCACAAGCAGTGGTGGGATTCAGCCAGTTCTCACCATTTTGGCAGAACCAGTAGCTAATTTTTTGTTGCCCAGGCGCAGAATGGACTTCTGGAAGTGGCATCCACATAGAGAACCAGTTGTTCACATATTTGAATCCCACCACTGGCCACAAGTATGATTTTTGCACCCCCATCTTTGAAATCCGATTCAAAGTCCCAATGCAGATCCAAATGAGGTGCACTTAACTCTCAGTTAGGCCAGTGCATTCTGGTATTTATCTGTGATAACCTGATTAAATCTCTTAGCAAGGACAATATTCCTTAACTTCAAGTCTTAAGGCAGACCCTAAAAGCAGGGTGGGGTAAGTTAAAAAAAAAACTCTGAACAAGGTTAATCAGCAAGAGGAAGAGAAATATCTCCGATCTTCAACATGACCAACACATATGTTAAAAGAGGTAGGGAGTGGATGCTGCATCCTGCTTAGTGAAAAGGAAGGGAAAAGAACATTTGAGGGTTATAAAATCCCCAGGGAAGATCAGTTGTAGGTGCTCCAACTCAGGATCAGCCTCAGTTGTGCAGCACTGCACCAGACTTAGACTTCCCTAAGAACTCTCCCCTTGTTGCCATTTCTGAATGGGATCAAGGCATGAGACATGACTTTACTCATGTTTCAATAAACTGAAGCGGCAGGTGGACAATCTATAGCAGCTGAAGATGAGAGAATGCATTAGTTTCCATCCTATCCTATCAGAATAATCTAAAGCAGGGGTTCTCAACCTTGGCAACTTTAAGACTTGTGGACTTCAACTCTCAGAATTCCTCAGCCAGCTTTGCTGACTGAGGAATTCTGGGAGTTGAAGTCCACAAGTCTTAAAGTTGCCAAGGTTGAGAACCCCTGATCTAAAGGGAAGGACGAATATAGATATTTATCAACCTAAAATGAAGGCGATAAATTGTCCTCAGCTTATGACCACTATCGAGCCTACAGTTTCCATTGCTAAGCAAGGCAGTTAAGTGAATTTTGCCCCATTTTACAATCTCTGTTGCCACAGCTGTTAAGCAAATCACTGCAGTTGTTAAGTTAGCAACACAGTTTTTAAGTGAATCTGGCTTCCCCATTGGTTTTGCTTGTAAAAGGTCACAAGAGGTGATCACATGACCCTGGGACACCGCAACTGTCATAAATATGTTCTAGTTGCCAAGGGTCCAAAATTTGATCGTGTCACCATGGGGATGCTGCAACAGTTGTAAGTGCAAAATGGTCAGAAGCCACTTTTTGAGTGCCTTTGTAACTTTGAACAGTCACTAAATGAATGATTATAAGTTGAGGACTACCTGTATTTTTTCAGTCTCACCTATTGGAATTCCCACCAAATTTCCTCTGGACCTTTTGCAAACCCCAGTGATAAAACACAACTAAACAAATACCAATAAAAATGTAGTGAGAAGCCTTCTTCTATTAAGCATGATTTCTTCAATATTAAAAGTGTGAGCTTCAGTCTTCAGAATTCTCAATTCTGGCTGGTTGGCAGAAATGTAGGAAGCCCAAGTTTAAATACATACCCTAAAGGATATGGTGGATACACTTATTCCAGTACTAACAGTTGATGGAAAAGCAAAATTGGGAGACAAGCCTCTGGTTGAGTGTCAGGGGCTAAACCAGATCCCTCTTCCCAAAAGTTAATTCCCTTTATGATAGCCAAAGCTAAAATATATAGAACAAATCTTCAAAATCTCTGGAAGCAGAGACTTTTTATCAGCAAAAATAAGTAGCTGATGTACAGAAAATTCTTTTTGGTTTCCATTTTATTTGGTGGAAGGGCGCTTACAGAGGATAGGGTCTGAGGGACCATTTCTGCTGGAATTGATAATATATGAGATTAAATAATGTAGATTATGATACAAAAATAAAATCAGTTGCTGCTGAATTATGTATTGCACATTAGTTTTCATCTACAGTATCTCAGTTTCCATCTTTTACATTTGAACTCTATTATTATTATTATTAAAATTTTACAGTATCTTTCCTTTCCATAGATGGAATGTATATAGAGGAAAGGGAGTAGCTCAGTCTCATATTATTTTAAACAATTAGAAAAGCAAAACCATCCTTATCTGAGAACACGCCCAATCAGGACAACAAACTTCTCTCCTTTGTTAACTGATATTTTGCCTTCTATAGTCTCTGATAAAGAAAGTGCATTTTTTTTCATTTTCACTGTTGTCCATTCTACTCTGTTCTGCAAAAGATCTTCCATTTCGAGTTCAAGATCATTCAAGATAAAACTCATGTGATGTCTCTCTAAGTTATTTAAAATAACATCCCCTGAAATTCTATAATTTCACATATGAAGATTTAAATATTAATTCTAATTAGGCCTATAATAAGGCAAACATCTTTAAAACAATGCCTGTGACTTCTGTCTCATTGGATTCAACACACTGGACAGCTGTTGCTGGAATTTGCTTCCCTCTCTAATATCTTTCCTTTTCATCCCAAATTATCCCAGTATATTGTCACTATGACTGAAGTTAATTGAGTCTTCTGGAGTAACAATTAATTTTCCATATGTCCGATAGTATGGAAAATAGCCATTGGAAGAAGAGGGTAATTGATTCCGGATTAATATTTCTTCCAAGAGAAAGTTCTCAGAATCACCATAATCTATTGTGGAATTAGTGGATAAAAGAGTTTCAGTGAAATCAAAATTCTCAAGGCATTGGCCAGTATCTTCATTTGTTATACTGTTTTCCTGAAAGTCCTAAAAACAAAAGATGGACAAATTGTCAAAATGGGTTCTATGTCAACTAAAAATTAGTTCCTAATTTGTGTTTTAAAATTAAAATGTGACAGTCTTTCAAAAACCTATAGAAAGAATTACCAAACTATAAGTATCAAACCCATGTTGGAAGAAGACTGCTTAATTTTTAAATTGATTGAAAGAATTTGTGATAGTTATGAAAATTATTAAAATGTAATAACTACCAAATTTGAAAATAAAGAATTATCTGTAAAAATAATTAAATGCCTTAATTCCAATTCTCCAAGTGAATTAGAAAGTACACTTTTCATATTGGTAATTTTTACTTTTTCTTTGAAAAAAGGAGTTGTAATACAATTTTGCAGTTTTGCTGGCTGGAAATTCCAGAAGTTTTAGATGCAACACATCTGAAGATCATCATATTGGGAAAGTTACACCACTGGATCAAATATAAATAAGTTTTGCCATTCTCATGCAACTTACTGTATTAGCATATTCGGTCTCAGCATTAGAGACAGCTTCACTCCTTATTTTTTCATCATTGTTAGTGTCAGCCTCTTCATTCTTCTCTCTACTTTTAATTTCTACAGAGGGATTTGAGCTGCTCAAATATTCTTCATATGTTCTATAATATGGGAAATATTCAGTGTCGAGTTCTCTTTCATTTGAAGACTCTTCTTTGTGTTTTAACTTAAAAACACAGCAATTGCTTTGAACTCTGTTTTCTCCCTCTGGGCTCTTCTGGTTTGCTTCTGAATTTATGCAGGGAAAATTTTCCACAAGAATGGTATCAGTTCTATAATAAGGCATGTATTCAGAACAGGTTATTGAGTTGCACCTGACCACCAGATCATTAAAGTTTGTCAACTCAATATTGAAATCCTCAGTACCATCTTCAGCTGATAGGGGTAGGGGTTTTGAAGTTGCGGGATGGATTAACGTTGGAGTGCTTTCATTTCTTTCCTGAAGAATGTGGACACCATTCTAGAAGATATTGACAAATGAAGACAAAATTCTGTAACGCATTATTTCAAAGTGTGAAGGATGTTCAATGGGATGGAAAATGAGTTTAGGTATCATTTTCCCCTTTAGAAGCCAGAGGAAGTTTGGTTTAATGGTGAGTGCTTTCTTATAAATGCAGAAACTGACTTGGTTTCCTGGCACGGATGAAGGCTCCAAAATTAGTTGATTAAAGAGCCAACTTTCCTTCAGCTTTTATTAGGAATCACAGAATATACAATGCTTTATTTGCAATATACTACTGGTGCAGTTCTTCCTCTTCAGTGGAATTCTAGATATTCTATTGATTGGAAATTGAACGATATCAAAATATGATCTATTTAATTCTAATGGAGTTTATAAAAGAAATTGGAATCTTTTTTATCTTTCTCCTCAGTCCTTTATTTAGGATATCGTCCAAATATCATCTATGTTCATAATGTTGGAGAAAGGGAGACAGAGAGAAAGAGAGATAACACTGGAAAAAGTACACTGGAAAATTAAAGTAGAAGGACATATAACAATTCCCATTCATTCTGAAAGAGGCTATCATCTTTTGTCTGTTGATAAGTGTCAGTAAGATAATTCAATAAATAGGATGTACCAATTTTTGTGCAAGAAAGCAATAGTCAGAATAAAAATGAAGAAGGTATTAAATTGGACCCAGGGAGACCCCAGGTTATTCTCAGCCACAGGAGATCAGAAAGTGCCTTTGCAGCAGTCACTCTCTTTCAACCCAGCCTAACTCACAGTGTGATTAGTTGTGGGAAAACTTGAGAGAAGGGAATACTAAATATGCTACCTTACATTCCTGAAGGAAAAGCAGGATATAATTCTAACAAACAAATATTTAAAATGATGGTAGAGAAATTTTAAAAAATAAAGACCTTCTAGTTCTAATACGAATCAGAGAACATATCTCATACCTTTTTATTCTCAGTTTTCTGCCATGGAGAAATTCCATTTTTTGTTTGCCTCTTCATTAATTTGAACCTCATTTTTTTGCTATAGGCCTTTTCATGGATTATCACATTAGCTTCTACATTATTCTCCTTTTTCATCCTGACCAGCTTTAAGATGGACAAAAATATCAAAATAATATGATAATTTATTTATAAATCAGTGCAGCTTTAAAAGCCCAGACATTGTATATAACAATGTGCAGGTGGGTCCTCAACGTATGACCACAATTGAGCCCAAAATTTCTGCTGTTAAGTGAGACATTTGTTAAGCGACTTTTGCCCCATTTTACAACTTTTCTTGTGATTCACAGCTATTAAGTGAATCACCACAGTTGATAAGTTAGTAACAAGGTTGTTAAGTGAATTTGGTTTCCCCTTGATTTTGCTTGTCAAAAGGTTGCAAAAGGTGATCACGTGACCTTGGAACAAAGCAAAGGTCATAAGTATGAGTCAGTTGCCAAGTATCTAAATTATGATCACCTGATCATGGGGATAATACAAAGGTCATAAATGTGAAAAATAGTCATAAGTCACTTTTTTCAGAGCTGTTGTAACTTTGAACAGTCACTAAATGAATTGTTGTAAGTTGAGGGCTACTTGTATTGTCGAACTTCAAAGGACTTCCATATTGGAGCCTCCAGGATATTTAACATCTTTGCATATTCATCCCAACTGAATAGGAGTGTAGAAAGGATTGTGTCTGCTATTCTACATGGGATTGGAAAGTGGATTATCTCATTGTGAATTTATATCAATTGCACAAAATTAACGCTTGTACTGAGTGCTTAGTAGAGATCTGGGAGAAGAGTTGATCCTGTAGCCATAAGTCTTTCTTACAACCAAATCTGTTTAACTAACAATTATTTTGGAAATCCCAAAAGGTTTTCAGAATTTGGAAATCCCTAGTGCTGAATTTATTTATCGAATTTCTAAGCCACCAAACTGCAACATGATCCTAACTGGCTTCACAACATTAAAAAGCAAGAAGAAAGCAACATTATTTTAGAAAAGAATACAATTGCTCCATGGGGATAAATTTAAAAATGTCACTTTTTAAGCCATCTGGTTGAGAAGGTCGTAAGTGATAATATTCTATTGATGGACTCTGCTCCCAGTTAAGTGTGAACCTCATATAAGCAAGAGATATTAAGTGATATAAAGATTCAACAGAAGGACTCCCTCACTTCTCTCTCAATAGAGAAGGAGAACAATATGGTCAAACCAGAAGGCTTGTTAGCAACTAAAAAGTAAGTGTGTGTTTCATGAAATTACATCCTGCTACTTCAACCAAGGAATGTTTCTGGATTCAATTCTCAATCATTACTTGCAAAGCAGAAAAATATATAGCTATTGTTAACTCTAAATTAATTTCATGTTTCCATTTGTTGTTGCTCTTTCCAGGGCTCAGTTCAACCATCCATGGAAATGGTGGTTTCTGAATGCAAAGCAGTCCAAATAGGATATTATAGATTTCCATTTTTCCACCAAGTGTGCATAAATCTATTTATGGTACTGTATTATGTATTGCTCATTTATTTAAAATAGTTTTGCCCATGCGTTTAAACATTATTCCATAATTCCATAACTTTTTCCAGGATACTTCATTTGTTTAATCCAGTTTATAATTTTTCCCTGCCTTACAAAGATTTCAATATTCTGAAGGCATGCAGGGAAATTAGATTCTTTAGTGCCTTCCTATCCACGTCAAAAGTGTATTTGCAACGAAAGCAAGTCACAGTTTACCACTTTTCAAATATTCCCATTGATTTAACCTAGCAGATATTTCAATAAGTGTTTAATGGGCTCAGTGTTTCTATGGTAGTTATTATGTTTGCATACGAGAGTGCTTAAATAATCTGAACGCTAAGAAACGTGCACAGCCTCAATGCATTTTTAAATCATTTACTAAGTTTCTATATTATTTTCTAAGTGGTAACAAAATGAATCTGATCTTCTTTCGGCTATAACAATAATTGGAATATATCACTGTATTTTAGAGGAGCACTGAAAGAACTTTTTTTTTCTCAAATAGGATTTGATTTGAAAATTTTTACCTATACCTGTTCCTAAATAACTCTTTATTTTCCCTACCAATTATAATTTTTGGAGCAGTATTTCATTGAAGACTGTTTCAATTAATCCTGTAAAGATTTTAGTATGCAGTACAAACTCACACCTTTAAAGTTTATCATGAGATGAAGACATTAAAAAAGTATCTCAGCTCAAGGGGTTGGGAAGTGTGGTAAGAATCTAATCACATATCTTCATTTCATTTCTTTAGAGAAACCTTAATTATCTGCCTCAAAATTTTGTCCATAAATCATATGCTTTAGAGATAAGTAGGTAGTCTCTTTTCATGCTTACCTTCTGTTTAAACCACAACCTGAGAATAATGGAAAGATACAGCTGTGACATCAAAGGAACAGTTTGTACTCTTGTGTGAGGTCATAAATAAGATTCCAAGAGAGTTCTAAAGTGACTGGTGTCAATAAGTTGAAATAATGTTGATGGAATTGATTGGTTTTATTTCCTTTCAGCTTTTATGTACAGGAGCATTTTTATAACAGGAACTCTCCAATGTTATATTCTTCTTCTGGAACCATTATTTCTTACCATATTGTTCAAGAGTTGAGATTTTAAATTTCTTTCTACCCTGTATTTCAAATTAAGAGATTAAAATTTTTTAAAGCTATTATTTTCTTTCATCTTATGTTCAGATTTAGGTGCAGTATTCTTATAAAAGTAATGCACAAATATTTATGTATCAAACTTGTATGCTGCCCTTCTTGCTGAAGGCAACTAAATGTATTTGTCCAAAATATATTTGTCCAATTATTCAGAATTAATCGAAAGCTGATTTTTAATGTAGCAAACCCAGATGTTGCTGAACTAGCAAGTTCAAATATGGTTAACATGTTAGAGGAATGCTGGGTATCGTAGTTCAGTATCACTTGGACTATAGGTCCTCTGTTCTACCTAAATTTTATAATGGAGAGATCATTAGCTTCAGAAGCTTCTGTAGAAGGCTTACAGAAAGACAAGACAATGGTTTTTAATGCATAATCACAGCCACCATCTTAAACTTTTAAAACTCTCCCTCTAGTCCTTACATGATCCTAACTGACTTGGTCTTTGATGAACTGGGTTCAAAGTTTCATAGACAACTATTGAATAGTAGGCAAGAGATAGTTTTTTAAAAAAAACCTTTAATATTTTGCTACCATTTAGTGATTACCCAATTTGTGTAGCCAAGATCTTAATATTGTTCTAGTAAAATACGCATCCCCCCCACACACATACATTGCTGTGTGATAACAACATGCTAAATAACTTCCTCCTATTACAACTTTGCCCTGGGATTGTCCTGCATGTTCCAAATTAACAGCAGAGAGTCTGCTTCCTATTAATAAATTTGTGTGATAACAAACTTCCCACTCTAATCTCAGTTAGATAATTATTTCCCTCTTTTGTTTTTTTCCCTTGCACGAACATAACATATCCCCAAACCATGCACAAAACAGCTAAACCTTTATAAATGTTTGAAAGCTCAAGCTCTGGGAACCCCAGAGATAGGGACAGCAATGAAGAAGAATCTTGACTGATTGAGTTTGGATGAAATCAACAGCATTAATGGTAACAATCCTTGTAGACATTTAAAAAAAGAGTGTTGGGCCATCTGTTCTTTTAGACTATAAGCACGTCTCTTTGGATACCATTCTAATCTTGCTATATGCTCTGCTACCTTTGGACTCTGGTGTAGGAAGTGGAGGATTCTAAGCCAGAGGTCCCCAACCTTTTGGGCACCAGGGACTGGTTCCGTGGAAAAAGGTTTTTCCATGGACCAGAGAGTGCATGGTTTTGTGTGTTGCCTGCATCCCACAGATGGGGCTTTGCTTGTTTTTGCAGACTGGTTGCTGGCATGCCGTGGCCCAGACAGAGGGTTGGGGACCCCTTTTCTAAGCGGCTAACCTTTAAATTTTCCTACTCCTGATCTTCCTGGAAGTTACATTGTTCTGTGTAATGGGGCCAGTTACATGGCAGGCTGAACTGGAAACTTTTCTGATGCTATTAGCAGGTTCCATGGAAAGAGATGAATGTGGGAGAGGACGAGTAAAGTGTTGTTTTTTTTCATGAAATCCAAATTGGAAAAAGGATTCAGTGATATTAATTCTCAGCCTCATATTTGAAAGAAAATACTATGAGTTGCCATTATCAAGCTGACTTTAGCATAGAGAAAAGACAGAAAAGACATCAATGTCCAATTTTCTTTTCTCCTTCTAAAATCTTCAGTCCATGTGTCTGCATTTCTGCAAGTGAGAAAGTATGTTCTGGCTTATTTGCAGCAAAGAAATGGCAGTAGGGAAAAGAGAGCAATGCACATGCACCAATATTATCTTCTTTGATTCCTAGGACGCCTCCTCACTATACTATTTTATTAGGGCTATTGTATCTGGACTGCATGAATCTGTACGACCACTAGGTAGCAGGAAAGAATTTGAGTTTTCTGTAACTCTTTACTGCCATCTGTTGGTTGACAGGATTTTTGAAGTCCAGATATGATAACTCTAAGTATGTCACATGAGTACATGCATTTAAGGAGGATACAGTCAGCTTCCTCTCCTGCAGTTTCTTTCTGAACTTTCTCTTTCAAGCAGATGCAGAAAAGTGTCAGAAATCTTTTATGAAAGTCCTGAGCTGATTTTTTTTTTTTTTTGCACAACACTTTTGAAATTAGCCCAACAGCCAGATAAAAGCAGCCGAAGATTGCATGTGTTCTAGACAGTAAAGAAAAATCAGAAGCAATAGATAGGCTTCCTTTGGGGCAAATACAATTATTGGCTGTTAACTTTTTATAATAAACATATTATTGTTGTCTGTCTTTAAACAACACATAAAAATACAAGAAACACTGAACAATTGTATTTGTAAATGGAATAAATCAACACCTGTTTTCTCCAAAATTATAGTTATATGGGTTAATAAAATAATGTTAAATAAAGGTTATTCTGCAAAATTTATCAAGGAAGCATACTGTACTAGAAGAAGGGAGCACCTTCTGAAATTTTTTAAGCGCCCTCTTGTTCCTTTTAAAACATGGTTGTCATTAAGTCTCTAAATCCAGGTGTTTTTCTTCAGGATAGAAATATGGGAGTAATCTCTCTCTAGCCAGCTGTGATAGTTTTTCTGGCTTAAACCATTTGTTTAAAACAAATGTTTTCCTTATTATCTTTCTTTAAAATATATGTATGTAGGCTTATAATTTTCTATAGAACCCATACCATCTGTTTTGCTTTATGAGTTCTTATATAAATCTTTTTTTAACAGATAATCAATTTTCTTCTATATGAAGTCCATCATTTAAAGTTAAACCACTCACAACATATAGAAATGTAGGGGAAACTTGTTCTTGTTGGAAAATGTCATAGTGTCTGGCACAAAGTCATTGTAAGCAAGGATACCCGTTATGGATTATGCTCATTCCAAAAAGTACACATTGTAAATGAAGCATAATTTGAAAAGCAGGTCAGATCCTACGCAAGGAATGACCTGCGGTAACATTCAGATGTACTAGAACCTGAGAGAAGGACACTTTATATCTCAATATCTTCCTCATCATAAGCTTCCTTTTTTGATTATGATAACTATGACACTGGTTGCTAACAAGACTGGTGTTGTGAATATCTTGACCTTTTTACCTAACTGGACTATATATTCTAACAATGAATAGAGATGGAATTCTAACTCTACAAAATGATATGAGCAGTTTGCTTAAAAAACAGATTCAAACAACAATTGAACAAATTGCAGTTACAATTTACACACATACACACATCATTCTATTCCTTTTTAAGGTATACCGTGTTATGTAAACCACAGAACAGAAATAAAAGCATTTAATAGAAAAAGAAAAAAAGACACATCTATATTTAATTTACCCCCATTCATCTCTGTCTCATTATCCCCATTATCTCTGCTTCCACAGTGTATTGGTGGAACAATTGTCTTTTGTTCTTTAAACTTCATATCTCTATCTTCTGTAGGGCCTTACCGCCTCCATTCCCATCCTCAAAAGATTTTTGTCCTTTTCATTTTCCAGATCTATTCATTCTTCAGATATTATGAAGGCCCAGGGTTGCTTTATGGGTGAGATGGGTGGCATATACTGTAAATGTAATAAATACATATACTTTGCTGTTCAGTCCCTATTCACTCTGTGTAACTAACTACCTCTAGTTTCTGCTTTTGTGTCAATGACAAACGCCATTCAAAAATCTTATCAAGGGATAGTCCGCATTGACCTCAGCTACTAAAAGTCAATACTGACTCAAAGGCATGCTTGCACGGACACACAGACAACCTCCTAGAACTAGAAACAAGGACATGATCAAAATTAATTGTAGATAAAAGGCCAATACAAAAAAAAAGTCAACTAAACAAATGACCATTCCTGACCATATTTTTAGAACGTTTATTTGTTAAAGGACTTTTCTTTAATGATTCTTTTAAAAGCTCTGTTTGATTCTCTTTCAGAGACAATTGAGATGCGCCTGCATTTGCATCAAGTGATTTTAATAGAAGAAGGGGACGACAGAGAATGAGATGGCTGGATGGAGTCACTGAAGCAGTAGGTGTGAACTTAAATCGACTCCAGAAGATGGTAGAGGACAGGAAGACTTGGAGGAACATTGTCCATGGGGTTGCGATGGGTCGGACACGACTTCGCAATTAACAACAACAAATCTTAATGGATCAAATTAATATATGCCTATACTCAGGACTTTTTTTCTCATAGAACGCCCAGAATGGAGTTCTGGCACCTGTTTTGGATGGAACCTTGTAGGATAGGCAAGGCAGGTTGTATGACGTGTGTGAGTTCTGGCATCTTTTTTTTTTTTTACCAAAAAATATCACTACCTATACTAAGGAAAACTCTTACAAAACAATGTTAACCAGGCTAGTCTACTCTAGACCTTGTAAGTCAAGTGGTAGAAAAAATATTGTAGAATAGCTACTTCTCAAGAAGCATTTTTGTAGTGATGGCCTGCTGGACATACAGTACAAAGTTTGATTTTTTTTTTTTTAGTGCTACAATTATTATAAAAAGGAAGATCCTACAATGTTGAGCTCAACTCCATGCAGTGCTCAACTCCATGCAATAGCATCCATGCAGTGCTCTCATCAGCATTACAGAAGTGGTTTGCCATTTTATTTTTTATTATGTTTATTTTGTTTATGCATGTATGTATGTGTGTGTGTATGTATGTATTATTTTATTTTATTTTAATTTGGATTCCCAGTCTAGCCAACAACCCTGGTCTCCCATCTAAGTACTAATATTAAGTTGTAGAGTTTGGGGATCATCCAAAGTAGGGTGGGTGCTGTCAACTCTTCAGGCATCAAGAAAATAATTTGCTTCAGACAGAGAATTAAGAAAAGTAACAAGTCAGCACATACTGTCTACTTAAATGTTTTTTAAAAGGCAGGTAAAGGCTGGATTAGAGTTGTGGGTGAAAAAGAACATAATTAAAGGAATTATGGCAGATCTATTTATTTGTCAACACTACTCAAGTATCAAGAATAAGAATATTGTATGCACAAAACCAGCAACCAAGTACTCTGGAAAAATCAGCTGGCTCTATTGCAATCTTTATCTATTCGTCTAGTACTATATTCCATGATATCATGCCAGAGCAGAAGAATAAGTGAGGGACAAATGCTTTTGTATTTTCAAAAGTGAGAGAGCAAAAATTCCCATTATTCCTGTCCTTACTGGTATAATAACTTGATGTCAAAAAACCTACCAATGACTAATCTGTTCAGGTTACAAACTTTGCACTTATTTATTGTTATACAAATATGTATCATATTCTTTTAATGATGGTTATGAAAAACCTTTAAACAAGGTGCTCTGAAATGTGCAGGAGTGTGAATAAAGCACCTCTTTCTGAATTTTTAAAGTAGTCATGAGGACTTCCCAAGTCTCCGTGGTTTTCCTAATGAACCATGCATACTCCTTCATATTTTCAGAACATCTTTGTGTATAGCCTTTTTTCCATTCTTTCTATTTTTTGTCTTTTTACTTAGAACAACTTTAATCTCATTTTGATGTATAGACCTCATAGATGAAAACTGTGTATATTTTTGAAATCCTCTGTGCCATTTTGCCATAAAAGTATTATTATTTTATAGATATTGGGCAACCCTTTCTTCAGGCTATACATCAAAGTAATTTTAGCTTCTACTATGGTATATTTTAGGAATGCTTTATCCATAACCCATTTGAATACTTCCAACTGAATTAGTCTCTAAAATATAGTAATCTGCTGCATCTTTAAATATTAAATTTGTAGGAAAATTGTTCCCTGAAATGGTGCCTTAAATCCTACTGTCATGTTTGTTTTTTTTCCATGCTGCAATCAATTCCAGTAATGCTTTCCACGTTAAATCATGTTATTTATTTAAATACATGCACTTTAACAAAGAATGCCATTTTTATCTATATAGGCCTTTTTTAAAAAAAAGAAACTCAACTTTGTTTGATTATCATTATGTTTTTATGCATCAAATGTAATTTCCATAAAGAAAGCTGAGACACAAAGTTTTTGCCATGACATTTTAGGACTCTCAATGAGAATTAAGGGAGGCATTCTAGACTGTTATGGAAATGGTTTCCTGGAACACCATTTGCTGAATACCAGATGTTTTAAGGGAAAACATTTATTGCTTAGATCACATCCACTGTCCATCAGCTGTCTACCTGTTTGCTTTGTGAAACTAAACATTCAAAGCAAAACACTGAATACTTATCCAGGACCTCTGGGATTATCAGTGTAGCCACAATACATTTGCTCAGTAACTGCCTACAATATATAATTTGTTTGCTTTTTGAGGGGATGGGAACTTTCCAGGATTGAAACATTGAAAAGAATCTATTATCAATATAATGTCCAGAAATTTAACATTCACAAAGCAGGTAGTTTGCCAAGTCAGTTTTCAAATAGTTGCCTCTTTAATAATATCCGTTCATTTCACTTATCTTAAGCAGTGTTGTTGGATATATTATAACTCTGCTCCTTAATTTATTTTTACTGGCAAGCACAAGGAGAGATACTTGTTATGCGTTCAGAAATCAAAATGACTAGTATTACATATTACACATCTTTAGAGTACGAAGAGACCACAAGGAGACTAATTTGTGCAGAAATACAGTATGAGACAGTCCCAGCCTATTTTATAGCTAATGTAAGGTAGGTACACAATCCAACCAAATTGTTATTATACTGAAATCAGCAGATCAGCTGATTTGTTTGGATTGTGGAACTACTGTACACTAGACAGAAAATAAACTGGGACTGTCTCAAGCCATATTTCTGCCTGAATCTGTTAAGGAAGGAGATTACAGAGCAAAAGTAACCCTCCTTTATTTTGCATTCAGTTTGGTTCCTCCGCAACCAGGAGTAAGCAGCAAAAAGTATGCCTTGTTCTGCATGTATATAGTTACTTGTGCATGTATATAGTTTACTTTTTTTCTAAAAAAAAAAAAAAAAAAGAGGTGCCGGAACTCACACACATCATACAACCCGCCTTGCCTACCCTACAACGTTCCATCCAAAAAAGGTGCCAGAACTCTGTTCTGGGCATTCTATGAGAAACAAAACCATGCTTGTGTCTGATTTTAGCATTTTTATTAAAATGTGAAAGAAAAGATGACCAGCAGCAAGATGGATGGCAGCTCAGCTCAGCTAAAGAAGCTTCTTGGATGAGAAGCGAAACATCTTCAAAGAAAAACAAGAAAGTTCAGTTGCCTCGTGAAAAAACATCTTTGGGATATCTATGTGCAAATCAATAATATTTATACAATAATTATATATAGTCCTAATGTGAAAACAATATATCAAAGAAACTCCTAGTTAACCTGAATCTTGTTAAATTAGCTATGCTGTGTAGCCAAGTTAATAAATCATATGATGACTGAAGATGAATATTATCAATACCTGGGCAGACCACAAATACAGTTCCAAAATGTTATGCTCCTTAAATACATAAAATGGTAATTTGACTCAATTTAAGATCAGATTTGGCCAAAAGATTTGAATATTAAACACAGAATTCACAATGGAGACTCTATTTTCTTCTTTGTAACAAGGATGTTATTTAAAATTTGAAAAACTTCCTATGGCTGTGAGAGAAATGATTGAACTTGAATTCAGGTATGAGACTAGTAGAGGGATTTTTTTTCCCCATTGTTGTCCACCTAGTTGTTGACAAAAATATCAGCCTTGATGTATCAAGTCACCACTTCATCTAGTTTAGCATTTTGTGTCATGGTGTTTCCAAACAGATGCTTTTCAGCTGCTCATGAGCATATTTAGGAGCAGGTTGTTTCCCAGCAGATAGCATTTAAGGGATGTGGCAGAAAATTTTGTGTTAAATTTTCCCTCTATTATTTTTTTAGTTAGTTCTGTTTAACCTGTTAGGTTGGTATGTTTTTGTGGTATGTTTGTACATATGATTATTATTGTAAACAATGTAGAAATGTAATGTCCAAGGGAATAGCAAACACAGGGCACTTACTGTACACATTGTTACTAATTCTCTTCAGTTTACCGTGCTTGAAGGATGCAGAAAACAATCTATGAAAAGAAGCTCCAAATGCATCAAACGATCTTACATCTTGAACATCCACTAGAGCAGTTGTATCCCAGAAGAAGAAACAGTTACGGTTGCCCTGACAGATGATCTCTTGCAGAAAAAGACAAGGAGTATGTTTCTGTTGATCCTGCTTGATTTTAAAAATAGCTGTGAATTAAGGAAACAGACGGCTACGAGCTGAGTAACAGATTCACAGCATGACCAAGGGAATGTCATTTCTGCTCCAGTTTTCAATAAACTGCAAGGAGGGAGGGAGGGAGGGAGGGAGGAAGGAAGGAAGGAAGGAAGGAAGGAAGGAAGGAAGGAAGGAAGGAAGGAAGGAAGGAAGGAAGGAAGGAAGGAAGGAAGGAAGGAAGGTTGATTCAGGTCTCAAAACAGCTATAGTATTGCCATATGAGATTGAAAACAGGCTCTGAAATAGCAAAGCTTTTGTGTAAATACTCACTGTATATCTCAAAATCAGATGCTAAGAAAAAAACAAACATGGCAAGACTTAACGGAAGACAAAAGAAAACTCAACAGCAAGAGCAAAGATTATTGGTCGTAGAGGATGAATCCTATTACTCATATGTACAGAGTGATGATGTTTTAAACATTTTAAGCATTTCCCAGGACTTCTTTACTTCCCAGGTCCATCACTCAGCTGAGCCTCTGATTTATGACTGGGATTCTTTTCCATCTGTAAGGTCGGCACAAAGAAAAAGAAGGGGGCTAATAACGGCTGTGCTAACATGATGTCTTCGACTACGCTGTATATCATGTTTCTTGCATGATTATCATTCAGATCCTACTCTCCCCCCCTCCCCCATGCCTGATCTGCTGCATCCAATTAAAACTTTATGAAAATAAGCATTCTGTGTAGGTTAGTGATAAAGTCCTGATGACTTGAGGACAATATATGTCTTATTGCTGTCAAGGAGATGCATCCATACAAGTTGTTTCATGTGTGGGTTTCTGGCCTCACATAGCTGGGGGTAAGGGCCAGGTGATGGTTGAGATAGAAAAAAATGTGCAAAAATATGTTACTTCCCCCCCTCCCCATCCATTCCCCAAAACACATGAGCAAAATCAGAAGAGATTTATATACACCCTTTTAAGATTTAGAAGACATGTTTCCTGCATTATCTGATTATAATATACTGCAAACATTCAAATTACATGGAACTCAAGATATATGGATTGTTATCTTTTGTATTAACTGCATTGGAAATAAAACGGAAGAGAATCATAAAATTCCTTCTACATCTGGGTCCAGTCTACCCAATGGGAATTATTTGCTAATGACTCAGTCAACAGGAGCTGCATTCCTCTCCACAGAGTCATCTTTTTCTTATACAGGTAATAGTCAACTTACAACAGTTTATTTAGTGTCCATTCAAAGTTACAACAGTACTGAAAAAACTGACTTATGGCCGTTTTTCACACTTATGACTATTGCAGCATCCCCATGTTCAGAATTCAGATGCTTGGCAACTGACTCATATTTATGATGGTTGCAGTGTCCCGGGTTCATGTGATCACCTCTTGTAACCTTCCAACAAGCAGTCAAAGGGGAAGCCAGATTCGCTTAACAAACACGTTACTAATTTAACAACTGCAGTGATTCACTTAACAACTCTGGCAAGAAAGGTCATAAAATGTATCAAAACTCACTTAACAAATGTCTCACCAGCAACAAAAATGTTGGGCTCAACTGTGGTCATAGATCAAGGACTTCCTGTAATTATATAGATCTCCTGAAATGGGGCAAGGCAGGCAAATCCATAGGGTAAAGGCAGAACTCTTGGGCCTCCTGATGGCTTCTCCAGCATTCAACACTGTCATCTTTGGCCACTGTCATCTTTGCCCCCAAGCCTCTCAGGCTTTGGTGTAGGTAGGGAATAAATATCAGGCAACCTTACTTTTGCCTGTCTCTAAATGCTTTCTCATCATTTTGCCTTAAGATCCAGAGTGATTTTCTTACAGGGCAAAGGTTCAACCATTCCCATTTAGGAGAGAGAATGAAATATTTCCAATCTAGGTATGTATGTATGAAGAAAGGTGCTGGTGTTCTCATCACTGCCCCAGGAAGTCCAACTTTACAATACTTCTGGTTTTCCATATCCTCCCAATTGTCACAGAGTATTCTGACCTGTATAGCTCTATGTAACCTCGTATAGCTCTATGTAACCCTAACTAGAGAGCATGTATCCGTATGTTAAACTATCTGGCAGTTAATCGGTCAGTGGGAGGAGTCTCTAAAGGGCATTGGGAGACTTCCTGGACACAAGCCAGATGGGAATGTCTTTGTCTGAAAGAAGTATGGGCCATCAGAAGTTACCCGATGAGCCTGCGCCATTATAAAGATGGTATGGAAGAGAGCATCATTCTTTTACCTATAAAAATGGACAAAAGTTGTATTTTCCAGAAGTAACAACCACAGCATGAATGGATGTATTCTTTCTGATTGAAATATATTTTTTGTTATGAAATCATTTCTATTGAGTTATCTATCTGACTTGATTTAAAAGAAGGCATTTTTAACTCAGAGTCAGAATACAGAGCATTTCTTTCTTTCTTGTCATTTTCCTGGTAGGGTAGACAGGCATGTATGAATAATCTGAATTTGATTAAAAATGAAAAAAAAAGTTTTAACATTTATCATTTGAGGGTGAAGAGAGATCATTTTCCACAGATAAATTCCATTAGTTTCTTTTGTATTAAAATATTGTTCCCTAAGTAAGTGGCTTATTTCCCCCTTTCCTCAGGGAGCATAACTTAATTGTTCCTATCCAGATGCTCACACGCATTGTAGAAAAGACCTCACAGCAGAATTAGTGGCGTCTTGCCAGTATTAGATCAGGGAGTACCTTGCATGCAACAATTGAAATTGTATGAAATTGTATTTGATCAAGTTTGATCACTTGGGTTAACTTTGGTAGGACAAAAGAGGACAACCTTGAAAAATGTCTCACAAAAGGTTATAGCATGGATCTAACAGAATAAACATACCTGCTTGAATCGGGATGCTTTCAGTTCATTTTGTCTCTTTACCATCATATCCAGGTCAATTAAATAGATAAGCCAAAGACTAGATCAAATGCATAGCAGAGGGAGACAGGCAGATCTAAGGATAGCGATTATATCCATTGCTCCTAAACAAATTTGCTTATTATTTCAGTTTCATGTTAAAGAATTGATCGATTTCTGCTTGCAAAAAGATGTTTCCATTAACTGTTTTCAAAAGATACATATTCCTAATGGTGCCTTCATCCTTCCTTGGCCCACACGACCTTCCTTTTCTACCCTTGTGAAAAGGTAGAAGGGTGCATCAGACAGCAGCAGCGTATCAGTGAGCCAGAAGGGGCTTGCCTGACAAATAGCTACCATTGCAGAGTTCATTCAGAGAGGGAAATTCAAGGGCTGGAGAAAGACTGGTTGAGGGATGTCTATGGAGATTCTCAATCATCCAGATCATGGTTATCCCAAAGGTGCTTTTTAAAAGACAACTGGACTTTCTTGGGATTTTTTTCCCCTTGAAAACATTTCATTTCTCATCCAAGGACTGAAGAAGCTTCTTTTGATGAGAAGCAACATGTTTTCAAGGAGAAAAAAAGAACACCAAGTCCAGTTGCATTTTGAAAAGCACCTTTGGGAGAAAAGAGCAATCCAAAAGGGATTCTAGGCTGAAGAGGCAAAGGGCAGTTTTAAGATTAAGACTCACAAGGCAGAATGACCCAGTGGCCCCCCTTTTGCATGTTGTCTTCTGCCCCAGGTTGTGTGCTGTTGCCTACAGATTAACCAGGGATAAACACATTTCCCTCCCTGAAGAATGCTGATGGCTGGTGAGCAGGTATAGCAGTGACTTCCTTTCCTAACTTTTCTCCCCCTTCCCTAGATTACCACAAACCCAGGCAGGCCTCCCACATGCAGAAGAGGTGGTAGAGGAAAGAGAGTGGAGGGGAATATGTGTAGAATCATTGCCGGGTGGCAGATCCAGACCAGAGAATATGGCATCTCTCATTTTAGAGGCTGCTGCTGGGGTTGTTAAGCAACCCCTTCTCCCCCACCCCCCAAGTCAAAAAGGGTCCAGATTAATTCACATGTAAACATTGGGGAGGGAAGAGGTTGACTGAGGAGGAAACTCAGTACACACACACACACACACACACACACACACACACACACACACAAGTCTCCTCCCCTACTTCATTATGGGTACACATGTGCTCTCTCTCTCTCTCTCTCTCTCTCTCTCTCTCTCTCTCACACACACACACACACACACACACACACACACAGAGAGACACACACAGAGAGAGAGAGAGAGAGAGAGAGAGAGAGAGAGAGAAAGAGAAAGAGAGAGAGAGAGTTACACAAACATGCCACACAAAAGCAAGGAATGGGGGAGGAAAAAGTCAATAGAGCATCATTTGGGGAAAGAGGGCAAGGCAATGGGAGTAATTTCTGCAACATTGTGAGTTGAATTTTATCTTAATTGGCCACTTGGCAGATGCTTTGGGTAGTAAATGTGATCAAGAGCAAAATAAAAAACAAAACAAAACCTCAAAATAAAAATAAATGTGGTAGACATTGATCGTACTTCACTTCACACCCTTCAATCTTGCCTACAATCTGTTAGCCAGGCTTAAACTGGGGACACAAGTTTAATTTTTTCTCAAAACAGCGATAGGCTGATTTTCAGAAATCAATTCCACTGATAGGCACCAGGAACAGAGCCCACCTTGCCCATTGCTCTGTCAGTCGGGCAATTTGCTTAAAACCTCCATCCAAGTATTCACCTGTACTCTGTCAACACCTAACTCTCCCACCCCTACCCAATATATGTACCTGTACATTAAGGAGAACAATAAATAGTTTTCTTATGCTGAGTCAACTGGGCAATGAAGCTCAGAAATCTACCATTCATTGCCTTTAAATTATTATTTTATTTCAAACAATAAAATCAGTGCCATGCCCTCTGTTATTGCTGGGGCTGGAGGAAAGCACAGTAGTGTGACATTGTTTTGCCCCAAGTCAATACTCAGTTGACTCTGATAATGCTTTAGATGACCTGAAATGCCAATATCTTCCATTGTTGGACGGAGGAAAGAATACAGATACAGAAATTTCAAATTGCTGCCACAAAGAGTATTTTTGCTTTAAGATCAGGACTCTTGAACATTTATTCTACTTTTAACCAGTAAGAATGATTAATAAACTTTAAGATTTTTATTGTTTCCTTTTTTCTTCCCACTGTTTACATGTAAATTATCCTAGAGTCTTTTTGAGTGAGTATTCATTTATTTATTTAGCCTATGGCATATCACACAGGAACTAGCAATACATATTAACATTTCACCGAGATTAGTAAAACACAAGAAAATACAAATGTTAAAAAGATCTGTGTTCAAATACAGATCTGACTGAGTAATGCAATAAAACAAGAGCACGAATTAAATATATTTCCAAATAAATCAAAGACTGCCTGAGCTTCTTCAAGCTTTCCTCGTAGAAGAAAAGTGTTATATTTGTCATTATTCTTAAGTATCTTTGGCCTCTCTGCATCATTGTAAAACAGAACCTTAATGAGATTGGCTTCTAAAGATTAGCTTGATTCTGCCCAGAGATCTGGACCAGCTTAAAGGATGTTTTCACTTTATTCTTTGAACAGCTGGTCCTCATGCCATGTCAATTCAGTTAAAAATGTATCTTGTTTCTCAGCATGTTGAAAAACAATGAGCTTAGAGTGCCTTTAACCTGTTGCTGGTGGTAAGGATGGGAGGTATGGAGTTGTTTGTTCTTTTTTTAAAAAAAAAAATGTTGACCTGCATTTGATGGCCCTGTCTATTCTATTTGCATTTGAAGACTCCTCTGCAGCTTTGCTACACCTCACTTAGCAAATGTTCGAAATGTTCAAAATCTTGAAATATTTTGAATAATGAGATGTTGTTTATGTAGCTTCAATTTGTCATGAAAGCAACTGATGCCTGTCACAGTGGAATAGGAAGCCTAAAAATATTTTTGACTGGCAACATATAGTAAACATTTCTCGGTTTTTCTTCTCCAGACTTTCCAAATGTATTCTGTGTGGCGAGAAGGATTGGACTGGGGACACTGACAGATATAGAAACACTTCATGGAACCTCTCTGGAAAAAGAGTATCATTGAAAAAAAAATTGAAATCCCAATCCTACAAAAACATAGTTGAAAAGCTTTTGGCCTTTGTACCACAGATTTTTTTAAAGTGTAGGCCTTCCTTTTACCGTAGGTTAACATTTCTAGATGTTAATGGATACCAGTGGGAACAGCTTCTAACAAAACAAGGTAGTACTTGTATAAACTGCCAATGTTTACATGTCCTACATGGAATAACAAATCCAGTAGCATTTCTTGGCTTATTCATAATGGAGTCTGCATCTGGGTCCTTTGCAGAACTGGCTAACTCCAGAAATATTTTGTTACATTGTTAGGTTTTCTCTCATTGCAGCAGGAAACTGATTACAATATATAGAAGCTTATAAAAACTTTTGTAGAGGCCTCATTGAGAAAATATGAAATTGAACTCTTCAATTATACATGTATATGAATCAATATATATATGCATACAATGTACATATGACAATTATGTTGCACAGATGTCAACTATTTCTGGATGAGAATTTATAATATCCTTTCAAAAATAGTTACGATATCTTCTAACTTGAAGGGATGTCTCTCTTAAGGGTAAATTTGGACTAGGTTGAAGTTGAGTTGATGATTATATCCTATATTTGGCTTAGTTTTATCCATTTTTTAGTTTACACTGATGATGTCGGGCTCTTCCAAACTTTATCCAAGACCTATGCTATGAATAAGTTATAGTTCCAGCCTGATAAAGCATGTTGTATCTGTCTGGTAACATTCCACTTTTTGCTAATAATTACTATGGACACTTACTGACCTACTCCTTTTGTAGAATCCTTTACTACAATTGCAGCTGTTTTGAATACTGTTCTTTGTTGTAGTGGTTTCCCTTGTTGGATGGCAATTTAAAAGGACCAGTGTACATCAGCAGAGAATGAAAAGAAGAAAAGCCAGCCTGACTTTGCATTCCTTCACACTAAACAACCCTTTTCAGCAAGAGGTCCTAGGGTCTCATCTGATGCAGATGTAAAATGGACAAGTACTCCAAGAAATAGCAATAGCATTTAGACTTATATATTGCTCTATAGTGCTTTACAGCCCTCTCTAAGCAGTTTACAGAGTCAGCATATTTCCCCAATCTGGGACTTCTTTTTACTAACCTCAAAGGATGGAAAGCCGAGTCAAAATCTTGAGCCAGTCAGGATCGAACTCCTGGCAGTCAGCAGAATTAGCCTGCAATATTGCATTCTAACCACTGCATCATCATAGCTCAAATGCCCAAGCCAACGTGAGAATATTTCAATTTCAAGAACCTGAGTAAACAAAGATGCATTGGACTATGTGGTTTGGCAGTAACTTCTTTGCACATAAGAGGGACTAGATCGTACACAAAATCTGAGAACTGGATCTGTCACCCAGAAGGCAATGAAAGGCTGATCATTTACTTGATACACATGGGGGGAGTTGAATCAATTACTCTGAAAACATAAGGTGTTTCCAAGGAGGTGCTAGATCTAACAACTATTTCTAATGTTAAATTATGGGAGACTACCGTTTTCCTTCCCGAACCTGGCTCTAGAGTCAGCTGAACTACAACCTGGGTTATCCTGGTCTGGAGTTTCGGATAGGGCGCCCAAATCAGGTTGGGTGGTCACTTTCTGTCTCTAACTTTTGCTGTACCCAGAGGATGCTCAACTTACTGGTCGAAGAACAAGGAGCTGGAAGAGGAGGAAGAAAAAAAAACCCTAATTAAATTCAAAAATAGAATGCAGGGGAATTTTTTGTCCCAGAATTTCAAAACTGATCCTCCAAAATCATTTTGTTTTGTTATACTATGGAAATGAATGTTTCTCCAGCATAATCCCAAAGAGTAAAATGTTTAATTATATTTACACAGCTGTTCATTATAGGTATGATGTACTAAGTCCACCGTAATCAATGAATAATAAAATGTAAAGAAAATGCCATTCTTCCAAAAACCAAATTCAAAGAAAATACACGAGAGAGAGAGAGAGAGAGAGAGAGAGAGAGAGAGAGAGAGAGAGAGAGAGAGAGAGGGAGGGAGGGAGGGAGGGAGAGAGAGAGACTGAATGATAGAGTGTAGGGTTAGGGTTAACATCAAAGATGTAATTACTCATCTGATATCAATTAAGGTGGGGGGGTGGATGGGTAGAGAATAGAAGGAAGGAGTCCTTTTTTAAAACTTACCAGTAGATCTGTATTTATGGCCGTCAATTCCTTTAATGAAAATATTATTCTTAGGAGACCACATATGGACCTGGCAATTAAGAAGTTGCCACAATAATTGCCATTTAAAATTGGTGTTCTTCTGTGGGACAACCAAACAAATGTGGTCATGTTTATCTGAATTCCATTCGGAACTTAAACTATCATTTTCCTTAAACTTGTTTTCATTAGTATCCACTAAACTTAATTTATGCTTTACACATTAGTTGCCTTGCCCTTAAGGTCCCTGACAGGGAAAATGAAAGTATTATAAAACATATCAGAACAAGATGGAGGAGAAAGATTTCACCTTCACTACTTCATTACATCCAAATATCATGGATTTGGAGAGGAAAAGGAGGAGAGGAATATTTACTTTTTAAAGCAACTATTGATTTGATATACAATTTAGAGTATTATGGACCTAGATCCATGTTTCCCACTCAAGTCTCAAAGGTGCTTTTTCAAAAGGCAACTGGACTTTGCTTTTCCTTGAAGATGTTTTGCTTCTCATCCAAGAAACTTTTTTCAGTTCTGACTGAACAGAAATCCAGTTGTCTTTTGAAAAAGCACCCTTGGAACAACTATGACTTGGATGACTGAACATCTCCATAGAACAGTGTTTCTCAACCTTGACAATTTTAAGGCACATGGACTTCAACTCCCAGAATTCCACAGCCAGCAATGCTGGCTGTGGAATTCTGGGAGTTGAAGTCCATGTGCCTTAAAATTGTCAAGGTTGAGAAACACTGCCATAGAATCTTCCCACCCAAGGTTGGTTATGTATATATCTGTTTCTGTCATTTAGTTTCTCTAATTGATACTGTTTCAGGTGTACTATCCCATTTTTTCAGATTATAGCCTACATTTTAAATTCCCACAGTATGAAACTATACATAAGTGTAAGCAGTTGGGGCCCCTCCTTTTCCAAAGCCATTGACAGCTTTGTAGCCCACCCATCTCAGATAGGTGTGGAGCCGTAAAGACATCAAAGAGACATTGCATGTTTTCAGGAAAAGCATCTTCATGGGTCCAGATCTCAGCATTCTTGACATTCCCTCTTCTTCTTTTACTATTTGTAGGAAATAACACCTGGGAATAGAAAAGCCATCTGTGCCATTTGGCTTGTGATCTGCTCATGTCAATCTATTCACTGACAGGAAATACAACTTAATTTGTTTCACGCATTACAGAAATAGTTCTAATCCAGCTTTAGGCAGAAAGCCAGCTGGGTGACCTTGGACCACTCACTTTCTCTCAGCCCTAGGAAGCAGGCAATGGCAAACCATTTCCAAAATCTTGCCAAGAAAACTGTAGGGACTTGTCTGGTAGTCGACAGGAATCAACACTGACTCAAAGGCATCAAAACGAAACAGCTCTTAATTATTAACTCAATGCCTAAAGCCCATCTTCTGCTAAGAGAGGAAAGAAAAAAGCCTTTAAATATTAGACCTCTGACTGAAGCCTTATGTTAGAGCATCTGCTTTCTATCCATTTAATTCTTAAATTTAAGGGAGAAGCAAATGCTTTGGCTGATTGGTGACATTCCAGAAATTGCCCTTGGCCTGAATGATATGCTACATCATCACCCTGAGAGAAGAAGGGACAGAATCCTGCTTCTATGTAGGTTCCCTTTGCTTGGTTACTGTCTACTGTACCGAAGTCCTGGGTAACAACAATTTCATCCATACCATTACAAGTAGTCCTCGACTTACAATCATTTGTTCAGTGACCATTTGAAGTTACAACGGTACTGAAAACAAGTGACATATAACCATTTTTCACACTTATGACTGTTGCAGCATCACCATGGCCATGTGAGCAAAATTCAGATACTTCACAACTGCCATGTCCCAGGGTCATGTGATCATCCTTTTGCGGCCTTCTGAGAAGCAAAGTCAGTGAGGAAGCAAGGTTCACTTAACAATTGTGTTACTAACTTAACAACTGCAATGATTCATGGAACAACTGTGACAGGAAAGGCTGTAAAATGGGGCAAAATTCATTTAACAACTGTTTTGCTTGCAACAGAAATTTTGGGCTCAATTGTTGTCATAAATTTAAACCTGTTTAGAAAACTTGTTCTCCAATTTTGCAAAAAAAAACTATGACTATAGAATACCTGAAGAACCAGTTTAGAAATACATTATTGTGGAGAAAACCTATGTGTGTGCACTGATGTAATGGCACATAAACAATCAATCACTATGAAAAAAAATCAATGCAGTACACTTTCAGCCCCTTTTTTTTGAACAGCAACCACTGTTTTTCAAACCTGGGACCAGTGCACCCTAGAAATTTGCTTTCTTTAGGGAAAAAACATGTGTTATCTTGTATACAAATCATAACTGTGTGCTTGCACACAAATTTAATTCCATTGTTAAGATGTATCAGCCTGTGATTTGGCCGTGTATTAAATTGTCATAAGGCCACTACCACGAACAACCACAGCATATGAACATGTGGGATGTTTTCAACATAATGGTCAAAAGAGCTTCAGCTTCACTTGGGAGCTTCAGCAAGAAAAGGTGTCCTTTGGCTTCTCCTTGTTAGCTTGTCAGCATTATATCACTTCTCAACTTACCAGCATAATTTATTGACGGTTTTGAACAAGAGCTAAAGCTGGACACAACCAAACCCCTATTGTGCTGGATTTTGAATGCCCAGAGACTTTTTCATCAGTCAAGTCTTTCTGTCACCTAGAAACAACCTGTCCTCAAATAGCATAACATTTGTTTTTCCCAAATAAACCATTTTTAGACGTCACCAGTCTGAATCATCTTGGAGATGTTCACAGACTTATTTTTTGGTTAATGTTTATTTATCAGGCACAAATTACAATCTATAACACAGTCTTCAGAGAAAGAATGAAGACATACAGTATTTACATTTTTCCTACTTTCCTGAGATCTTTAAAAAAAACATGCTTGAAATAGCCTTTTCGGATCTTTAAGTAACCACTAATGTTTCTAGATGTCTGTATTTTTATTGAACAATAACTTTCACTTAGATGGTTTTCTTATCAGTTGTAATAGCCATGTTATTGGAAAAGTATCACATCCATTTTCAATTTTCAAAATTCTGTTCATGTCTTTCTTTCTCTCAGACACACCTGAATTCATTATCCTTCTAAAAGTAAAACATATATTAAGTATTGGATGAATAGAATTATAAACACCTACAAGGTGTTTACTAGAAAACTAGATTTTGTTGTTAAACAGTCTATGCATCTAAACACAACAGTAAATCAGGATAGATACATATTATTAACATGTCAGCTTACATCATAAATCATAATGTATAAATCTTTATAAATATGTAAATGTCATAAATCTTTAAGAAATCATGACAGCTGCTCTTCTCATAATCAATGTATTAACCATTATATCAGGGGTGTCAAACTGCCGGCCTGAAGACCGGATGTGTCATGGCGAAACTCTACCCACCCCATTGCCAACAATGGAAAAAAAGTCATGGTAAGTCGCAACACATCACGTGACCTTGCGAGTTTGACACCCCTGCATTATATTATCTAGTGGTATTTTTGAGCCCTTAAGTGGGTTCATGCATCTCAAAGTGTGTTGAAAAGACTAAAGATATTGGTATTAGAACCAGTATTATAAAAATAATTATAGTTCTACGTTCTACAGTACTTAGAGGTTATGTTATATTGAGAGGGAGGGAGGGAGGGATATAATTCTTTATAACATATTTTGAAGTGTTAATCTATTTGTGTCATGCAATAAATAAGCATTCTACTCACTGATCTTTATATCAAGGACAAGCTGACCTAAAGCTATTATTTTGAATATCATCATGTGTTATCAGTCAATTACTTGAATTATCCATAATTTTAAAGTGGATAAACCTGAACATTTAAAAATTAACTTGGCCAAGCCTACTGTTAATCCCTGGATATTTCTTTTATAATTCCAAATTTAGCGTAAAGCTCTCAGCATTTGGGTCTTTGCTCCACTAAATCCCCAGAAGTCACCCATTTCAGCAGTGTAATATTAATATTCACCTCCTTTTTTCATTCAACTTTAAGAATGTTGTGCTTAATAAAAGAAGTCTTAAATACCCAAAGTCTTAAATAGTTATAAATGACCACCCAAATGCTAGAAGTCCTAGACTTTGATCTCAGGTCCCAATGTATGCTTTGCTTCTTAGCAAATGTTATTCAATATCAAGAATGTAAAACCTGGCTGAAGAACACAGAGTCTATGAGTAACCGCCCAAGAGAGAGATAGAAGATGGAGATTTGTAGCAAACAAAAGTCTATTGTTGGTAAATGCCTTGTGGGACAGCACTTGTGTTTCTATTATGTGTTATTCTTTTTTAAAATTATATACTAAAATATTGAGGATACACACAGACAAAACCAAGTTCCTTCCTTTTCCTTTTCTCCGATATTAACTCACAAAAGAGGTCTAAATATTTCTATTTATGGATATTTGAAACAGAGGAGAAAATCATCAAAATAATTCCTTTATTCTCCCACTTTGTCTCATTTTAGGTATCTAGTGTCAGAACACCTGGTCTCAGTTATTTTTGGTAAGCTCCACATCTGCCTTCAATATGACCATGTCCATACTAGTAGGATATCAAGGGTGGGCCAGTGGGGGTGGTCATCTTGAGTGTAAGCATTAAGAGGTATACTGTCTAAATAGTTGGGTATAACAAGGGAGCAACTATCTGGAGAAGCCATCGGTAACAGGTATGAAGTCTCTGCTTCTGGCTTGTTGATCAGCTGTTTGTTCTGCTTTTTCCCTAGAGCAGGGATGTCCAACCTTAGCAATTTTAAGACTTGTGGACTTCAACTCCCAGAATTCCCTAGCCACTCAGGGATGGCTGGGGAATTCTGGGAGTTAAACTCCTCAGGCCTTAAATTTGTCAAGGTTTGACACCCCTCCTTAGAGGATGGTAATGTTTAATTGCTCCCTTTTAAGTATTGAAGAAGTCTGTTCAATTCCCCTCCTCCTCCTCCTCACTGGAATATTTATATGGAGCTATTGGGAGAAGCCATCCAGTTATTTGGGATCTAGTGCAATCAGTAGAGGCAGTTTGGTATAGTGGTTAAGGCCACTTATAAGCATCCAAGACTCACATTCTGTTAAGACGAAATTAGTCTAAAACTGCAATCTTAGATTTACTTAACCTAGAAAGAAGCTTTATCTGACTTAGACAGTTTACTTGCAGAAAGCAGTTACTGGATAGCAGAAAAAAACATATCAGCCCCAGACATGAATCTTACAGCAATGTGATAGAAGCATTTTAAGAACTTGTAGTTCAATTCCACCTCCCACCCTCAGGAGCTTTCCTTTTCATAGCTGCTGTACTAGTCATCTCCTCCTCCTCCTCCTTTTTTTGGGGGGAGGGAGCATAAATCTCACTTATCAAATTGCTAGAAGATATATCTCATATGCTCACATTCTTCAAGCAGCAATTGTCCTTTCTAAAGGGTCAGTAAAAAAACTCTTAACCACAGCCACCAATTGTGTTGTTATAATTATTAACAATTATATAACAACAATTGTGTTCCTTTGTCATTGTCTATTTTATTATTCTATTATTTTACTTCTGGTTACACACCTTCCATTTTTCTTCCTTTTTATTATCATAAGCTGCCTAAGAGTAGTCCCATAGTGAGATAGGCAGCAAATAAATTTAACCAATGTAATTATGGCAATTATGTTCTGTGCAATCCACATTCATTTCACATAGCAATAGCAACAGCACTTATATACCTCTTCATAGTGCTTTACAGTCTTCCTTAGTGATTTACAGAGTCAGCATATTGCCCTCAACAATCTGGGTCCTCATTTTACCAACCTTGGAAGGATGGAAGGCTGAGTCAACCTTGAGCCGATGAGAATCAAACTGCTGGAGTGAACAGTGAATTAGCCTGAAGTACTCCATTCTAACCACTGCACCACCATGGCTCTTCCAGTTCATTGATAGTTCATTGATCCAGCCCAAGTGGCTGTCAGAAAAATAAAATAGAATATTGAATGAAAGTGGTTACCTTTGCTCCAGATGAGCTGATCTTTCCTGGATATATCATGTGATTAATTCAACCATGAACCTCAATCAAGCATTAAGAAAGGTCTTTGGGGAGTTGCATGTTTTTTGTTTGTGTATTCAAGTAGTCACAGATGCAGGAAAAACAATTAGTGACATTTAGGATGAGTAGCAAAATTCAGAATATGCAACCAATAGAAGGCTTCCATATTCCTACTAAATTAGAAACAGCTGGATTTTCAGGAAGGAGACTCAAAACTCTGAGATACCCTATTTTAAAAAAAACAAAAACCAGAAGAGCTATCCTGTTTACTTCTTTTCTGAGCATGCCGTGCTCTGTCCTTCTGTCTCAGATGTAGCAGTAAGAGATTCCAGATTGTTAGAATATTCAGCTAACAGGGGAGAAAAAGCAGATGGTATGAACATGTGGTTCTTTACTGTTGCTCTTTGATTAAGTTTTCAGAGAATTAAAGGCCAAGCTACATAGTCATTGGTCAAGATGACACTTTCATTTCCATTATTGCCCTTCAGCTTAGTCACAGATATATACCTAAATGTTAATTTGCAACCTGTAGGTTACATGTGTGGGCCATGAGTCATTGGTGGTGTTCTGCATGCCATACCTTCTCTACTATAATGTGGCACCATATAATGTACCAATAGCTACCACAGCTTTTCTCTAATCATCTGTTACTTTCCCTAGCACCTCCTTTACCACTGTCTGAAACCCCCATAGGATCTTTCCTCTGACCACAAAGAATTTGACCACACAGTTCAAGCATGTTAATTTAGTAGTAAATCACATTCTATTCAGTAGGAGAATTATTCTCATGTAAATTTGTATAGGATTGCAGTCAGGGGTAGCAGAAAGATCTCTTATTGAAAAAGGAGTCTGGTACATACAAATCAATTACACAAGGAATAGTTTGAGACAAGATTTCTGGTTCAGACAAGCTAGATGTAGATTTGCCCTGAGGTTTGTTTTGCTTTAAACTGTTTGGTTCTCACCTGCTTGTTTTGTTTTGTTTTGCTTTTTTGGAACATTGTAGAAAGGGACTCTATTTCAGTTATAGGTTCTATTCTATATTTATGTTTTTCTTATAACGGGAAAACTTTATACAGAGGAAGAAAAAAGCAGTATGAGTAACACTGTGGAAGTGGGGAAGAGTTAGGAAAAATTGCAAAGTATTTTGCATGATTACTTTCTGAGCTAAGAAGATTCTGACTAAGAAGATTCTTCTCCACCGCTAGCAAATTACGTCTATATCTTTTACAATAAGCATTTCTTTGGTTAATGAAGCCCAAACGGCAAGGTATGAAGAATACAGGAAGAGCTTTGCTTGAAGTTAGGCTAGAAAAAAGTAATTTTTTTGAACATATGCAAAAATGAACAATTCCTACAGTTTAAAATAGAAACTGGAATATTATGTATTTGGATACGAACATTTACAAGTATATTCATTACACTTCCATATAGCCATTACATTCAGTTTAGTAATTTACATGATACGGGCAGCAGGAGGCCCTTAAAAGCTAAAGCAATGATAGTGAGGATGCAGATGTTAAAACATATACCCAATTTCTTCTGAGAATAAAAGAGAAGCCAGGATCAGCTATTTACCAGAAATTAGTGAAATTCCTCAACCAAATTGGAAGTTATTTTGTTAGCAGAAAATGGTTGGTTATAATTATTTACTTGCAGAATGTGTTACGACTCTACACTTTGTGGGGAACTCTAGCAGTTTGTTGCTTTACCAATCATGAGAAGTATTTGAAGAAATGTGTCTGTTCAGAAAGCTAATATTGTTTTGGGCTTCCTCTACAAATATTTTAAAATAATATTTTATAAAAAGGAAAATCAATAGTTTCCACGGTTTGGCATTATTAATTTTAACTACAACATCGAGAAATGTATGTGCCTGGCCTGGACATCTTTCTGCTTTGATGTAACTTCAAAGGAAAAGGAAATGGAATAAATAATAGGTACAGCAAAGCCTATGGAACAAGGGCCTCTTTTCCTACTTCTCACACCTTGAATATGTTTTATAAAACAAATACATTTATTAAACATATAAACATTTAATAGGTATTAAGAAATTTGTTGAGAATCATATGTAGGATGCAGAATTTGGTAACCTTCTACAAGTCAACTAATTGTAAAATTACTAACCAGATCTTTGCTGAAATGACAGATCCATTGAAAACTATCCTGCAAGTGATGCCCAAATTTCATTTGCACACTGTTAGTTACTCAAATCTCTGCATGAGTTGTATATCTTCCATCAATCCTTTTCTTTCTTTAACAACAACAACAACAACAACAACAACAACAACAACAACAACAATAATAATAATAATAATAATAATAATAATAATAATAATAATAATAGAGTTGGAAGAGACATTGAAGATCTTCTAGTCCAACCCCCTGCTCAGGCAGGAAACCCTATATCATTTCAGACAAATGTTTTTAGTTTTGTTTTTAGTTTTGACTAAATCTGTTCAAAGTAACATTAGGAAAAAATGTCTCATAATATCAAAATGACAAAACTTTTAGATTAAAACTGCTTTACATTGAGGCAGCTGTGGAGCAGCCATTTTCCTGTGATCTATTCCCAGGTTGTAGAAATGTTTAAAATCATATAGAGAAGACACGAATATTTCCCTCTTGATTGTCTCACACAAAGTTGCTCTTCTATTGTACTGGCAAACCTATATAAATTAAATAACAGGCTGGAAGGATCACAATGTCTTTCTAAGGGTGAGTGGACACTCACATATCATATGCCAGGGCACTACTTGAGGTGCCCCTCTATGATAGTAACAGGAACTTTTAAGCTGCTATCCCAAATCAGGAAGTAGAACCAAGGCAGGAAGACACAGGATTCTTTTGGTGGATGAGGCCTGAGCCCCTTAGCCTCCCCGCTTACTGGCTTAGCCATTTTTCACTGTCCAGATAAGGTCATCAATTATTCCTTTTCCTTTCAGCTGCTGTTTTCTTAACCCATCTCTTCATTTAAAGCCTTTTGTTTTTTGACCTTCCCTTTCTCTTTGTACTATTCAGCCAGCTTGGTTACATCAGCAAACTTACAATTCAGAGTGAAGATGTTTGATTTCTTTTCCTTCTTTTCTTTTATCCTTAAATCAGACCAAGTCAGAGCTATCCAGATATGGAACTAAAACCCCTTCAAAGCAGTGGGCTTTCTTTCAAACAGGAAAGCATTGACTATTAAAGTACCACACCTGCACTACAAGTTTAACTCTAACACCTGGAAAGAGTCATCCGGTGTTTACATTATTCTAATCTTCTTTCATTGAGATGATATCCTCTTTGAGAACTATTCTGACTCAACCATGAGTTCTGGTCTTTCAGATTGGATTGGTAATGGAAACAACCATATTAATATGCAGAGGATATTACTTCCAAGGCAATGGGGCCACTGATATTTTTTAGTCTGCATATCCCATCATTTTCACACTCTGTTTCAGATGCGCACATATGTTCAGAAACTTACAGAAAAAAATGGTGGAAACCATCTTTTTCTTCTTCCTTCGGTTAATTCTCCTTTTATGTAATAGAGTTTATATAATAGTTTAATTGAGGTTAAATAGGAGCATCACATTTTCTGGGAGATTTAATCCAATGTTATTCATCTGGAATTGCATAAACTTTAAGGAAACTATAGCTATCATTTATTTATTCAAGTTTAATTTCTGAGATATGTTCTAAGCATGTGCAATCAAGTTAACCTGCAGTTTCCTAAGTTTCCATATTTTATAGACAAACAGTATTAGTATCTTTCTCCTTCTGTCCTGGCCACTTTTTAACAGAGGCATTTTTAACAGAGGCATGATTGAGAGCTTTTTAACAAGCTGTATCACTGTTTGGTTTGGTGGTAGCAGTGCCTCAGATAGAAGGTCCATACAGAGAGTGGTAAGGACAGCCGAGAAGATTATAGGACGCTCGCTTCCCTTTATTCAGGACACTGCTTGTAAGCGCTATGTGCTTAGAGCTCAAAGCATTGTTAGAGACCTACTTTACAGTCTGTTTCTGTTGCTCCCCTCTTTCCAGCAGGACTACCAGATTCTGTAACAGCTTTGTTCCCTATGTTATCCATCTGGTAAACTTGCAAGATTCATTTTCCTTGCCATGTACATGTATACATCTGAACTAGACTGTGTTGTTTCTCTGTGTCATATAATATATGTGAATATATGCAATTTTTTGTCATATTTATGTAGTGTATATTGGAGGTGGTGACCCTTTGAGAGCTGTATGCAACAGAATTTCATTTTAATATATGTCGATTAGCGTACATTTAGAATGACAGTAAAGATATTCTATGTCTATGTCTAGTACTGCCTTAAAAAAATGGAAACTGTTACCATATATATAATGGTAACATATATAATCCACCAACTTTGGAAATACATGCACCTCCAAACATTTGTTATCTGCTTCAAATAACGTGTTGTGACAGTATGAGCAGATTCCATTTAAACAGATATGTAATGGTGGAATCTCCAAGATATTTTATGAAACTTTTCTTGCACATGAGAAACCTCTCCACTGGGTTATCTTGTCCTCCAAACGGTGAACATTTTGTGCATATCCTTACCTATATTGCAAAAACATCTAAAAAGTCTTTCTCCTGAATACGCTTGAATGTGTTGAAACAGATGGTGCTTTTAGCCATTTTTATAGTCCAAACAACTATCCAATTACATCTACCATTAAACATTCTGGTGGCATAATTAATGAAGAATTGGAGGTCACCATTTTAGCATATTTGTGGTGAACTCATTGTGAAATTTTGCATTGCCCCACAGAGTGGGAAGCATATTTTATCAATTTGAAGAACTTGGTAAATAATGGTTGACCTTTCTTTCATGACGTACTATGTTTTGAAATAGAATTATGGTAATATTTGGAACATTGCATGCATATTCAGGCCCAGGCCCTGGTTCACTAATCATTGAAAAAAAATTATGTGCACCCTATGCAACAAATGGGAACAATAGTGTATAGACCAGTGGTTCTCAACCTTTTTAATGCCGCGACCCCCAACCGGTCGTAAGTCGAGGACTACCCAACCGGTCGTAAGTTGAGGACTACCCAACCGGTCATAAGTCGAGGACTTTCCCTGCCCAGGAGTGCCGCGCATGCGTGGTGCCGTCCCCTGCACCGGCAGAGGCGTAGCCACCGGCTGGCCCACCAGCTGGCCCAGCCCAAGGGAGGTAAGGCACCCGCTGGGCCACACGCGCGCCAGCAACCCTCCCTGCACCCTCCCACCTCCCACCCCTGGCCCTCTTTTACTTACATTTTTAGTAGTTGCTCAGCAGGGAGGGGTGGAAGCTTCCAGACAGCTCGCCTTCGCTGCAGACAACTTGCAGTACTGTTTGCAGAATGGGACTTTTGGCGGGCTCAGCAGGGCAGAGACAGCCTGGACAATTCCTATTGGCTTTTGAAAGCCAATAGAATTAGACTCTATTCAAGAGAGTCTATTCTATTGGCTTTCAAAAGCCAATAGAATAAAAGGGAGTAGCACAGCTAACGAAAAGGGGGAAAAAATGGCGGACTGCGTTGTTTGGCAACCCCCGTGAAATGGTCGTTTGACCCCAAATGGGGTCCCAACCCACAGGTTGAGAACCACTGGTATAGACAGAGGAAATTATTGTTTTGGTGTAAGGAAAGCCATTTAGTTAGATATTATTAAATGTACTGAATCAAAGAGCCATGGTCAATTTGTAATAGGTAATATGACCACATTCATAAAGTAGAGGGAATTTATTCTAAATGATAGTTGATCAATGTTACTTGAAAAATTAGTATAGTTGATCATGGAATTCCACTCCTAAAATCTAGGTGTTTGTTTGAAATTATTATTTGCAAATCTATGAAGTTATAAATAAGGCTTGTTTAACTCCTGGCAACTCCAATGCCCATGTTGTTTTCTTGGCAACAGTGCTTTCTTCTAGAATTTGTTTTTACAAAACTTCTCAATTTAGTCTACTCTCTTGTGGTTTCCAGGTGATCTCCTTAGATGTTTTTTTCAAGATCAGTCAAATTTATCTGGGGGTTGCTACTTGGTCAATAAGGGATTAAGGCCCATGTCATTATGCACAGAGCATCTGTTTGAAATGCTACAAAGCAGACTCATGTTTTCCTGGGCTTGTCTAGCTCCCCTTTGCTGCTGTTATATATTCCTGGGAAAAGATGTTTTTGGTTTAAAGCAGAAGTCTTCAAACTTGGCTCTTTTATGACTTATGGACTTCAACTCCCAGAATTCCTCAGCCAGCATGCTTGGCTGAGGAATTCTGGGAGATGAAGTCCACAAGTCATAAAAGGGCCAAATTTGAAGACCCCTGGTTTAAAATGATCCAGATAGGTGCTACATATGTGCCTTCCAAATTATATCACAAGTGCTGACTCCACGGAATTCTTGCTCCTGGGCTGAAATTCTTATAGGTAGCCTCATTTGAACATATAGACAGATATAATGAGATGTCTTGTCTTGTGACTGGATTCCTTCTTTCTCTATTTCTAAGCCAACCATGTATGGCTTTGCTAAGCAAAAGTCAATACCCCATCCTCCCTTTTTCATATCATCTGGATTGCATAGACTTATTTATATAAATTCCTGATCAAAAGAGTTCCCATTTAGCTGCAGATCTTCTTATAATATCTTGCAATTTGTTATACAGTAATTATCTCTTTTGTTCAAATTATTACATCAGTAAGAAATTTTACCATCTAGGAAAAATTGCTAGATCAGACTTACTCCCCTTTATGTTTTTAAATTAATTTTTCTGTCCAATGTAATTTTCTGCCACTTTTTTCTTGATTATTTATTAATTTATTAGTCAACTTAATCAGACTCACTGATTAAGTCAGTATAATCAATGACACTCCTAGTTCCTTTGCTGTAAACATACACACACACACACACACACACACAAACACAAACACATGCAGAGAGAGAGAGAGAGACAGAGAGACAGAGACAGAGACAGACAGAGACAGACAGAGACAGAGACAGACAGAAAGAGATGGACAAACAGACACAGAATGTATCAAACCTAAAAGCCCATAAGCCAATGACAATGTGTTTTATTTTTATTGATTTATTTAGAGGCAATGTTACTGTGCTTAGGAATATTCAAAAGTCTTGTGTTGATTAAGGCAATGTTTAGAACAGGGGTGTCAAACTGCTGGCCTGTGGGCCGAATGCATGATGCTGAAACCACACCCACCCCATTGCCGGCAATAGAAAAAAAAGTTGCGATACGTCGAGACACGTCACGTGATGTTGCAGCTTTGACACCCCTGGTTTAGAAGAAAATGGAAATGAATTTGAACATTCAAGGTAAATTATATTAAAAATTGTCTACAGGGCCTGACTTTTGATGAGTCTGTTTGTATCTGATCGTGGTTTAGAAAACAGTCTGTAGCCTAATGAAATGTGCAAGCTCAAAATTGCTAATCATTCCTAAACAGAACTTGCCTTTAATTGCTGGGGTGGGAGGTAGTTTAATTAGGACCATGAGGAGGGATACCAGACATGTTATTGCCTCAGTCCTCATATTCTCCACCCTCAATCTCTATTTCTTTCTTATGAAAAATACACACAAGAGATGAGTTGCTTGATTCTTCTTATTCAACCATGGTAGCAGAGAAACTCCAGAAAGCAATGGGATATCACAAGATTAGAAGAACAATCCAACTTTGACTATGGTCACATCCTATTAGATATCAAAAACCTCAGGAAAGTTTTTGGCCTATGTTTGATTGGCTGGTATATTTCTTATTTGCATTTAAATAATTGCTACAATGTCTGCTCTAAGTAAAGGTCTGTCTTTCTGCCCTATTCCTCTTGAATTGATCATTTTTTTATTTGTTCCCTTTACATAAGACCAAGGGAAAAATTAAAATGTTAATAACTTTCATAAGTTTATTAGTTAACTTAATCAGGCTCACTGATTAAGTCAGTATAACCAATAATACTCTTAGACATAAAACATATAGTTGCTTGCTCTGCTGTGCCTAGATTGGGACCCACTGGTCTGTCAATTTGTGTAAGGATATAACAAGTCTGAAAATACAATAGTGAGATTTATGAAGCATCAATAAACTATGAATGTATACCAGACAGATTGAAATGTAAACAGCTGGGTAATAGAGAAGTCCACCATATTCTCAATTATTTAATGAAGACATACTAAACTGTTGTTTTCTCAAAGTCATCAATGTCACAGCAACAATTTGGGGAAAGAAGGAAGGAGAATTGATCTCCTCATTAGTGAGAGACAGGCATTGTTTCCTTTTTGAACTTGATATGTCTGCACAGCTGAAGAGCATCTGCTTTTAAATTATTTCTTCCACTCAATTACTTGCTGGAGTGCATCACATTACAAGGCAGGAACTTGCAGAACTAACAAGCAAGCATGATCAGAAAATTCCAAAGTTCTTTTAAAAAAATATTTTAAAATGTACTATACATTTGTAAATGTACTATACATTTTAAACTATTTAGGTCTTTATTTATTTAGAGCTAGAGAAAAGAATTTGGGGGAAAATGATGTCATATGTATGCAAGCAAAACCCCTCTCTACAATTCTTTAGAATGGCCCCACTTTTTCCCTTTCAGTACAAATCCAGAAGAAGAGATGGAACCACTTCCTTAGGAATCCCATTGAGTTTGATGAGTGGATTTGCTAAAACAGAGCATTTTGTGGGAGAAATGCGGCTGCTTTAATGAGTAGCTGAGAGGTGTTGCGTTGGGTGCAAGGTCAATAAAATTTTCTCATTCATTTTTAAAACATGTCCATACATCATGTTTTGTTTCTCAAAACAGACCTTTAAAGTAGCTAATATGAAAATACAATGATGTTCTTTATAGGGTTGTTTTTCTGTGTAGTGATGGGATAGATAGGCATGTCTGAGACAAAGCTGGAGCAAAGCAGGTTCAGTACCTTGGACAGTACTGGAAATATTGGCCATAAGGAATTGAAAGCAATCTGTGCGCATCAAATGTTACCTATACATGACTGACGGCAAGTGTCCATTGGAATTGTCGTTTGACATATTAGAGGACACTAAAGTACTTGACTTTGTACTATAATATTGGCTAACCATCTTGGATTTAAGATAGGAATATGCATGTATAAAGTTATAAGAGAAACTAAACTCTAATTTTTATTAACTTTTGCAAGCAAGATCAAAATGAAGATAGCCCATTTAAATTTTAGCAAATCACATCAATCATAGTAGATTTGTGATTTCCACATTTCCAAGTTTTTCACCTGGTTGTTTCACTAATTAGTTTCACTAATATGAAAAGTTACAGTCTTCCTCCAGGTTTGGAGGAATTTGGATCTAATAAACTCCTAAATGCCTTACTTCTTGCAGGACTGAACCATGCTAGTATCAAGCAGCAATGCTATGTTTCTGGAAATAGTTGTTGGATGTAGAATCCAAGATGTAGTTGGAGGAAAAAGGAAAGGAAAAATGAATGCACATGAATCAAAGCTGAATAAATTTTTAACAGTTTTAATTTTAGGGCAATAAAGAGAAACTTCTATCAATTAGCCCCATAGTCTTCTCAAGGTCTTTCAGATCTGGAACAGATTTAGGAAGCTGTAAGGTGCTGCAGAAAAAAGACGGATTGCTGAAAATCACTTTCCTTGCCATTCTACAAGAAGAAGACCCTACCAGCAGAGAGAGATGCCAAAAGAAAAATCTATGGAAAATGTAACAATGCAAATATCTAACAAAAAATATTGGAAGTCTCAAACAACTTTCCTCAACTTTGATACCATTCTGAAAAGTATTTTCTTAGTGGCAAAAAAGATGTAATTTTTACAGTATCTAAATAAACTTTGATATTCTACTTATTTCAGATTGACAGTAGATATTGATGCTGAAAGGCAATGATGTTACCTAGTTGGCTAATAAAAACATCTGCAAGCAAACAATCAAGCTCAGAGAGCACCAGGGACTCCAGAACTCAACAATGAGTTACATATGTTCTCTTCTATTGACAGATCTTGTCTCACTTTTCTTCCCTCACGCAGCCTCGGACTAGAAAGAAATTCTCTCTTCTAAAGTACTGAAGAACAGATGTTGCTTCATATTCACTCTCTGTACTCTTCCCAATGTTTTGTTCTGTCAGATGTTTCAGTTTCACTCAGAATTGGCTCATAAAAATTACGAAATTCTTCAGCATCCAAAGGAACATGAATGAAGTATCTCTTTGCTTTGAATGCTGTTCCCAGGCATTCCCATATGGCCAGTGCATATACAGAAAGTTCGCTTTGGTATTTTAAAAAAGGTTATTGCCTTAATTTTATGCTGGCATACTGCACCCTCTATAAATCTTTTGTTTTTCAAAATTGAAATACAATCCCAATAAAACAGATCTCTTGGGAGGTCTATTAGTTTGCCTGGCACCACCGAACTCCCTCCTTGCCTGGATATATTTTTTTATTTCTCTCCTCGATTTATATATAAGAGGTAATGTGACTAAATAGAAATGGGGATACAGAACAGTAGAGTCATTTTGTAACATTTAAACCAGTGGTTCTCAACCTTTCTAATGCCGTGACCCCATAATACAGTTCTCCATGTTGTGGTGACCCCCAACCACTTATACATCACTGGGTGCTAGGGGCGTGGCCAAAGAAAAGGGGGAAAAAATGGGGGACAGCCTTGTTTGGCGACCCCCGTGAAATGGTCGTTCGACCCCAAATGGGGTCCCGACCCACAGGTTGAGAACCACTGATTTAAACAAAGAGTGCTTATGGAGATTCTCAGTCATCCAGGTCATGGTTGTCCCAAAGGTGATTTTTCAAGAGGCAACTGTACTTTCTTGTTTTTCTTTGAAGATGTTTCGCTTCTCAGCCAAGAAATTTCTTCAGCTTCTTCAGCTTCAGACCTTGAGAACACAGATAAACCTCCTAGTGGCCTGAACAACTCTCTAAAAGAATGCAAATGACCAGCTATCTGCAAGGAATATAAATCATTCCCCACCATCCAGTCAGAGCTGAAGAAGCTTCTTGGATGAGAAGTAAAATGTCTTCAAAGAAAAACAAAGTCCAGTTGCCACTTGAAAAAGTACCTTTGGGATTTAAATAAAGAATTTAATTAATGTTTATTAAATAAACAGTTCCCTTAATATTACAATGCCTTAATAGATGACAAATACTTGAGTTATTTGGCACAATATTATATGTTCATATGAAGCTTTCATAGGACTAGGATTCAGAACTTCCCTCACAACCCATCCATTCATCCACACCACTTAAACTCCCATTTTCTCAATCCCCCACTCCAATCACCTCCAATAAAATGCTTTGAGTGAATGAGCAGTCTAATACCCTGTCCTCATATATTCCTGAACAAGAGAGTTCAAGTGTAATTCTTGCAAATAACCTAATCGAAAAAAGGAAACATTTAAGGTATTTTCATTTCAGATTTAACTTTTGTATATAACTATAATCTCACCACAGAATTTGCAAACAAGTACTGGATCTTGAAGGTCACCAGACCACTATTCTTTTGCAGGAAAATTATTTCTGCCTGCCATTTAAATTCCAATTTTAGTAATATTCAGTATACAAACCAGCAAGCAATATATTGCAATATATTTATCCTTCCAAAAGCCATCTTTAACTATTAACAGTTGCCAAAATGCTTTCAACAAGCAGAAAAATGCTCCCTTACTTTAAGCAAATCCATGGATAGTTTAACTACAGGAATGTTAAATTCTTAATTGCAAACATGCTTTGAGCTGTACTGTTTCTCCAATAAATTTTTCATCTATTCTTTCAATACACATTGCATAAATCAGGTTTGTTTATTATATTTGTATTGTGCCATAATCTACAAAAACTCCTGACAATTGACAATAATTATAACACAACCATACAGTAATACATTCAACAATCCACAGTAGAGAACAATATCAATTATAAAATGGTATTAAAGAGAGCTGCTTTCAAATTGTGATGCTGGAGAAGACTCTTGAGAATCCCCTGGACTGCAAGGAAATCAGATCAGTCAATCCTAAAAGAAAGCAACCCTGACAGTTCTTTGGAAGGACAGATACTGAAGCTGAAGCTCAAATATCTTGGCCACTTCATTGAAAAGACCCTGGTATTCGGAAAGATTAAAGACAAAAGGAGAAGGGGATGGCAGAGGATGAGATGATTAGATGATGTCATCAACACAATGAACATGAATTTGGGGAGCCTGGTGTACTATGGTCCATAGGGTCGCAAAGAGTCAGATATGACTTGGTGACTGAATAACAGCAACAATTAAAGAGAGAAAAATTCACTTAACAGTCTGGAAACCTTGTAGTGCCTCAGGTATAACAGGGATTCTTCAATCAGTACTGACTTAGGTAATCACCGTTGCATCCATTAATTGTTTAGATTCCTTACTTGCATTAATCACTACCAAAGATTTGCTTAAGGCAGTGGTTCTCAACCTTTCTAATGCCGTGACCCCATAATACAGTTCCCCATGTTGTGGTGACCCCCAAGGGGGTGTGGCCACCAATAAGAGGGAGTAGGACAGCTAGGGAAAAGGGAACAAAATGGTGGACAGCATGGTTTGGCGACCCCCATGAAATGGTCGTTCGACTCCAAATGGGGTCCCGACCCACAGGCTGAGAACCACTGGCTTAAGGCTTAACTTGTTAGTCAGTCACATTTATTGAACATCATATTTTTTCTAAAGATACAGATTCTTTACATACATACTTGGCAGGCACCTGTTTCTCCAGAGTGTACATTTTCTTGAAACTGGGGGAGCAGGTCAACAAAACAAGAAAAGAACCCCAAAGACAAGCCTGATCCACATAACTTTTTTTTATTATTCTTGCTGTATCTTTTCTGAGAGTGAGGCCCAGTAGGAAAAAATGGACATCATATTTTTATTTAGATACTTATACATATGTTCCCCAAGTACAAAATAACAACAGATTTTGTCTACTGAGGATATCACATATCCATTTATAGGACTTGCCTTTACTGGGAAAGTATGAGTACCTAATTATTTGATGTGAAAAAGAAAATATCCTTATTTCATAATATGATTAGTCCAAAGTAGAAATCTTTCCTCTCTTTTTCCAAGTTTGCAGAACAAAACCAGGCAATTAGTTTTGAAATTCACATCAGAAGCTAGGACAGCATGACAACATTTATTTATTCCCAGAAAGAAAAGGACACCATTTCTTAAGAGAGGTCAAAGAAAAGATCTTGTATACTATTTTGCTGAGTATTTTTGGCCTAGTCTCACATTTGCTACCTGATGCCAATACAGATTCTTTATTATTTGGATGTCTTTGTCATCTAGTCCCCCTTGTTTCAGGATTTCTAATAGTCTGCTGTGTTTTATTTTATCAAAAGTTTTTTCGAAATCAATGAAACACATGTAAACACTGTGATTGACATCTCTACAATGCTGTACAAGAACCTGAATGCTGAGCAGCGCATCTCATGTACCAAGATTGTTTCTGAAACCAAACTGTGTGTTACCTAGATGCTCTTCAATTTTGTTGTATATTCTTGTGTGAATTATTCTCAGGAATATTTTCAGGGCATGACTCATTAAGCTTATTGTTCTGTATTCAGTACCCTTCTTTGCATTTATTTTTTTGGGGATTGCACAAAGGTTGATTTTAGCCAATCATTTGGTAACTTTCCTGTTTCATATATCTGATTGAAGAGCTGCAGTAAAAAAAAATTCCCATTGTCTTCCAGCAATTTTAAAATTTCTACTGAGATATAATCAGGTCCTGTGGCTTTTCTTGTTTTTGGTATTTTTATTGCATGTTCAACCTCTTCCATAGTGATATTTGATCCAGTTGTTATACTTCCCATATCTATACTTTTTGGAGGGAACTTTAGTCTTGGTTTCACTTTTGACCATGCTGATACTTTGTAGCCAATAAACATGTTCTTAGAGGAAAATTCAAGCCTCGGAGTTCTGCTTTAATTGATCTCTTTTATCAGAACCATGACAAATTGCTTGTAAATTGATCTGGTTATATTTGCAACTACAGGTCAGCCTGTTGATTTTTTTTTCTTCCTTAGAATCACAGATGATTTTTTGGCAATCATCTTTGCTACATCAACATCTTGGGGATAGAAGAGAAATTCATTTATTATGAATGTGAAGCTACTGAATTTCACTTTTTCAATTGAGGATAGGCTGTGAAGAGGCTACAGTGGACTGCAAGGAGATCAAATAGTCAATTCTAAGGATGCACTGTGAAGAAGCTATTCACCTATTTGTACTATCACACATCAATCTAGTATATTATAACTTATTTAATATACAATATTGTAAATGTAATTTAATATAAATTTAATATATAGTAATAAACTTGTAAATTATTATAATGATAATATCTATATTTTGCCTACTTTCTTTCAGTAAAAACTAAGAATGAAGGGAGCTCTTAACTTTTAAATGAAGTGCCAAAAACAACATACAACCTATGGAGATTAGGTTATTTTCCATCTATCTGTACATCTAGCAGTTTACTGTAGCACTCATCAGAAAAGTCATCCATCACTGAAAAATGCCAGAGATTGAACCTGGAACAAAAATTGTGTTCTCTTATGAAAGGTTTCTTAAATTTCTTGGGAACTTTCCTTCAGGTGTAATTCAGATGATAAAACATAGTATTTTATCTACTCAGCAATGTCTTACAGATCATTTTCAGATGCTCCTTTGATAATTTGAAGGCCTAATTTTTTTAGTATTTGTTTCCTTTGATGGTTGTGAGGATAACATAGTAATGTCAACAGCATGAATAAGGTTGTGAATTTCTTTATCCTCGCAAAAATGGTTAAGAAAATATTAAGCCCAATTCTTTAATATTTGAATTATGAATGAGACTAAGAAACATGTTGCAAACTTTATTTTGATATCATAAATACACATCTAATCGCAACTTAAACTTAATGGACAATGGACATGGTTGCCAATGGAGCAGGGGAGGGTGAAACATGGGGCTGGGGGAGAGACAATTATGGCCCCTTTATAGTTTCTTTTAATGCATAGATGTCAAGTGAACTTTCATAGTATGAGTAGTTAAATCTATGCTCCTAGCCAGGGCTTTTTTTTGTCACAGAACTCTCAAAACGGAGTTCCAGCACCTTTTTTGGATGGAACCTTGTAGGGTAGGCAAGGCGGGTTGTATGACATGTGTGAGTTCTGGCACCTTTTTTTTTTTTTTACAAAAAAAAAAACACTGCTCCTAGCAATAATAACTAATTTCCTATTTTTTTTTAAAAAAAATGTGGAGTTAAAAACAGTAGCTTTTTGATATTCATGGAAATGTCCTTTTGTTACTCCCCAGGAGTAAGAAAAAAAAAAAGGAAAACCAAGTAGCACGCAGCATTTTCCAGTTGTGCTGCTTAACTAACAGCTTTTAATGCAGAAAAAAATCCCAAATAATTTATGCCACCACAAAGATCAGACAAGAAAAGAATCACCAAATACAGTTCATAAATGATGTGAATGTCCAATACAAGACCATTTCGATGTATTATTTTCAAAGCAAACCATAATCCTTTTCTTTTTAACATGGCTGTTATCTTAGACTTTCCAGGAGAAAAGAAAGACGTTCACTAAGGCTTTGTGTACATATCATTTTCTTGCTTCTAACGAGGGATGTTGGAAGCAGACAGACATTTGAAGCTTTATTTTCCCAGAATAGTAATGTCCCGGGGCATGGAGTCTAACTGATTTGCGACTTTAAAGAACACGGAAGTAATAAATCACAAGTTCCAGTTAGTTAATTATAAAGACCTTTCATGACCGAATCATTTTAAAGCAATCCTGTTCATTTTTCATGTGATACATTTGCTTCTAACCATATCTGTTGTAATGCCTAAATATCAGGGTTAGTAGGAGTGCATTTTTGTAATTGGGATATAAGTTTTCCAAACGATTGAAGCATTTAATTAAAAAGAACATATTTAGGGCACCTAAAAGAATTATGAAATATATTTGGATTAAATGACTGCAGACAGAATGTAAATATTAATGTTTCTTGGATACATCTATGAGAATTGTATTTAACGTTTATTTTTAAAAATCCTTTGACTTATTGGCTTTGGGTTATTTCCATATCTAGTAATTAACCTGGTTAATATGGTTGCTGCTACATAGTTCTGGTAGTCTAAACTATTCATGGAAGGATTTGGAAAAGGTCCATTGTTTAAAAATGACTCTTTGATAATTAAGTCGGATGAATATAAATAATATGGTTTTTGGACTTAAAACAAAAATTTACTTCTTAGCTTTAGTGTATATTGCTTACTTTAGGTAATGTGGTTCCTTTGCGGCCTGTCCATTCATATTTTGGAATACAAAGCTATTATTACTAGAATATCCTGCAGACAATGAAATGATATCCTCTCAACTATAAAGTATGCATACAATTTTAGATGACTTCATTACAAAGAGGAATGTCTCTACTAGCTCTTTGATTAATCCCCAGCTAGATATATTGTATCTTTGGGGAAAGAGTGAGGAGGTAGCCTGGAAAAGAGCTCGTGAAGAACAACCCACAAACCTCACTGTGGTCCAGCATCAACCATTTGTGTTCTGAAGTCATGCTATATTCTCTTAGTATTCCTTACATACTTTTATCCCTTTCTTTAAGACTTCTTTTCTACTGAAGTACCTATGCGAGGAACATATAGCCTTTGATCCCAAATATAGAGCCAACAATAGATCTCCCTTGATAGCTGCAGCTATAGCATTTTTGTTTTCAAAGTGGCATCCTCAACAAAGGAATCTAGAATACACCTTTTGCCTGAAACACATATTCCATAGAGTATCCTTATTTGCATCTCAAGAAAAAGTACTTTTCTTCTAACAAAATCAGGCTTCAGAGATTATATGCTAAGATAAGTCACTGCAACTCGAATATGTATCCTATAAAATTTCATGTGATGATTAAACATACTGGTCAAAGGAATAGTTCCATGAATAAATAATAAATTTCTTTCTGTCTAAAAACTGATATCCTAAATAAACTGATATCCTAACCTACATTCATTCCAAAGTAATACTTAATAGAAATAAAAAGAATCTCAGTTCAAAAACTCTTTGTTCTGATTTACAGTAATGGCCACAATTGTGGAAACCTTTTGGGAAAAGTGTATTTTTAAGATTTGATGGCTAATAACACCACTTTTTTGGAGTAGTACCATAAAATTATATATCAATGGAAAGATAATTTAATCAAGAATGTAATGCAACAAAGTTTGTTCAATTATCTGTACTGTATTCTATGAAATGTTATAGCCAAATAAACAGAAAAAGGAAGCACAACTTGCTTAGGCTGATATCAGGTAGCTTTCCTTTATCTGATTGTAGCCAATGAGCATGAGTGTTTAGAGAGCCAATCAGGTGTCATCTTGTTTTGGCAATGAGCCAATCAGATCACAGTAGGATTCAGTTATTGATGTATTGAAGCTGAGAGGAGGACATTTTCAGTATGTTATGTGATTGCTATCAAGTTGGTTGGGTTTTTTTGTGTTCTTTCATTTAGTGAGCTTGTAAAACACAATAAAATTAAAGTAATGGTGCAAAGAGTTGACTGGTGGCCCAGAAAGTGATGTAAAATAGTATTATTAAGTGAACAAGGCTACTGTTATAAAGAAATTAGAAGAAAAATTAGTGGAAACTTTACCAAAGGTGGCATTTCTACTGTACACTTTCCCCAAAAGATTTCCACAATTTTGGCCACTACTGTAATATTCTATTATAACTCTTATTGTTAAATTCTGTATTAAATATTTTTTTCTTTTAGTTGAGAAATGTTTTTCAGATATAAAGTGAGTCATACAATTGAAATATATAATGCATTAAGCTGCTTTAACTTTTTCAGCTTTATCACGTTATAACTGACAGCTGCCACCAATGAAGAGGATAGGATAGAATAGGATAGGATAGGATAGGATAGGATAGGATAACTTTTCTGTGTACACAATGGCACACATTAAAATAAAATTCTGATGCCCTCTCTCAAAACAAGACACTGTTTGTGTGTATTTGTGTGTGTGTACACAAATACACACATAAACCTACATACACACATACACATATTCATATATTGTATATATACATATATACATACAAACACTCATATATATATACTGTATATACATATGAACACATTGCATTGAATTAAACAACATTATTTGCAAATAATCAGCATTTAGTATTTGTTTAAATAAACTTTTACATCTCATTAGCTTTATTAATATCACAATGTCTTTAGTTTTCATGAAAATAATCCCTGCTCAGAGAATAATCCATATCTCAATTTTTTTCTTCTTTCTGAAAGCTCCTGAGGCGTTTATATGAATAGACAATACAAACCAAAACTGGATAATATAAGCAGCTTTGGATAAAACCGCTTTCCAGTGTTGATTAGCTTTTTAGTATGATCAAAACACGGCTGGGGCTTCATTCCCTATATTGGTCTTTCACATCTGTTTTGCCTACTAGCATCTGTGAGCCAGATTAGAACAAGGGAGGCTTCCCCCCTCCTCCCAGGGTTTCCTATTGTTCAAACATGAACATTTCCTAAAAATAACTGAAGAAATGTTTTTGACTGAGTTGCTGTTGTTTTTTAAATTTTAGAAGATTTGTTTAGGACATTTTAAGTTTTCTTTGAATTTGTAGAAGAACCCAAGAGAAAGACTCTCTTTTTTGTGTGTATGGGATTAATTTTACAAACATTTTCTTTCCCCTAAAGCTCCTAGCTAGCACCATCTCTTGTTCCTCTGAAGTGCCCTCAAGTTGCTTATTTTCCCTTTCCTAATGTGATTGGAACCAAAGCAATGATTAAACAATTGACTCATTAGCACTGTTAAGGATTTTTTCACAATCTCCCAACCATCCAACATGCCTACAATTTACTAGGAAATATAAGATACCAGCTGAATGTGCCAAGCAAATACCTTCAGGTCTTGAGCAATTAATGGTGTCTGATTAGTGTTCCTTTCATATATATTGATAGAGGAGAAATCTTCCTGTTTCACATATGGAATACACATGTGTATTCCACACACTTTTGTATGGAAATTACAACCATATATGGATTTTTTCAAGTGTAACAGGCATGATACTGCCATTAAATAATAGCAGAATTCAGTGTTCTTACTTTTGAAGGCTGGGAAAACCACACATCTGTAGTTAATTCATTGCTACTAAAGAACAAGGAAGATATTAAAACTGTTTATGGTTTCCCATCTTAAATGCCCCACACAATTCCTTGCCTGCAATGAATCAGCCTTCCTGTTTTCAGAGGCTGGTTCATATTATACTAATTCCAATTGCACTATACCTGGAAAATTAAAGGGCAACTGTCCAGTATGTCTGTTTAATTCATTCATTTCAAATTCAGTGGATCTGGAGACAGATTGCTTTACGTTAGGATTATCTGGCTTTTCAAAGAAACATGGATTTTCTAATTATATTGGGGAGAGTGAAGAATTTTTTACCCCTGAATTAACGTTCTACAAAAGGGATGAATTGTCTCAGATTTCAAGCCTTGTAAATATTTGTTCCATTTTACAAATGACTTTATTTTCATACTTAACATGCATTATAGAAACACTAGGATTATAGTAAAAGAAGAATGAAAAGTACAGTTTCCTCTATTCATCTGTTCCATTTATAATTTTAAAGTTAAATATTAAAAAAGCTTATGAATCTTCATAAACTTCTATAATTGCTCCTTAATTCTTTAGGGAGGAAACTGCTGGTTAGGAAGTGTACAGAAGGAACAGAGCAGATCAGGGCAGTGCCAGAGTGGAGCAGGTATCTACCCCTTGCTTGTCACCTGCTGCTTTTCAGACACTTCTGCAGCACTGACTTACTTTATGCTGCTTATCTCACATGCTAAAAGTGGCTGGAGATGAAACAGTTTAAGACATTGGTATCCAGATTTTCATCTGTTTTCCAGCTTGATAACAATGTGGCCACGCTTCGTGTCCAGAAAGAGATTGTCACATTTTCTGATTGGTGGATTCTTTGCTCTTCCCACCTGCACCAGTAAAACAATGGCCATCTCTTTCCTTTCCATGGATGGGTATTCGAAGACATCTGGGTTCCACCGATAGAGTTTTTGCATGAGTTCTCCTTCACTGACTTCCAATTCATTTGCCTTTATACTTCGCATGTCTCTTGGTGACTAGTGAAAAAGTAAAATCAAAGGGCAAAGTTTCACTCTTCTTGGGGTGGGGAAATGGACGGAGTTCCTGTCAACTTCACCATGTTCAATAAAGAAAAAAGGAAAAAAGAGCCCATGGTTTCACTGGTTCCACCTTTGGCTGGAAAAATATGGGTTTCATTGGTTCAAAAACTGGAGCAAAAAAAAAAGTCTAATGATTTTCAGGGCATGTTTTTCTCTTCTGATAGAGACATCCCAAAATGGCTGTGGACAGCATTGCTCAAGAAGGGGATGAAATATTCCAGTATCACTGTACAATCTAGATATTGCCTAAAGTTAAAGCTCAGCTTTGAAGCCAAGCATGATCACAGCCTCTTTCATGAGGAAAAGGGCAAGATGAAGAGGATGTCATCAGTTCAAATCCTCTTGGAAATATAATAATAATAATGTTGGAAGGGACCTTGGAGGTCACCTAGTCCAACCCCCTGCTCAGGCAGGAAACCTATACCATTTCGGACAAATCTCTTCTTTAAAACTTTCAGTGTTGGAGATTCACCGCTTCTGGAGGCAGGTTGTTCCACTGGTTAATTGTTCTAACTGTCAGGAAGTTTCTCCTTAGTTCTAGGTTGCTTCTCTCCTTGATTAGTTTCTTTCCGTTGCTTCTTGTCCTGCCTTCAGGCGCTTTGGAAAATAGCTTGACTTCTTCTTTTTTGTGGTAGCCTTTGAGATATTGGAACACTGCTATCATGTCCCCCCTCGTCCTTCTCTTCGTTAAACTAGACATACCCAATTCAAGCAACCGTTCCTTATATGCTTTAGCCTCCAGCCCCTAATCATCTTTGTTGTTCTTCTCTGTACTCTTTCTAAAGTCTCAACATCTTTTTTACATCATGGTAACCAAAACTGGATGAAGTATTCCAAGTATGGCCTTACCAAGGCATTGTAAAGTGGTATTAATACTTCACGTGATCTTGATTCTATCCCTCTGTTAATGCAGCCCAGCACTGTGTTGGCTTTTTTGGCAGCTGCATCTGATATAAGCAGGTCAAATGATTCATCTTGAACTCTTTCCCCATGGTTTCATTCTGCCCACTTTAACCAGAGAGAGGAGGATAGCAGATCAGGCAAGGTGAGATCATTGTCCCATGCAGGCCTCCTGGTGCTGTGCAGCATTTAGGAGATCAGAGAATGGCAGGAAAGAAAGGCAGAGACTGAAAACAGTAGTGCAGTACAGCAAACCCAGCAGTGCGATACAGCAAACCCAGAGAAACCTGGCCAGGGATGAACTACAGGGCACCTCCGGGGTAGCCCCTGACAGCCATGCCGGCGGTAAGTTAGCAGACCCGGATTAAACTGTGACAGTGTCTCAGTATGGGAACATAGGTTGCACAAAATGCCTGCAAGGTTGAACGCACCCAAGGCTGTAAGTTTGAAGCTCCTTAGAGAAAGTTATTGGAGACAAAAGTGTTGCTTTGATTTTCCAAGTTTTTGAGTGTGATTGTTTTCTTATTTTCTTTTCTAGAAATATCTGCAGCTGCACATGGGAAATTTATGCATTTATATGCGAATCATCATAAATCAATAGTTGTCAACAGAACAGACACATTTCTTTGATGCATATCAGCACAAAATGAATTACGTAGAGTACATCTGTGCTATCAAGCCTTTTTCTAATTTGAGAATAAACGACACTATAGAGAAATCCTATACACTCACTGAAAATTATTTTTTAGTTTGAAAATGAGTATTGCATGTATGTACTGTAGGTACAGTATGTATGTAGACACACACATATATAGTCTCTCTCTCTCCAAAAAGCTTTGGATTCAATGGGATTAGTTTACAGATAAATAAATTTAGAACTGCAGACTCAAATAATTTTCAGCAGTTTATTTTTTTTGTATTATCTGCCTTTAGTCAAAGAAAAAAAACCTAAAAATATGATTTTCAATTTTGTGCTGGTCTGTGACCATATTGATTAATAATCTTCATTTTTTTCATAGAGGACCAAAACTGAAATAATTGTTTACTGTTTCCCCACTCACCCCCTCTTCCCTTCCCTCTGCCACTTGCAACCTTTTACAAACCATTGATTGAGGCCAAATATTTGTGGAGGTAGTAGAGTAGATTGTTTTTCATTCATAAAAAAGACATCCAGAGTTCTGATAGATTGTGTCAAATAATGATTTAAAAATTACATTTTATATTTTACAAAGAACCTTAGCCCATTGTTAAAAATATATAGATATTATTTCCATCACAATATCTATGTACACACAATATCTGTTGATTTACATTATGAAAAAAAATATGTTGAAACTTGTACGGAATCCATAATTTCTTAAATGTTCTATGGCTGTTGACATGAAAAGGGAAAATGACTGATTTCCTGGTATTAAGGCCTCAGATAATGCATTGTTAGAGTGCATAAAGAATTCTATTATTACTAATAGCAAAAAAATATGCTATTTGGTGGCTCAATGATGCAGGCATAGAAGGAAGAAGAAAACAAATATTAAGTACACTGGCTTATGAACAACACATTTTGAGAACAACTAATCTATCAAAAAAACCTGAAAATATGATGAATGATAGATAACAATTGACTAAAATAATTCCAGATTGTAATAGTTCTAGAGGGATTAGGTGGACTTTCCAGGAAAAGTTTGGGCAACCACTGTAATATTAAATATTTGAGATATATACTATTTTTCCCTGAAAAGGAGAGCAGGTCAGGTTAATCCATTATCAGTAATTTGACCTGATTTAGTTAGTATATACTGCAAATATACTTGAGAATCTATAACAAATTAAAAAGTAAATTAAAGACTCCCTCAAGCCAGACTCAGGTCTGGGTCACTAAAGGACACATAATAAAACTGATTGGTAATTAGATGCTTAATTGGCTATTAGGAAAAAACAAGAGCTGTAGACTGATCTGAGAAACTGAAAGAACTTTCTAGAATATTCTAGAAGGCAATAGCAAACAATTGTTTTCACAAATATTACATAGGTATCAATAGGTATTAGTTTGAGAGAGTCCTTTATTTACGGTATTTATGTTATTTTCCTCAGAAATGTTTGAAACTATTTGTAATAGTAGTAAAGTTGGAAGGGACCTTGGAGGTCATCTAGTCCAACCCTCTGCTCAGGCAGGAAACCCTACACCATTTTGGACAAATGGCTGTCCAGTCTCTTCTTAAAAACTTCCAGTGTTGGAGCATTTACTGCTTCTGGAGGCAGGCTGTTCCACTGATTAATTGTTCTCACTGTCAGGAAGTTTCTCCTTAGTTCTAGGTTGCTTCTCTCCTTGATTAGTTTCCACCCGTTGCTTCTTGTCCTGCCTTCAGGTGCTTTGGAAAATAGCTTAATTCCCTCTTCTTTATGGCAGCCCCTGAGATATTGGAATACTGCTATCATGTCCCCCCTTGTCCTTCTCTTCGTTAAACTAGACATACCCAATTCTAGCAACCGTTCCTTATATGTTTTAGCCTCCAGTCCCCTAATCATCTTTGTTGCTCTTCTCTGTACTCTTTCTAGAGTCTCAACATCTTTTTTACATCGTGGTGACCAAAACTGGATGCAGTATTCCAAGTGTGGCCTTACCAAGGCATTGAAGAGTGGTATTAATACTTCACGTGATCTTGATTCTATCCCTCTGTTAATGCAGCCTAGCACTGTGTTGGCCTTTTTGGCAGCTGCAGCACACTGCTGGCTCATATTTAGGTGATTATCTACTAGGACTCCGAGGTCCCTCTCACAGTTACTACTATTGAGCATGGTGCCACCTATGCTGTACTTGTGCATTTGGTTTTTCTTGCCTAAATGTAGAACCTTGCTTTTTTCACCATTGAATTTCATTTTGTTAGTTAGTGCCCAGTGTTCAAGTCTGTCCAGATCCTTCTGTATCTGAAGCCTGTCTTCTGGAGTGTTGGCTATTCCTGCCAGCTTGGTGTCATCTGCAAATTTGATGAGTTCCCCATCTATCCCTTCATCCAAATCGTTGATGAAGATGTTGAAGAGTACTGGGCCCAGAACAGAGCCCTGGGGCACCCCACTACACACTTCCCTCCATATAGATGCAGTTCCATTGAGGACCACTCGCTGAGTACGGCCGGTCAGCCAGCTACGGATCCATCTGGTGGTGATTCTGTCTACCCCACATTTTTCTATCTTATCAAGTAGTAGGTTGTGATCTACTTTATCAAATGCCTTACTGAAGTCCAAGTAAATTATGTCCACAGCATTCCTCTGATCCACTAATTTTGTCACTTGGTCAAAGAATGCAATAAGATTTGTCTGGCATGATCTATTTTTGACAAACCCATGTTGGCTTTTAGTAATGACTTTGTTTGCCTCTAGGTGTTCGTTGATTCGTTGTTTGATTATCTTTTCCAGGATCTTCCCAGGTATTAAGGTCAGGCTGATAGGTCTGTAATTTCCTGGATCCATTTTTTTTCCTTTTTTGAGGATGGGAACTACATCAGCTCTTTTCCAGTCCTCTGGTAGTTCCCCTGTGTTCCAGGATCTTTGAAAAATATAGTTCAGTGGCTCTGATATCACATCTGCCAGTTCCTTGAGAACTCTGGGGTGTAATCCATCTGGTCCTGGCGATTTGAACTCATCTAGGCTGGACAGGTGCTCACTTACCATTTTCTTGCCTATCTTAACTTGTGTTTCTATTTTGTTTTTTATGGCACTATTTTTGATAGGTTGGTCTGTTTTTTTTCCCTTTGCGTAAAGACAGATGCAAAAAATGAGTTAAATAGTTCTGCTTCCTCCCTGTTGCTTGTCACCTTCTTGCCACTTCCACCCACTAATGGACCAATCATTTCCTTCACTTTTTTCTTGTTTTTTACATGTTGAAAGAAGCTTTTTTTGTTATTTTTGACTTTGGTCGCAAGCCTTAGTTCATTTTGAGCCTTGGCTTTCTTCACTTCATCTTTGCAGGCTCGGGCTATTTGCTGATATTCTGACTTAGTTATGTTCCCCTCTTTCCACTTTCTATACTTCTCCTTTTTATCTTTCAATTTGTCAGAGAGTTCTTTATGCAGCCATGCTGGTTTCTTTTGAGAGCTGTTGTTTTTCCTCTTTGTTGGTATTGTGCTAGACTGTGCTTTTATTATCTCATTTTTCAAAATTTCCCAAGCTTCTTGAATTGTTTTCCCCTTGAGGATTCTCATCCATGGACTCCTTCCCAAGCCCTCTCTAAGTTTATTGAAATTAGCTCTCTTGAAGTAATGTCTATGGAGATTCTCACTCATCTAGTCATCTTTGGGTTTGAAACTAATGAACACAGCAATAACCCTTCAGATTTTGAAATTGACTGAGTTAACAGAGATCATGAAATTGATTAGAGACAAGTTGGACAAGTTTATAAGAGATTAGAGACAAGTTGGACAAGTTTATAAGAGATTGGGAGCCATTTGTGGAGTTTCTATGAGTTAAACATAATAATAGAATATAATAATGAATTGTTAAAGAGGGCTTTGAAATTTAATTTGGGGGGTGTTAACAGTTAACAGCTTTCTTACAATGAACAATAGTTTTCGTCGACTTGATTAACAGACAATACATTTGTATATTTGGAATATTTGTTAAGAGAATGTGATATAAATTAGTAATTACCACAATGCAAAGGGGGGAACCTATTAGATTTGTTTGAAATACAGGTATCAGCATTAAACCAGGGTGGGAATTATATGTTTACTGTTAATTTTATATTTGTTATGTACAATTTTTTGTATCTTGTTTGTAATTCTTGTTTTGTTGTTGTTTTTATTTTGTGTTTTGTATTTTATCTTTGGGGGGAATAAAAAAAATTCAAAAAGAAAACAATAAACCGTCAGTCCTAGAGAAACAAACATATATTATTCTTTTCTATTAAAGCAATATGGGAATTTCCTGTTTCTATGTGTATATTTGACTATTTCTATTCCATTAAGTGCTAGGTTGTCATATCCAGGATTTGGTCTTTAATTAGAGGAACAATGTAGTAAGACTTGGCAATAGAGCCCGAGGCACTATTAGCTCCCCAGCTGTGACACTCTTCCATTTTGGCTCACACCCTGGTGTCTTCAGGCTTGGAGCCAAATGTTAAACAAATTATCCCATTTGTACTTCCCACATTCATCGCCAAACTACAATCTGTGTTTGAACAAAAACTGCACTCCTGAGAGTCTTCTGACTTGGGTTAGAATTAAAAGAAAATATCTCCCACTTGAGATAAAGTGCCTACTTAAGGCACAATAATGTTTGTCAAACACATAATAATGAAAGTGCAGACAAAAATATGTGCATTATTCCAAACATGTACAATAAGGCATACCTTTTATAAGGTGGATTGAGCTGCATTCGTAACTGTGTCCATCCATAGGCATTTTCCTGGGAGCCAGCTTGCCTCTGGAGTCAAAAGTTGCTTCTGCTTGGACCATTGCAGTGATTTCTTAAAATCTGATCATTCATAAAGGTTGTCAGGGACTTCAAAATTGAAAGAGATACAGCATCACGAATGAACATTATAAGGGGTATTTTACATCTTCGGTTGACATTGCTTTATCTATTGTTTCTATGTGTTGTTAGTCACCCAGAGTTGCAACTGAGAGATGGGCAGCCATATAAATCAATTTCATAAATAACCTAAATCAATATTACTGTTTTAATAGAACAGTATAAATATAAAATTTCTTCTTACAATGCCTACATTGTATATTGTAGGGTTGTAGGGTGCACTATAATGGAGGCAGTATAAAGTCTCATTGATACATACATATGTTGTCATTTTTTATTTTGCCTCTTTTATTGCTAAAATAGTGAAATATAAAAGAAAAAAAAACTACTAAATAATGATAATGGAGTGGAAAAAACCTAAATAGTTCATGTAATTAAACTAACTAAACTTGACAGAAAAAAATTACAAAAATTCCATAAGGTAAGTATAAGAATTAATACTATACATAGTATTAATTCAATTATTGATCTTATCATTAAAGCTAGACCGTATAACAACATATAGCAATAGTCAGTACTTGACCTGGGCTGTGTAAGCTTCCTCTGCCTACAATTTCTTATTTTTCTGTCTCTAGACATTTCTGAGTACTTCATATCAGAAGTGTCTAGAAAGTAAATAAATCCCTCAATAACTTGGTTGTGGTTTTGACTGTTATTTATCCCTAAAATATAGAGTTTGTGATTTCCATGCCTAGATTTATATCTGTTTTCCAACACAGTAGGGTATAATGAATTGGAAATGGCTCTAGAAGTCAAATCTCTGCCTTACAAACTTTATTGTAAAATATCATTTAGAGTGATTGAGTAATTCAGTAATCTGTTCCTTAATCCAGAAGCAATTATATTGGATACAATTGTACTCTTGTAAAATTTTTATCATATTCAGCAACATTAAGTTTGTTCTCCTTGACAACATAGCACTTTCTAGTTTTCAGTGCTCTTATGAAATTGCAGATAATATAGCAAGATTTGTGAATTTTGCGCCAAAAACATTTATCAGGATGTCATGGTGTGTTTATTGACTTACTAAAGCCCAAGATGGAATGAAAAACGTCCTTCAATTACCCCTCTGACACTACTGGTTTATCCTCACAGCTTGCTTGTCACATTATGAAGATATCCTTTTAACTTTGGTGATGACATTTCCTCATATGAGAGCCTCCAACCTATAGGCACTCTGCTGCTGAGGCCAGACTAAGGTTATCTAGAATGAAAGCTTTCCTTGCCATCACGCTTGAAGATTCCAATTCACAGTACATGGGAGAATCTCTGGCTACTGGTCTAGTCTATGTCTCCGTGGACATAGACTAGAAAATTCCTCTCCTCTCCTCTCCTCTCAAAAAGAGTAAAAGCTAATTTTTGGCAATTGCAGTCATGTGATTGCAGTATGCTGCATTTATAAAATGTGGATCATTTGAAACTGAGTCATAAATATCTATCTTAGTATCTGCTAAGCAACAGATCATAAGGCAAGGACTACCTTTACAACTCCTTGGAGAGTGGAGGTAATATGTGTAAGACCTCTCATCTTCCATTGCTTACATGCACATTATAAAGTCTTTACGTCTTACAGGAATAAAAGTGTAAACTCTTACAGAACATTCATCCCATACAATTGGAATAAATGCATGATGTACACATAGGCTCTGCTTCTCATAGAATTTAAGTCCCTTCATTCTGTTTTGGCTTTTGGGGACTACACAACAGTCTGGTCCTCATTGTTTGATTTTGATTTTTAGCTCTTTCCTTGGATTTGGGATTTTGCCCAAATGAAGGAAAGATGTTACATGCATTCTAGTTGGAGCCTAGTAACATTTCTCCTGAAAGTAATGGTTCCCATCAATGGCTACATTCAGCTTATACTCAGGTGTCCCTTATTTGAGAATTCAGTATAAACCTTCTGTTCAGTTCATATCATGGTGACCCACATAGCTGAAAGTTTAAATCTTGAAATAGGAATTTCCTTGTTATTTTTCTGTTCATAAATGGAAGCAGAGGATGTATATTTATGTGTGTACAATCTGCAGCATAAAACCTAAGGCGGTATTTTCTAATTGGTCCAAATAACTTGTGGCTATCTTATTACATTGAATCAACATTCCTGTAATAAAAACCAAAAATCTAAACTTTGTGTTTCAGTTGATGAGCCAAACCTGGAAATCGGACCTTGCCATAGAAATAAAATTTATGGAAGGGATTTGGATTTGTACAGGGCTCAACTGCTGAAACATATGCCCTATTTTAATTTCTGGGCTATAAATTGTGAGGAAGTTGAAAGGAGTCTGTCATAATTCAGAGGGAAAAATGTCAAGAAAATAATGTGGTAATAATTTAGCAGAAATATTTGTAGAGTGGGGGGAGGGATGGAACGTTATTTCTGCGTTCAACTGATTAGCAGTGCTTTCAGCACTTCTGGATGGAGTCATCAGTTGTTAGACTACCATATTTTTAGAAATGTAACTTCTGTTAACTTTTATATCCAAATCTGTACAAAATATTTTTCATGGTGTGAAGTGAATGGGACTGGAGTGGCGGAGCAAAGGATTGAAAACTAGCTCCAGACTTTTGTGATCCCACAACATTGCCTCTCTTCAAGAAATAAGCTGATTTATTTTTAGCTCAGCTCAGTGTATTTGCAACTACAACATTGCTAATATTTTCTTTTACAACAAGCTGAAATGGTGAGTTGTAAATGATCTATTTTTCCCATAAGTAGGGTCACTTTGCTCATCCTATCTCTTGTCTCCTAAACTCAAGACAACTATTTTTAAACATATACAAACACACACACACACACAGAGAGAGAGAGAGAGAGAGAGAGAGAGAGAGAGAGAGAGAGAGAGATCCAGTTTAGAGTGTATATTATTCAAGGGGTTCCCTTTTAAGGCAGCCCTCAGAAAAAAAGAAGTCCAAGTAGCAGCTTAGGACTTTGAACCAACTTGAAGGAAAAAAAGATGTAAATTTGCCATTTTTACTCACCGTGCTTTGCCTGGGTTACTGTGCACCTGGGAAGAATTAGATGGACATGAAATGGGGAAAATAGCTTGGATCAGTCCCACATGTCTCTTCTAATTTCCATCACGGCAGTACAAACATGGTAGAAGCTATTATGAAAAGCATAATGATTGCAAAAAAATGCATATTTTTTATTTCAATCATTGAAATAAAATACTTAGTATTTTTTGATAAAGACAATGAAGCCTATGAAATGTAAAAGGAAAAAAGAAAAGAATCTTAAAGCCAGCATTACCAACACAATATCATAATATTAAAAAGTTAATTTTTTTATATAAGAACCCTTAATAGTAAAACCTAGGAGAAAATGTAATAGAATATAAAATGCTAATATGCTGTTCATTCAGTTTTACACTTCAATGTGTTTCATAAAAAAACTTGGAAAGAATTATAATTTTCTAGCTAGATAAATTCTCCTAATGGCAACCTTTCAGATTGTTATTTTTTTATTTTTTTTTTTGCAAATGGCCACAACCATGTACAAAATAAGATTATGTGAAGTTTTGATGGAGGACTTCATTTTGATGAACATTTGACTGAAGTAGCTCAAAGAAAAGAAGCACTTCATCTTCTATAGCAGGAGCATCAAACTTGCAACGTCACGTGACATGTCGCAATGCATCACAACTTTTTTTCATTGCCGGCAATGGGGTGGGGGCGATTTCAGCATGATGCATCCGGACCGCAGGCCAGCAGTTTGACACCCTGTTCTAGAGTGAGGAGCAGAGTTCGGTAGTTGCCTAACTGCTCAAGAAAACATGAGGTGCTCAGATATACTGAAGCTACTTCCTTTGAAACAAAGATGCTGTTGAGGCAAACGCCTTACTTATAAACTAGCATTGAGACTGAGGCTGTTGTTTCTCATCAAGACAGAGCATGTTGTTTCTGCTGCACAAACACAGTATTCTGCAACCTGCTTTACCCACTGCAAGCACCTAACACGGTGCAAAAATGTGGATGGAAGGACTCACTAGCACGTGACCTTTCTTATGTTTTGTATAATATGGAGACCAGGTGGCTTTTTTACTATTATTATTAATATTGTTAGTGTTATTATTGTTCATTATCATTATCACTCACTATCACAAAGAAGAGGGAGTCAAGCTATTTTCCAAAGCACCTGAAGGCAAGACAAGAAGCAATGGATGGAAACTAACCAAAGAGAGAAGCAACCTAGAACTAAGGAGAAACTTCCTGTCAGTGAGAACAATTAATCAGTAGAACAACCTGCCTCCAGAAGCGGTGAATGCTCCAACACTGGAAGTTTTTAAGAAGAGATTGGACAGCCATTTGTCTGAAATGGTATAGGGTTTCCTACCTGAGCAGGGGTTTGGACTAGATGACCTCCAAGGTCCCTTCCAACTTTATTATTATCATTATCATTATGATTTATTTATTATTAATTTTATTTTTATTATTGTTATTATTGTTGTTGTTACTGTATTATTATGATGATGATGGAGCTGCTAAGAGAACAGGGCATTGTCTGAGTTCTTTCTCTAGATCACCTAAAAGGACAACTGATTTGCTAATGGTCCTCTCTTCCCATTCTCAGCATTTCAAGATCAAAGCAATAGGGCAAGGATGCCAAACTCAATCACATCATGTGACATATTGTGATGTTTCTTGTGTTTGCGGAGCCAGATTTGATGTGGCCTGCATGTGACGCATCCAGTTGACACCCTTACAATAGGGCAACCAGATGTGGGCTGAAAAATTCTGCAAATGGTAGCAGAATGCCCTCTCAAACTTACTCTTAGTGATTGTTTTCTAAATTCACACTACACATCACACTACACAAATAGAAATCAAGCAGATCAGCACTCTTGTTTTCAAAACATTTCACATCCGCTTCTGTGCAAATGCACTTTGAGCAACTGGTCCTGATTTTTGCTTCAGCTGACTTTAATTTTAGTGACATTCTTTTCCACCCCCAAAAGTACAAATATGCTTATTAAAATGGATTTTCTGGTAAATGGATTCATGCACATCTTCATGTGCTTCATGCCTCTTGTTGCCAAATGATGCTTATTCAAAAAACCTGTTTGCACCAAAACAGTAGCCTCCACTTTGGTTCCAAAAAAGAAAAGAAAAAAACAAATTTACACCTTTCTGCCCTGATCAAGATAACAAGAAAAAGATGTGTTATGAAAGCTTACAGTATGAGGAAAATTGTTACGACACTCTTTTGTGTTTCCATTTTCCCCTTCCACACCTGGTGTAGAAAGTAAGGAAGATGCTTCATGGGTGAGAAGCTGAAGAAGCTTCTTGGATGAAAAGCAAAACAACTTCAAAGAAAAAAAAGAAAGTTCAGTTGCCGTGTGAAAAAGCATCTTTGAGATAAGGAAGATAATCTTGATAAAGATAGGCAAGATCTGTTATCAAAGTGACTTGGGCTGAAATATATCTTAAGTCCATATATGGAAGAGGTTCAAACATAATTCTCAAGCATATAACTAGGGGAGGAGGCCCAGCAGAATCAGACTTCTATTAGCCACTTTCAATAAAAGTAGTTTTAGCTTTCCTGTGGAATTAATTTACTGGTCAGGCCTACTTAATGGGGCTGATACCTGATTTCCTCAAATTACTGTCTTTCAACTATTGAGTTACGGTATTTATTTTGAGCCTGCTTTTCACTATTGTTTTCAAGGCCACATCATCTCAGGACAATAATTCTAAAGGACACTGAAAACCATACACAGCTTTCTTAGATAGGGTTTTTCTAAAGAGAGCATTTTTGGAGTGCAATTTAAAGCCACTAGTGACTTTATATATGGCAGTCTTATATTTCTTTATATCAAATATAGTATCCAGAATGTAGCCATAGGCATTGTTTTCCATGAAAAGCCTCCTTCTGAGCTCCAGAATCTTAAAATGGAATCTCTGTCTTCATCTGATTATACTTAGTATTAAAATATGATCATTTTCTCCCATGTAAGTAGCTAAGTTTGGGGGCCAAATATTGCATTTCATGGGACAAGGAGAAGGAGATTATCAGCTCTACATTGCAATATACAAATTGTTTCTTCCTCTAAATTGGTCTAAATTCAATCCATTGCCTTTACCTCCTCTCTGCTGTTGTTAGTTGGCAGAAGACAGAAACAACTATTATTACAAATAGTAGTTTCCCAGGAGAGATTCCTTTCTATTAGGAGGGCAGCCCCAAAAGAATGAGTTAAGCTCCTCATGCATCTTGAGATAGCTCTTTTTGTCCTTAAAAGAAGACCTTGATGGTTGGACTTTTATCTTGATTTGAATCTGAAGGCATTTGAAATCACCTGTTTTCTCTCCCTTTAGGAGTTTTTCCATTTCAAATTGGCTGAAATAAGCATTACAAGATGATTAGATTTGGTGCTCTGAACACTAAATTCTGGTATAATAGAAATGTTCAAGCATTCTTTTCAGGAAATATCTGAATTACAGTGTGGCTACTAACCTTCTAACCAGCTCATCTCCTTGCTTTTTATTATTGGTACAGTGTTACTCACAATTGTCAAAGGAATTTAGGTTTTTTTTTTTAATTTTCCTTATCATGAGAGGGAAAAAGTAGTTCTCTTTAATGGAATCTTTTTTTTCTGCTCGACACAAATATATGCAACCATGAGCTCTGAACTTCAGTGGCACTACCAGAATCAGGAGTAAGTATTTGAGAAGAAATGCAAATGCAATAAAATTAAATATTTACAGTTAATAGGCAAACTGGAACCTGCTTCTGTCTTTTAAATTTGATCTCAGGTGAATTCATAGACATGTCCAGGCAGTTTTCTTGCAAATGTTATAGAAGGAAGCTTGCCATTGCCTTCTCTGAAGCTCTTTCATGACTTTCAAATCTAGGCAACAGTCCTGGGTGTCCATTCCAGATGGCAGACCGGACTTATCTTGCTAAGCTTTGATGCTCAGGTATGGTCAGCCCACATCCAAAAACTCTTCCCTGTTTTTCCTTTCAGGCTGTCTTTGGAACAATTGTAATTCAAATATTTTTAATGCATATAATTATATAACATAATTTTATTGATTTATACTTCATATTTCCTAACCACCAATTTCCATCAGACTTCCATCCTGCTGCTCTATATTATTTAGCACAGGCTAGAATGAATCATTGCATTTAATAAGCTTTATTTACAGCAGCGGATCAGTATTTAAAACACATTTATCCAGGTGAGGGAGAAACCTAGCAGGCATTCATGTACAATCCCAAACATGTTGTGTGTGTGTGTGTGTGTGTGTGTGTGTGTGTGTGTGTGTGTGAGTCCATAACTCATGGAAAGCAATGTTTCCACTGCAAGAGATATTAAAACTCATAAATCTGTTGTCTGCCTGTATATCAGGGGAAATCTTTCAATGAATCTTGAAACCCACTCTCAGTGATCAAGGGCTCTGCTGACAAAACTACAACTTGGGATTTATGAAAAATAGATAAATAAAACCAGTACTAATGCCTGCACAATCTCAGTGAAGTCACATCTGCCTTCTCTAAGCTTTCACCTTCAGGCCAAAAACTGTACTCCTAGCAACCCAAGATAATTGCACGCAGCTGAAATTCCGCTTCAGGCTCTTTAGGCTGTGTCAGCCAACTTCAGGTTTTTGTCTGCTTATTATCAGGCTGATGTCCATTTGAAAAGTAACCAAGGCTGAATGCTTATTGGGTTTCTCAGGGATCTAGTTCTGGTTATGCAAGCATGGGACTGGGCTACAATATTTTAAATTTATTTGTTTTATCTTAGACTTTTATATCCCTCCTTCATTATATTTATAAATAACCGAAGGTGTCAAATATACATAATACTCTTTCCTCCTATTTTTCCCACAGTAACAATCCTGTGAGGTGAGTTGGGTTGAGAGAGAGAGTGACTGGCCCAAAGTCACCCAGCTGGCTTTCATGCCCAAGGCAGCATTAGAACTCATACTCTCATGGTTTCTAGCCTGATGCCTTAACCACTAGACCAAATTGGCTCTCAGTTATAATTCTTGATAAGGAAGCTGGTTTTGTGGAGACATGGACTTGTGCCACTTCTGGCATCATATCTGAGTGGGCTAACAATACCAGGAAGGAGAGGGATGAGCTAGTTGCTAGATTTACATCTCCTTACCTTTGGAAGCTGAAAGTTTTAAGAGCTAATATGGTGAGCTAGATAAATTGTTACTCTAGCATCAAGTAAATCCATATAAAAGTCCATTCTCAGCCAAGGAAATTCACTGGGGGACTTTGGATCAGCCATTTAGTGCACAGGAATATCACTGTGGGCCAAGAAAATGAAAGAAGATCTCTGCATTCCTTTCTTCAATTCTTCCTTCAATTTGGGAATAAGGCTAAGCTGGATAAACAGATTGTGACTGGCCCAAAGTCATCCATTGAGCTTCTATTATTGAGGGTTCACATCTAGGAGGCCTTGTGCTCATGATCCCTTGTCCTATTTGACTGAGTACCCTGCTTCTTCACAGCACTATGTGAAGTTTTTTATTCGTATTCAAGCAAATTTGAAGAAGTGTTTTCTATTTGTTCAGTACAGAGAAGTTGAAGACTATAAACTTGTTCTTAGGTGTTGTTGAGGTTGCTGAACTATAGCTCGGGAGTAGCACATCAATTAACACTATGTTCCCATGACACCTCTGCAATTTGTTTTGCTTCCATACAAAACTTTGTAGTAATCTTTGAGTCAGTGAACCAGAATTTAAATTATAGTTTTTACTCTGGACACACCTATTGATTATCAGATCAATGCACATGCATTTGTTAAGAGTTGATTCAGTTCATTACAACATATTCACATGCTCCATAAAACTATGTTTAAAATGAAACATTGCACAAGAATCAATTAACGCAATTGGTTTCCTCAAAAAGGGAATCATGCACTGAAAATCATGAGAATTTATCTCTTGGTAGCTCGCTGATTTGTATATAAAACTTACCTATCTGAAAATTGCCACACAGTATTCAAATTATTTCTTTTTTTAAAATTCTAAACAAACCAGATAGTTTATTTCAAGATTTGTTCATGGGAATCTATCTTTTGACAAATGACATACTGATTGACCTTGACTTATGAACAAATTGGGACCAAAATTTGTGTTGCCACTATCACTGCAAATCACTGCAATTGTTAAGTGAATCACATGGTTATTAAGAGAATAGCAATAGCACTTAGACTTATATACTGCTTCACAGTGCTTTACAGCATTCTCAGCATATTGCCCCCAACAATCTGGTCCTCATTTTACCGATCTCAGATGGATGGAAGGCTGAGTCAATGGTGAGACTCGAACTGTCGAATTGCTGGCAGCCGGCAGTCAGCAGAAGTAGCACAATCATATGACCCCCCAAATGCTGCAACTGTTAAAAATATGTGCCAGTTGCCAAGTGCCCAAATTTTGATCAAATGACCGTGGGATATCACACTGGTCAAAGTGTGAGGGCCAGACATAAGTCACTTTTTTCAGTGCTATTATAACTTTGATAGGTCAAATGGTTGTAAATTGAGAACTACATGTACCTGCAAACATGCAAATGTATTTTTCTACTGCATGGTTACATTCTATGCAATATCATAGCCAGAGTTAGTTTCTCCCATCTCTATGCTTTGCAAAATAAACATATGCATTCACATATGTAATGCACTAATCAGTTGATGAGATTCACACAATTTACCTGATCAAAGCAATTTCTCTCTAGAAAATGGAGCATATGTAGTCAAAATCAACTACTACATACACAAGGGAACCAACTGCATTTTTAGGAAGTTTGGCACTAATTGCAGAAAATCCCACAATTTTGGAAGTCAAGCATTCTTTGCATCTGACCTAGAGTGTAACACTGGCACTAAATCCAGAAGAGGAGAGTCAACACAATGGCAGAACTTCTTGAGTGCACCTGTGCTAGCTTGAGATCTCCTTGAGCGGGTTTTAAGAGGGACTTGGAGAGAGGTGGGTGATGTAATTAGGAGTAAAAAAGTGAAGCACCTGAGTCAAGCACACACATCTGCATGGTTTGAGAAATTTTTACACAGAGGAATAAAGTAACTATTACATTGCTATAGTTTTCTCTTTAGTCAATATTGCAGCATCCTCTACATATTAATAATGGTGTTTCAAGTAGGAAAAAAATTGCAGTTAGTATTAATTTTTATGAATCTGACTGTGTTGAAGCATTGGAATATGCAGAGGAAGATACCATATGCAATAATATTCCCAGAGAATCAGGTCAGTGTTTTATTTACTGGGCTTAAGATTCCAGGGTAGCATATAGTAAAAGGCCTTATATCTCAATAGAACTGCATCTACATGGAGGGAAGTGTGTAGTGGGGTGCCCCAAGGCTCTGTTCTGGGCCCAGTGCTCTTCAACATCTTCATCAATGATTTGGATAGATGGGGAACTCATCAAATTTGCAGACGACACCAAGCTGGCAGGAATAGCCAACACTCCAGAAGACAGGCTTAGGATACAGGAGGCTCTGGACAGACTTGAACATTGGGCGCTATCTAACAAAATGAAATTGAATGCTGAAAAAGGTAAATTTCTACATTTACAAATGCACGGGTATAGTATAAGTGGTATCTTGCTCAATAGTAGTAACTGTGAGAGGAATCTTGGAGTCCTAGTGGACAATCACTTAAATATGAGCCAGCAATGTGCTGCAACTGCCAAAAAAGCCAACACAGTGTTAGGCTGCATTAACAGAGGGATAGAATCAAGATCACGTGAAGTATTAATACCACTTTACAATGCCTTGGTAAGGTCACACTTGGAATATTGCATCCAGTTTTGATCACCATGATGTAGAAAAGATGTTGAGAGTCCGGAAAGAGTACAGAGAAGAGCAACAAAGATGATTAGGCAACTGGAGGCTAAAGCATATAAGGAATGGTTGCTGGAATTGGGTATGTCTACTTTAATGAAGACAAGGACTAGAGGAGACATGATAGCAGTGTTCCAATATCTCAGGGGCTGCCACAAAGAAGAGGGAGTCAAGCTACTCTTCAAAGCACCTGAAGGTAAGACAAGAAAAAATGGATGGAAACTAACCAAAGAGAGAAGCAACCCAAAACTAAGGAGAAATTTCCTGTCAGTTATAACAATTAATCAGTGAAACAACCTGCCTCCGGAAGCTGTGAATGCTCCAACACTGGAAGTTTTTAAGAAGAGAATGGACAGCCACTTGTCTGAAATGGTATAGGTTTCCTGCCTGAGTAGGGGGTTGGACTAGATGACCGCAAAGGTCCCTTCCAACTTTATTGTTGTTGTTTTTATCATCTGTGGCTTTTGCATGGATAAATGTTTCACTTTAATCCAACTATGGATTCAAGCTTCAGCACCATATGCATTTGGAAGAACTATCCTTATTTCCTTCTTTTTATTCCTAGTAAAATGCAAGGAATGTTTAGAGTGAAGGAAAGGAGAGGGGGAGAAGAAAGAAAGAAAGGAAGGAAGAAAGGAAGAAAGAAAGAAAGAAAGAAAGAAAGGAAGGAAGGAAGGAAGGAAGAAAGAAAGAAAGAAAGAAAGAAAGAAAGAAAGAAAGAAAGAAAGAAAGAAAGAAAGAAAGAAAGAAATCCAAAATAGGGAGACCAGTTTTGCTGAAGGCTATATTAACTGCAAGTAGGGCAATTATAAGGGCAATATCTTCATGAACACTGCCTTCATGAAAAATTGCTTTAGGTTTTCCTTTATTTTGGTTTTGTTCAGTCCTCTTTTTCTTTCCAGTCCTTCTGTACATATGAATAAACCCATGAAAGAGAGGAGTGAAATGCTGGGCTCATTTTATGTGGCAACAATCCAAGACTTTGTCTTATTTTCAGTATAGCAAGAACTTTCTCCTTCATCGCTACAGCTACAAGTAATGCTTTGAAGTGATCTTTTCCTTTGTAAAAAAAAAAAGAGAGAGAGAGGATTATTTAATAAGCTGAGATTTAAGGAATGTCAATTGTGCAAACAGTGATTCTCTAAATGATCATTGTCCAACAATTGTCTAAGAAACCCGCATGTGCTTGCTTTATTACATATCTTGTTAACTTTGTCTACATACTTTTCTTAGAACCAAATCAAAGATGGTCTGGATGGCCTATGAAATTACTTTCTTTAAAAACTCACCTGTCTCAACTTCTTTTGTGAACCAAGTGGCTTTTTCTGAATGTATATTAACATTGGTAAAGAATTCCCACAAAAGCAAGCAGATGACTTAATGCTTCTGCATTCCAAGGCAGTTTTCTAGAATCTATTCTCTCTCTCTCTCTCTCTCTCTCTCTCTCTCTCTCTCTCTCTCTCTCACACACACACACACACACACACACACACACACACACATTAAAATCCATAAAAGAGAGCAAGTGACAACTCTTCATTCTGCCAAAGGACCAGTATTTTCATTCCTCAAATATCTGGGATAACTAATTCACATTTTCTTCTTAAAACTACAAACATCACGAACCTCTAGCTTCAATTTCCATGCCCAATAGTAACAAGTATAACTCAGGATTAGAGATGGATGAGGATTTTGCTTGGTGTTTTTTTTTATTATTATTTTAATTGGAAATTGGAAAACCTTCCCCTGTTCAAGATGGTAAGAATATGAGTTTCTAAAACTAATAGATGTATTTATTCAGGCTTGGTCTGTTTACCTTTCAAAAGTGTATGTGAAACCCCAGAACTATGTTTATGATGTTGAATTACATTTGCTCTCTTTTTCTAGCAAATCCTCCTCACTCTTTAATAAATAAACAAATATAATGTTTTGACTCATTTTTTTAAATGGGTTCTCTTTACCTAGTGTTAAGGCTTGTTTGGAAAACAGATCACATTTTAGATTATATTTATAGCCAACAAATGGACACCAATTGCACAAACAATATGGCGTCCAGCTCTTGTCTGCTTCATCAGAAAACCCAATAGTGCTGTGTAACTTTTTCTTTATTTGCTTTCAAATGCTTTCGTGGAAATACTTTAAGTGTTTTTCCCATCCTGAAGGAAAATTTTGGGCTGCAAGTATCATGGCTGAAGTGCAACCTTTTTATCTTTATCATAACCAAGGGGTATACAATTGAAACATGTCCTATCTTTCTTTGCACAGTTCTTTCTCCTATGACCTACAGCCATTTGGTTTTCAGCTTGCCAGTAAAATGCAAAGGAAAAACATAATGCAGGAAATCCTCCATGACGCTTATTCATATTAGGAAGTTTAATTACCCAGAAAGAAGCAGAGGAATGGAAAAACATGTAAGGCTCGTTTTAAAGCTCCACAAAACAATTAAACTACACTTCACACCTGCATCAAATGAAATCTGAAAGAAATTCCAAAGGCCTGAAAAACAAGTCACTGTCACATAACGTTTGGGACACTAAAAGAGAGATTTGGCACAGTATTAATGCACCGTAGCCAAAAGAGAGCAGTGGGCAGTAAGGTAGTTAGGCAACTTGGACGTCTTTTCCATCTCTGCATATTCTGAGAAAGAGGCTACAAGGTTGAGAAGCTTTCAAGAGTTTTCAAAATTTTGGATGTCTTCCAGTTCCTGGGATTTCTTGAAGCCAGGTTGTCCTAGCACCTGCCACAGGACACTTTCCAAAATATGAAAGAGACTCATTCAATGGTCTTGTCACCTTTTCTGCTGGAGAAAAACAGTGGAATCTAATATGAAAACTGACCCTGGTACAATTGTCTGTTTGAGGACAAAGTCCTTATTTAGAAAACAGTAATTTTGCTTGACAGAGTTCACATACCAAGGGTTATACATTAAGACCAATTTTCTCACCTTCTTAGTACTAATTGCTTATACATTGTTTATTAAAGTAATATGCCACCTTCCTTCCAGGAGTTTGAATACTGCATGGTCCAATTTTATAACCACACAAATAAAAAATCCAATAAGGTCCATGATTGGCCATGTTATTTGACTAAATGTGGATATACCCATCATTATACTGTTCTACTGAGAAAGAAATAGTAAAACAATGAAATTAAGTCTTGAAATTAAAAAGAAAGGAAACATAGCTGAAACTAATCTATCTCAATCTCATTCACTATACCTGAGCATGCCTTCTTCCTGTAAAGCACCCTTGCTTCTACTATACTCATGAACATCTTAAAACTCTTGCTCTCAGATCTTTCAAATGTCTTTTCAGTTCCATCCAAACATGACATTCTTAAGCTTACCTTTTCACTCATTCCCTCTTTCTTGATTTCTTTTATGATTTTATTCCTGTCCATTCTCTTTTTGTCACCAGTCCCCCCACCACCCCAATGGATTTCTGTCCTACTGATCATTCACCTTAGTGTTCAGTCTGTTTATAAGCTACCCATTACTGCTTGACACTATACTTTGTTTTTATGTGTTCCATTGAATCAGTTTTCTTAGGAAGGTTTTTTTGGAAGTAGTTGCCATTGCCTCCTTCCTAGTCAGGTATATATAAAATAAACTATACTGGTCATGAAATGGTTTGCTCTGACAGTAGAAGCAAATTGCCTCTCCCATAAGAAAGAATCTTTGTATTTCTTGTTTTCAAGGAAGTGTATGGTAAAATGAATAAGCTTGAATGATGGAATGTTTTGCAGAACTGTAAAGTTGAAAGTTGGTTTCTAAATGTGATAAGAGTGGTGTACAATGGAAACGAATCATGCATGAGCAGGGAATAATAGAACAAGGAATGATATTTAACTCATTTATTGATCAATGTATTGTTTAACATTCCAAACTTCTCATCACCCTTGTGATTTTCCCCGAGTCTTTCAATCTTTCAACATGTACAATCCAATCAACTGTGCTTTTAGATTTATATCATTTTATTTTCTATGTATAGATATGAATAGACTTATGCTTCTACTATACATTTGAGACAAACCTTACTCCTAGTGGTTATTGCCTTATAACAGTGGTTCTCAACGTTTGTGTGACGGTGACCCCCATCACACAAACGTGCTGTGCATGCGCGCCGTGCATGGGGCGGCGCCACCCCCATGCGCGGCACGCATGCACGGCACCGCCCCCTGAGGGGGAAAAATGGCGGATCGCCTTGTTTGGCGACCCCTGAGAAATGGTCGATCGACCCCAAATGGGGTCGCGACCCATAGGTTGAGAACCGCTGCCTTATAACCATTGTTATTCATTGTTCAATTTCCAAATCACAAAATTATATTTCCCTTATTCTCTCATCTCATTTTCCTTTATTCGTGTTACTTTCATTCAGAATATTGCACATTTTTTTCCAAAACTCACCTATTGGTTCTTCCATTATCACCATTCACTGGAGTACAACAAGCAGCTATCAAGTACTTTCATATTACCTTCATAATAACCTAGATTTCATACATTCTGACATCTTTCTGACAAACAACTGTTATAAATATTCATTATTAACTCTACACTTTCAACTTCCCTGCACATATTCAATAAAAAGCCTGTTCCTGATGTCAGTTAATACTGGGACTTACAAAATGACACAAGCATTGTAACATTAGAAACATTAAAGGAAATCTTTGAAGAATGGAGTTAGAAATTAGTAACTACAATATCAACATTGTCAGTAACAATGTCTGCTTCTTTGGACAGACTATATCTAAAAGATGTTAATGAAGAAATGAAAGATATGGAACAAATTTTATCTGATAAGATAAAGAAAGCGCAGAACGTGGCAGGCCACAAGAATGTTTTGGAAAAGAATGGCTTACCAGATATATAAAAGAAATTGGTTGAAGTTTTTTAAAATTAAAGGGGAAAAACTAATATCAAACCAAGGGAATGACCAGGAAAATGTTTTCTTATTGGATTTATAACAGGCTTGTTAAAGCCTTAAAGAAATCTGTCCAGTGTGATAAAAAAAGAATTGAAGAGAAATCAAATTCCACAATAGTGTTTAATTGAATTAAATGTTAATAGTGTTAGAAGTAAAGAAAAAGAATATAAACTTATTTGATCAAAGTTAATATAAGACCCTTTTTTTGCAGTATTCTGGTATGGATTTTTTGCTGACACCAGGATTGAAATTAGGCTTTATCTAAACTGGAAATAGAACAGACATGTAGATTATATTCAGAATGCAATCTCTAAAGTTTGCTGCCCAGTGGAGTAATAGGAAGTTCTAATTCACTAATAGCAGATCTGGAAGTCTGAGAAGCATGTTGTCTAGGTTCCAACTGATGAACCCAACCAAGCAAACACCTTCAAGACATTCTGATCTCTTAATGTTAAACTTTATTGAGTACATCATTCTGGCACGTATGAAAGCAAAACCAGCTCTGGCTAAACCAAACCCCTATACTAAAAGTATAGAATTCCCCCTCCCATCCCTGAATAGGACACATTGCTCAATTAGGTGCAATTATATTTTTATGAGAAAATGTCTCTGAGTCGGGTCAGATACCTGGTGAATCGTCCTTGGTTCTCACAGTCTGCCTTCTTTATCTTTGTAGCTGCATTCCACTTCTTCCCCCAAGTTCAATGGCAATAATTGAGAAGCAGTAATTGTCACACTAGCAAAGCATGCTTCAAGCTTGACACATGTTCCATCAGGTACAGAACATTCTTGCCTCTAGAGTAGACTTTTACTTTATGATAATTTGATATTACAACAATTTCTCTTTTCACCCCTATGAGTGGTATGTGTCTTTCTCAATCTCAAGTCCTCTACCAGAGACCTGGGAGTGTTGATTCTGCACAGTATCTTAGCTGTTCCTAGTACTGCACTCTTCTGGACAGAGAGCTCTGATGTTGAATCTGCCACAGCTGCTTTCCCAGGTTAGGCAACACAGAACATGGTATCTCTTGATATATTTCACCATTAATTTCTATTGGATCCCATTTCTCTGCAGTCTGGCCCTAGACTTAGTCTACAGCAGTATATCCAGGAAAAATTGAAGATATATTAATACAAATTTGCCATTGTGTATATTATTCCAGATGATGGGTCTTAATTATACAAAAATAATATAGAGCTAGAATTTGAGTAAACTATGGAAAAAGAAAATAAACATTCACTTCCTAACACTAAAAATATCTTTGCAAGGAATGGAGACAACTAAAACAATAACATGTTACCTCTAATAAATCTTCTGATAAATACATTGGGGAAGTCTGCGATGTTAGGAACAGTTAGTGGAACAAGAAGAAGGGCTAAACAAAGAACACACTGGCTTGATACCATCAAAGCGAATACAAAGATGAACATCCAGCAACTGAAAGAAACCGTGCTTGACAGGGTAGCATGGAGAGCACTTGCCTATAAAGTCACCAAGGGTCAGACAACCGAATGGTTAAAATAACAGCAATAAATCCATTCCAATATATAATACATAGCAAGCACAGTGCACAAGCAACGTTTCATTGTTTTATATCCTTCCTACTTAAATTTATATACTCCAACCTTCATATAATTATGTTTGCTCAAGCACAATATAATTTATTTAGACCACTTCAAAAATTAAGGAGCAACTCCACCCAAATACACAAGTCCTAACGTGAGAAGCTAAACATCCAGAAGAGGTTTCCCCTGAGGATATTAAATCGAATGCTTATTAATTCCCCAGAAAGTTTTAAGGAGAAGAACTAGGAATCCACCCATTTTCATAAATTTTATGAGTAACATATATAATGCATGTGCAGAAAGATTGTTTTTACTTAATTTATCTGAAGTAGAGAAAGCATGATAAAGCTGTTCTTTATGAGGGATTATGATGCTATGAGGGTTTTTTGGAAGAGCAGGAGAGATTTGAAAATGTTGTTGATGTGAGTCATTGTTACAGTTTCACATCCAATAGCATTTTTGGCTGAAGTTGATTTGATAATAAGATCTTCAGTACAAGATACCCAGTTTCCTGACTGGACTAGAGGTGCAAGTGTGATTTTTCTTACATGCTTTTGGGTTCAGATCTGTTCATACTTTCCAGAGCCAAAAAGAAAAATGCTACACAATTTGAAATATTACTTTACAGATAGACAAGCTCAAAGCTGATGGTGATGATTAGAAAAATTGTTACAGGAAGACACAATTTAGAGTGAAGAAGCAGCAAGGAAAGAGAAACATGGTTTTTCTCCAAGTGACAAAGCTAGAACAGCACACGTACAAAAACCAGCAGCTTTTCTTTAATGGGCTTTTAATTCCATTATGCTAGTCAGAGGATATGAATATAGAGTGATAAAATAACAATAAGAGAATGAACTAAGCACCCCATCTGCTTTCTTTATTTGTAATCCCCCACTCTTGCAATTGTTCTAAAAATAAAAAAATGAAGATAAGGTTTTTCTGTTAACATGCATCTTTTTCTCCATTATCACACAATTATCTGAAGCTAGCCACATTTGTGAAATGTACATGATTTTTCTCAACATATGCTAGGATGAATCATAATCATCTTTCAATGTTAAAAATAGATACATTGATTATCTATCATCTATCCATCCACCCATCCATCTATTCAGGGTATGTCAAAAATCAGGACTCTAGGTCAACTATAATATGTTTTATTAATATTTTTTCAGAGAAATGTTATTCTTAGGAATGCTCAAAGGTCATGCATTAAACAAGTACTGAAGTGTTTAGAAGGAAATGACAACCATTTTGACCATTTAATATAATTTATATAACAAATTCTCTATGGGACTGGACTTCTAGTACACTTTATATTCTTCCCATTCTATCATTTTCAATTTTTTAAAAAAACTTTGTACTCAAGTTAAAGACATTGAATTAGGCAGTGACTTAGAACATGTAAGTCCTTTGTCCTGTTTTCTCATTTTAACATGGATAAACAGTGAGTTGCTTCAGCACAAGTTTTGGATCTAGAAGTAAAAAAGAAATATGTACAAAGAACTTTCTGCATTAATGTTTAAAGAGATTTCTAGAAGCCCAGAACTCAATAGTAAGGAATGTTAAAGACCTGCTTGTCTTATCTTGCTTTCATTCCTGAATAGGTTTGGACAAAGAAAGTTGAAAATTAAATCAGTGAAAAAAACGGTTTGGTGCTTGAACATTAAAACTGAAGGAAATTTCTCATTTGCTGCACACAAGCAGGACATGCCTCTTAGCAACTAAGTTGTAAAATGAATCACACCCTCACATAGTGTGTGAGATCACACTGCCTCTTCTGTGCCCAAGAAGAAAAAGGGGTCATTAGAGATAGAAATCCCTGCACATGGGTAGATAGTCTATGAATCTGTAATATTACAAAGAGAAACTTTCAACTAAATTGGATTCCAGCAATCTTTTTTTTTTCCCATTATTTAACAACTTTAGCAAGGTTCCTAGAAATTAATCAGAAATGCTGTGTTTATTTACTTACAATATTTACAGCTTGACCTAATCAAAAGTGTGTTTGTAGTTTGTCCCCAACAGCTGATTTTAATTTGGCTTTCAACAGTAGCTGAATTACTTCTGGAGAAGTGGACTTGTTCTATGCAGAGAAATAAAAGAAGAGTGTTAGGTTTCTTGGAATAGTTGAGTTTTGAATGATTTATAAAAAATAATAGCTCAGAAAGCAGAGCTCTGCAACCTGGAGAGGGACAATCACAGTGCAATCCAGAAATTACACAATAGTACCACAATGATCACAATGCAGGTAAGGGAAGAACTCCTTTCCTCTTTTGTTCAGAAATACCCCCCAAAAATGTAGATCTTATTTGACAGAATCAAACTGCACAGCATTGTGGTTACCAGATACACCCTTCTGGCATAATTAAAAGACATAATTTAGCACTTTTAAGCCAGCTTTAAGGAATATTTCAGCTGATGAATTATATGTTTGCTACAATCTTTGGGCAACATGATCCATCACCATATGAAGTGAAACAACATTTAGGAAGAAGGAGTGCTGAATCATGTTTATATATGCAGAATTAGAACACGATTGCAGCTGCCAAGAATTTAGCAGATACACCTCAAGATAAGATCTTTATCATCACAGCTAAGAGCAGAAGTTCCTTTCTGTTTATTTAATGCTCCACAGTCAGCTTACTTCACTGTTATTTTTCACTGGGAGAAAACCAGTTAACTGGAGAAAACTAGTTAAAAATATATATATGCAAGTGGCATAAGGATACATTCATGCTACTAGGATGGTAACTTAGCTTAAACTGTTGGTGTCCCTCCTCCTCTGACCCCTCCCCTACTTGACCATCACCACCACCTCTTTGTGGGAAACAAGGAGCTGTGGCCCAAAACCTGGTAATTATTTTAAGGAACATGGATTAGAAGATGTTTGGATGGTTAGGGTTCTTTCCCTTTTTTAACCTGTTAACATAGTTTCCTCTGTCACAAGGTGTCACTTGCTAGGAAAAATAAGGGTAGATAAAAAGCAGAAGTACTACTAGAATTGTGTAGTCTTTTTAGCTAAGATGGATCCTGAAGTTGTCATCTGAGAATGAGTTTATTTCTTTCAATCTTTCTTCGAATTCCTTTCCTCCAAGGTGGAAACTTGTGTAATGTTTATTGCATGACTTTGATTTTAGCTAATTTTCCTGGATACTTTATGAAACATTTGGTAACCTTTATCCACTTAGGATAAAAGGATAAACATTTCAAAACAAGTAGTAAGTTACAAATAAGCAACTAATAAATAAGGAAGCTACTTATTTAATTTTTTCAAGATGCTTTGTGTTTATTAGAAGAAAATAATTTGTACATCCCTGAAAGTTTGTAACATTGCTTACAACCACACAGTGACAGGGAGAAATTCCTGTAAAACTCTTTACAACTATGCAATAACACTGCCCTAGAAGACATTACTTCAAACATAGCTTTTGTTTACATTCTGCCATGGATATCTATTTGAAAAATGATTTTACTCAGCCAGGTCAATGAATCAAAGAAGATATTAAAGTAACAAAAATTTCATATAAGGTTCGTTACTATTTTTTGAAGCTAAGATGCACTGTAGTAGAATGAGAACGATTTCAAAGAATCCTGTTTAAAATCACAACAATAACAACTAAGGTTGGAAGGTGTCCTTTACCCCAAGATGATGTAGTCATTTCCTTGCAAAGTACCTATGGCTTTTTCATCTTGAACCAGCAATTCTCTGTTGATTCGGATTAGATCTAGGAGGTCTTGTCTTTTCTTCAAACTTCTAAAAAACTCAACACACAGCAGAATCACTAAAGAATTGTGGGATCTGATAGTTTTGGTCGAGTTGGTCTTCCAATAAATGCTAGAATAAAGACTCCCATTGCTATTGTACATCTATCTGCACAGTTAATATTGCCATATCCAATACTTCAGATATTTATCTCTCCTTTCCCAGACATATCCTTCAATATCTACTATAATAGTAAGGAAAACATCACATTTAACCCCTTGTTATCCCTTGTAGTGTCTTCAAGACAATCTCTGGCTGAGTAATTTGTGGTTGTATGAATCTATAGGAAGGGAACCTTGCCAGTGGATGTAAGGATTCTTGATGATTTTTTGTCACATTCTGAATTTGTCTCAGAAGGCAGCACACATCTCTTCATAGGTTGTCCATCCAGTAGTCCATCCAAAGCAGAGCATCCAGATTTAGTCTAAGTTTTGTTCCATGTGGTATCAATCTTGTGAACCCTCAAATTTCCTCTTTCCGTTATGTATTCAAAATATTCTTTTGAGAGCAGGCAACAGAATTTCATTTTTAATATGTACCAGTGTGTTCACAGTAAAAAAAATGATAATAAAGATTATCTTATCTAATAAATTGCTGCTTCACTTAGCTGTCTCACTTACTGTTTTTGAAGGCAGAGTCTTACAGTCCTCTTCCACAGCTCCTGAAGCTTGTGGTGATTATTCTTTAACTAGGGACAGAATTATAAACCATATTGAGGCTCTTCAGAATATAAAAGCTCTTCTTGATAGTCTTAGTTCTTTGTATTACATTTATCCATCCCATCCTTCATCCATTTCTCTTTATTCTACCTTTTCAGAACTTTTTTGATGGTGTGATACCCTACAAAACAAGATTGATATCAGGTGATCAGTTTTGATTAGAGTCAGGGTATTTTTCCTCCAAATAATCATGCTAGTATACTTTTAAGCATGAAAGCCACATTCAGCTGACTTCTGATATGTAAGATATAGGACCAGAACTTGTAATGTTTAGGGGAAAGCTATTTTCTAGCTTTTTTGGTTATATAAGAAGCATGAAGAAAGAAGTCAAAGTAGAACTGTGAGAATTAAGTGATTACAAAAGTATCTGTAAGAGAAACAATTTTTCTTCAAATATCACCTTCATGCATTGTGCATGCTACAAACATACAATAATCGAAAAAGCAGGCCATGGTAACTGATGCCCCAAATAAGAATGTTGATTTTAATAAGCAATCTCATCTTTCTTCTGGCAAGCAATTTCTAAGAACTTGCCATACAATTTTCCATGTAAAAGGTGTTTCAGTGGTGAATGGATGTGTGTTTATCTTGATTAATGCCATGAATATTGTGATGTGATCTTTACTTTGCCCTGCGTAAATCTGTGTCCTTTGCATAAGAACTTTTAGTCATCCTTGTTAATACTAAGTTATAGTAACAGAACTGCCTTCACGTTTTGCATTGTATATGGTGAAAGTCCATGGTTACCAGTCAAGTATAAATATTTAGATTCTCTTCCCAAGCAAGATAATGTCTTTAAAAACCACACCTATGAATATGAAGATACACACCCATGCTAGGTAGGAGCCCATCAACCTTTGCATACTGAGTTTAAATACAGAGTTCATTCCTTCACAAAAGTCAACCAGTCAACCATACTGACAATTTAAGTTCTATTGTGTCACATGCAAAAGATTAAAATGGATTATATTGCTAGAAGTTCAAAATACTGCCACTCTTTTACATGATTCTCAGCACTCTGGTGCCTAAAAGGTCTTGCTTTTCCCAAGAAACGTGAGCTAAGCTAAGTCTAGGTTGAATAAGTGAAATCAAAGTATACTCAAAGATGCCTTTCAATAGGAGCCAACATGGTAAAGGGGGAGCTGTTCCATATTTAAACTCTCCTCAAATCTTTTAAAATCTCTTTTAATCTGTCTCCTTTTATTCTTTTATCATTTATATCTACTCCAGATTTTCTATTGACATGGATAAGGACATTGCCCTACATATTAGTGTGTGGGAACAGTCAAAGTTGTAAATTCCCAATTATAATCCTAAATGAAACAGTCTTCACTGTAGTAGACAGGACAAAATGTACTGCTGTAAACACTTATCACCAGTGTGTGATCTATTTGCTTAAGTGAGTAATAGCAGTAAGCTGACCTTTTTGACCATTCCTTTTTTTTAATCATATTAGAATTAATAACTAAATATATTATGGTTTCCAATTCGTTAGTATTTTTCATGGTGTTGGTATTTCCCTAAGCCCTTGATTCAGTTTGTATCCACCATGAATCCTTGATTCACTGTCCTCTCTTCTCTTGCCAATGCAATAAGAACTGTCAGTGCCGCTCATTGTCCCCCAAGTTTATATTTTCAAAATATATATATATATTTGAAAGATACTAATTCTGGGACTAGGGAAATGGGATCACCCCTTATGTTAAATGTAACAGCAATTCAGTAGCAATTAAACTTAAGCTAAAAAATGAACATGCATCAAGGATAATCCACATTAAACAATCTAGTTATCCATCTCAGAATGTGGTCTACAGTATTAGTGATTTTCGCTTTGGTTTTCTAAGGCATGAATAGACTTCAGTGACCAATAATGCAGGTTTTATGATGAGAAAAGGTATTGTGTCACTTTTTATGAGATGGGCAGTCATATAAATTTGATGAATAAATAAATAATATATATCTGCAAAACCAGCAGTAAAGGCTTGAGGCAAGCCATAGTCAACGAATAGTTCAGGATCTTAAGGGCAACCAGTTAGTATGCCAGTGTTCAAAATCAAGGGATAAAAACTTAGAAAGAACCTAAGTCCAGTTTTCAAGCCCACTGATTTTGCAACTAATAACCATGAAGAGTCTAGGAGCTTCTCTTGAACAGTTCCAAAGAATTAACTTACCAAAATTCTCAGGAGCCTGACAACAAAGTAAAGGCAATGGTTTGTCTCCAGAAGTTCAGAGTTATAATTTTAGGGGTGAAACTGGAACACATATTGTATGATATGATCTTGAAAAAGAAAGCACCTGATCCTACAAGATCTCCAAGAGGGCAAAGTGGGCATTGCTGCCCTTTTCAAGTTAGCATCTTTTCTCCTTAAGCTCAGCTAGTTCACCTGAATCAATTGTTGCACTTCTCACAGCATTGCTTAGTTTAGCTTCCTCTCCATCTGGAAGTTATGAACATTCACTACAGATTTCTCCTGGACTTGGTTTTCCACTTCCTGCTCTCCTTCAATAATAATAATAATAAAAATCTTGAGAGGAGACAGACCAATACTATAGGGCCTTGCAATAAATTCCCAGACAGGCCCCGGTTTTTGTTGTTCCAAATGTGCTAAATGAATCTGTTCATTTCTTTGGGGATTTCTGAGTTCATCTCAACATATATATTTTTCAGATATTGTTGCTCTTCTATTTAAAAAAAAAGCATTGTGTTCTCCAAAGAATCTTGATTCTCTTGTTCTGTATTGCTATAGCTAGATAAGGACAAGCACCAACTATAAAGACAAGCATGACTTACCAGAAAGGGAACAACACTCCCACTAACACTGACAGGATAAGCCACTTGTATGTTAACAAAGAACAAATCCCACTCCCTTCTAGCACTGAAGATGTTATCCAGTTGGGTAATGAAACGTCTGCAAAGTAAACAACCAACCTCAGAGAGCACCCAGGATCTCACAGATATGCACACAAAAAAATAATTTGCTACATGAATATATGATGGCCCGATTGCACACATGTGGAAAGGAAAACAATACAAAACACATCTGGAGAAAGTCAATTATTTCCTGTATGGCTTTCTGAAATTATTTACAGTAGAAGTTAATAACTGAGTAAAGGCAAAGCCTTTACTTTATCCTGAGACACTCTATTGCTACCAGCAGTGAATGGCAGCAGTTCTTAAGCAAGGATAGTTGTAATCTCTTTCTTCTGATATTAAAACGAATGAAAGCAGATCTTGATGACAGAAATGTAGTTATTAAATATTTTTCCCCGTGGCAAAACAGTTAGTGAAACCAAATTTCAATTGTAAAAATATTAGCAGCAGAAATAATGGAATGCTACATTTCCTCAGAAGAGTGTTACAAAACGTGAAGAAAACTGTGCTGGATCAGACCAAAGATCTATCTAGCTCAGCACCTGCTTTTCAGTGACTCCAAACCATGAGCTCAATAGCACCTATCTACTTATGTTTTCCAGGAGCTGACTCTGCAAGGTATAGGGCTTCTAATCCAGAAGGAATTTGTAGCAATCATAATGATTAATTACTGATTTTATCTTATATTAGATAGGGAGCAGGCAGATAAACCAGAGATATTGTTAGCACAGAGATTTATTTTGCAAACAGCCAAACATCCATTCATTTGCTGGCTTTTCTAGTATGCTCGTGGTTTAATTTTCATCATTGGGCACTGTGATTAAGAAACTATGTCCCAAGGACAAATTCCTGACCAGAATAGCTGAAAAGAAAGTTCAGTGGAATAAATGTTGTGCTTGTTATCCATTTCAGTCAGGGAAACATTGAATGGGTATATTTTTCATTGTACTCTTCTTTCAAAAAGAAAGGCATTAAGTAGCAGTTACGGATAGTTATACAGACTTTGGCTTAATTGTCATCTAGTATCACTGCAATACTTTAGTTGAAAACAAAAATGAATGAAGCTAACATCTATCAATATCTACCAACTGAAAGGAATAGTAACAATATTAACAGAAATGCAATACTGTTTTCTATCTGTGGGGAGAAGTCACATAGCATTAAGGTCTCCATAATAATTCAATGGGTGCGGGAAAATCAAAATTTACACTGAACACAAACTTTGCTTCATGGTAAGAATCTACCAGTTTTTGAGTTGTATTCCTTATGAATGAAAATATCAATTAAAAGAAATTAACTTAAAAGAATTTATAGCACAACTGTTTTTCATAGTAAGGTGCTTGGCTACATTTCTTTTAATTAGGAGAAATTAAATTAAAAGAATTTAATTTCCCCTAATTAAAAGAAATATAGCCAAGCACCTTACTATGAAAAACAGTTGTGCTATAAATTTATATGAAAGGGTAATGGAAAAACAATGTGGAATGTGTTATTGGATCAGACATAAACACAGTCTTATGCCACAGCCAACCTCCAAGATAACCACAGCAGAATTGATGATGATGATCCAGTTATTATATATTTTTCTCTTCTCTTTTCCATTCCCAAATTTGATGTCTACAGCTGCTTCTATTAAGAGTCAATCACACATTAACATCTCACTGTGGCATAAAATGAGAAAAACTGGGAACTTAGTTTTGCCTTTGACTTTCTGCCATGGACTCTACTCATTCCAGTCTAAAGACCTTCCCCCTATTCCATTGTATTAAAATGTCTGCAAAGCAGGGCTTTTTGGGAAACTATGAAGTTTCCCAGCTTGGAAGCAGTTAAATCATGCTCCATGATATTTTTGAATGCCGCTTGCCACTTTGTTCCCCAATTTTTCAATGACTAGATTCATACAATGTTAAACTATGTACAGCCACAGCTCTGAACACAGAATGTGGTCCAGGATTCAAGAGCTGATTTCCCAAGAAATTTGGCAAGCAAAATCTCTTCCAGCTACTATAACATTTATTCTCAAGACTTCCCAGTAGGGGAAGTGCTAGGGATGTCTTCCCTCCTTCCATTATATAATAAGAAATTGTGAACTTTTTGTAACTTCTCCTAATATCATTTATCCATGAAGTAACAATAAAAACTTCATACTGTGCCATTAAATGAATAGTCAAATAAACAAATCTCTTTTTCCAATTTCCTTCCAATTTAGGCTCTCCCATTATCTTCTGTACCTGCTTGTTGATATGGGTCTAACCTGGTTTTTCTTCCTCTCTCTTTCTCTCTTGTTGGACCATCTTTCTTAGCTCACATTCCCTGACTATTTCTTAGCTTCTTCATTTTTCAGTGCCAATTGTTTCTCTGGCATTCCAGATTGCCAGATTGCCTTCCATTCTTCAGTTCTTGTCCACAAGTAGTATTTGTGCTAGGAGGGCTCCTGCTAGTTCCATATCTCTTCCTTCCCTCTCTTATGCCTTGTCTCCCTCTTCCTCCTTATCTCACCCCAAGTTGGAATGCCATCTGCAGTGCTGAGCTAGCTTGCTGTTTTTCTCTTCTCTCCTAAAATAGCTTATTTTCCTGCATTCTGTCTCCTCCCCCATTACCTTTAGGGCTAATTAAACTATAACCTAATTAAACTATAACCTTTGGCACTAATTAAAGGATAGCATGTCTCCCAGGAAATTGTTCTATCTCTTCCCCAAATCGGTGCCTCCCTTTACTTACCTACCCATCATAAAAGAGCCTGTTTCCTGTTGTCTAGCTATTTAGGATACAACCCAGACAGTGACAACAATGACCGAAGATTATTTCAAATCCTGTCCCTTAGAAATAGGTTGACCTAGAGAAGGCTGAAAGACCTGCTTGGGGCATGTAAAGAAGGCAATGAACTTACTTCATCCACAGCCACAGTGAACACCACATTATGTCCATTGATATCTGACTTTCACCTTTTGATAAAAGAGCTCTGGGTGCACATATGAGGATGCAAATACAATAGCTCCCCATGGATGCCAATTATCCACAGTGCTCATATCCATTATGTGAACATAGAAGCAGCATGTATCTGAATCCCTACAATCAACCTGGATATAAATGAGTTCAAAAGGCCTGAGTATTGCTTGGGTTCCAGATATCAACCAAGCCTCCTCACTTCCTTTCTCAGATGTTTGTCTTCACTCTCTAAGTAGAGTACCTAAGAAGACTTATTGCTTCACAGAATCTGGACTAGTTGGCATGATCCTGTTTTGTGACTTTTTTGGGACAGGCTAAGCAGAGAAATAGTGATCTGCCATCTCATGAATTTAAGGCTATAGAAATTTGCAGATAAATCTCCTTGACTCTTTACTTCTTAGGTAGCTCCTACTTAGGCTGTTCTGCTTTTCCTTTCCATGTTCACCATCTCTGGATGGAGCCAGCAAGGGACCAGGATGGCTCATCTATTCTGTTTCTGCATTAAATTAATCAGATTGAATAAATAATAGTAATGACTTGTAGCACATTAATTCCAACAAAAATCAAGAAAATAAATCATAAGCAGATTTGTCTTTTGTAATCTCTTAAATTCATATGCTAAGCTTGAGAAGTAAAACATGATTGTTTCCTTATTTCTTTCCAACCCAGCCACTGCTTTGGAATCTTGCAGGGCTTAGCCTGAATTTTTCATGTCCTTAATTTATTTTTTTTCCTCTAAACCATATACTAAAAAAAATAACAAAATAATAATTTTATTGTCCCTAGGTGAGCTTTGTCAGATCAGTATGGGATGCATTTCATTTGCATGTTTGCTGCCATGACTTTTGACCTGTGAGTGCTTATTTTCTGTGAGAAGCACACACACCGTGAGAGACACACATGCATACAGATACAGACACAAGCACTTGAAGGTACAGAAGAAGCACGTCTTGGGAAAGAAGGAAACACAGAGATTTGCATTAATAAGCCTCAAGGATATTCAAGATGTTCCAAGCATGTCAGCAGCACGTCTCACATGAGTGGGAAACATGCTGGGGATTTGGGGGGGTGAATGGATACATCATTCAGTATATTCTTTGTGCGTGTGGTATGCATGTACTCCTTAAATTGCCAGCTTCAGACATTGGAAACAATATCGGATTCTGAAAGGAAAGCTCTCATAGTCATATAATTAATTAAGAAGGACAGTCCATTTTTCTGGTTTGCTTTTGCTGAATAATTAATTCATGAATGTTGACTTATCAAAATCACTCTTTTTTCATGCTCTGTGCTCATATTCACTACAAACAAGAGAAAATTGAGTTCATACACAGACATGGTTTATGTAAGTAGAAAAAGGCATCCCTTAACTATTCTATACTGTACCATAGGAACTCTTAAATTGCACTATCCCTGATAGTGTCTTGATAGATGACAATTTCATCACAACATCCTGATTAATAAGCTAGTTGAGTGTGGACTGAAGGAACGATGATGAAATGGATACCTAGATAATTGTACTCAAAACATGCTCATCAAAGGTTTCTTATGGAACTGACAGAAATATCACCTGGTATGTGTCAAAGTTCAGACTTAAATTTCCTACTTTTTAATATTTTTATTAATGACTTGAATAAGAAGATTGAGGAAATGTTTGTCAGATTAACAGATGGCTGATAATTGGCTGGGAGAAAAAAACAGTACATTTTAGATTAGAGACAGGGGCTGAAAGTTATTAAATGAAATTTAATAGCGTTAGATGTAAAGTTCTTCCCTTAGGAAACAATCAAACGCACATGTATGGAATGGAGAATACCTGGTTTGGTAATGACATTTGTGAAAAAGATAATCATCATCATCATCAAACCAACTAATGTACAGCACAGCTGCAGTTATAACTGAATACCTGGGATGCAAAATCAACAAAGAAGAAAAACAAACAAACAGTGCACCACAAAAATGGAAGGTTAGATTAGAAAATAAGATCAGCAAGTTAAGATCACATGCAAGCAAGCTAGAACAGATGAAAGAAAAGAAGCTGAAGAACAAGAACACCAAAGAATACCTAATCAATAAATACCACTTAGAAACAAGGAAGATCAAGGAAACACTGGAAATAATAAAGCAACAAATAACAGCTATAGCCAGGAAAATCAGTAGATATGAAGCTCGAATTGCAAACTATAGGCAGAACCTCCAATTTCAATCCAATCAGAAACATTTCTACCAATCCATCAATGGAGAAACTGCAAGGAATCAGTCAGTACCTGACAAGGAAGAAACAGTGCAGTTCTGGAAGCAGATATGGGATAACCCAAAGAAATACAACAAGGATGCGGCTTGGTTAAAAGAGGTGGATGCAAATAAAACAGAAGTTGAAATGAAAGAACTAGTAATAACAACAAAAATGGTAGAAAAAAGAGCAAAGAAAATCAAAAATTGGTCAGCACCAGGTGAAGATGAACTGCATGGGTTTTGGTTGAAACATCTAACTGTTATACACCCACTCATTGCCAAGCAGTTCAACAATATACTACAAGGAGGAGAAATTGAAAAGTGGCTAACAACTGGGAAAACCTACCTAATAATGAAAAATCCAGCAAAAGGGGCAACACCAGGCAACTACAGGCCAATTACCTGCTTACCAACAACTTTCAAATTACTAACTGGTGTGATAGCTGATGCAGTACAACAGCATCTAGTTGAAAACAATCTCTTTCCACCTGAGCAGAAAGGAAACCGCCCCAATAGCAGAGGAACAAAAGATCAACTCCTAATAGACAAAATGATCTTGGAAAACTGCAAGAAAAGGAAGACCAACCTGAATGTGGCATGGATTGACTACAAAAAGGCATTTGACTCTCTGCCACATGACTGGATAATCAAGTGCCTAGAAATAACAGGAGTCAGTAGAAACATCAGAAAATTTGTGCAAAGATCAATGGCACAATGGAGGACACAGTTGCAGATCAATGGTGAGAGACTGGGAGAGGTTAATATCAAGAGAGGAATATTTCAAGGAGATTCATTGTCACCATTACTATTTGTTATTGCACTGTTTCCTCTGTCAACAATACTGAATAACTCAGGACATGGCTATCAAACATCAAAAACATCTACCAGACTATCCCACTCCTTTACATGGATGATCTGAAGCTGTATGGAAAAACATCATCTGAAATAGAATCGCTGCTCAACACTGTCCGTATATATAGCCAAGATATTGTAATGGAGTTTGGCTTGGACAAATGTGCCACACTTACTATCAAACAAGGAAAAATAGTGAAAACTGAAGGAATCAAGATGCCCCACGAAAATAACATTAAGAGTCTGGATGAGGAAGAGTACTACAAATACTTGGGTATCCTTCAAGCTGACAACATCAAGCACACTGAAGTCAAGAAAAAGATTAGAGGTGAATACATCAAGAGAGTGAAGAAGATCTTAAAGTCCAAACTCAATGGAGGAAATACCATAAAGGCAATCAACACCTGGGCAATCCCAGTCATTAGGTACACAGCTGGAATAGTGGACTGGACTCAAGCAGAACTAAAAGCAATGGATAGGAAGACCAGAAAAATAATGACAATGAATCATGCCCTTCATCCACGCAGTGACATTGACAGACTTTATCTACCAAGGCAAATAGGTGGGCGTGGAATGCTACAAGTACATCAGATGGTTGAAGAAGAAAAAATGGCTTTGGAAGAATATCTGAAGAACAATGATGAAGATGCACTGAAATTAGTATATCAGGAAGGCTTACTAACTACTGGAGAGACCAAACTGGCCTACAAGAAAGACCAAATGAAGAACAGAATAGAGGCATGGGAAGACAAAGCACTACATGGCCAATACATTAAAAAAATAGCTGGGAAAGCAGATAATAATAAAACCTGGCAATGGCTAAGAGCAGGAAAATTGAAGAAAGAGACCGAGGGACTAATTCTGGCTGCACAAGACCAAGCCTTAAGGACAAATGCATACAAAGTCAAAATTGAGAAGACAGCAACAGACAGTAAGTGCCGCCTATGCAAAGAAGCTGAAGAAACAGTGGACCACTTGGTAAGCTGTTGCAAGAAGATTGCACAGACTGATTACAAGCAGCGGCATGACAAAGTAGCAACAATGGTGCATTGGAAGATCTGCAAAAAATATCATTTGCCTGTAAGCAAAAACTGGTGGGATCATAAAATAGAGAAAGTCATAGAAAATGATAAAATTAAACTGCTCTGGGACTTCAGAATTCAAACAGACAAGCACCTGCAACATAACACCCCAGACTTAACAATTGTCGATAAGAAAGACAAAAAAGTCTGGATAGTGGATGTGGCAGTGCCTGGAGACAGCAGAATAGACGAGAAAGAACTGGAGAAGATAACAAAATACAAAGACTTACAAATAGAAATAGAAAGACTGTGGCAAAAGCAAGCAAGGGTAGTACCAATAGTAACAGGCTCCTTGGGTGCAATCCCAAAACAACTGGAGCACCACTTGAACACCATTGGAATTGACAAATTCGCTATTAGTCAATTGCAAAAGGCAGCCTTACTAGGAACTGCTTCCATCCTGCAACGATATCTGTAATACCATCAAACATCCACATCTGCCTTATCCCAGGTAAGGACTCGATAGGTAGACAAAATGCCAAATCCAGTCTGAACATCTGGCTGACTTGAGATGATCAATAATATTAATAATATTAATATTAATAATAATAATAAAGTTGGAAGGGGGCTTGGAGGTTATCTAGTCCAACCCCCTGGTCAGGCAGGAAACCCTATATCATTTCGGACAAATGGCTGTCCAGTCTCTTCTTAAAAACTTCCAGTGTTGGAGCATTAACCGCTTCTGGAGGCAGGGTGTTCCACTGGTTAATTGTTCTAACTGTCAGGAAGTTTCTCCTTAGTTCTAGGTTGCTTCTCTCTTTGGTTAGTTTCCACCCGTTGCTCCTTGTCCTGCCTTCAGGCGCTTTGGAAAATAGCTTGACTCCCTCTTGGGATACTTATTGATTACAGCCTGAATTTGAGCCAACAGTGTGATCTGCCTGCAAAAAAGACAAATCCAATTGTGGGGTGTATCAACAGACCTACAGTTTCCAAACCACAGAAAGTAATCATTCCAGTTTGGCCAGATACTACCTGGGCCCAGTTTTTGATGTCACTCTTTTTGAACAATTCAGAGAAATACAAAGAAGTTTGGAATATTGCAACAAGAAAGATGATCAGCAACTTAAAACGCAAGTCTATGACAACAGATTGAAAGAATTGGGTATATTTAGAAAATATGACTAATAGGGAATATGATAGCATTCTTCAGATACAGCCTGTGAAAAAATATCACACAGAAGCTCAAGACCGTTTTTCTGTCATTAAAGAATACAAGATATAATGAGCTTAATTCAGGCAGATTCCAGTGGAAAGGTAGAAAAACTTCCAAATAGTAAAAATAGTTTGACAGGGGAACCAATTACCAACAAAATGATGGCCTTCCTTTCATTTAATTTGTTTAAGTGGGGGCTAGATAGCCAGATGTTTGCAATTCTTTAATTTTTATTTCTACATCAGGGGTATCAAATTGTCGGCCCATGGGCCAGATGCGTCACATGGAAGCTGCACCCACCCCAGCTCCGGCAAGGGGCAAAAAGTCATGATATGTCGTGACATGTCACATGATGCGGCAAGTTTGACACCCCTGTTCTACATGATGAAGAGGTTGGACTTAGTGGCCTAAATGTTCCTTTCACCTTTAGAAAACAAGCCCAAATTTTTTTTCATTCTTTTTTTTTCACCTGCAGTAATCCAGAGATTCTCAGTGGGTTACAGTTATGCCATTAAAATGTCCACAGCACATTACCTATTCAAGCTACAAAAAGTTAAAAACATGAAACAAAAATTATACAAAAGCCAACCAAATATGAAGAATAAAGATGGAACCATGAAGCACCTGTATTTTTCTCCTCCATTTTACTTTGAAAGTGAGTTCCTGTTCAACTGGAGCATCACAATACATAGCAGAAAGGTAACATTTACATACATCACAACAAGGCATTAGATTTGTAGGATTTCAGATAGCAGCTACCTCCGGAATCAAACAGGTTCTGATATCCCTCTGGAATTTAAGTTTTCAGAAGCTAAAACTAGAACTGGGGAAGTTGTACTTTCACTATAGAGCACATTTTTCCAACATTTTCAGGCTAGTGAACCTGTTACTGGAAAAAAAATAGAATTCCTGATCAAGAGATAAATCTCTAGTGACAGAAAATTATTTCCATGAGCTCTTTTTTTTTTTTTAAATTTTTCCCTGAGTCTCTCAGGGAACCCCGTCACACTCTTGAGGAGTTTGAAACATCCTTGCAAAGAATATAAGTGATCATCAATAACAGACTTCTGACTCACAGTTGGGCAGCCTCTGGCTGGAAGTAGGCAGACTTTCTTGTCCCCTACATACAATCCCATGGTTTGGCCCAATTCTAAGCCAAATTATCTTGAGTGTGCTTCCTAGAAAAATGACATCATCTAGATATCAAAGGCTAGAGAAACATATGATTTCAAATTGTTTTTCCAATGATGTGATAAAGTATTTACAACTGCCTAGGGAGATATTTCATAGGGATGGCTTGCCGGTGAATTCCATTTCTAATAATCACTGAAATTGGTCTCATGTTAGTATAAAGCACACAGAAAGATATCCTGCACCAAATCCGTTCATTCATCTAATTCAACATGACTCTGTCAAATCAAGCTTGATTACTCAAGAGTTGATTCTTGGCACAAGATGGAAATGACTTTTCCATTTGCCTTCTTTCTAGGTTGTTTTTTCAACTTCCCAGTCCAGCTCTTGGATTTTCTGGTGATTTCCCACACAAGGTTAGATAGTTCCGCTAGACTGACATCAGCCAAGTCTGATAAGTGTTGTAGCTGTCTGCAGTTATAGTGACGGTCATTATACAGTAATAATCCATAACAGAATATGAAATACAGTATGCTTAGATTTCAGTGTGTGGCAGAAAATGCAAGGCCCAGAGCTGCACTCTTGAAAAGGAGAAATGCCAACTAATTCACTATCCTCTCTGAAAGGAAGCAGGTATGTCTTCAAAACTTTGAAATCTTTCCTAACAACCAAAGATCAATGTTATTCTGCGCTAAATTCTGGGAGCTTCAATTCACATTTAAATCCTATCCTGTTAGGATTACTTGTATTCTGCATTCTCTCCAGCTCTGTGTGGGCTTCATACTATCCTTTCCTTCAGTTTCATCCTCAACTGGAACCTTGTTGAGGTGCATTGACCTGAGAGACAGTGAGTTTCCCAAGTTTCAGCTGACTGCAGCAGGTTTCACCCCAGGTCTTTTTGAGGAGGGGGGAAAGAAAGGAAGACTTCCTTTTCACCCCTTTTCTCACCTTCATGTTCTTTCCTTACATTGTGAGATCCACAAAGATACTTCGCTGCCTTAAGCAGAATCAGCTATTTTTGCTCGCTGTAAGTCCCTCCCTTTGGGGGGGGGGGAATTGCGAAATTGTTGAAAGTAACTGAGTCTATCTGCATATTAATGAGTCAGAGAAAAAAGGGCAGCAGGAGCTGTTTTAAAAGAGGAGGAAAGCCTCCGTGCTCAGGCAGAGAGGAGCTGAAACTGGCGGGACGTGCAGGAAGAGACACAACAGAAACCAGGAGAGCGAAGCCTGACGAGTCAGTCACGATCCGTCCTTTGGCCTGGCACCCCTCAAACGCCACCTGACCCCCCACTATCTGAACAATCCCGGGGGCAAAGAGAAAGAAGGTTAGCCCAGTCAGACCTGAGTGAGCCCAATTCTAGGCTCTTCAGGTTTTAACTATGAAGCTTTTAACCGCAGTTCTCCTCATATTGGTCCTTGTAATCTGCTTTACCGGCGTAGAAGGTAAGTTACAGGTTACTCACTAACCATCTCTCACTCTGGCATTTTTTCACTTGCATCCCTCACCGAAAGAGCAGACTGAAATACAATTGTAGTCCTTGGAAGGTCTAAGAAAAAGAAAAATAGCAATAGACCGCAGAATATAGGTTTGCAAAAATGAGAAATATAAGGAAAGTTCCCATGAAAAGCATTTAGCTGGCATTTAATTTTTCAGCATAAGTTTACTTCTTGGAATGACCAGCTTTGTGAACTCATTCATGGTTTTGCACAATGGAAAAAGTGAACAGAACTCAAACAGGTGCAGGTGCCTAGAATTTGTAACATTTTGGTTTTGCTGGAAAGCTTGAATTGTTTGTTGTTAAATTTCTCTTTGGCCCAACTTGGTACAGTGTTATTTTTTTTTTGCAGGTTGTAGAATATAAAATAATGAATTTGGAATGCTTTTGGCATACTTTTTTAATATTAAAAAGGAAATAAATTAACACCCATGAAAGTCATTAGTCATATTGTTTATTTTCTTTAAGCTTTTCTTTGTCAATACATTTCAACACAGCAGGAGCAGAATTAATAAGATGGGTTTGTCACATGGCTTGTTATGCACAAAGTTCACAATCCAGTGGGTCTACTTGGGAGTTAGCCCTACTAGATCTAATGGATCTAATTTCTGTATACAAACAGAGACATTTACACATCTTCTGTCTACTTCAACTGAATGTAAACAGCTTAGGCATATGTAGAAGCCTTGATATAAAAATGTTTACAAATATAGCACTTGTTTTTTAAAGTGAAACTATAAGCCAATCAGATGTTTCTGTAGATATTAAAATAATATTTGAACTTAGTCCATACACAAATGGATACATACTTTTTGTCTTATAGGATCAAAATGCAAATGCTTAAGAAAGGGTCCGAAAATAAGATTCTCTGACATTCAGAAACTTGAAGAGCGGCCAAAATATCCATATTGCAAGGAACGAATGATCATGTAAGTCTTTTTTAAAAACAGTGTTATATCTAAATCTAATTAAGTCTGCTTTTCTGCAAATGTTAAAATAATAAAAATAATAAACTGTTTATTACAGAAGCATACAGTATCATATTCAGTATAGCAAAATAGGTGGAAACTTGTTTTTTCTCTTACATTTAACAAACATCGTTAATTTATTAAGTGTAAACTAAAAATGTAATATGAGCTTAGAAATACAATAAATCTTTTCAGTTGTTTATGTATCTGTACTTATTTATTTCTATACCTGTGTGCATTAGAGTTTCTATATTCTGAATCTTATCTTCACAGATGCAATTAACCCAAAATATTTATTATAAAATACTGCAGGACAGTGCAACTGTTTCAATCCCATTCTCTTAAGTGACTAAAACTCTTTAAATGTAATGTAATACTGAGTACTTTTATTTGTGAGTCTATTAAGCTCAGTGAGATGTACTGCTGCTAAATATTTGGATTATACGTAAATCTTTTTTAGCTGAGTAGAGCTGCTGATTTCAGTACCCAAAATCACCTCCACCTCTTTGGGAATTTGTGCTAAATAGCATTACATAGCATTACTTGCCAAGTCATTGTTATTCGTGCCTACTTTATATAATACTCACTCCTCACCCCTTTGACTGCCATATCAAAAACAAGCTAACAAAATCTTCCTAAAAAAAACACCTTCTTTTCATAGGGGCTTTGAAACCCAGAAGTAAGAAATGTAAATGAATTGGTCCTACTTAAAGAAAAGGATAGTTGTAATATATCAGAGCTCACTCACTTCTCTGTCAACTAATGCAAGACCCTTCTGCATAGGCATTTAGCAATATTGCCTTTTCTTCCAAGTGGTAAATCAAATATGAGAATGGAAGCAAAAGAGGAATAGCTACTTTCAGATCCCATAACATCTTTCTTGTGGTGTATTTCAGTAGTAGACTCACCCCCCCCCCCAAAAAAAATGTTTACTAGCTAAAGTATATAATGCCAAAGAGCTGGTGATTTCTTTTACTTTAAACCTGCATCACAATGATATAACACAGGACACCATAGGTATTAGTTCAGAAAAAGTTAGCAGAAGTTAGAAAAAAGGCTCTGTTGTAGAATTAAGATTCTGCACCATCACACTTTGAGGAAAGGAAGTGGCCAAAATGATATATTTTTTCCCCTACTGGATACTATAAAAACAGTATCCACAGTAAAGATATTAAAAAGAGTCATTACCTGCTCAGTTATATCACTCTGTTGTGACTCCTCATTGAAATGATGAGTGATCTATGTACCTAAAGGCACAGCTTACCTCACTGTTGTGTTGGAATGGTGGCAAAAGCAAACACTATTCTACTTCTTAAGAATTTTTTTAAAAATCACATTGATTCTTTTGCTGTAGCAGGAAGAGAACAAGTTTGCCCCAGGAAACAATGTTCTGTAAGCAAAGACGAATTTTATTTTTCATCACCATTGTTTGAAAACTCCAAACAACACCCTCTGATGCTCCCTTTTAGTTTGTCTTTGGAACCAGTTAGATTTCTTTCTTTGTTTTAATTGGTATAATTTCAGATTTTTCAGATTGATAATTCCAAATTTTTCTCATTACATGTGGTTCCAAATTTATTAATCTTTAAGACCTAAAAAATGCAAATAATGATGTCGGAAGAAAGACAAAAATAAAAGAATCTTGTTTAAAAAAAATTCACTGAATTTTCCTTTCTGAATCGCCCTCCCCCTCTGGTTAGATATACAGATATTTTCTAAAGCTAAATCTATTAAGAGGTGGGAAAATGGATGAATTCAACACCAGTACAACTAACCTATAACAATAATTAAACATTTCATAAGACACTTAGTATATAAACATTCAAAGAAACACAATAATTTGTTGTCTTCTTATTAACTGACTCCTCTAACAGGATCAAACTGAAATAAGCTGAACTCCTGTATCCATAAATGTTGTTTAAAATGATGCTTTTGATATTTCTGACATCTTATTTAACTTGTCTGCATTGTTCTTCATTTCACATGCATTTTCTATAAAGTGCCCACCCACTCTTACCAGGACCGAAATAGGGATTAACAGATGTTCATTTTTTTAAACGAATTGGCTTTGCACTCTGTTTTATTATAATCTATTAGGCTCATTTCTAAAACTAATTTTGGCACTGGCATATATAGACACACTTCGTCAGAGTTCAGAGATCAGAGGGTGGGTGTTATCTGGATTATTCATGCACTATGCATCAAAACCCTTATCTCTATGCTCATTTAATGAATGTGAAGCACTTCTGCACACCCCTAGCCAGAGGAAGAGGAGGCATAAGCTAAAAATGTTGAGATCTTAGGATAATGCATAGCTACAGAGATTTATGCAAAATCAAGAAATTAAAAATAGAATTGCAGCGGATTGCTAAGAAATTAGTTCTTCTTTGCAAGCAATACCCGATTGTTTCATATACCATTTAAAAAATTTTGTAGCTGGGAAGAATTTGCCTTGCCAAAGCAATTTCTTCCACTCTGTTCTGAATCACAATCACTTCCTTCGCAGCTCTGTACTCGGTCTAGTATATACTGTAGCAGTTAAATAAGTTTATCACAAATGTTCAAGATACTTCATAATGATCAAATTATATATTCAGTCATTTGGAAGTAAATCCCTTCAGTGCATTATGGATATCTTTTCAGTAAGAATTTCAAGACAGATTCAAAAATACCAGATTCAAGATTTTCTGACATACTTTTTGTTTAAAATAATATACAACATCTGCCAAAAATTGTAATTGAAGCTATGTAATAATAATACATTACATCCATAAAGCACAATCCAAACTGTAGCTGGGGCATAAATTGGCAGTTCTAAAGCTGAGATTCACCTGAATAAAAAAAGCCGAAATGAAAATCAGTTTTATGGTAGCAGCGGAGGTCAATAAGTAGATAAGTGGCCAGAGAATCTTTTCTGAACAACAAAAAAATTATGTCTGCATACAGATGAAATTAATCCAACAGCATGGCTTCTAGGAATAATATTAACCCTAATGCCACTGAATCTAGCAATTCCTTTTAGCAAAGTTCTAGAACTCAGGGCATGCTCTCTTTGAACTTGATCCTATACAAAAGCCTTCCCTTAACCTGTCCCACCTCAGAAGCGCTGCAATTTTCCTTTCCCAAATTCCCAGCCACCAGGAATAGGATGGGGAGTACAGCCATCTGAAGAGTAGCAGCTTAGGGAAAGTGTTTGTGAACTGTATTAAACACTCTTGTTTACTGAGAGCAAAACAAAAACAGGGATATCTCCATGCATTATTATTCAAACCTGCAGTACAGCGGTGACGATCAACTGAGAGTTAATGGGCATGGATATGGGATGGGAAGAAGGGAGGGGAGCAGAATTTCAGAACTGCCTCGCCCTGGGGCTGTATACCCAGCCTTTGTGGGAAAGAGAACTGAGAATCAGTGATCCAGACATCAGTACAATATGATAATAAATATATAAATGCAATATTATAATTGAAGACCAGCCACAAAAATGTAATGCATCCATCCAATGCATTTATGGCTATAGTCTTAAAGCAATATTCAAATGTAGCATCTGCCTAAGTTGAATTATTCAGTTGCTGATACACAGCAATGGTAATCAGACAAAAACTGGCATTTAGAAATAACAGAATTATATTATAGAAGAAGCTCTATAAAATGTTGATAAATTGGACCAGTGCAAAAATGTGTGTCCTACCAACTCTGTTTCACAAGGGTCATGCAATCTCCCTTCCAACAACAGAAAGTTGTCTTTAGAAATTCTCAGAAAGAAAAAAAGTTGGCTCCTTTAGAACAGCGATTCTTTGGCATCTGTTAGTATGGAATCCTCAAGAGCTTAGTGTGAAATTTTGGATCAGAAAGGAAATGGCTCGGCCATCCGGGATTGGGAGGGAGAAGCTACCTTTTATGAAAAATAAACTCAGAAGATAGCTCCATGGGCAGGAAGGGGGCTGTTTTCTTCTCTTGCTTCCTGTTCCGTAGTCCCCAAATATCAGCTTTCATGTGAAAATCAGGAAAGGCCTGTTCCAACTGCTTCTGTGGTCCAGTGTGCCAGTGACCTCCTTTTTCTGACAGGTCCTGAGAAATGTTCAAACTTCCAGAAGGTATGGAGGTAGCCCTTTCCCAGTCTGCTTGTATAGACAGTTATGTCTCCATTACATCAGTTGACCTGAAGCTGACAAAGGGTTCAGAAACGTGCATCAGCATAACAAAAGCAGTGCGAGGCTTTCCTGCCTGAGCTTTGGCTGCCAAGGACTCGTCTGGGCTGCCTGATGGGAAAACCAAACAACAGTGTGCTCTCGCAAACAAAATGCCAGCAGAAGTGGGATGTTGGAAGACCAGCAGAAAAACAGTCACAAGCTTTTTTTAGGATGGGTATGAGGGAGCTGTGAATGCCAGACTTTTAGAAGCTCGGCCAGATCTGGCAGTCAAAGGGAAAAGGCAGAAGTTCTGAGGTAGAAATATAACTGAAATGCCCATTAGAGAACATTTTCATTCATTGCTAAAAACAGCAAAAAAAAAAAAAAAACCCTTTCACGATTAAGCCTCTGAGCATGCGGTCCTAAGATCCCTTCTACTTTTTCTCTTTTTCAGAAGACAAAAACACTTGGTTCTTTTTTAAAAAAAAAAAATTATTAGATCATCCTAAAAGTTGCCTACCACACTGTGCATTTTTCTTTTCTTTCTGTTTTTAGTTCTTTTTCTCACTCCCTCTTGCAATGTAATCCTATGCTTGTCTAAAAAGAATTGTTTTGAATAGGATGTATAAGGTTGCAATCTCAAACTAAATTCAACAGGACTTCAGAATTGAAAATGTTAGGATTGCACTGTTAATGCTTTTATGTGTTGACTCAATTTCATTGTATAGACTATACATTTTAACTTATGAATTTAATTTATAAATTTCTTTATCATACTTCAGGAAAACATTTAAATAAAAAGGCTACAGTACATATTAATGATGTCTTAGAGCTTGGCAATGCTTCTCAATTTTTTTCCCCTTTTTACATTGAATTTCCATTTGAAAAAGAAATCAGATTTGGAATTAAATAATAACTTTCCTGTAATAAGTAATTTAAATCACTGTAATCACAAAGAGAAAAATACTGTAAAATTGATTCTGTCGGGAGTCTTTAAATTAAGATGTTTTTCCTAAAGACATTAGTGTAATATGTGAATCCAATCAATCTATAGATTAATTCTAGTTCATTGAATAAACCATGATTACTAATTTCAGGCAACGTGCTAATCTATAAATCAAAGATTATAACATACAAAGAATGAAATAATACTACACACTAAATGAAACAAGATCACATTATATGATATGCAGTATGAACTATGTTACTCTCACTCATGAATAAGAAGCTTGACAGCTTTTTTTTTTTTACAAAGCACAACTGAAACATTATATGCGATTCTATGTGTGTATATACACATTCAGACATAAAGAGTCACACAAAGCTCTGGGGTACATGAAAGATTTTTAATAAAATGATTGTTTTGTATGGTTATGTTCTAACACTGTATTTTACACAATCTTAGAGAGGAAAGGGGGCCAAGAGGAATGAGGCCATAGTGCAAAAAAATCCATGAGAGAATAAGCAGGCATTTGGTCTGACAGAAAAAAAAAAACAAGAACTAGAGCTGAAAATATTGTCAAGGTGGTTGCTACCGCAAAAATCAGGAATGCTACAGTAGCTTTTATCACGTTAGAATTATGCTGGGAGCTGAGAGCTGAGAGCAGCAGATTACTGAAAAATCTTCTGGTTTCTTGTGAAGTTTCATTATATGGAACAGCAAGATACATACATAAAAATTTCCATTTCTGGCCTCGAAATATGGAAAGTGTTATTTATGTGCCCCCAAAATGAACGTAATGCATAGCAGAACTTATGGGGTATAAAAATAGATCCATCTAGCATCTGAATCTTGCCAGCAGTGATCCATGTTGTTTCAGAGATTTGCTCATTTCTCTACTATCTAACAATTGGTCTAGTTAAGTGCTTGATTGCCAGAAAGATGGACCAAGCTCATCCAGATTTTCCATTCTCCCAAGTCCAATTCTCCAACAGAATTTTAACAGCGTTAAATGCTGATGTCACTGCAATCTGCTTACCAGTGCATGAACTGTGACTTACTTGAAGTAGAAGGTTCTGCCTAATGCCAAAATCACATGCAACAATGCAATCAAGGTTTCAGGTGCTGAAAGAGAGAGTAATGATCTGCTGGGACTTTCCAGATGTCCCAATACTCCATATATCCCAACAGTCCCAGCCACCATGGTCAGTAAGAAAGAATGTTTTGAGAAATGTAGATTAGCAACATCTGGAAAGACAGAGTTTGCCCAATGCTTGTAGTAGAAAGAGACAGTTAACTAATTATGGTGTTAACAAATTTTGTTTGTTAAAATTGTAGGAGCCACTCCATACTGTACTGACAAATCGGTTTTTATTTCAGAGTCACAATGAAATCACGTTTCCGAGGTGGCCATCAATACTGCTTGCATCCTAAACTCCCAAGTACAAAAAGATTACTTAAGTGGTATACAATATGGAAAGAAAAAGAAAGGTGGGTAATTGATTATTGCAGGTGAGGACAACCATCTAGCCTTATTATAACAAGAGGGCTTTCTTGTTAACCAAATTTGTTCATTTACAAAAATATGTCTCTGAACATGTTTGATTCAATATCACAGTGACAAGCATGTTAGGTGTCACTGTGTAAATACAGGCTCAGGTGTCACTGTGTAAATACAGGCTCAATGTAACTTGAAAAAAAGTTATGTTATCATTTGATTTCTTTAAAAAAGTGTAATACAGTACATTAAATGACAGATTAATATATCTATATTTTTGCTGAAGTAGGTTCTGCTTAGAAAGGCAATTATGTCTAGGTTAGAAACAGTGGGAGACTGGGAGTTCTAGCACTGCTTAGATCCAAAACCAGTTTTGTGACCTTAGGCCCATTGCCTGCTCTCCCTCTTCCTCTCTCTCTCTCTCTCTCTCTCAGCCCTAGGAAGGAAGCAATGGCAAACCACATCTGAAAAACCTTGCCAAGAAAACTCAGGGACTACTGCAGGCGCCAGGAGTCAAAACTGATTTAAAAGCATACCCACACAAACAAAAAGGTTCTGCTTAAGCCTAGAGTCAGCGTGTTAAACATTGCCCATTTATCTACCTTCTAACTAACATGCCACTCCAGATTTTAACTATCAATCAGTCAAATCCAACACGCAATTTATGACAAAGTATTAATATAAGGATGATCGCTAATATTTTGGTCATATTTTATGCATGCAATATGTACCATAAATTATGCTTGTCTTTTTCTGCTAATATTGCGTGTGTGTGTGTGTGTGAGTGAGAGAGAGAGAGAGAGAGAGAGAGAGAGAGAGAGAGAGAGAGAGAGAGAGAGAGAGAGAGAGAGAGATGGTCAAAGTGTAGGGAATGGGTAGGAAACAATGTTTATTATTTTTCAGAAGCTGTCGCAAATGCAGTGCATTCTGCATTTCTACTTCTGATGCATAATTCTATTTCACAAGGCTGTAGTCTTACTACACTATTGCAGTGAGTGCAGGGGAGGAATAAACCAGAGATTAAAGAAAATAACAGAAAAAAGAGCTCCACTCAGTTTTGATTTTTATCCCAGCCGCTATACCAATAGAGTCCCAAATTTTTTCCTGAGAAGACAGCCCTAGGGAGAATTTTTTTTAAAAAATAAAAGCCTTCTGGAAAACAGATGTCTTATTCTTTAAAGTATTTTAAATTTCTTATTATGCTCGTGTAGTGAATTGAAAAAGATCCTCTGTTTATGCTTTGCTAAATTTTTTTAATAAAACTGAGTTCCAAATTTACAACCCCGAATTAGCCTAATACTAAGATTTAAGCATTTTGCTTACAGATTATATTATGTACAAAGCTCAGACTGAATTCAAGTTAAACAGTGTGCTTCAGGAGAAAGACCATCCAAAATTTGGAATATTTTTCACCTGTAAACAAAGTTTTCACCTCATCAAATATTTTAAAAGCCTTTCTGAAACCTAGTAATTTCAGATGTGCTGGATGATTGTTTCTAAAGTTGCCAGCCATTTCTTCCCAGATGTACTGTAGTTGGCCAGACATACTGCATCTGATGGGCATTGGTTTTAGCACAGCAGTGTGATAATATCTAAAGATACTATGAATGAAGAAGTTAAAACGTCTTTTGGTCAATCTGAACTTTATAATTCTGTTATAAAAAATAAAACAAATCACTTCAGTGCCCACAGCAGCAGATTTCAAGTCTGCCCACTTTATCAAGAGCCCTTTTGAATAATTGGCATAATCCTGCTAGAGGTAACATGGTTAAAATCGCCACACTACCTGGATCACATTTGGAATCCTGAGAGAAGCCATTTTGTTAGGGTCACAAAGTTGATATTAATAGACATACATGGTCTCTGAATGCCCTCTAGAAAGGCATTTCAGCAAGAAATTTCCTTCTCTTTAATCTGGGAAGGGGGAATTATTTGCCCATGTGAAACATAATCAGCCTGAATATTTAGAAGGAGATCTGAAATTATCTTTCTTACCAGTAGCTAGGGTCATGTAGGGAGCAATGGAGCAATGCAAATTTAAAAGGGGATATTCTCTAATTTGCTTAATTTATCAATTTAAAGTTACCATTCTAATTAAAGTGTAGATGCAGAACTTTATTATGTGCTCTTAAAATGAACAATCTGGTCATAATTAATATCTAGAAAACCCACAGAATTGAATCAGATTGATTTTAAAAAAAAAGCATAATATCATTTGCCCAAAGTGAAAAGGAAGTTCTGACTGATACGGATATTCATATTGGTGGAATTATATTACTTAATGTGATCTAATTGGTGTGCTGTTTGACTAGTTCCTGCAGAGATGACATCTTTGTCCAGATCTTACAGAATGTAAATAAGTTTTATTTATACCTGACATCAAGGACCAAGATTTGTTAGGGATTCAGTTTTGGCAAGGAATAAGATGTTTGGAATGTTCAGTCTACATGTCTCAAATAAAAAAATAATAATTGCAACTGTATCTCTGAACATGAGAAAAAGACCTGTTCTCTAATATCCATGGTACACCATGTAAGGATCTGTCCTTCCATTCAGCTAATCAGGGCCAGTCAGTTATAACTGCAACTATAATCTTTTAACATTAGAGTTCAGATTTTTGGAAAAACCAAAAGTTCTGCTTTTTAGAACTACGGCATGTTGCAAATAGAACCACGTCCTAATATAGAATTGTGAATTAGAATTTAGATTAGAACTGTGAGCTTTCATCCCATTTTAGGCATGAAAGCCAACTGGGTGACTTTGGGCCGGTCCACCTCTCTCAGCCCAAATCATCTCACAGGGTTGTTATGGGGAAAATAAAAGGAGTATTAAGTATGTTCACACCTTGAGCTATTTATAAAAAATAATAAAAGCAGGATTAAAAAATATAAAAGAATTCTAATATTTCACTATCATCTATTTACTGCATCTCTTGCTTAGCAATTGTGCACCAGTACAATAAATCTTTGTCCATCTATCCAATGTAACATAAGTATCTTTCAAAACCTCTTCCTAGGTGATATCCCAGGATCACACAACAAAAACCTTAGAGAACAAATTAAATGCCTGTTTCCCAGGTGAAAAGGCCAGAAGATTGCTTCTCTGTATAAAAGAGATGAATAGAGACTTGGGTAAACAGCTATTTCCTTTAGCATTCTGGTTCAATGAGCTTTGGCACACCTGCCCTAAGGTGAAACAGCAGAAGCAGATGAACCTCTAGGAACAAAAGGGTCTGATTGCCTACCTAGTTCCCCTTTGATAAAAGCTCAAAATACAAGCAAAACACTGCAGGTACTATTTAGAGAATGTACTCCTATTCCCCAAAAGAGAGGAGGGTTTTTATCAGCAGAAGTTGGGCAGAGCCCAACAATTAACGTTTAAATGGTTCATTAGAAAATTTTGAAGGTTTTAAGAATCTGCAGGTGTCATATCTAGAAATAATTGGTGGTTTTAATCATGATTTTGCTGGTTTTGTAACTGTGAGCAGTGTTGTAAACGCAACACTGGGAGGTCAAAAAAATTACCAAGTAAAAATTGAGCAGTGTTGTATCAAATTTGCTTTTTGTTAACAATTTAGTTCCACTGATAAGGTAAATAAGCTCACGTTTGTTACTTCACCTTTTTGACTAGGGAATAGCAAAAATCTGGGTCCTTCATAGCATTTTTTGCTGTGTCTTTCTGGAACAAAACTAGTAGTTACATAGTCAGTAATCCTATCAGGTACCTAACAGATTATTGGTATCTCTAATGCAGTGTTTCTCAACCTTGGCAACTTTACGATATGTGGACATCAACTCCCAAAATTCTCCAGCTAGCAACGCTAGCTGGAGAATTCTGGGAGTTGAAGTCCACACATCGTAAAGTTGCCAAGGTTGAGAAACACTGCATCTAATGAGAAAGACCTTGGGAAACAGGGCAAAGAGATGCTGCCTAGGGAATGGTCAGATAAGAGGCAGCACAGCCTGCAGCTGCTTAATGGATGGGACAAGAGGCTCAGAAGCGATCCTAAGTATTTTGTGGGAAAATTATATTTTCCAACTTGTAAGATTCTGTTAATGTAGCAGGGTTAAAGGTGTGTTGTGCCTGATGGATTACCTGAAATGGATCATAGAATATAATGGCCCCATTGCCACAACACCAAATAGGAATGGTCGACTTGGTCAATTTACTCTCTGGAGCATAAAGTCAATCCTAAATGTGCCCCATGAGACACAAATGTAGAGTAATTCCAGCCATTCTCTTGTGAGGAAAAATTAGTATATTAGCCTGTTTTGTATATCTTCTCCTCCAAACAGAGAAGTGAAAAGGAGGAACAGCTGAAAAAGCAATAATCTTTACAACACTCGCTCACAGCCAAGGCCTAGCCATATGAACATTTCAATCGACTACTGATTACCTGCAGTGGCCATGCCCAGAGCTGTCTGCAGGAAGAGATTAAAATATCATTATGCCATTGCAACATAAGCTCTGTCCCTTCTTTATGGTGTTGTGTTGTCATACATGTATATAAAGAGAGTAGAGCTTGCATCATAATTGTGTAACACTGCTTTGGTCATTTGAACAAAAACACCTAATCTTGCAGATGCCTCTGACTAAACCAGGGGTATCAACCTGTCGGCCCGTAGGCCAGTTTCATCATACCGAAGCTGCGCCCACCCTATTGCCGGCAATGCAAAAAGAGTTGCGATATGTTGCAACACGTCACGTGACGTGGCGAGTTTGGCACCATGGACTAAACTATACCTATTGCTGCCTACATAACAAACAGGGAAGGACTGGTGATATCATCCAGCCTTGCGCATACTCTCCACGGGCTCCTTAGAAAAAGTGAGTGGGCATTTGACATTCTCAACATAGAACTGCCAAGAGATTTGGCTGTGTGAGTGACAAACTGGGTTAAGGATGATGTGGGAACAGAGCAAACAAATCTAAGACATTTCACTATAAATTAATACAATAATATATGAAGGCATTCTCAGTCCAAACACTGAACTTGGATTCACAACTATACTTTGTAAAATATTTACATCTTTGTTTTATTAAACTTTTTTTGCCTATTCTCAGTATTTATAGATTTCTGGTCCTAAACTAAAAGCTTTCAGTTACAGCAATTGTATATAAACAAGCAGGCTTCTATGCTTAATCAACTGCTATTGTACCTGAAGAGTTAAATTTGGAAATGCATGTCAAAGCTTCTTGAAGATATTCACAAAGCAGCTTCTAAATCTTTTCCCATATTAACTCTCCCATTCTGTATTTTCTAACGTATTGTGGTCCAACTGCTTATATATCTTGCAAAACGGTCTAGATATGCAACAACAAACTGCAGCAACATAACAAAACTAATTAACCTAACTTTGAAAAACAGAAAATATTAGCATCGCCCAAAACATATATAGAAAGCTAATTTTATCAACCACCACTTTAAGAGGCAATATGCCACTGAATAGTACTAACTACTGAACAGTAACAGTGGGAGAGAGGAATCAGCTGATATTGCTGTTCACAGAATAATCATATATCACTTTTCACCATCTAGTCCAATCTTCTTCCCAATGCACAAATTTACTACTATAGCATCCCTGACCAATGGCCATTCAAATTCTCCTTTTATACCTCCAGCAAGTTAATTAAGTAGCTTAAGGCTTAGAAAAAGAACAGAAGAAGTTAGATCTCATCTACCCCAAGAAGGCTGATGGATCAGTGCTTTGAATTTTAGTTTCCTGAATAACTATAGGGTTGTTTCACTGTTTTGGTCAGGCTAATTACTTATTTTTATATTTTCAGAGTTTATGAAGAGTAAGAGAGTGATGTCTAGTAGAAGAAGTGGGATTGATTAATTGATGGGCATAAGAAAGATGGACAACAAAGATGACTTCTCACAAGACACAACTCAACATCTATGTTAATTATAAAGCACTTTTCTTGTTACCAAGGATCACTTTTTACGTTTTATAGCTGCAAAAAAAGCCACCAGATTTCATAAGTGTCTTTATATATTAGATCCTATACATGCCTCCTTTCTAGTGAAAAATATCATGAAACATAATCTTCATTTAAAATATATTTGTATAATCTTAATTTCATAACTATTCTGTTCCTATGACTGGTTATTGGGCTTTATAAGCTCATAAAATGAATCTTAATTTGTTAAAAACAAAATCTAGAAGAATCACTCTTTTTTAGCATGAGGAGGGCAGGTTTCTAGTTGACAATAAACATTTCTGGTGTGTCCTTTTCTATGGAATGAGAGGGGCTAAACTAGGGATTGTTCTGTACATTGCTATCTACTGCTGTAAAGTTTGGAAATAAGGTTTCTCATTACAAAATTGATAAAAGCTGTTTGTTTTCTAATCCCTGCAGATGGGATAATATAAAATATACTACTCATTCTCTTTTGGTGGATAAAAATATTTCTAAAGCAGTTTAATATGGAAAAGACACTTTTTCTTACCTGAAGTTCTTCTGAGGTTTGCAATTTTGTGTTATGGTATCTTCAGGTATATTGTGTACGATTTCTTAGATTTGTAGCTTAGAATTATCAAGAAATGTACCTTATTATTGGGAAGGGATGAAGTTACTGATAGGGGAATGGACATAGAGGTTTTAGTCAGAAAAGAAACAATCTGTTATTTCGAATGTAATCGTTTCACTGGTAAGCAGTACATTCCTCTTCATAAAAAAAATACAAGTAACAAAATTACCTTTCAATTGTAAATATATTATAGGAGATTTCCCTATATTATCTTTCAGTATAATGTATTGTACTGCTAAATTATCATACACTATTTAAATGTTTGAAATATTTAGGGAGTTGCATGCAGATTTCATATTTCTTTCTATGAAAAATGGAACTTAAGGAATAAAATACATTTTAAAGGCTGGTGGCTAATTTTCACTGGATTCAACATTTGGAACTCTAATAAACAATTTTTGGAATAGGCTGTTGTGAACATTAAAGGCCAATCTCCTACTATTAATGCCGCTAGAATTTAGAGAATTCTTCATATTCACAAGGAAGTACCTTGCATTTAAGTGCACTTACCCATATTTTTCAAAAAGATGTTCAACATCTTTTCAACAGAATGCCATCAATCCCAAAGATAGGATTCAGACTTTTTTAAAACTGTTATTTCTATTTCATTCCCTTGTTCCCCTGATTTGCCTTTTCCTGTTGCAAAGTTGTCTAGTCGCACAAAGGAACTTAATACAGTCCTCTCCTTTGGATTCCATATATTGCAAATACTTCATTTCACAACATCAAGAGGATAATGTAGGGTTCCTGTGGAGTTTCCTCTTCAATAGTGGTAGCAGGGCCACATGGTGAGGCAAAAGAACACACACTTGTAACCCAAAGGATCCATGTGTTCAGTGTCACACTATTCAACAGAAGACTTGTTTTGCCCTCCCCTCTCTACTCAGAAGCATACAGGAAGAAGTAAACTTATTGGGTGATATTAGCTTTGCTCTGCCACATATACAAATGCTTATAAATTAAGGGAAAAGGGAGAACCCAACAGAATAAAAGCGGTTGGAAGGACAGGTGGAAAAAAGCAGTGAGGAACTAAGAAGATAAAAATGGAGTTGGAATACCTGAGGGCCTACAGGCATTTGTGACAAAAGATTTCTTTACTGCCAAGAAAGTTTGGGATCAGGATAAGATCTGGCAGGGGCCTCCTGATCTGATCAGAGAAGTGGTAGGCAATGAATATTGGTCTGTCCACTTTCCTCACCAACAGCCTCAGTGGTAGGATTCAAATATGTTAACAACCGGTTCTCTGTGTGGATGCCACTTCCAGAAGTCCATTCTGGGCCTGGGCAACAAAAAAATAGCTACCAGTTGTGCCGAACTGGTGCAAACCTGCTGAATCCCAACTTTGAACAGCCTCTCCTCACTAGGGATCCTTACAAGTAGTCTTTTAGTTACGACTGCCTGCCCATTATAGTTAATGGCCAGTAAGTGAACCACCTCATTTAACACTCCCCCCATCTTTGCTTTCCACAAAGCATTTGTTAAATGTGTGTCATTAAGTGGAACATAGGGTGCCTCAGGGGTGGCAGATGCATGGGGGGGGCTAGTGCAGGCATTAGCCCACCTGATTCATGCCTCTCCTCATCCCCTGAGATACCCTTTGCTCTGTTTCCTGCCCCTTGGGATCCACACAACCACTTAGGCCTCCTTCCACCATTACCACAATCACATACTTTCTTTTCAAAGCTCTACAGAGCTCAGGAGTTTGGGGTAGGGAAGGAGGACAGACTGCTGCATTGCTGAGCCATGTAGTACAATCCCATAAATGGCCATCTTTCTCTGAGTTAAAAATAATACTGGCAAAACTTAGGCTAGCATTAATGAGGGAAAGAAAATTTCTCATTTGCTATCTCTAACCTTAGCTCCACCAGCATTAGCTTCTCTAGTGTTAGCAAAGAAAGGAAAACCAAGAGGTTATTCTTTCCTCATGAATGCTAGTGAAGCTAGCTCTACTGAAGCTAATGCTGGTGGAGCGAATGCTAGCATTAGCGAGGAAAAAAACTCCCTCCTCAGTTTTCCTAACCTTAGCTTCACCAGCATTGTTTTTCATTCAGAAAAATACAGCCACTTCTGGGATTTTGCCACGTGGCCCCGCAACGGAGCAGCCTGTCTTCTTTCTCTAGCCCAACCTCCTGAGCTCTGGAGATCTTCAAAAGATCTTCAAAAGTGTGCAATTGTGACACAGGGTGAGGAAGAATTTGTGAAACCCAGTGGGGTGACAAAGCAGGCCTAAGGCCTATGGGAATTTGGAAGGGCAGAGTAGCAGGGAAATAATTGGGGGAGCACACTGCAGGGTCTTTGCTGTTGGTCATAAGAGCGAACAGGTGCTGCAGGCAATGTAGTTTTGCATAGGTTGCTTTTGGGGAGTGGGAGTCTGCCATAACTTCAAACGGTTACTGAGTGACTAGCTGTACTATCAGTAACTACTGTATTGAGATGATATCTCGCCAAGAGAATGAAGTGCTGTTTTTGTCCAGGCCTCTAAAAAAATGTATTGTCTTCACTTATAGGAAGAATAAACAGGAGCCAACTGACTGATGAATAACCAATGGCAGGTCTGCTTGATAGAAGAGAAGGCTAACAGATTGTGCTCCAAAAACCAGGCACCCACTAGATGGCAGCAGAGAGATACAGGAACTCTGCGGCTATCTAGTCAGTTTCTGGATTTTTGCAGGCCAGATCTTGTCATATTGTTAAGGAATAATGAATCATCACTCTGTACAATACTCACTGTGTTTCCTCAGAGTATAATCGTCACTGTATTTCTTCAGTTCCTTCAACCAATCCTTTTGCCTCTGGCTCACTGCTTTTATTATACTGCTTGCACAGAAGCAAATAACAAGAAGCAAAGTTGGCTGATTGTAAGAAGATTCAAGAGTTTTTATTCTTCCTGACCCGACATAATGTTGGAAAGAGGCTATGTACAGGGGTAGAAGATTCTGGCCATCTGCCCATCAGCATGCTAACGCTCTGAAAACTGAACAGCGTGGGACAAATTTGATGTGGAGGGAGAAGCTGGCAAAAGAAAGAACTTGAAAATAGGCCAGATCTGGCTTGAGGATGCAGAGAAAAACATTAAAATTGGATTATAAAATGTTATGAAAACTGCTCATTGAGGACTAGTCCTTAAGAACCACATTCAGTAATCAAACCTAAAATAATCCTCTCTCATCCCTCAGCAGGTGATGGATGCCCAGCCAGATGGCCCTTGGCTGTTTGGCTTTGGCATCTGGCCAAGGAAAAAGCTAGAAATGTCAGACATAAAGAGGAAAGACAGGGTAAACCTAAGGTGACCAACCGTCCTCCTTTAGGCAGGACAGTCCTCCTTTTGTGAGTTCTGTCCTCCCTCAAAAAGTGTCCTCCTACATGTCCTCCTTTTCGATATTTGAAGACTAATCTGCAGGGCTTTTTTTTCCTCATAGAACGCTCAGAACGGCGTTCCGGCACCTTTTTTTGATGGTTTTTTTTCAACTTTTGCATGAGCTGTGCTACCCCCCTATTGGCTTTCAAAAGCCAATAGGAATTGCTGCTGGGCGCACCAAAACACCTGGCCCATAAACTTTGCACATGTAAGTTGTCTGCAGCGAAGGCGAATTGGCAGGAACTTTGCACCCCTCCCTGCTACCCAACTAATCTCCTAGTTAGTCCCAAAGATATCTGGAGGAGACAGGAGCAACAATGCCATGGTTACTTTCTCTTGATCTTCGGCCCTGCTGGGGCAATAATGACTGCGGGCGCAAAAGGCAGGGACAGCGGGACTGCTGCAGGCAGGGGTGTGAGGGGTGGCAGTGGCCGGGAGCCACAGGGCCTGCTCTACACGGGGCTGCGTAGGATGGGCTGTGGTGCTGGTGGGGTGGCTGCAGGCAGGGTGTGTTGACGGCAGGCTGCCCCCCCGGGGCCAGAGCTGGCACACCTGGTGGTTTGGGAGCCGTGGCACCCGCTCTAAACGGCAGGGCAGCAGTGCTGGCAGGGCGGTTGCGGGTGGGGGCATGGCATGTAAGCATAATTACAATATAAAATGTTATTGTTACCAATGTTTTTATTATGCATTTATCATATAGTGTATTCTGTATTATTGTTGCAATGAATAAAATGTTTCTTTTATTTACGATATTTTTTTTCTTCAATTTATTTGTGTCCTCCTTTTCATTGTAAAAAAGTTGGTCACCTTAGTAAACCAATGTCTAAAACCCCACATTAGTACAGGAGTACTTGTACTACATTTGTCTTGTGGCAAATGCATTACAGGTACTCCTCAGGTTATAATCAAAATTGGGACCAGAGCTTCCGTTGCTAAGCAAGGCACTCATTAAGTGAGACACGTCTACTTTTATCATTTTTTGCTGCAGTTATTAAGCAAATCATGTGGTCATTAAGTGAATCCAGTTCCCCCCATTGACTTTGCTTATCAGAAGCTGGTTGGTAAGTTCACAAATGACAATCCCATGACCTTAGGATTCTGCAATTGCTATAAATGCATGCAGTTGCCAAGTGCCCAAATTTTGATCACCGGACCATGGGGATGTTGCGATAGTCATAAGTGTGAGGACCAAACAACCAAGCTCAGAGAGCACCAAGAACTCCATACTGAAAAAAGTGGTTGTAAGTGGAAAAAAGTGGATTTTTTTTTTTTTACAGAGGTTTCATTACCCATCTCTGCTTTTAGAACCCATTGCTTTTAAAGGGCTTTTTTCAGTGCTGTAGTCACTTCAAACAGTCGCTAAAGGAATGGTCGTAAGTTGAGGACTACCTGTAAAGCAGGGGATCCATTGTAACTTTGAATAGTCATTAAGTGACCACGTACGTCAAGGACTATCTGTAACAAATATAAGCAACACTTAACCAGATCTAAACTAACATACTGTATGAGTATCCTGCATAGCCAGGATATATTCTTTTGATCTTCTTTTACAAGCCACAATTGCATTTGTAAGAGATAAAGTACCCTGGATGGTTAAAGTCATCCATGGGGCAATAGCAAGGACACCCTCCTCATTTTAATGGGCTTGCAGGACACAGGAATATTTAATATATGCATTCTCAATTAGCCTACTTTATCTAAGTTTTAGTCCAATGAATTGTCCCTCACGGAAAAATTGCACACAGTCTTTAAAAGCACAACAGTTCCTCAAAAACATCTTTGGTGAAGCTGCAGTGCTACAGTATATATTAGTATCTCTTGAATCTGAAATTGCAGACAATTTCCATCCGCAGCATAGGATAGGAATGTAGACTGCTTTGCTTTTTGTCAAATCTCTATAAATAAAAACCTAATCTAAATCTCATTTATAGAGTCAACAAAAGCAAGACATAACAAAGACCAGAATAGCAAATCTAATTACCATTAGCTTGAAGAAAGACAAAGCTTCCACTAGACCAACAAAACATAGTCATTTTGTCAAATTATACTTTAAAAAGGGTACAGTATTCCGTAGACTAAATTCAGAGATTAAATGTGATTAAATTTAGATGGGCATGCTTAAAATAGCTTTAGACTTTATCTACTATTAATCAAGAAGTAAAATGAGTGATTCTGGAAATTTTGTTCCCTCGGAAGGAAAACTGTTAAATGCAGTTCAATTGTGTTTATTTCTCATCTCCATCTCTTAATGGCTTTCTGAGCAAAAAATAAAAATAAATTGAATTGAATAATCAACAGACCTGTCCCTTCATTCTTTACCAGAATATAAAAGTGAAAAATTTCATCAGTTAAAACAAGCTATGAAACTGACAGCGGAAGGAATCATTGCAACAAGGATAATTGGTAATTCTATTTTCATATCTATTTTGGCAATATTCATAATGGTTTCATCTTCTAATGTGATACAGGCTATCATTTGATATCAACTGAATTAAACATTAGATCAACAGGACTATTTGGGCAAAAGAACAGTAAAGTCTCTTGCAAGTTGAACTTAAGTCCTAGTACCTTCATGTAGAGACTGAGGTCTTAGATTAGAAGAAGTATGGGCATTGTTTGCCATTCCCTTCTTCTAAGATTTCTTGTTGTTGTTATCTTGCATCCAGTGTCTAATTCTGAGATTTCTGATAATCTCTCTTTCACTATTAACCAGCTTTAGCCGTGCTTTGTTTTTTCAAGACCAGCTGGTATTGACTGGATATTGCTGCCTGCTCTGGTGTGCTGTAGAATAAATGGACACAAATATATCAGAAATGCAATATTTTTAAAAATGGTATGAAATCAGTTCCCAAAACATTTTGTTACCTCAGTACAGCTACTTTTCACACAAGGATCTTCAAAGATGATTTCAATATCAGTCAACTTGTCTACAATATACCAAGAGGTTCAGCTCTATCTCTGTGGTTTAAACAGGGGCAAAAGCGTACCTGTATCATACCTGGTCCTCACCACTCCGTAGGAATCTAAGAGTGTTTATATTTATCATATACAGGATCTAGTACATGGGGGTTTGTTTGTCTTTCTTTTGTCATAAAATGCTAGGGATAGTAACCTCAACAGGCTGGATCTACAAATATAAGAAGGATGGGAGCCCAAACAACTTTGATTAAATGAATGTGAGATATGTTCAAAGTGTTGTAGCTCACATGGGACATGTCTAAAAAAAGCGAAGTAAAAGGAGGATGGACAGATGGATGGATAGTCAGACAGACAACCCCATTAGCCACAACCTGCATTTAAAAGCAATCTATCTTGTTGTCCTCTACTGAACATGTTAAAAACATTTTAATCATCCCCATGGTTTAATTTCATTGCCATCCTGTATGAACAGTGTGGAAAAAATAAGGGAGCAAAACTGTTTGTACAGTGATGATATAATTAACTCTTCAACATGAATTCATCTCATTCCAAAATGCCATTGCTTTTCTTCACCATCACAATTCAAAGCTTCTTTGGATTTCTGGCTTATTCTTCTCTGGCAATTTTGTTCTACTGAATTTCTGGTTTAATTAAAACCCACACCACCCCCTTCTAGTGAAATCTCCCCCCCAATACATTCCTAATTGCCTAATGAGCCTCTGCCGCTTTTATTAATATTCAATCTCCCAGTTCTTTTTTTTTCCTTTTCAAGTAGTTACATCAACAAAGACACACACACACACAAAATCAAAAAAGTTAAAATACACAACAGTGGCAGAAAATGGAAGAAAATACAGCAGAATTTTGTTTCCTCAATTTTTATCCAAATTAATTTGTGACTATCATTTGTTCATTACTCACTGTTTAAATAATAATAATATAAGAACTTTGCTTAGGATGAAATAATTAAGTACTATAGAAGCTTTATCTAATTTCATTAATCTTCTTTTTCTTAAAAAACATTACATTATGCAAAATAGTTCATATCTTGCCTCTTAAGTGTTCTTCCACAAAGCCATACAAGGGAGCCAAAAAAGATATGAAAAGCTCAGTTGTAGAGAGACATGAAGGCAACTTCCTGCCAGTTAGAACAATTAACCACAACCTGCCTCCAGAAGTGGTGAATGCTCCAACACTGGAAGTTTTTAAAAAGAAACTGGACAGCCATTTGTCCAAAATGGTATAGGGTTTCCTGCCTAAGCAGGGGGTTGGATTAGATGACCTCCAAGGTCCCTTCCAACTTTATCATTATTATTATTATTAACTCAAGCTACTAAAATATAAGCTATATTTAGAATCACAGGCCAATAGCACATTTGAAATACAGTATTAGTGTCAGTAGCTACCTGGGTTCTGCTCCAGTACCTGGATGTTGTGCAGATTTGGATAGGAACTATTTTTGATCCAATCCTACCAATACTGAATGACTATGAATGTTAGGCCACCTAAATCAAGGACTATTCTGTCTCTAATGGGGTAACAATTCCCCATTCAAAAGTAGTACACAATCTAGAGGTCTTCCTGGGCTTACAAGTCCTGATCAATTAGCCAGGAATTAGCCAAATGTTCCATTGTAGTATTCTAGGGTGGCAGTTACATTCTTTCCTAGATTGGGAGACCCTTCAGATAGTCACTTACACAATACCTAATTCATATCTCAATATAGAAGCAATGTTCTACGAGGAGCTGCCCTTGAAGACTACCTACAAGCTTCAACTGATCCAGAATGCAGGTAGTGATAAGGATGCCTCATTATGCTCATGCAATATCTTTGCTTCATGATTTGCAGTGGATGCCAGTTTGCTTCCAGGTGTGATTCAAGATGCTGGTTAAGATTTATAAATCCCTACATGGCATAGAACCTGATTATTTGAGGGATCACCTGTCTCTGTAATATTAGTCTGAGCAGTTCAATCTGATAGAGTTGGTAAATTCAAGTTACCTTCAATCAGGCAGTGCCATTTTAATCTGGGGCATAGAAGTACTCCTTTATTGTTGTGGCACTTTTCTCCTGGAAAGAAGATTCCAATTCCTGAATTATCTGAACATTTATTTAGCAATCTATGAGCTAGTTTGGTGTCATAGTTAAACCACCAGGCTAGAAACTGGGAGCCGGTGAGTTCTAGTCCAACCTTACACACAAAGCAACTGGGGTGACCTTGGGCTTATCACTCTCTCTCAGCCCCAGAAAGGAGATAATGGCAGATCACTTCTGAAAACCCTTGCCAAGAAAACTGCAGGGGCTAGTACAGGCAGTCACCAGGAGTCAACATTGTTTCAAAAGCACACACACAGAGAGACATAGAGAAAGATGACAGAAGGTTTGATGACACTGTTGTAGACAAATAAAGCATCTCAACTCACTTCTCTTTGGCATAAGATTAGGCTACCAGAGCTGGATAACTACTAGATGAAGCAAACAGGTAGAGAAAATTCAAATTCTTTGCTGGTCATGGTCTGGTAGCCCAATTAGAGATAAAAACTGCTTTTCCTCTCTGTAATAGACAGAAAGCAGCATCAAATAAGCACCCATTTCATTTCTAAGCTTTTCCAAGAAAATCAGAAGTTTAGAAGGACCTCTACTGGTAACACAAGCATTTGTATGTTGAGCCTGCAGTCTTATTTATTTTTTAAATTGCTTACTGAATGAAACAGGAGAAAAATAGAGAAGGAAGGAAGGAAGCAAGGAAGTTAAGGATTTACAAAATATAAAAAATAGGAATTGAAAGAAAAAGGAAAAGCCTTTTGCTATTACTCTTAGAAGTAGCATTAAATTGCAATAGATATAAAGATAATCATATACAGTATGCCATGTCAAGAGCTAGTATTAAAGAAGTTGGAAAAAAAAGTCAAAATGATAAGAATTTTTAGTCAGAAAACTAAGAATTACCAAGAATTTGTAAACTAATCCAAAAAAACTCATCTTTACATTACATTCTATGAGACAGGATCTAATGTTTTAAAACTTTACCTTAAAAGAAGGTTGCACATCTAATAAGTGCTCTAGAAAAAGAATAATGTGTGTAAAGGAATAGAATCACAGACATTTTCTGTGAGGTATTGCCAAGAAATGAGAATGTCTCCCAGGTCAATAACAGATCCGTGCAAAAGACTGAAGCCGCAGGCTGAAATTCTATAACCACAGATCTGACAACAAATACCACTGAAGTGCTTCCTTTGGAATACAAGAGGCAATTGCAGTATTGTTTGAAGTAATAGGTATTCCAAGTTTGAAAGATGGATTCAACTTCTACACTGACTGTGATGACTTGAAATAAAACTAGTTCACATTTATTTCTTCAGTGGAAGAAGAGTGATGATCTCTACCAATATAAAATCAATTTATTTTCTCTTTGGGATATTCTTTTTCATCAAAGTATGATATAGAGAAAAGTATATTGGATATTATCATATATTCATAATATAAAGCATCAAGAACTTTTGGCTTTTGAAATAGCACCATTAATACAAGACCACATATCTGGGTCGTAAAAGTACAGACAACCTTATAAACTGTTGGAATACCTGAAAATGGGGAAGCTTCATTACACATCAGCACAACAAAAGAAACGAGGGGTGGCTGTATACATTAAAGAGACAATAGATTCTAAATTAATATACTCAGATGAAGAATGAAGAATTGTAATGGTTGAAAGATATTTACATCAAAAACAAATACTGTTAGTGGCAACTTATGCCCCAAATGACAATCAAGAACAATTTTATCAAAGATTACACAGGAAACTAATAGAAATGGAATACCAAAATATTTGTTTAATAGGAGACTTTAATGCGATAGTAGATGGAACAATGGATTATAAAAGTAGCAAAACAGGAAAACCCGTAAGAAGAAGACTACCCAAGACATTCTTTGATATGGCAGAAGAAATTGGAATACAAGATGTCTGGAGAGAAATCAATCCTCAAAACTGACAATACATTTTTTACTCAAATAGCCTTAAATCTTGGTCAAGAATTGACATGATTTGGATGACTTCTGAATTAAGGATGGATATACAGGAAATCGAGATAGAAATAGGCACAAGGGCAGATCATAACCCTTTAAAAGTGACATGGAAAGGAATACAAAAAAAACCAAGATGGATTTTAAATCAATCTATACTAAAAGACAAAAAATTCATAGGGTTGACGAAAAGAGAAATGGAATTCTTCTTTAAAGAAAATAAAGAAGAAGATACATCACCACAAAATTTATGCGACACAGCTAAAGCATATTTTAGAGGTATAGTTATAACTTATATGGCAAAGAAAAATAAACAGAGAGGATAGCAATAGTTATTGTTAAAAGAAAAATTTAGAAAATTAGAGACAGAATTACAACAAAACCCACAGAAAAAGACTTTGAAAAGAGAAATGGAAATAATAAAACATAAGCTGAATTTGTTGGACTCAGAAAAATTGGTAGAACAAATAAAGAGAGCAAAACAAAATTTCTTCGAAAATGCTAATAAGCCAGGAAGATGGCTAGCTTATAAGCTTAAAAAACAGAAAGAGAAGAAAATAATACATAACTTAGTAGATGGGAAAGGTTGTTTACAATTTTAAAAGGAAGAAATAAAAAAGATAATTAAGGAATATTATAAGGAATTGTATGGTAAAGAGGAGGCTGCAAGAGAGAAAATTGCTCAATACCTAGAAGAAAGTAAATTGCCAAAAATTCCAGAGACATTCAAAACTATGTTAGAAGAAAAAATAACAATGATGGAGATATTAGAGGCTATAAAATGACAAAAAAAATGGGAAAACACCAGGCCCAGATGGGCTACCGGTGGAACTTTATAAAAATCTACAAGATACATTAAGCGAACCACTGAAAGATGTTTGAAATGGACTATTGTTAGAGGCCAAACTTCCAAATACATGGATAGAAGCAAATATTATTTTGATACCAAAAGAAGATTCAGACTTGACGTATATTAAGAACTATAGACTGATTTCATTACTCAATGTGGATTACAAAATTTTTACTTCAATAATGGCAGAGAAATTGAAAAAATACTTAGCTGAATTTATACATCCAGATCAAAACGGCTTTTTACTGAAGAGACAAATTAAAAATAATTTAAGGGTGATAAAGGATGTATTAGAATACTATGAATTACATCCAGGGAAACAACTAGCATTGGTGTTTTTAGATGCCCAAAAGGCATTTGGTAATGTTTCCTGGCAATTTATGGTTCAGCAATTGCAAATAATGGATTTTGGAAATAATGTTTTAAATATGATAAAAACAATATATAGCAACCAGACAGCAAAAGTGATAGCGAATGGAGATTATACTGAGAGCTTTGAGATAAGAAAAGGTATGAGACAAGGGTATCCACTATCTCCATTATTATTTATCTTTACTTTGGACGTATTAAATAGAAGGATAAGACAGGACACATAAATTAAAGGATTGAAAATAAAAGATGAAACATATAAGTTACAAGCATTTGCTGATGATTTAGTGCTTATAATAATAATAATAGTAGTAGTAGTAAAGTTGGAAGGGACCTTGGAGGTCATCTAGTCCAACCCCCTGCTCGGGCAGGAAACCCTACACCATTTTGGACAAATGGCTGTCCAGTCTCTTCTTAAAAACTTCCAGTGTTGGAGCATTTACTGCTTCTGGAGGCAAGCTGTTCCACTGATTAATTGTTCTCACTGTCAGGAAGTTTCTCCTTAGTTCTAGGTTGCTTCTCTCCTTGATTAGTTTCCACCCGTTGCTTCTTGTCCTGCCTTCAGGTGCTTTGGAAAATAGCTTAATTCCCTCTTCTTTATGGCAGCCCCTGAGATATTGGAATACTGCTATCATGTCCCCCCTTGTCCTTCTCTTCGTTAAACTAGACATACCCAATTCTAGCAACCGTTCCTTATATGTTTTAGCCTCCAGTCCCCTAATCATCTTTGTTGCTCTTCTCTGTACTCTTTCTAGAGTCTCAACATCTTTTTTACATCGTGGTGACCAAAACTGGATGCAGTATTCCAAGTGTGGCCTTACCAAGGCATTGAAGAGTGGTATTAATACTTCACGTGATCTTGATTCTATCCCTCTGTTAATGCAGCCTAGCACTGTGTTGGCCTTTTTGGCAGCTGCAGCACACTGCTGGCTCATATTTAAGTGATTGTCTACTAGGACTCCGAGGTCCCTCTCACAGTTACTACTATTGAGCATGGTGCCACCTATGCTGTACTTGTGCATTTGGTTTTTCTTGCCTAAATGTAGAACCTTGCTTTTTTCACCATTGAATTTCATTTTGTTAGTTAGTGCCCAGTGTTCAAGTCTGTCCAGATCCTTCTGTATCTGAAGCCTGTCTTCTGGAGTGTTGGCTATTCCTGCCAGCTTGGTGTCGTCTGCAAATTTGATGAGTTCCCCATCTATCCCTTCATCCAAATCGTTGATGAAGATGTTGAAGAGTACTGGGCCCAGAACAGAGCCCTGGGGCACCCCACTACACACTTCCCTCCATATAGATGCAGTTCCATTGAGGACCACTCGCTGAGTACGGCCGGTCAGCCAGCTACGGATCCATCTGGTGGTGGTTCTGTCTACCCCACATTTTTCTATCTTGTCAAGTAGTAGGTTGTGATCTACTTTATCAAATGCCTTACTGAAGTCCAAGTAAATTATGTCCACAGCATTCCTCTGATCCACTAATTTTGTCACTTGGTCAAAGAATGCAATAAGATTTGTCTGGCATGATCTATTTTTGACAAACCCATGTTGGCTTTTAGTAATGACTTTGTTTGCCTGTAGGTGTTCGTTGATTCGTTGTTTGATTATCTTGGAAGAACCTTTAGAGATGATTCCTAAACTATGGGGAAAGATAGAAGAGTATGGAGAAATGGCAGGACTAAAAATAAATAAAGAAAAAACTAAAGTAATAGTTAAGAACCTCACAGATAAACAAAAAAGGCAAATACTAGAGAAAACAGAGGTACAAATAGTGAAAAATGTTAAATATTTAGGTATTCATCTTTCGGCTAAGTGTTCGTCAATAAAAGAAGACAATTATACAAAATTATTGAAGCAAATAAAGCTAGACTTGGAAAAATAGAAAAATCTGCAGCTGTCAATATTAGGAAGAATTGCTATAGTAAAAATGAATATGTTGCCGAAGATTTTATTTCTATTTCAAACGATTCCGATAAAACTTAAGAGAAAATTCTTTCAAGATTTAAATTCATTAATTTTGAACTTTATTTGGCAGGGGAAGAAAGCTGGAATTAAGATGAAAACATTACAAGAGGCTAAGGAAAATGGAGGTTTTGGGTTGCCGGAATGAATGTTGTACTACCAAGCATCTGTGTTAACATGGGTGAAAGAGTGGATAACACTTAGAAATAAAAGGTTGTATCTAGAGGGACATGATTTACAATTGGGGTGGCACGCTTTCTTATGGTATGGGAAAAACAGAGTCCATAAGTACTTTCAAAATCATTTTATAAGAAATGCCTTGTCAACAGTATGGAAAAAAATTAAAGCTAAAATATATCTAAAAATTCCAGGGTGGTTATCAACGATGGAGGCATTTATACATCTGAACTTGGTAGAAAGTGAACAAGTGAAAGAAACAATGATAAGATGGGCGAAAAATTTTGGCTATAATATAGAATTAGAAAAATGGCAAATGTTATGGGAGAGAAACTACAAACTAACAATGTCAACTTCATATAAAGAAAATATGTATAAAATGTTTTATAGATGGCACCTGCCACCAGCAAGATTAGCAAAAATGTTTAAAAATATGTCTGATAGATGTTAGAAATGTAAACATAACATAGGCACGTACTATCACATTTAATGGACACGTGGTAAGGCTAAGGCCTATTGGAGAAAGATACATATGTGGTTAGAAAAAATATTGGGTGAACAAGTTGATTTTAAACCTGAACTTTTTTTACTAGGTATAATGCCTGAAAAGACTAATAAGCAGAAATTATATTTAATCTTACACATCACAACAGCAATGAGAATAATTTTTGCACAACACTGGAAGAATGAAGGATTGCCATCAGAAGAAGAAATAATCAGGAAAATATTGGAATGTGCAGAGATGGACAGATTAACTATGAGGTTGAAAGATAAAGAAGATACAGCCTATTATCAAATTTGGGATTTATTTTATTGTTGGCTAGAGGAAAGAATGAAGGATTAGGAATTGAACATGTATTAGCATAGCAAACTCCAGACAACTCGTTGATTGGAAAAATTAACATATGTTTATAAAAAAAACCAATAAAATCTTTATAAAAAAAAGAACTTTTGGCTTTTGAAATAGCACCATTAACACAGGACCACATATCTGGATCGTAAAAGGACAGATAACCTTTCTTCTCTAGTGGCCATCCACATTTTGTATTATGTTCTAATAAAAGTGGTGGAGCCAGTTTGTTGTGGTGGTTAAGGCATCAGGCTAGAAACTGGGACACCATGAGTTCTAGTCCTCTCTGGACCTGAAGCCAGCCCTGTGACCCTAACCCAGTGATGGCGAACCTTTTAGATACCAAGTGCCCAAAAACCGCCCTGCCTGCCCCCGCTCCGCCCATTCCGCCCCCTGCCCCAGCCACCTGCAGGGCCACCTACTGCCTCCACAGCCCGCTGCAGATTGCCCAGGTGGCCCTGCAGTGCCTTCACGGCCACGCCCTCCGCCTGCACCCCGCAGCAGCATCTGCGCGTGATGGGGCATGAGGGGAAAGTCTTATCCCTGCTGCCCAGCCACCATGTCCTTGGCTGCACTGGTGCATGCAGGTCGTCCCCGGGGGCAACTCTCCTCCAGGGGGCTGGTGGTAGTGAGGAAGGGACTTCGGGATGAGATGGGGCTGGTGCGACAGCACACATGCCCACAGAGAAGGCTCTGCATGCCGCCTCTGGCACATGTGCCATAGATTCGCCACCATTGCCCTAACCAATCTCTCTCTCTCTCTCTCTCTCTCTCTCTCTCTCTCTCTCTCTCTCTCTCTGTGTGTGTGTGTGTGTGTGTGTGTGTCTCCCTCCCTCCCTCCCTCCCTCCCTCTCTCTCTCAGCAACAGCAAACCACTTTTATAAAACTTTGCCAAGAAAACTGCCAAGACTTATCCAGGCAGTCTACCAGAATCGGACATGAATGAATGAAAAAAAAGATGGAGAAAACAAGATAGTTTGCCTCTGGTATCCAAAAGGCAGCAAAGTGGGTGGCAATAGAAGTCTTTTTAGGACAGCTATTTTTTTGTGAAAATTCAGAGGTCATCACACAAAAAGTCATCTATAACCCAGAATACTCTTTTCTCTGCAGATCTCCCCCAGGCCTTGGCTAACCATCTTTTCCATCTTTAGAAGGGAAAGCCTGCCAATATTCTGAGGTTTGATCCATCAACATATTATATTCTAGGCATTGGAGACACTACAAAACTCAAGCCACCAACTGCTTTCTGGAACAGCCAAATCTTTAAGAAATTCTGGACTCCCTGGAGAGTGGGAGCAACCCTTACTTCGGGGAGCAAACTAACCGAGAGAAGTGGAGTCCCCACAGGGAATGCCTGGGCCTCTTCCCATCACATTCTTGATTGCTGGAGACCTTCAACAGGCATCTTTCTGCCCTCAGACTGAATGAGCAGAATTGTTATGTTATGTTATGGATGATGTTAAAGATAATCTAGGCTGAGCCATGTAGGGCTTCTTAGATGATGGTTGTAATATTCGATTCTACTTGAAAACATATTGGTAGCTAACAGCTAATGGGAATGTCTGAAATGGTGATTTGGTGTTATGGTCATGTAAGTTTTATGCAAGCCTAACAGAATGCAGGCCCAATCACATATCAGTTTTAGAACATAAAACCATGAATGTTTTCTCAGAAATAAATATCTACATTATAGGACACTTTGAGTGGCGTGGCGGTGAAAACTATTCGGAAGGTTGAGCTTTCGATCCTAGGTAGCAGCAGATGTTTTTCTCCTAGGGTGCAAAGGAAAAATATTTGCTTTGAACTCCATCTGATGGAAGGGTATCTACCAATAAATGTTCAGTTCCATCCAGCCGCTCCGACTCTACCCTGAATTAGGGGATTACAGGGTGGTAAAAAGGAAGAGATTTTTTTAATTATTATTATAAGAGATTTTCCACTGCCAGAGTATATGTGGAATATTAGCATAAGCATCCTGCTAATGGATAATAACTTAATAAGCTCCTTTTCTTTTTGCAGGAGCAAGAGATTGCTTGCCATTTCTGAAAGCAAAAAGGCAAGAATAGTTGGCACTTAAGTAGTAAAGATTGCCATCTAGTGACTAATGTGTGCAATTTCTAATGAAATAGACAATATTTATTTATTCAATTTCTATAATCACCTATCTCAGTCAATGACTCTAGCCAGCCTACAATTAAAAAAATATATTACAATTAAACACTAAAAACATTTTAAAACAATAAAAAATCCAAAATAAATATACACAGCAACCAAGATATTGACTAGCTAACAATACAAATAGTCCTCGACTTACGAGCACAATTGAGCCCAAGATTTCTGTTGTTAAGTAAGACATGTCTTAAGTGAGTTTTGCCCTGTTTAACAACCTTTCTTGCCTCAGTTGTTAAGTGAATCACTGCAGTTGATAAGTTAGTAACCCAGTGTTAAGTGAATCTGGCTTCCCCATTGACTTTGCTTGTCAGAAGGTCGCAAAAGGGGATCACATGAACTTGGGACACAGCAACCGTCATAAATATGAACCATTTGCCAAGCATCTGAATTTTGATCATGTGGTCATGGGGATGCTGTAAAGGTCGTAACTGTGAAAAACGGTCATAAGTCACTTTTTTCAGTGCCGTTGTAACTTTGAAGGGTTATTAAATGAACTGTTGTAAGTCGAGAACAGCCAGGAAATAGAGCCCTTGACACATTTATCACCCCAGGCAAGGGAACATAGCCAGGGTTTTAGGGCCATACAAAAAGCTAACAGGGTTGAGGCCATTCTAATCTCCAAAGAGAGGGTGTTCCATAGAGCAGAGGCCACTGCAAAAAAAGTCCGTCTTCTAGTCCTCAGCAGCTAACACTCTGGCTCAGAGGTCCCCAACCTATGGGCCGTGGCCCACTACCAGGCTGCGGCCTCTTGGCCAACAGGCCGCATGAGTGGTTGGTCAGTGTGTGCGCGCATGTGCATGTGCACACGTGCTCACCCCCTTTAACCGACGCTAGCTGAGCCATGAGCCTCCACTGGCGCTAGCTGAGCCACGAGCCTCGTACCAGTGCTAGATGAGCCATGAGCCTCACACCAGCGCTAGCCAAGCCGCGAGCCTTGCACCAACATTAGCTGAGCTGCGAGCGCCACACACGTGGCATGCAGCGCTAGCTGAGTTGCACACTGTGTGCCAGTGCTAGCCAAGCCACACACTGCATGCCGGCGCTAACCAAGCCTTGTGCCAGCGCTAGCCAAGCCATGAGTCATGAGCCTTGCGCCAGTGCTAGCAGCCCCATTTGCGGAGCATGCGTGTTCGCAGTCCCGTTTGCACGCACATGCACGCAGTCACATTAGCATGTGTGTGCATGCATGCATAAAGGTGCTTGCCCCTCCCTTTCCCACCAGGCTGCCAACCCAGAAAGGTTGGGGATCCTGCTCTAGCTGACAGAATCTAAAGTATGTTCATAAATGTCTCTCCCTCTACAGAGCAGAGATGAGGGCATGGCATACCAGGGGTTACTATTACATACAACGCCTGTAAGAGTAAGATTCTAAACCATTTTAAGATTTATATTTTCAAATATTACTAACCCACCAGGTATACCAAACTGTTGTTGTCAGAGCCTGAGAGAGACACCTTCATGCTTTATCAACTTTCCATGTCATTTCAGAAAATAACTCAGTCTGTTTCCAGATTGATCCTAGTAGTAGGTCTGCTTGCTCTCTACTTGACATTATACTGGGATCTGTCAGTGATTGCTTCATTTCAGCTGTGATCTCTATCCAGTCCATTAAAGTGTGTGCAGCATTTACAGGGAATTCATTTTGCCACTGGCCTTTTACAGTGGCAAATAACTGATTGTTGGCATTAGAGCTATAAAAATAGAATGTGATAAGGTTTGGGCTGGCAACAAAGTACGCTTCTCTTTTTTCTATCAACAAATTTATTTTACTTTGTTTAAACAAATGCAGAAATAGAATACACACAGAATGAATGTCAGTCAAACTATATTTGGTGGGCATGAGTGGTTGGGGAAGGAATAGGCCATCCTGCAATGGATTTAGCCAAATCTGGAAATTTATCAGGCTGTTCTGGATTGGGTATTCTGTGACTTCACAAAGCAAAGCAGAATTCTCACATATGAATTGACTTAGACTGAATTGGTGCTATCAATTGGTTTTTTTAACATCTGAAAAAATCATTTCTTTCCTCATCAATGATGTGAACAGGAGGAATGTTATGGAGTATAACTCTCAAATCTTTTATATTTTTATAATTTGAGAGATTTATTATCAAGAGATCACTCCACAATACCGGTTGTTTTATAAATATCACCAGACAAACAATGAAGTGACAATTTCTCACCTCACTGTTTGTCTATTTCAGTAAGTTCTATACAGACCCCTTTATTCTAGACAACTATTGTCCAGTTTCTATTTTTTTTCCTTTTGGGGGAGGGTTGTAGAGAAGGTGGTCAAATGGCTATTGGAGAGGATCTTGGAGGAAATGGATTATCTAGACCTGGTCAGTCAGGTTTCAGACTGGGTATAGTAGGGAAATAGCACTGGTCATGCTCGTGGATAACCTTTGACAGATCCTTGTGACAGATGGTGTATTTATCCTTGTGTTCCTTGATCTCTCAATGGCTTTCAATACCATTGGCCTTCTGAACTGGCTGCAGGGCTTGGCGGTAGGATATACTGTGTTACAATAGTTTACTCCCTTCCTTGGGTTCTTGTTGGTGTTGATGAGAGAGGAGAGATAACATACATAGCCCTTCACTTGTTGATTGCATCAGATTTTGATCCTTCCCTTCTCCTATTGTGTTCAACTGATGTCAGCCCTCCCAGATAAACCAGGAAATACAATAAGATGAAGTAATTCAACATTATTGTAACTCTACATTAATAGAATCTTGCAAGTCTGAAAGTACAAACTTCCCATCTCCACTTGCTTGATCCTTGATTAGGGCAGACCCTTTCTAAATTATTTACTGACTGTTAAGCCATTGGAAGTTGCTGCCTCTCTTGTCTGATTGTTCCCTAGACACATCTCATTCCTTGAGGTCATCCACACATTCCATTATATCACCCTCCCCTTCATATTCATCTTTGCTTTTGAGTTCTCAGGGGAAATAGGTTGTGGAATGTAAGAACAAAATGTAGCTGTGTTCTCCCAGTAACTCCCCAGGAGCACATAAGACTTCTTGTCATTCATCTGCTCCAGTTGAGGTGACTGCTGCCACTCCATCAGAAACCTGCTGATCAACCCCTCTCATATTTTTTTACGCCTGATGTGGAAGGAGCTGAATCATTTTTCTCCACTTGGTCTGTCGCTTTGTATTTCTTGGTATCCACAAAACTCCCTCCATCCCACTGAAGAGTTTCTGTTGCTTGTTTTGTTCAGCACTTGATTCTTGCAAGTTTGGTAGCTTCCTAGGATGGGGCTTGTTGGGGTACTGGTTCTGAAAATGGTATGCCAATGGTGGCAATGAATATCTGTTGCTGCCACCCATGATGTTTCTGAGTCTGGGTGTCCTTTCCTGTGTACTAAGTACTCAACCTCCTTCACTCTGTGTCTGACACTGCTTTTACCTCAGACTCTTCTTCCCCATCTACCGGAATCAGAGGGGGAGGTGTTATCTGTGAATGCAGAGTGCAGTGGGAGGGGCTCTTTCACAAGCAATGATCAATGGAAAACAGGATGAACACTCACTGATGCTAGCAACTACAAGCAAAATGCTACTGGGTTGATTTTTTTTCTTTATTTCTTTCTTTTTCGTTTGCAGCCTTTATCAGTTTGAGCTGTTCATTTAAGAGGCTTTGTGCTGTTTGTTTCTCATGCAAGAAATCTGTGGTGCAAGGAATGGTGTTTTCTTGTCTCATTGTTGGTTAAACCCATGGGTGGAATCTATGCATAGATTCTTCAGAATCTACGTACTTATTTCTTTGAAAATGGGGCAAAATTCAGTCACTCAAAAAGTCTACAGAATGGTAGTTTTTTTTTTAAAAAAGTAATATTTTAAATATTCTGCATTGGTCTAGTAGTTAAAGAACATGACAGAAGATCATTTCAAAATGTCAAAGACAATTCTCACAAGATTTCTGAAAATGTCAAATGCCAACCTTAAATTTAGTGGATTTTATTATTTAAATGCAAGCTATTGGAAGACCAACAGATGGCACTGTCCTCTGCCAAGTAGAGAAATGGAGAAGCTGTGTGCTCATATCATTACAATTAAAACACATAAAACTGAAATAGCAGCATGCTGGATCTAACAGGTGTTTTATTGATGATGAAAGTTTACTGACATTTTCATCAACAATAATTCTATAGCAGTGAGAGCATACAGTAGCTCAGGCACAGTAGCTACATAATCTTTGACTATATAGAAATGCTGACAAAAGAGCAGTATGAATGAATCAATAAATTAAAAACAAGCACCATTGTTTTGATCAAGTGATTAAGGTATTGTCCAGTTGGAAGGGGCTCCACGTATTGTTTTCAACTGGCAAAGCATAAAGCATATAAACATGCTAGCTTTGGGGAATCAAATGATCTCTGTGGATCTGCCAAATTCATTGTAATCACCTATCTCATTTAGAAGGACTTTTCCAGTCTCCGTACAATCACCATGGGACGTGAGCAAAGTGAGATCCATTGTCTGAGCAGAGGTGGAACCAGAGATGGCATCTTGATTTGATACAAGGTTTGTCCCCTGTATTTCTGTGTTTACTAGGTAGTGACAAGTATCTATCAAATGAGAATTAAAGTCTATGAATCTGTTGATGTCGTCTCTTACTTATGTCATAATAAACGTGTTAAGATTGCAAAAGAATGTGCTGTTTCTGCTGTATCATAGATCTAACATCTCTATTTGCTGGAGGGTAAATTATTATGAATTATTATTATGAGTTATTGTTATGAGTAAAGTGCTGGAATTCTGCTCCTTCAGTAGCAATTTTGAAGGCCTGATGCCTTCAAATGTGTTGGACCACAACTCCCTTAAATACATTGGTTTCACTGTTGACAATACAAATTACTGTCTAATGGGAAAGGTTCTTTTAGGGATATGAACCCAGTTGGGCAAGGCTTGATCACATATGGCTCTCAAAGTTAAGAACCTGAAAATAGCTAGCTACAGAAAGTTTTGCAAGTCAAAAGCAATGTAAGCCCACATGCCAAGTCACTATCAATGTACAGATAGTCCTTGACTTACAACAGTCGTTTAGTGGCCGTCCAAAATTACAACGGCACTGGAAAAAAGTGACTTATGACATTTTTCACACTTACGACCTTTGAAGTATCCCCATGATCATGTGATCAAAATTCAGATGCTTGGCAACTGACTCATATTTATGACCATTGCTGTGTCCCAGTGTCACGTGATGCCCTTTTGCGACCTTCTGACAAGCAAAATCAAAGGGGAAGCCAGATTCACCTGGGTTACTAACTGATCCACTGCAGTGATTCCCTTAACAACTGTGGCAAGAAAGGTTGTAAAATGGGGCAAAATTCACTTAACAAAAGTCTCACTTAACAACAGAAATGTTGGGCTCAGTTGTGCCCGTAAGTCAAAGACTACCTATAATTTGTTATACTCAGAAAATATTATAGTTTAAAAATCCTGACGAGGCCCAAAGACCACCAGACACTTTTCCCTGAGCCCTCCTGGTCTTCTTTTGTCCCTGCCGGTTGATTTTTTTTTTCAATTTTTCAAAGTGAAAGTGCTGCATTCTATATGCCTGCCATCAGTATCCCAAAGAATAATTCTGGACCACAGGTGAATCCAGAACTCAAGCCTGAAGAACAATTGTTCCTCTGAATCTCCCCCAGATGGGAGTGTGAGATGTGAGAGGGAATTGAGGGGCTCTCTGAATGAGAGAAACAATCAAAGAAGCAGGTTTGTGTTTTGAACTAGACTACCCTCTCCCTTGCATTCTGTTTCTTGAACAAGTCACCTAGCCTTCATCACATCTGTGAGGTTTCTTGTGAAAGGGGTACTTTGTGACTAGGCACACCCCACAATTTAATCAAGCTATAATGAGCTCTCCTATAGCAGCTGTTTTGTGATTGCAAAATGGTTATTTATTATGAACTTAAACATAAACTTAACAAGCATAAAATTTCCAGCTTCATTTGTAAAGATTTGACTTGGACTGATGGTGACTAAGAACTTGGAATCGCTGTGGATAAAACATAAAGCCTTCCTTCCTTCCTTCCTTCCTTCCTTCCTTCCTTCCTTCCTTCCTTCCTTCCTTCCTTCCTTCCTTCCTCCTTCCCTCCCTCCCTCTCCCCTTCCTTCCTTCCTTCCTTCCTTCCTTCCTTCTTTCCTCCCTCTATCCCTTCTCAACTCTTGGTGGTGACTGGGGAATATCCATATACTGTAGTTGTCTTACAAACAACACAAAAGTGTTTGCCATTGCTTCCTCTGGGATGTTGTTAGAAATACCCTGGCAAGTCCCTCCTTCCAAGCTTTCCCTAATAAAAGATCATTACAATAGAACGTGTTGACAGGAGTGCTTAGCCCTTCTGTCCAAAGCCCTTAGCCCTTGAGTCCAGTTCTAGGTGGCTTATGCCTTGAAAGGCAGAACTTAACAAGTCTTGTGCCTATTGTAATACATGTAATACCTCTTTATCCAGACTTATATGCAGAGAAAGTTTAGGGAGTACTTCCCTTATAAAACTGGTGAGCCCAAATCTACAGATATAAAAAGGCTACTGGGAAAAAGAGAAATATCAGTGAAATACAGGATAATATACACAGAATTCCAGATAAAAGCATACATTTAGCCTCCAAAACTTATTATTGCTTCCTTGAAGAAGACTTTCTGTTTCAGCACATGTTCACTGCAGAGAGCGTGACAGAGATCATCTGGGCCTTGTCTTTGGCTGTTAATAGGCAGGCCCTTCCTATTTTTCTTCTTCCCCCTATTCCCCCTCCTTTTCCTTTTTCTTGTCTCTTGAACACTATTTCCAATCTTAACCAAAAGTAGGAAGATAGGATAGACCCAGCTTCTTTAGAGAGAATGTTAGTCACATTGGCTAATGAAAGACAATGGCCCACCTACTATGTACTGGGTCTAGCCAACTAATCAGAAATTATCTAAGGATTACATCCTCCATCTGAATGACTTGGAAGGAATTATAATAATGCAATCTGGTTTTCCCTGGCTCTGCCTTCACATAAACAGAATTACATGGGAAATGTCCATTTGGAAAGAAAAAGTGAATCCCATCTCTTCAGGCCTTCTCTGCAAGAGATTCAAGTATTAGATGCTTTGGGGACCATACCAGTACTGTCAGACCAAAATGTTCAGAGATTTCTTTATAATTTCCCACTCTAATCTTTAGCCTTAAGCTTCTCTGGTACCATCTTGATTTGAGATTAATCAAAATTGGATAAATGCTACAATTAAAGAAGTCTGCTAGGGAAAATAATAGTCATTGGGAAACAATATTTACACCTTGTTTTAAAGAATTGTGATGAAATGTTCAAAGTCTTCTTCCCACTTCTGCAATATGTAAAGTTTTCTTCCCATTTCTTTCTACTTCTGCAAAGAAGCTGGGAATATACAGTAATAGTTGACTTGTTAATTTCGTGTTCACAGTCTAAGACTTCCTCCTTCATCACCTCAAATCTTCCAGCTTTATTTCTTCTGTTTGCAGCCACCGTCAACGTTCTCTCTTTTTAAGCATCTCACAGGGATGAAAGCAGAAAAAGAGAGTATGGGGAAAGACCTTCATTATAGAAGGGAAACTTAAAAAAATGGCTTGGCACTGCATTAGAGGACTTCTCAGAATTTGCTGTAGAGATTGAGAGAGTGGGAAGGAACCTTACTACTTCCTATAATCTTTTCATAGAAAATGTAGAAAGTACTGTACAATTAACTTGCCAGAATTAGTAGCTTCGGTATACCAGTTTTTGCACAGACAACTGGAAGCAGAGCATCCAAACACAGCTAAAGAGGCTTTAACCATTTCATGAACATCCAAAAAACAACCTAAGATCTGAAAAAGAGGACTGGTTTCCTTCAAGGTGGTATGGCTATTAGAAACCACAAGGGTGGACATTTTTCATTATTGTCCACCTTACATTGGAGCAATATTCCCCTGGGATTAGACTGACACCAATCTCATTGTAATTTAGGAAAGACCTAAATCCCAGAAGGCTTTTGTAAGCTAATAGGATTGGAGTCCCACTTTCAACAAAGTTATTGATTTATGGAATGTGTTTTAGTGTGGTAGCATAGGAGAATTTCATTGTGATGTTCTGTGAAGCTTTTTTTTATTCCTTTCAAAGTGTTTTCTATTTAGAGTTGTTTGAGATTGAAATAACATATAGGTTTAAATGAAGAAATAGATATCTGACAAGTTTATTGTGCTCTTAACAATCACTATTTTTGGGGAAAAAATATTGTAAATGATCTTCCAAAAAAACATACAACTGAACACTTAAACCTTTCTTTCCATTTCATCCAGGACCACAAAAGCAGATTTTTTTTTTACAAACAAACTGAACTGATAAATGGAAAAAAAGCAGAGGAAAAAATTAATTCAGATATGCACTTGCATGAACCAAGCCACAGTGGGTACGTTGGTTTCTATTTTATTATCCTGGTGATACCTCCAAATTGAAGCAATTACCTCTTTCATTCACCTTTATCAATCCTAATGCTACATCATAGAAATGCTTGCTGCTTCCTAGTCATTTCAGCCCTTGGTCAAGTGGTCCACAAAAGTTTGATCTGTTTGGGAAAACCTGCTTGAAGGCCCTATCATGTTCAGTTCTTTTCTTTTAGGCTGGTCATACGGCAGAGGAGCTCAGTTAGTGAAACTTCAGCATTAGACCCTGGACAGCACCAGAAGCCCTAGAGAAGAGCTTTTTTATCAGAAAGATGAAATAAGATCACCCCTCTCTTTCCTTGCCAACAAAGGATGTGGAATGCTTCCTTTGAGTAGGTAACATGCAAATAACAGCTTGCTATTATTCACCTAGATTTAATGGAGCCTCCTTCTCTTTAAATATCCCAGAGGCAATGGAAGAATTATTTATGACACATTTTGTCCAACTGAATATAGGAAAAGGTGATAGCTTTCACTTCTACTGATGCATTAGTTGCACTTCATTTTTCTGTATAACTTCAATAAGGATGTTTCAACGTAGGGTTACCGAAAAATGATTAATCCGTGTTTAGTATTCTCTTTTTTTCTGCCATGACTGTTCAGATAAGCAGACGGATCTTTTGTATCAATTGTATTTCAGTACTAGGAAGATTATTCCTTTTTTTTTTTTTTTGCTAGAGCATAATAATAATGCTACTGGTTTGTGTTCCAGTGTAGGTCATTCAAATATAAAATGTGCAGGAACATGCATTAAATATGAAAATGCACTCAGTCTTGGTCATAATTAAAGCAGACACACTGAAATCTGTGGGATTTAATTACAATTTTTCCTTTACACTATAGAATGCTTCCAACGCAGAGATTTAATATACTTCTATACTTTTAGATCACATAAGAGCAGAAAAGACTCATTTCTGGTGGCAAGATACTAAATGGCATTCCAACAACCTTAATGCCAAAGAACACAATTCGTGATTATTAAATTAAAAAAAAGCACATGCTCATATGAAAGATCATATACATTAGATCTATAAAGATATAAAACGCTTTCCTTTTTATATACCAGTAGGAGTTGATATTTAACACCAATAAGGTATACATGAAATTGGAGTAGATAATAGAGATAATGCCTGAAGCTTTGCCAGAAACTGAACCTTTTCAAAAATCTCTCTCTCTCTCTCTCCCTCTCTCTCTCTCTCTCTCTCTCTCTCTCTCTCTCTCTCTCTCTCTCTCTCTCTCTCTCTCTCTCTCTCTCTCTCACCTTTCTTCTCTCTCCCCCCACCCTTCTCAAATGCAAAGTAAGTGGACATATGGCTCATCTCCATCTTGAGAAGGCGGGTCCCTTCCTCGCAAAGTTTCGGATTGTATGACAAATCACGTCCTGGGGAGAGAGACTCTTGCACCAAGCAGAGGGTTTGAGGCGTGTGCCTCATTACCCCCAGACAACGGCTTCATTAGACTGGAAGGGGGGCCTAAAGCCCCACCCGCTCAGCACCACTGACCTCTCCTTCTCAATTTCCCTATTGTTTGTCCATTCCTGGTTCTTACTCTCCATACCATATGGTTCAGCTGTAGATTTTTTTAAAAAATAAAGTATAGAGAAAAAGATCCATGCTGCCTGAATTGGGAATGTTCCAAGCTTCATACACAATTTAGATCTGCAAACATACTGTTATTGCACAGATCTGGTGTTATTTAACACAGAGAAATTGAGGGCTCCTTTTGTCTGGAGCTGCCTATCTCTATAAACCCTCCCAACATTACAGTGAGAGAGTTAGGATGAAAACTTTACCCACCTTGCAAACAAGAATGAGCAATGTTGCAACTGGGAGACCCTGCCATTAATTTCAGTAAAATTCAATTGCCCATTTGACACCAATATCTTTACTTTAAATCTCTAGGTCTTGTCACAGGTGGCTTTTGAAGGAAATTGTTTTAAGAATTGCAATTCAAGTCCCCATCTTGCGACCCATGAAGTGCAGTTATAGAAAGTGAAATCAAAAGAGACCTGATTTTTATGTGCTATTTATTACCACAAAGCAGTATAAAATCTGATAACATCTTTTGTCAATTTTAATTATCTTTTGATTAGAGACACTGCAAGGATAAGCAGTTATAGAGTCATGTTTAACAGCACATTCATAACAGCTAATCCTATAACAATTTCCCAGAATGTGAATATGTTAAGCCAATGTTAAAACTGCACCCAGTTTGAGTTATCCCTAATTAAACTCTGTTCATTTCCTCCAGCTGTGTATTTTTTATAATTTCTGTGTCTCGAAACTGTTATCTCCCAATCTCTGCTAACTGGAAAATTCATGGAACTCCTGATTATTCAAGAATCCAGATTACGAGACTTGCCACGGTCTATCCAAACAACCAAATTCACAATAACATATATAAAAAAGGATTTCAGCATCAATCCTGTTGCCTTGCAATGCACTAGTCTTAGTTTAATGGGAATTTAATCCACATCTTATTGGAAGCATTGGTCTGTGGCACAGCTGTGAATTAGACTACCTCATGAATTAATTGAGATTTAAAGTACCCAGGATTGAATAGAGATTTTATAGGGAAAACACACACACAACTCCAAAAGAACATCCTCACAACTTGATTATTAATACTTCTGACTGCAATATATACACAGAGAGAGCTCCTATTCATTCATACTATTCCAATGTTTATTTACATTTCTGGAATAAATAATTTGAACACCTGAACAAATTGACTTATTTCAATCTCAATGCCCAAGTGCTAGATTAGTTGAAATTTCTCTTAGAATAAATAGAAAAATCTAGGTGGGGGGAAGGGGAAGGAGGAGAAAGGAGGGGAGGAAGAGGAGGGAGAGGGAGAGGAGGAAAAGTGGAGGAGGAGGAGGAGGAGGAGGAGGAGGAGGAGGAGGAGGAGGAGGAGGAGGAGAAGAAGAAGAAGAAGAAGAAGAAGAAGAAGAAGAAGAAGAAGAAGAAGAAGAAGAAGAGAAGAAGAAGAAGAAGAAGAAGAAGAAGGGAAGAAAGAAAGAAAGAAAGAAAGAAAGAAAGGAAGGAAGGAAGGAAGGAAGGAAGGAAGGAAGGAAGGAAGGAAGGAAGAAAGAAAGAAAGAAAGAAAGAAAGAAAGAAAGAAAGAAAGAAAGAAGTGGAGGAGGAGGTTTTTAGGTGCACATGCTTAAGACCTGAATTCGGTTTCACCCCATCTTAGATTGTGGCTCTAACTAAAATCACCTACAGATAATAATAAGTATCGATAGTAATAGGCACCTTGGGGACAATCATAAAACGTCTAGAGCAGTGGTTCTTAACCTGGGCAATATCGCCCCCTGGGGGCAATTTCATTTTTCAGAGGGGCGATGGAACGAAAAAGGTCAACGCGGGGGCGAAGGAACAAAAAGGGGACAATATGGGGGCAATGGAGCAAGATGTTTTGGGGACACTTTTGAAACTTTTTCGTACAGTGAATCGCTGTATATCTGTCGTACAAAAACATCAGATTGCTCGCTATTAGTGGATTGAATTGTGTTTTCAAATGTTCCTCCAGCTAGCTTCAGTACAGAACACCGTATATGTGAATTCGCATTGCTTATCTTCATGCGTGTTGCACAGCAGCCTCTACCCATACAGTGGCACACCATTGGCCAAAATGGGCAGTGATGGAGGGGGGAGCGCTTCTTTCAAAACATTGCATGCTGAGTGGCTGTCCCCTGTGATGTCAGCTGTAATGTCAACGTAACTGTTGAAACTAGGTTTATCAACGTCCACGTGTGTTTTTCTAGTGTTCCAGTGCAGTCGAAAATTTAATTTGCAGGTAGTGCCTTTCATTTTGAAGACCTCTCAACATGGCTGAGAAGAGGAAGTGTCGCCAATATTCGACGGAATACCTAAAATTGGGATTCATTCCATCTCCTTCCAACGTACAGCTTCCGTTTTGTCTTCTTTGTGAGAAAACATTTTCAAATGAAGTGATGAAGCCTTCCCGACTGAAAGACCATTTGGTAAGAATTCACTTGGATAAAGCTGACAAACCAGCATCGTTTTTCCAATCCTTAAAGGCCAAGTTTGAGGGTTGGGAAGTTATTTGGAAAATCGTTACTCAATGCCGACAAGGGGCTCATTTGTTCCTATGAAGTATCTTTGTTGATAGCAAAATGTGGCAAACCTCACACTATTGGAGAAATGCTGATTTTAATAGCAGTGAAACAAATTGTTGCCACCATGTTGGGGCCCAGCGCAAGCACTATCATGCAATCAATTCCTTTGAGCAATGACACCATATCAAAAAGAATTGATGAAATGGCTGCTGATGTGGAAGAAAGGCTTATTGACACCTTGAAAAATACAGAATTCGTGATGCAGATTGACGAGTCAATGATTCGTGAAAATGAAGCCTTGTTATTGACTTATGTCCGTTTCATCAACGGACATGAAGAGATTGGGGAAGAACTATTATTTGTTCGAAATTTAGCCACCAACACAAAAGGTTCTTCAATATTTAAAAATGTTGAAGAGTTTTTTAATGAGAAAAAACATCCCTTCGACAAACCTTGTGGCATGTGCAACCGATGGAGCTGCATCCATGGTTGGACGATATCGCAAATTTCAAGCTCATCTAAAATTGGTTGTACCTGGAGTTATGACTGTCCATTGCGTCGTTCATAGACAGCACCTTATCTCAAAAAATTTGAGTGGCCGTTTGCACGAGTCTCTATGTTACGTCATTAATGCTGTGAATAACATTAAGTCGAATGCCTTGAACAACTGACTTTTTCACAAGCTTTGTGAAGAAAATGACGAGGAGTTTGAATGTCTCCTTTTTCACACCAAAGTAAGGTGGCTTTCAAAAGGAAAATGTTTGCGGCGATTTTGGGTGAAAATGAGGAACACTTACCAAATATTGTGGGAGGAAGTTAAGTTGCTTCTTTTAGCCTTTCCTTCCACTTATTTAGTGCAGAGGGGTTTCAGCACCATCCAACAGATCCTTTCTAAATCAAGGAACATGTTGAAGATCCCTGAGTGTGGTGATTTAAGAATGCGATTAACAAAAATGTTCCAGACATCAAGAAATTGGCATCAGCTCACCAAGCACAAGGCAGACATTGGTGTTCTTTTTAATTGTCTGAGCTTTTATCGTTGTATTTGCTTGCATTAGATTTCATGTTCCAGTTTGAGTTTTCGGCTTCGTTTTCGAATTTTTGTTGTGCTCCGTAAAACATTTTGTGTATCTCTTTGTATTGCCCTTTTTTAGCATGCACTCCAGTTCGATATTATATTTTCTTTGTGTCTTTTTAATCCTTTTTGTGTGTGACTATATATACTTTCCTCAAATCTTAATTTAGTTTCAGAGTTTTTGTCTTGAAATTCTTAGTTCTTGCATTGCAGTTTGTTCTTATGCCCTTTTTATATTTCTTTTTGCATCTTAAATTTCACTTGTAATTCAGTCATTAAATGTTACTGTTTTTCTTTTTGGGCATTTCATTTTCTTGCAATTGAATTTTGTTTTTAGTGGTCATTACATTTAAGTGTCTTGAATAAATAAGATAATAATGAAATATATGTATCACGAAGTTTGGGAATAAAGTGACAGGTGGTACCAAAATTTTTCACACAGTTGAGATATGGGGAAAAAGACTGGAAATAAATTATTTGCATCGATATGTCCTGATGACAATTTTAAAGAAAACAAAAAAAGTGTTTGCATAAATTGAAGAATTATTTCCTATGTTGTGATTGAGAGGTTATGTTGGGGGAGGGGGGTGATGACAACTTCCGCATTGGTTCAAGGGGGCGATTTGTTCAAAAAGGTTAAGAACCACTGGTCTAGAGCACTACTTAAACACCATTGGCATTGACAAAATCACCACCAGTCAATTGCAAAAGGCAGCTTTACTTGAAACAGCCTACATCCTGTGATGTAAATTTAAGTCCATCAAACAAAATCTGTCTATCCCAGATGCTTAGGAAGGACTCAATAGGTGGATAAAAATGCCAAGTCCAGTCTAAATATCTGGCTGACTTTCAACCAACCATAATAATAATTATAAAAGGTTTAACTATAGTTGAAAAGAAAGTATGGATAATTGATATGGCACTACCAGAAGATATTAAAATAGAAGACAGAGACTTGGAGAAGATCACAAAGTATTAAGATCTGAAAACTGTAGTTGAAAGATTACAGCATAAACCAGGTCCCAGTAGTTAATTGGCATACTATATGCCACACAAAAAATCTTGGACAGCACTGGAAAAATTTGCACATTGAGAAAATTTCCATCTGTCAGTTACAAGAGCAGCCCTGGTAGTGCAGTGGTTAGAATGCAGTATTGCAAGCTAACTCACTGCTCACTGCCAGGACTTTGATTCTGAGCAGCTCAAGGTTGATTCCTCCTTCCATCCTTCCCAAGTCGGTAAAATGAGGAACCAGGAACCACTTAGAGAGGACTGTAAAGCACTGTTAAGCGGTATATAAGTCTAAGTGCTATTGCTGTTGCTACAAAAGGCCACACTGCTTGAATCCACACATGTACCACATCATATTACCATATTACAACACCCTAGGTTCTAGGGAAGAATTTAACTATATATAAAGGCCAACACCAGCTAAAGAACTGGCATCTGTCTTGCCCTTGAATAGATATTTGATTTAAGCTATAGTAGATCCCATTACTCTAATTGAGCAAAACTGAATTAACAAAATAACTAAATAACAAAAATATATTAAGAGTTCCACAAGCTATTATTTTTACCTTCATTTTTGCAAGGTGCTTTCCATTTCCATTAAACATACACAAATACACATTACAGGAGGAGGAGACCAAAATGTGCCTCTTATCAATCTACCTACCATTCATCACAGAAAGGGACTTCAGATCCTTTACTTCTTCTTGCATTTGAAACTTTATGGCATGATTTCATAAATCTTGATGATATTTTGGATGTAAATTTAACAGAAAGAGAGAAAAGGGAAAAGGATGATCTCCACCTGCCAAACAAGCAAACAAAAACATCCCTATCCCGCTCCTTTAAAGTGTCACTCACCTCTTGGGGCCCTAGATTCACCCCAAATGTGCAGTTTAACCTATTCACTAAAAGCTTCCTTATTCACCTGCATATCTACCTTATTACAATTTTCCCCTGTAAATAAAAAGTATCTACAATTTATGGACTTAAATAAACTAAGTGGGAAACTGTATAAAAAATTATAAGCTTCCAGTTATATTATAGAACTATAAAAGTGCTGCCATTGTGCTAGATTCTGGGCTTCAGACAGAGGACTGCCTATTATAGTTTTAATTTATTAGCTTGTATCCTATATTAACCCTATAGAACCAAAATCACTGTTGACAACACCCAACTGATAAATGTAAACTGCTTCAAATATTTGGGAAAGACCCATTTGAATAATGGGTCTTTGGATAAAGAAATTGACTCCAGGGTCAGCAGGACCAGGCAGGCTTTTGGATGGCTGCATACCAGAATGATCAATCAACACAGTGTCCACAACTCCACAAAGGTGAAAGTCTACAGAGCTGTAGACTTTATTCCTTCCCTCTTATATGGATGGAGACATTAACGACAAATCCAATAACTGGAGAAATTTCACATACACACCCTCTGCTCGATCTGTGGCATTCATTGGCAAGAAAGTCTAACTTGGAAGTCTTGAAACAGGTAAAGTCCACCAGAATTGAGTGGTTTATCAGAGCCCAGATGTGGTGGATGGGTCATGTCATTAGAATGAATGTCCATCATGTTCTTACCAATTGCTCTTTGGGGAACTGGAGACCTCAAGGTCATTCATGCAAGTGTTACAAAGACACTGTGAAGGAAACCCTAGACTACTGTGACATTCAACCAAGGAAACTAGATGATGTGGCTGCTGACAGAACTCAGTGGTGACCCCTGTGCTATGAAGCTTGTAGCATCTTCAAAGACAGGTACCACTATGGAAAACTGTGAGTGGCATCGCAGAATAACACTCACTATTGTAATAATGGATTTCCAGTGCCTCCATTGAGCTATACTTTGCCCTTCCAGACTGGAACTGCATAGCCACCTCCATGTTCACAAGTGTGTGTGCAAACAGTATGTCTTCTTTCAAAGGACTACATATACAACACAAGACCTGTGGTGGTGCAGTAGTTAGAATTCAGTACTGCAGTTCTACTTTGGCCACCTAATGAGAAGGAAGGACTCACTGGAGAAGGGCCTAATGTTGGGAAAGATTGAGGGCAATAGAAGAAGGGGACGACAGAGAATGAGATGGCTGGATGGAGTCACTGAAGCAGTAGGTGTGAACTTAAATGGACTCCAGAAAATGATAGAGGACAGGAAGACCTGGAGGAACGTTTTCCATGGGGTCACGATGGGTTGGACACGACTTCGCAATTAACAACAACAACACTGCAGGCTAACTCTGCCTATTGCCAGGAGTTTGATCCTGACTGGCTCAAGATTGACTCAGCCTTCCATCCTTCCGAAGTTAGTAAAATGAGGACCCATTTGTTGGGGGCAATATGTTGACTCTGTAAACCACTTAGAGAGAGCTGTAAAGCATTATGAAATTATATATAAGTTAAGTGCTATTGCTATATTATAATATTAGGTACTTCAAAAACTTTCATTAATAGTATAAATAACATCTTTTTTGTGATATGGTGACCAAAATTGGCTGCAGTATTTCAAGTGTAGTCTTACTAGGGTTTTATAAAGCGGTACTAATACTTCACCTGATCCTGATGCTATGCCTCTGTTTATACAACCCAGGATTGTATTAGTTGTTTTGCCTGCTGCTGCACACTGCTGGCTCATAGTCAAGTAATCATCCATTAGGACTCTAAGGTCCCTCTCACAGTTACTGTTTTTAAGCCAGGTCTCACACAATCTGTACTTGTACCTTTGGTTTTTCCTGCCTAAATGTAAAACTTTGTTTTTGTCCACACTGAAATTCATTTTCTTGGATAGGGCCCATTGTCCAAGTTTGTCAATATATTTTTGGATCCTGAGTTTGTCTTCTGGGGTGTTGGCTACTCCTTCCAGTCTGGTGTCATCTGCAAATTTGATGAGTTCCCCTTCAATTCCCTCATCTAAGTCATTGATGAAGACACTGAAGAGTACTGGGCCTAGGACGAAACATTGTGGTACCCCACTGCTTACTTCTCTCCATGTGGATGTAGTGCCATTGAGGACTACTCATTGAATTCAGTTTGTCAGCCAGCTATAAATCCATCTGATGGTGATGTTGTCTATCCCACCTTTTTCTAGCTTATTAAGAGCAGGTTGTGGTCTGCTTTATCAAATGCCTTACTGAAATCTAAGCATACTATTTTACACAGCATTTCTCTGGTCTAATTTAGTCACTTTATCAAAGAATGAAACAAGATTGGCTTGGCATGATCTGTTTTTAACAAACCCGTGCTGGCTACTAGTTATAACTTTGTTTGCTTCTAGTTATTCGCAGATCTGTTTTTTGATTATCGTTTCTAGGATCTTCCCAGGTATTGATGTTAAACTGATTGGTCTGTAGTTTCATGGGCCCATTTTTTTCTCCTTTCTTGAAGATGAGAACCATATCAGCTCTTTTCCAATCCTCAGATACTTCCCGGTGGTCCAGGATTTATGAAAGATGTGGTGCAACAGTTCTGAGATAACATCTGCCAGCTCCTTCAAAACTCTTGAGATGTAATCTGTCGGGTCCCGGTGATTTATATTCAGGTCAGATAGGTGTTTTCTTACCATTTTCTTATTTTAATTTTTGTTTCTAGATTGTCTTTTGCAGTGGGTTGTTTTTTTTTTTTTTTTTTTTGGGTATATTGGGCTATAGCGGGGGTGTCAAACTGCCAGCCCACGGGCCGGACACATCACAATGAAACCGTGCCCACCCCATTGCCGGCAATAGAGAAAAAACTCCAATCCATCGCGCGACGTCACATGACCTCGCGAGTTTGACATGTCTGGACTATAGTTTCTTTTTGTGTGAAGATTGATGCAAAGTATAAGTTAAGCAGCTCTGCTTTCTCCCTGTTGCCTGTTATTTCCTTTCCATCTTCTCTCTTTAGCGGACCTACAGTTTCCTTGACTTTTTTCTTGTTGTTAATATGTTGGAAGAAACTTTTTTTTATTATCCTTGATTTCTGTTGCAAGTCTTTGTTTGTTCTGAGTCTTTGCATTCCTGACTTGCTTTCCTGACTTTCCTGATTTGCAGATCCATGCCAATCAAAACAAGACTCTTTCACTATCAGAGTAAAGAAGATTTGGAGATGATTCTAGGAATAGGAGACAACATATGAGCTTTCGTTTCTGTCTTCACATCATCTGACTAGAATTGAGTCCAACAACATTTGGAGAGACCTGGAGGAACATTGTCCATGGGGTCGCGATGGGTCAGACACGACTTCACAATTAACAACAACAATGTTCTCCAGATTCTGCCCAGTGACTGAAAGGATACAATGAGACTAGGATGAAAGAGCACAAAAATAAAAGTTTTTATGTAGGCAGTTCTTCATTTAGACTTATCCAAAACAAAATTTTGTGCAGTATGAAAATGCATATGCAGATATTCATCAAAATCACATTGTGGTACTTTAAAGATGGAAGTAATAGTAAAATGAGGGGTGAGAGAAATCTGTAGAGACATACATTTTAAGAGACACCGTTCTTGGAGGAAAAGCCTGACGATTGTTTTTCTGACAATGTTCTGCTGGTGGAAGATTCAAAAAGGTAAGTGATTTGATATTCAACAACAAAGAAGTAGCAGCAGAAACGTTGAGATGTGATGGTCATTTATTGTTGGAATTCACACTCGCACTACAGGTAGTCCTCGACTTATGACTACAATTGAGCTCAAAATTGCTGTGCTAAGCAAGACAGTTGTTAAGTGAATTTTGCCCCACTTTATGACCTTTCTTGTCACAGATGTTAAATGAATCACTGCCATTGTTAAGTTAGCAACATGGTTGTTAAGTGAATCTGCATTCCCCATTGACTTGTCAGAAAGTCGCAAAAGGTGATCCCATGACCTCAGGATCTCATAATAAATATAAAGCAGTTGCCAAGCATCCAAATTTTGATCACGTGACCATGGGGATGCTGCAACAGTCAGAACTGTGAAAAACGGTCAAGACATTTTTTTCCAGTGCCACTGTAACTTCAAATGGTCATTAAACGAATGGTTGTAAGTGGAGGACTAACTATACAATGAGATATAAAGTGAGAATGGGGGACAGGCACAATGTTCAAACATGAGGCCAATCGTTTTCAACACACGAGGGCAAAAAGTAGAAGGACTGCTTTATCAGATTGGGAGATGACATGTAATTGGGCAAGGTCACTACTACAAGATAGAAATAAAATTCAAAATGATCTTGCTATGTTAAATAAGCAGTTTGGAAACAATAGAATGAAATTTGACAGAAACAGATGCAAAGTTCATTACTTAGGATGTAGAAATTATTCATAGGTGTAGAATGGATAACAGTTTGGGATGGCAGAGTATGACTTAGGAATTTTAGACATCAGCAGATATACCATACCCAAATCACAGGAATAAGAGCAGTATGTGAATATCAATATATCAGACTTAATATTGAATGTTGTATACAGTTTCAGGCACCAATTATTTTTTAAAAATCAGACTCATTAAAAGAGACTCAAAGAATTCACAAGGAGATATTTAGATGGGAATATAATTGTCCTTTCAAGTAGCTGACAGGATTTTATTCAGATGAAACCTGTTCTCTACACAGAACATGAAATAATGGATTTAAATATAGGAAGCAAGTCCCAATTGAATTTTGCAGAAAATTACTTAACAATTTACAGTGGCATCTATTACCTAATTTCTGATTCTATGAAAATTAAAAATAAGAACAAAAATCAAAATCTTATATAGATGTCCTGAAGAGTTAACTGCTTGTATAATTGCAGCATTGCTATCCTTGCCCGCTTTTGCTTTATATTCTTTTTTCAATTCATTGTGAGCCATCAATAAAAAGCCAATCTCTTTTAAAGCCTCTTTCAGAACCTCCCAATGTTGCCTAAAAGAGGATCATAAAAAGCAGGCTTGTAGAATCAAATTCCTGTTATCAAGGACCTGATTGTCACAACTGTTGCAGGAACATACAACACTTTTAAGGTCTCTGCCCTCTATCCATTCGCATGCCTTTCTCAGCATTTCCTTCCAGTATATTCTCCTATCAAGATGGAAGACAATTATCCCAGGCCAGACTTAAAAGTAGGGGATGGGGGAATGGGTGGGCAGAATCCAAAAAGACTATGATTGCATGATTGAAGCCACATTCCATACATTATGTGTTGCATATAAAAAGTTCTGTAGTCAGAACTTTTCTGATTGCCCTCTTTAAATGCCACTTCATGTAAATTATAACAGCACTGAAAGCATTAATTTTAATTTCAGATCTTCCTCTCCTTTTCTCTCCTATGCATGACAAGACTTCGCTACCATCTGGGCAAAGAGGAAACAAACAAACAAATAAAATCCCTTGTGATTGCAGTATTTCTACAATGCCAAACGAAGGGATTATGCCAGGAATTAATATTTTAAACTCTCCAACCAGTGTTTCTGACTCAGAGATATTTTGGTCAGTAAATCATACTACTGTCTTCTTTAGGATTCTGGCTTTACCAAGTGAAAACTTGATTTTTAATAGGTCAGAAAAAGAAAGTTGGGTTGCTTTTAATAAGGCCAATATAAAGTGCAGAGCGTGTTTTTTTTTTCCCCACAATTATTCTTTCTTCAGTTATCTGTTCCAAACTTTGTTTTCTTTCAGACCGGCTGAGCAAAGCCTCTATGCTTCCTTGCCCTATTTCCAGCCTCCCCTAATTCCTGCCAATTTATCCCATATTAAAACTTCTTTAACGAAGAATGAAGAATCAAGCACCTGCTATGCAAATGGCAGCAAATCCTTCCCTTCTGAGGGAAGTGGGGGGAGAGCCAAGAGGAAGAAGGGAGCAAGAAAGCCGAGGGCATTCATCTGCTGGGAGACTGTTCATATGTAAACAGGTTTGGGGCCTTGACAGATTGCTAAATGCTACCCAAGAAATTCTGATATTAACCTGAAGTAAAGTTATGCAGATCCCCAATCACCCTACTCCCCCTTTAAATGTCCACTTCACAATTATTTACTACACAGAGGCTGCTTTTTTTCTGAGCATAAATTTCTCATTTAAAAGTTTCAGCTTAATATGTTTTCTCCAAAAGGAAGGTTTGGGGGGGGGGGCAAACATATGAGAAGATCAGAGTGTTTATTGGTCATCTTGCCATTTGGAAAATAAACGTGCTCAGTACCATAGTTCCTTTTTCTTCTCTCTTTCTTCTCTCTGTCTTTATTTTGAAGCAACCCTATTTTGGCCTTACTTTATAATGATTCCTTTCTTCCTTCCCTCCCTCCCTCCTTCCTTCCTTCCTTCCTTGTTTTCTTTCTTATTCTTTTCTTGTTTCATAATTATTTCCAACAAGTAGACCAATAGTGAAACTTGGTCTTAAAACTCTACAACTTACAGAAAAGAAACTAGGCCAAGCATCAATAAATGTCTATTCATTTTATCACATTTTTATTCTCTTTCTCTTCCATCTTCCCCACAATTTTCCCTGGCCTGATTCTCTTGGATAACATGGGTTAGCACTGTTGAAACTTTAAAAAAACAAAACAAAGTAGTCCTTTTTTCTTTCCATCTCTCACATGGCCAGGCATTGAATTGCAATCCTATCTCAGGCTTAATCCCATCAGACAGTCTCCTTGGAGGATCCTCTTGGCTAGCTCTTTTTATCCCTGGACTGGAGACTTCTTCAGCTCAATGCAACTGTGTGTCTATGTTTGTGTTTGTGGTTGTTTCCTTTGTTGTTGTTTTGCAGAGTATATTATTTTCGTATTTCTAGACACTGCATTATGGCAGTGTATGCGGTGACTAAAATATAGCTGGATCTACAAATACCGCTCATTCTATCTTTAAAGTCTCTTTTTAAATGGCCTCATTTGTCATTTGGGAATTGGAGTGGGGGAGGTGAGATACTTTTACACTGTCCTGCGTTAAGATCATTTATTTTCAACTGCTGAGAGCATGACTGACAATGAAACTGCTACTCTGGCTCAGATATTGTTTGGGTTGAAAATGTATTGTTTAGGCGGCTCATAAAAGAAATAAGTTAAATACCCTGGTATCCCCCATTAACTTCCCCCTCTTCTAACACAGACTTTGATAACCATAAAATCCATGGTGGAATGGGAATATTGTTACAGGGGACAAAACCCAGCCAATGGTTATCACTTGCTGCAGAGTTCTCCACTTTTCTGTTCTTCAAAACAAAAGGTGCCACCAAGGAAAAGAGACTTTGAACATTCTAACTTTCTCTCTAGGTCTATCAGATAGATCAAAGCAGCAACAATGGGGAAATATTATCATTATCCTTTACCTCCCCCCACCACAAAAAAAATTGCTTGGAAAAAGTAGGAGAAAAATCACCAAGAAGTTATGGTAAAAACTTAAGATGCGACAGCAGTGGCTTTCTTTACACATGCTGTGAGTGTTTGAATAAGAACAATGCCCCAGCACTGTAACACGCCAAAAGAATGACAGACAAAGGATTTAAAGGGAAAGGTTTGGTTAGAATACAAGGCAAGTGAAACTGAAAGGAAGCAAAGGGGGGGGAAACCCCATTTACAATGGAACAATGCATGTACTAATCGCTTTGATATATTATACAAGCCCAAAGACCCAAAACATTGTGTAATTATTTATAAATGACTTCTCCACTCTTGTATATAATACCAGTGAAAGAATAAAACTGCAGGCTACTCTCTAAACTATTTCTAAATAGACCTGCCTCAAAAGGACAGAGAAGTGTTTGAAACAAAATAATTAATGGTTGATTTTATGGTTGTCTCATTAAAACATTTTAATTGCTGCAAGAAAAATACATTACGTTCATAGGCAACCATGATTTAGTTAAGTTCTAAAATGTGTATAAAATAAGATAAAGGAAATACTGAACTATTGTTACCTCATTTCTGATTTCTTAATGCAGTTAAGAAATGCAAAAAAATGCAAAAGACTAGAAGATGGTTTTGCTGTAAATTTGGCAAATTTGCCACTTGGCTTGAATTATTATTTTACATAGTGCATATAAATGACTGAGAGAAGGAAAGGTTAACTCTGTTTTAAGAACAACTTCCAGAGACTAGCATAACATTTCAAGTGCCTTCAAACACTATGTATTATCTGGAATGAAAATTTCCTCAATGAAATTGACTTTGAATTTGCATTTCTGTCACTTAGTTGAAAAGTAATTTGAAAAATTATATTTGTGCTCATCCTTAAAAATGGAACAACTCTGGCCAGATTTATGGGTGGTGTCCATCTCAGTAGACATATCATATGAGCATCTTTCTCAGAAGATGGTACCATTTCAGTTGAAAGAAAGCAACCGATTTAGAGATGTCAGCAGACTATAGTGGAAGCTGCAAGTCTACTGTAGCAACAAAAGAAGAAGAATTGATTCCTTGTGTAGCTAGGTACTGAACTGTTGGAAATATAGCCACCTATTTACTTATCACTGCTTAAGTCAATATGGACATTTCACCAGTCCACTCATATCATGGAAGATGATACAATACAAACCGAATGACAAATTCAGGTAGCAAGAAGAGTTTCCAAAAAGCGATCAGTCCTTCATAAGTGAATATCATTTATTATATGCAGCCTGGTCTTCAGGAACATACCTTTTATGGGGAATTTAGCCACATGCTTTGGAAAAGAGAAGGTCTGATGAACTGCATGAAACAGCCTTTAGCTTTCTGAATGATCCTATCCAAGAGTCTCCATCTCTCTACGGGGTCATGCAGCCACTCAACTGTACAGTGATTCGGACATGCTTTCTGCAAAAGGACCCTGAAGTTTCTGGTTCACTTGGACAATTCTCAGTGGATTTGGAAAACAGTGTACAAGGTATCCAGCAATATGAAGGAACAGCTTCTTAAAATGCACTATCAAGAAGCAAAGAAAGGTTTAAGTTGTTATTAAAAAAACATCTTGAGCAATGTTTTTGTTTAACTAATATCCATTTGATCATTTCCTCACTTACATTTCCTGGATTTAGAACCAGATTGTTCCCTAAATTTATTTGGCTATTGAGTATTCTGAAATTAATCCCACAGTACAATGTATAAAACGACTTACTAATGGGCATGTTTTAGAATCACTTTCAAAATCTGTGAGGCTTGGAATGGGAATACAGAATAAAAAAAATGCATGGATTGAAAAGGCCTTTTTGTCAGAATTGTTTGAAAAATGATTTTGGTTACCTGACTGAAAAAAGGAGGAAAGTATTATGTATTCTGCTCTTAATTATGAATTATGAAAGCATAAGATTCTAAAGAAAATATTTCCCATCCAAAAGTAAACACTAATCCTCACACAAAATGAAAAAACAGAATTACTGAAAGGGAGGGCCCCTTAAGAGAATATCTACTTTAATTTCTCCTATTCATCCCTTTTAAAGTGTACTAGTTAAAAATTAAAAGTTAATTTCCTCCAAAAATGTAAAGCTTATTTCTGAATAAATATTCATTATGTTGTATATGAGCACATTCCTACATCAGTTTTGGGTAGGAGATTCTGGACAATTTTACATCAAATTAAATCTTGAGCACTATAAAGCAAGGGATGTGATAGATAGATAGATGTCGAGAGAGGGGGAGGGAGAGGGGGAGGACCGGAGGAAGAGAGAGAGAGAGAGAGAGAGAGAGAATAAATTAAGCATTATATAAACTGTTGTGAACTAGATAAGCATATGAGAGCAATTTATTCAAATTCAGAGAACAGAGAACTTTAAAATTTTATTAGGTCCTCATAGTAGGAAAAGTAGGAAAAAAAGAATGAAAATTATTTATGTGATCATTTATTAATACTTAATGAAGGACACTTTAAAAATATACCATTGTATTTTCTGCAATCCACTTAAACAATAGAACTGATTGTACAGGTATATTAGTTTAAACTCTTCTGCCAAGACAATCAATTCTAGAAAAAAATTCAACAGAGATAGTCCTTGATTAGTGATTGCAATCAGGACCAATCAACTCTGTTGTTAAGCAAAGCATTCACTAAATAAAACTGAAATTGTGCTTACAATCTTACTTCAGCTTACCTTTGCTTTACAGACCTGTGAAGATCATAAATGTGAGGATTGGTCATGCAATTACCTTTTTATTACTATCGTAACTGCAAATGTTCACTAAACAAGACAATCACTAAATGAATACTACCTTTAATTGTTTCACACAAAAAAGCTTCTGGAGTTTGTCGATTATTAGCATTAGGATGTTACAAAAATATCTGGGCATGGCTTCCGGTGGATCTGTGCGCGCGATGGCGGCTACTTTGTAGCCGTCCTCCTGAGTAAGTGTTTGAATCGCTATGAACAGCGGACATCAGCTGTTCAGCGGTTCAAAAATCCCCTCCCAGGCAAAGGGGGGGGGGTAGAGAGGTGTCTGAATAGTGGTAGAGCCTCTTATGCACCCCCAAAGTTTTTTTTGGGGGGGTGAAAAGAGTGCTCCCACGGAGTTCAGACTGTCTCCGCTTCCCAGCTGCTTTTGTCCCTAGGGACAAAACAAGCCACTGCAACCACTTCCGCGATTAAAGTTAACTGGTGAGTTTTTTTTAGAAGCGGACAGAGCTGAGTAGAGGATTTAGTTTTTGCTTTCTTGGATTTTATTTGGATTTTAAGTTCAAAGATTTATTTTTACTTTTATATTCCCTCTTTTTATTTTTTTTTTCCTTTGTTGAAAGGGAAAGTAAAATGGTGATCGGCAAGCCTTTTGGTGTTTTTTTTTTTCGGAAGGTAGAATGGCGACCGGTAGGCTTTTTGGGGTTTCTTTTTTCCCTTTCCCTTTTCCTTTTTTTTTTTGTTTTTTTTTTTAATGATTGGAATGGAGTGTTAGTATTATTATTTTTGTACTTTTTTGGTTTGTTTTTTGTACTGTTTGTATTTTTTAAAAAATGGAATGGATTTTTTCTATTTAATTATTCTTTTTTCTTTCTCTCTTTTCTTTTTTTTTTTGAACTCCTTTTTTTTATTATAATGATCTCCTCTTGAAGGATTTTTTTTTTTTGATTTTATGGAGTTAACTTCTTTTTTTCCTTTGTTTAATTTTTGCAATTTCTAAGAAGGAGTAAAGATTTTTTTAAGATGGCTCCAAAGCGTCCAGTAATCCCTACAGCTTCTAAAGTGGCTTCTTCTTCGGTGTCATCATCAGCGCAACAACCTAAATTAATAGCCTCATCTTCTTCTTTGCCACAGTCAACAATGGTGAAGGATTTGCAAGATATGATGGGAGATGTTATACTTCAAATTAGGGGAGAAATGAAAGAGATTCTAGAGGAAAACAATAAGACTGTGAGGCAAGAGATAGTTTTGGCTTTAAAAGGAGTTGCCTCTGTTCTTGAAAAGTTGAATTCTCGCGTAGAAGAAGTAGTAGAAAAAGTGGAATTGATGGAGGAAAAATTTGAAAGTATGGAAAAAGAGATGAAAAATTTTCAAGATGAGATTCTTATGCTTCAATATAAACAAATGGAATATGCTTTAAGAATCAGAGGTTTGCGTGAGTCTGTGCAAGGAGATCTGAGAGAGATGGTTGCAAAGGACTTTGCTGTGATTTTGAATAGAGAAAAAGAGGAAATACTTAGTGAAATTGAACAGACATTTAGAGTTAACTCTGTGGTGGCAGAGCAAAATAATTTGCCAAGAGATGTAATTTACTTTGGGAAAAGATCCCTGCGCAATGAAATTATACAAGCTTTTTATAAGAAGAGGTTTCAAATTGCTTCACAAAATGTTATAATTTTAAAGGAGATCCCATCTAAAATTTTAAGAAGAAGAAAGGAGTTTGCTTTTTTAGCAGACGAACTTAAAAAGAGACAAATTTTGTTTAGATGGGATGTTCCGACTGGAATGATGGTGAATTACCTGGGGATATGTTATAGTCTTAATACTGTTTCCAAAGCAAAAGACTTTTATACTTCGGTCCTGGGGGTATGTTCATCGCCACCTATCACGTTTAAAGCTTTGGAAGATAAAAAGCAGAATTGCAATCTGAAGTGCTTACACTTATGAAAATTGGGAAACTTCAGTTTGAGGGGCCTCAACAAGTAGAGATGGAGGAGCAGAAGACAACTGGTGTAACATACAATTGTAAAGAAAAGGATCAACAGAAGAAGGTCAAGGAAGTTTCACAAGTATTGGTTCCTGAATCTGCGGGAGAAGTAGGATTTATAAACTCTTTGGAGCAACCTTTAAGGACAGAATTGCAGTGTGAAGAGCCTATATTAATTAAAAATGGGAAATTTCAGTTTGAGGGACCTCAACAAGTTGAGATGAAAGAGCAGAGGACAACTTGTGCAACATATAAACGTAAAGAGAAAGTCCAACAGAAGAAGGAGGTTAAGGAAGCCTCACAAGTATTGGTTCCTGAGTTTGTGGGAGAACAAGGACTTACAAATTTTTGGGAGCTACCTTTAAGGGCAGATTTTAAAGTACTTCTTTCGAGATTTATGGACAAGAGAGACTGATAAGGATTGTGTTTACAGTGGATGGAACTGGCTATTGGAGAGAAGATTATGGAGATCGAATGAAAATTTTAGATAAGAAGTTTAAGTTTAAGTATTTAGTTTAAGTATTTAGAAGACTATTGAGATTGCGGGAGAACTAAGATTTACAAACTTTTTGGAATTACCTTTAAGAGGTTTATGGATAAGAGAAGGAATGTGTTTACTGTGGAGGAATTTGTTATTGGTAAAGATTTAAACAGGTATAAGGGAATTTTAATGTTTTAAGTTATGTTTATGGGATCTATTATTATTATTATTTTTTAGAGAAGCTAATTTGTTTAATTAAACGTATTTAGATTTGTTTAGGATTTATATGTTTTTTAAGTTTTTTCTTTTCTTGATAGGAGAGAAGATTATGGAGATTGAACGAAAACTTTAGATAAGAAGTTTAAATATAAGTATTTAGTTTAACTATTCAAAAGAGTATCCAGTCTTAATGGTATAATGAATGTTTATATGCTTATTTTTGTGCTCTAGAGTAAAGAAAGAGGGAGATTAGATCTTATATTGTAGGTATGGATATTTAAAGAAAGTAATGTTTAAATTTGTGTTTTGGGGATTCTATATAGAATGATAGATAATAATATAAGTACAATACTAGAAAATGTTTAAAGTATATTATAATGTGTGTTTAATGTTTGCAACTATTATGTTTTAGAGAAGATAATTTGTTTAATTTAAGGTATTTAGATTTGTTTAGGATTTATATGTGTTTTAAGTTTTTTTCTATTTTTTATTTTTTTTCTTGGAAAATTTTAATTAAGCCTGTACTCAGCTCTGGGAAGGTTGAGGGAGGGTATGGGAGGTTTGGGGAAGATGGGGGAGGGTACGGGAGGGTGGGGGTTTGGGGAAGGGATTTGTTTTGTAAAATTTAAAAACTTTCAATAAAAAAAAATATCTGGGCATGAGAACTTTATTTTTTTTAAAAAAAAAAAGAAAATAAATAGTTGAGCTTACTCCATAACAAAGCTTACTTTAAAATAAGTCAGTCTAGGCCATTCTTATTTGTATATTATTTGTACCAATACCTATTTATCAAAACAGTAAATAAAAATAATTTTGTTGCAATGGAAATAACGCCTTCAAAATTTTATTCAGAGAAACAGAAATCCAAGCCATGAAGCCATTCTCTTTAAAATGTTTTCAAGTCAAATGTCTAATCTTGATTTTTGAAAAGTCAATGAATTTTCTACAACTGACTTCGACTGAAGGAAGTCCAAAAAGCCTAAGAACGATCTTTGCTGGCAAAACAATTTATTCACAAAATAAGTACACTGCTTGCTATGGACCCCATCTGAATTATTCATTTAGCACTTCTTTGTTTGCTAATGAATCCATCTTCATTCTTTCAGAGTATGTACAATTCATAAGTATTCACTAAATAGATGCTCCAAATAAATTGCATACATGGCATACTTTGGCAAAAAAATATATTAATTAATCTGAAGATGGTGTGCTTCATACCAGGCAATAGGTTCATGCTTTTTATTTTTCTGTTTCAGATCTGACTGGATGAAAATAAAAATTGATTTAAATAAATGTCCGAAGCGTAAATGACAAAGTTTGCTAAAAGCTATACTTGAAAATAAACATATGTACAACTATAGATAATAGATTATTAGAAAAAAAAATATAGAATCATTTTGAACTAGTTGGCCCGCAGTGGGAAAAGCTGTGAAAGTTACTTTTCTACTTCAAATATAATAAAAATGTGACATAACTGAAAGTGGAAGTCCAGAAACTTACAACATTACAGAATTTCCCCATTTATAAAATAAAAAGTGGTCTCCTCATAAAAGCTTGACTGAGTCACTGATTGTCTGATTAATTGATTGCATTTCTCTCACAATATTTCTGAGGCAACTCAAGGTGGCACACAGGAAGACAACAATCCTGAGGGGCAGTTTTGGCTGAGATGGGTAAGCCTGAAAACATTGGCCAGTTCCATGGTGACATGAAAACTTGAATCTGGTCTATATCCAATGTATAAGGGAAAAAGATAGTACTGTTCATTATTATTACAAAATTATCATTTACATTATTTCTTTATAAGACAAAACCTTAATTACAAATTAGAGGGATTATGAAACCATGTTTTATAATACTTATTTACAACATGCATTTTATAACACCTAAAGTATTTAAAACACTTTCATATTCTACTTCTCTACTGATGGTTCTACCAGGATCTTTTCCCGCAAGAAAAAGAAGCCAATTAAACAAAGTCAAGATGTGTTGAAAGGCTATGGGATGCTAACAGATGATAGACAGCATAGACAATGGAAGCTGGGAGAGGGAAGCAATGTAAGGGAGAATCTGGAAGAAAGTCATCTGACTGGCATCCTGGAAGGAAACAACATTGGTAACTGGTCTCAATTTCAGAATATTATATGAAGGAGAATTTACTATTGAGCACTTCGGAAAAACCTTGCCTAGACTTGCCCAAGCAGTCTCTGAGAATCATACATGATTGAACTGAAGGGGGGAGGGAAGGATGGGATGTAACGCCCACTGTCTTTTGTAGACCTAAGGAAAAAGTATTCAAAAGTCCTTTGAGTCAAGCTCCACTCCTGATGATTCCATAAACATATCCATATTATATTCTGATAACAATGTCAAAGTGGTTTCCCTTTGCCTTCTTCCAAAACGCTTGTTCGATTTTAATTTCCCAATGTAAGCCTATAAACAGGTGGGCTTAGTGGTGCCATCTAGCTCCTTAGTGGTAAAAACTAATTGATCACAACAGAACTTTTTAGTTTTAGGATGCAGCATTTCAGAAGGTAATAGCAAATCACTTCTGTGTTGTTATCAAACCAAACCAAACCCTACAAGACTTTTGATGGTTTTAAGAGCGGTTAAAAAAACTGAGCTTTTCCTGATGGCATTTTAGTGATGCTTTTCTACTGTGCCATCTCCCCCCCCCCCTTTCTTTCTATTTTTGTTATTTTTCTAGTTACACTCTGCTGGTTGTTAATTTTATTATATGAGTGCCTATCATTCTAAACCAATATATAAATGTTGACTGAGTCACTGGGAGTCAGGTGTGCTGTTTCTTCTGTTCCGTAACTTTCAAAAGAATACTGAGACGCTCCACCACGCAAAACAAATACTTTCATCAAATAAAATAACTGTAGTATTTGATCAAGCAAAGTTATACTGCCTGCTTTCCAAATAGAACTTGGCGGTGGGGTGAAACTATTATCCCAAGCCAACTTCGACAAAACGGTTTTTAATCTCTTACACTTGATTTACAAATCCAAATACTTCGCCGTGTTTTAACCCCAAGCACCTTTTAATTCGGCAATGCGGAAAATATACCTCCGAACCATATATTGCAAACAGCAAAATAAAGGAAGTGTACAGAACCCCGAAAGAGGATAAATCCACATCATTACTAAAAAAAAATAATAATAATAATTCTCCATAGGCAAGGAGGATGGATAGAAAAGAAGGTGTGCTTGTTTGTTTTATTCTAGAGTTTTGAACTATGCAAAAAGTAAGCGCTTATGGTCTCAACCGAAAATAAGCCGTAGTAACGTGGGAGGTTTTTTTTCTTCTTCTTTTCGTGCAAAACTAAGAGCCCTCCCGGCTATTCTTGAAAGTTTCCTAAAGACAAGTCAAGGTACATTTCTCGCCAAATGGGAATTAAGACGCGCCGCATTTCAGAGGCGCTAATTAGAAATCCACCCCCTCCCGTCCGCTGCATCTATCGCGGCAGGTAGAAGAGAATGACAGGAACGCGATGCCCCCTTTGACACTATTATGATCACGATTATTTATTCCTCATTCTATTCAACCGGCAGGGTCGAGTTCCCCCGGCCGGCGACGTGGCTTTTGTATTTCCTGATGCCTTCAGCTCGATCACGTCGTGCTTCATTCACCGAGGCTCAGCAAAGAGCCTTCCCCCCAAAAGGAATCAAATCAAATCGAAGACAAAAAAAAAAAGGGGGGGGGAGACCCGAAAAAACCAAGCGGGCGCCCTCGCTGCCCCCCGCCCTCCCCAATCCCCGTTTGGCGCAAGGTTGAATGGCCGGTAATGCTCTCTTTCGAGCGGGAGGGGCCGGCTCGCCAGGGCTCCTTTGGGGGGGGGCTTGTGCCTCCGGCCCGAAGGCTAATCACTTTGTTCCTCCCTCCTTCTCCTCCTTCCTCTTTTAATAGACTAATGAAGCTCAAAGGAGGAGGCTTAGCCTAGTGAGAGCTCACGTGGCTCGCCGCCCGTGCGCGCTCGCCATTGGGTCGCCATAATTATAGGCACACTCCCGGGAGAGAACGGAATCCTCGGCACATAAATTATGCAAACGAAGGAAAGTGCAGCACGGGGCAGACCTGATGCCTTGATTCATTCATGCCGCCAGAGCTCGCGGGGAGGGGGGGGGGGAATCGCGCAAAAGAAGGAGAAGAGAGGGGGGGAGAGCGGCGGAGCGGGCGAGGTGGGGGTGGGGGCGGCGAGGGGTGAGATTCTATTGTTTTACAGGGTATATAAGATATCTGAGGCCAGTCGTGTGCCAAACTCGCTGCTCGCGCGACTTGATAGCGGCCGAGATCCCTCCGCAGACAAGGGCTGTCGCGTGTCTTCTCCTCTCGCTTTCAGCAGAAGTCCGGGTTTGCTAAGTCTCCAAATTAACGTTTGGAACCTGGGCGGGCGGGCGAGCGAGCGAGCGAGCGTCCTATGCGTGCACCGCCGCCTTGAGCGCGCTTGAAGTGAGTATAAGCCAGAAACGCAGGCAGGAAAGCAATTGCTAGCTGGCTTCTTAGATACATTAGGGCGCTGAGATAGGGAAAGGTTGCAATTCGGTTGGCTTACACTGAAAAATAGATACACTTGGACTGCCAATCATTCTTGAGCGGAGACGATCCTAGTACAAAAACTCTGTTTGGTTCTAAGTTTAAATTACGGACTTCGTTTTTTGGAAAGTTTTATCAACTGCTGTCCCAGTTTGCTTATCTTAGAAACTTGTTTTAACAAGTATTCTTTTTTTTCCCTTCGTTTAAAAAATATTTCCCCATTTCCATTGTTCCTCATTTTTCAGTTTTCTCCCGTTTCATCTTCAGCTGAAATCCTTCTTCACCAACCTGGTGGCTTCCAAACCTGTCTGTGCCTTCTGGTTGTGGGTGATGGGAGTTGTGTCGTCACATTTTCTGAGTATACAGAACAGCCTTACAGCCACTCACTCCACCTTTTACCTCTTCTTCTTACAGGATGTCCTCTGCTTTGGAGACCAGCTACTCTGACCTTGACAACAGCAGTGACGTGTCCTTTTGTGTCACAGATGATGAAGGGAGCCTCGGGGGCCTGCAGATCCCTTCCCTGGCTTTTCCCAAACACGTTGCCTCCCCAGAGCCTGGCTCCCAGAGGTGCGAAGAAGAGAAAGAACGGGGGAAGAGGCGAAGGGGACGCACCAAGGTCAAGAACGAAGCTGTCCTTCACACCATCAAAAAGACCAGGCGGGTCAAAGCCAACGACAGGGAACGGAATCGAATGCATAATCTCAATGCGGCCCTGGATGAGCTCCGGAGCGTCCTGCCCACTTTTCCAGACGATACTAAGTTGACTAAGATTGAGACCCTGCGCTTTGCCTACAACTACATCTGGGCCCTTTCGGAAACCCTGCGGCTGGCTGATCAGTGCCGTCAGAAAGCCCCCAAAGAGACGGTGCTGCCTGGTTTCTTGGGTTCCACCGATCCAGCCAGCCCTGGCAGTGATGCTGGATCCTGGATTTCCACAGCATCCCCTGCCACCTCTTCTCTCTCTGCCTGCACTTCAAGTCCCAGCAGCCCAGCCACCTCTGAAGACTATTGTTATGGGCCGGGTGACAGCCTCTTCTCCTTCCACAGCCTGCCCAAAGACTTGCTGCAGAATACAGCTTGTTTTGTGCAGTACCATTAGAAGGCAGAAGGCAACGGCGACCAAGGGTATTTGTCTCCCAGAAGCAAAAGTTCCCAAGCAGCCATTGCTTGTTCTGGGGACTTGGTCCAGCTGGGTTTTTCTTTAGGTACAACAAGCAGACTGGGGGAATTGTACCTTGATTTCTGAAATATGAAAAGTCCTGTATTTTCCCATCCTAAAAATCAAGAGTGAACAACACTGGAGGTGTGTGCATATATTGTACATCAAGATAGGGAGGCTGTGATAAAGCAGTGTTTAGGCTGGCCTATAACCTAGCCTTTCGAACACACCTCCCCCTGGCTGCTATAGAAGCAGGCTTTAGCCCGGAGTATAGCTTTATTTCACTCCCCTCTCTTTTTAAAGATTTTTCTTCTACCACTCCATCCCTTTTGCACTTTTCTACATTTCACAGATCGCCTTTTTGTTTCTTTCCTTTTCAGTCCTGAGCTCTTGGGGGCATCAATATGATTTAGAAAAGGTGTGGGGGGGGGAGAGGCCGGGAAGGACAGATTTGCTGCTACAGACAAGGTGAAAAGTCAATTTTACAATTTGTAGGACTCTAATGAAGAAAAATGAGCATGAAAATTTGGTTTGAACGCCCTGACAATGCAGTGAAAGGGCTTAGAGGAGGCGGATTCAGCTGGGTGCATGGGCCTCCTGCTAGGGACTTAGCGTGCCAAATGCCCAATAGACCCCTAAGGCTCAGGATGCAGTTTTGCCTCTCCCAGGCAAAGCTCTGAATCCCAAGATGATCAGTCCTGAAAGAAGGCAAACTAGAAACTAGGATCATCTGTTGTGGCTCTTGACTTCCACTGCTGTCTTGTACTTGAGAAGAACCAGAGATGGGGCATTCACCGACTGGCTCCAATGCTAGTTTAATTTATTCAAAAGCTTTCGTTCATATGAAAAATGTATTTTTGTAAATAAAGAGCTTTATTCTTATGATATACATTATCTTAAAATCAGATGCTGTATTTTTTTTTAAAAAAAGATGTAAATAAACATCTTTAACATTTGTAACTTCTGTGCCTCTTCATTATTTTTTCTTTCTCTTCCCTCCCACAGCTTCTACTTTCTTAAAATGTGTTTCTGTTTAGAAAAAGAGGAGATGCATTCTATTAATGAACTGAGACATTGCATAGTGGCCTAAAGGCATGATAACAAAAATTTGAAAAGCACTTACCTCTGACCAGTCTTGACTTTATAGAATTCTCCTGCATCACCTAAACTTTAAACCCAAGTAGAGACCATTAATGCTCACAAGAAAGCAAATTAAAATTGTTAGCCACAGTTTAGCTCTCAGCATGAGAGTACTTGTGGGGATGCACACTTTAAAAAGAGAGAGAGTTCTTTTGGTGGCAAAAAAAAAATATCAGCTGGCAACAGATTTTCAAAGAAAAAGGGATTAAAAGGATCAATAAAAACTGACAATTATGTAGAAAGAGGAAAGTGACAGGTGGGTGCCTAGAGCATTGAGGTTGAAGGCTTTATATTTTTGCCCTTTTAGAAGCGACACTAAAGCTTTCTTAAAGATTTCAAGCTTTTAATCCTTTACATTTTTTAAAAAAATGGCTTGAGTTTGAATAGTTAAACAACAAACATTCCCATTTCACATGACTCAGAATGTTGTTTGTTCTTTTTTTATTATTGCAAAGTCTTGATAAAAGTGTTAAGAGAGGCATTCCTAGTTTTATTTTAACAGCCAATATTGTATAATTTTGCAAAATGCATCAAAAACATTGAAACTTTACAGTTCTTTAGGGAACATTAAACTGAGAATTACCAGCGGTCACATTTATGAATGATCTAGAATATATAAATCTGGGCCATAATAGCAAAGGATGAGGGGTATCGTTCCCTGTGATCTTTTATTAGCTTTGTATCACTCTTAAGGCCCTTTCCCTTATCTCCTTTTGTTCCTCCTTTTAGTCAAAATTTAGCTTGTAGCTAAGTTATACATGGCAGAAATATGTAATAATAATAATAATAAAGTTGGAAGGGAACTTGGAGGTCATCTAGTCCAACCCCTTGCTCAGGCAGGAAACCCTATACCATTTCAGACAAATGGCTGTCCAGTCTCTTCTTAAAAACTTCCAGTGTTGGAGCATTCACCACTTCTGGAGGCAGGTTGTTCCACTGGTTAATTGTTCTAACTGTCAGGAAATTTCTCCTTAGTTCTAGGTTGCTTCTCTCCTTGATTAGTTTCCACCTGTTGCTTCTTGTCCTGCCTTCAGGTGCTTTCGAGAATAGCTTGACTCCCTCTTCTTTGTGGCAGCCCCTGAGATATTGGAACACTGCTATCATGTCCCCCCTCATCCTTCTCTTCATTAAACTAGACATACCCAATTCCAGCAGCCTTTCCTTATGGAACAGAGCAGGAACAACTTTAGGATTAGGTGAATTCATGAGCCATCAAGGGATGGCATTTCCAGAGCAAATCTTTGGAGTTGAAGTCCAGGGACCAATTAGGAGATTGAAACTCCAAATGCTGAAAAGACTTGACAATGCATTTTGATGTAGACATAATGGTAAAAATTATTTTAAAAAATAAGGACTCCTGGAAGTTCATTAAATCCGAATCAAAGTTTACTTAGCTTGACCTAGGGATCTCAATAGAAGCAACCCCAAATAAAGAATAGAATAGAAGAATAACTTTATTGTCACTTTGAATGTACACTAATCGGCATATATTAAAATGAAATTTTGTTCCATACAGCTTTCAAAGAGTCACTACCTCCAACATACATACATACATACATACATACATACATACATACATACATACATAATTATGCATACACACACATATTATAGGACACAGAGAAACAACTCAGTCTAGTTCGGATTATGTATATATGTGAGTGGCGAGAAAAATGAATCTTTACCAGATAGATGGCATAGGGAACAAAGCTATTACAGAATTGGGTAGTCCTGCCTAGAAATAGAAATAGGATAAATTTAAAATTAAACTATTAATTATAGAATTCTATAGGATTCTAGGTATGGTAGCCAGGGTTGAGACCTTATTTTCAAGGCAATTATTCCTTCTGTATTTCAACATGGACATTTAACAAAAAATCATTTTAGAAAGTTTCAAACGTTTTGGAATAAGATTGTGAAGCAGATCTAATCTTTCACTAGTTACAACTGCTGAGATTTCTGTTTTATGATGTATGTAATGTGCATTGTTTATATACATTGGATTGCCCAGAGCAGGAGACTATAATAAATCAATGTGTAAAGATTATGTAAAATATTCATATTTCAAAAGGGGTGCATAAGAATGTACTAGTTTGACCAGCCATATGTACTTACTGTATTTGGGACTACTTCTCAGTGAAAGGTCCCCCCTTTAAAGATTATCAGATCCTAGCCCCAAGAGTCAGTCTTCTGTGCTGAACACAGACACAATCTCTTCTTCTGGGATAATTTGCTATTTGAAATCAGGCTAGATCTCCATCCCTTCCTCCCCCAACAATCCTGTTGAGTTTTAGGACTGCTGTCAAACCCTAGTTTTAAAAAAAAATTGAGAGGGAATCTAATGTAAATTAGAAGCCCCAACCTGGTTTGTGTTTAGATGTCTTCATTTTGGGTGGCCTTTGTTTGTCTCTGGATACATTTGTGTTATTACTATTTATTGTAAGTTTTTTAAGGGGTCTCTGTGTTGTATTTTAATGCTTTTACTGTAGGAAAAGAATGCCAGCCAGTTAGAGTCTTTCTGGATTGCAGCAGCAGATAAGCCCAATAAATAAATAAAGCCAAGAAAAACACTGTCTTGAGCACAGTTAACACACTTGCTCAGCACATACTTTCTGCTGTGAAAGATTGGTTTTGGTTGGGAGATTGTTCCCCCACTGAGCAGAAGCTCAATTGCTTTGCCTTTGTATGTATGTCACACTGTGGGTGAAAAGACTGTCAGGTTGTGATCTGAAGCACAGCAGACAAAGAAAAGAATGGCTAGTCTTTGAGAAAAGATATAAGAATGGATTAACCCCCAGATTGAAACCTGGAGAAATAAACTTATGGACTTGAAAATTGTTTTTGCTTTACCTCTTCTATGTTTTCTCCACTGGAATTGTCCCACTCGCTCTCTTTAATAGCTGACATAGAGTGTGCAAGACAGGATTTGCAGCTCCCATTATGCAGGAAGGTTCCTAAAAGGGAATCAGTCCAGCCTTTTGCTTTAGAGCTTATGTCATTTCTATAGTGGAGGATAAATCCTCTATTTGGACTCCAGCAAGAGGTCCCTTCAATCCTGCTGTAGGTGCACGTGTCTCGGATAGAACACTGGTTTTCTTTTCCTTAAGCCCTTAGGAGACCCACCAGGAAACCCATCCCAAAGCTGTACTCACATCCTGTTTCAAGAAGAGTGCATATGCTTTCTTTAGCATGCAGCTGGCAGCAACGCTAAGGGCATAACGCAACAACTGCCATGCTCTGGCTCACAACAATGAGACTAAACTTGTAACTCCTCTCTCCCCAGGTACAAAAATTAATGAGCATTTCCCTCTGCCCAAACCCGTCACGATCAAACTATCATCCCCGATAGTTTGTCATCTACGCAATTTAGAACATTTACAAATAGAGTGAAAACATTACTGTTACACTTTTCAGCTAGAGAAAGATCTTGACAATCCAAAATCGGAAAGCCTTAATTTCAGTCTACTATTCCAATAACCAAGTAATTTTGGGACAATATAAAGCACCGTAGATTAATAAAGGCTTTGCAAATTTTACTGTCCACATCTGCATCCTTCCCAAGGTCACATCAAAAGTGAGAAAACGCTCAGAAACAGGGCAGAGAAGTGTTCCCTTCAACCTCTCCATGCTGACACCAGCCCCAATCATGCCACGGTGGTGTTAAAAAAAAATCTCTAGAAGGAGAAAAAGGGTAGAAAATGGGGAGCAATATAACAGCCTCCCCCCTTCTTTAATGGCTGGGAAGACTAAACACAAATTTTGAACTGTTAGAGGGGGGAAACCCTACTATCCTTCTCTAAGTCTGATAGTAAACCTATGACCCAAAGAGATGGTGGGTTCTCTTCACTGGATATATTCATCAGGGTGTCAGACAGGACACACTGGTGTATTCCTGGTCTGAACATGGAATTTCAGCAAAGCCCCTCCCAATTCTACAACTTTAAAAAACACCTATGCCAGTGGTGGCGAAGCTATGGCACGAGTGGCAGAGGCGGCACTCGGAGCCCTCTCTGTGGGCACACGTGCTGTTGCCCCAGCCTCGCCTCCCCCCGCAGCTCCCTCCTCTCCAGCAGCCTCCCTGAAGGAGAGTCACCCAAGCATGGCCCACGCGGAGCAGCGCAGCCAAGGACATGACAGCCAGGCAGCGTAGACAAGACTCTGCCCTCACACCCCATTGTGCACAGTTGATGCTGCAGGGCATGGACAGAGGGTGTGACCGTCATAGTGCTGCTGGGCTGCCTGGGTGATCTGCGGCGGGCCCTGGAGGCAGTGAGTGGCCCTGCGGGCAGGCGGGGCAAGGGATGGGGGCGGAGCGGGGGCAGGGCAGGGGGTTGGAGCAGGAGCGGGGCCAGTTTTTGGGCACTCGGCCTCTAAAAGGTTCACCATCACTGACCTATGCAATGACCGATCCAAGATTGTTTAGTTCTAGTTCATTTCTTGTTCAGCAGCCAAGAAGTGAGGATTCTTTAAAAACAGAGGCCTTGGAATATCCATCAATTTATTTGATTTATATCTTTTTTTCTTGCTTCAGTGCCCTCCTGAATGGACTGTTGCAATATGCTATACACAGGGCTGCCTTTGAAGAACATTTGGAAGCCACAATTGTCCATAATGCATTGGTGAAGGCAATTATGGGCATTTCTGGATATAGCCATGTTAAGCCTTTGCTATGCTGAGTTATACTCAATAGGCCTCTGGGTGCTATTCAAGATACTGGTTATTACCTTAATAGCCCTTCTTACCATGAACCAGGATAGTTGATGGATTGCCTTTCCCCAGTAGTTTCTACCCACCTTTTATATCCAGCAGAAGGGGCATCCAGGCCTGTCAATTAAAGAATGCATCTGACCTGCTCCAAGAAGTCTTCATTTTCTGCTACTGCCCTCCAGAACATCTTATCACCTGAGATCAGGTTGGCCTCAACCTTGCTGGCTTTCCAGAAAGCAATGAAGATCCGGAGGTTTGCCAGGCTTGAGGTTGGGTAGATTGATATCATGTTACCTATTTTTAAATTTTCAACTGCCATTTCTTTTTTGAATGATATGTGTGAATTGTATGTTTTAATAGTTTCAGAGTGTGCTTTTGTTTGCCACTTAGAACAGTTGGATAGAGGGAAAGCCATAAAAAGCTAAATATATTAATAAACAAATGTGGATAGTGCTCATTCTCCCCGTTTTTCCTCACACAACAGCAAACCGGGGAAATTGATTGGGCTGAGAAAGAGTGACGGGTCCAGTCACCCAATGAGCTTCTGTGGCTGAAGATGGATTAGGATCTGGGTTTCCCAAATCCTAGACCAACTAAGCACATTGGCTGCTTAATTATTAGAGTAGCTATTAGAATAAAATAATGCATTCAACTACAGTCATTACTTCAATAATAACAAATATAAAATGTGAGGTCAGGTTTTCTGCAGCTAAAGCTTGCTGTTTTACTTTCCTTACTAACATTTGCACATTTAATCTTGAATTTTAATAATGAGAAATTTCAGCAAGAGAAGAATAACTGATAGCCTAATCCAGGGATAGTCAACCTTGGCTCTTTTATGACTCGTGGACTTCAACTCCCAGAATTCCTGAGCCAGCATGGCTGGCTCAGGAATTCGGGGAGTTGAAGTCCACGAGTCATAAAAGAGCCAAAGTTGCCTACCCCTGGCCTAATCCATTGTGAGTTTGCCTACCCCTGGCCTAATCCATTGTGAGTTTTCCTGGAAAATGATATATGAACAATTGCTATTTCTGTCTGGTGAAAATTAGATGCAAAATCAACATTTTCAGGGGTAATTGAAAGTAAGATTTACAATGCTGCAGCACGGCACACACTAAATAGTTCATATACAGCACTGCAGTATAAAGGAACATCTGTGACAGACGCCAGCCTACAACTAGATCCCATTATTATTCACCAAATTCAATACTTCCTATCGTTTGCCAACTAGACTATTTGTTGAAGAACTAAAGCATCTTTATTGCTGGTGTTAAACCTTGAACAATGCTTGAATTTCAACCATTAGCGAGACCATTTCTTGTGAGGGATCTTCTTGACTCGTAATCTGCTGTAAACTTGATTTACTGTCGACTTTCTCTGAATGCCTCCCTTAGTACCTGTAAGCACATGAAAGGTAATACTATAATTATAGATCTCAGTCACTCTAATGACCCATTAAGATTGATTTGTATAGTGGTTAGGGATTATAAAGGTAGAAGCAGGTGAGAATTCAAAGTTTGGTATGAAGTCTTTTCTCACTGGTGGCATAGGAAATGCAAAAAAATCATTTGGGGGAATTAATAAAGCAACCAAAGACAACAATATGTTCACAACTATAAAGATCCAAAATAAAGTTGATCTTTCAAGGATATCTATGAACCAAATATCTGGTGTTTTTTTCAACTGGCATATGTGACTGTAGTGCAGGAAATCCACAGCTTACCATCCACTCATAGCCCTGCAGTTCAATTTTCCTGGTTCCTTAAGGCTCTCTTCCTCAGATTTAGCTACTGAAATTCAGCATTAAAGGTCAGGAATTCTCTGGTATGAAATAGCGGGGGGGGGGGGAGAGATGTTTTACATACAGATCCAAATCCAAAGACAGTCAAATGTGTTTAGCCTTGTTTAGGTTTAAAGAATCTACTTTAATAAATATCCCAAACCCTCAGTAAGAAAATAAAGTCAAAAATGTCACATGGTTATTTAGAAAACCTGCAATGTCTTCTCCAGACTGTCAAACCAACCATCTGCCATGAGCCTAGAGCAGAACAGGTTACGTTGGACTAAATGGAGTTGGGCAAGAAATGAATTGAAAAATCTTCCCACCTTTTGGTTAGGACAGGGGTCTTCAAACTTGGCCCTTTTATGACTTGTGGACTTCAACAGTTGGGAATATTAAACAAGAAAAGGCAATATAAGAATTGGCCCAATGATAGAAAGATATGGTAAAGTAGCATTAGACTTTCTTAATTCTTAGCACCTACCTTTAACATGCTCCACTTATTATTTCATATTCTTTTTTGATACTTTCCAATACTTACTAATATAAGGAGATAATATATGTTTATGTACGGTCTTGAAAATGACGTGACATATTTAGAATCATACAGTTTAGTACAATGCTGGCAATGATTGGCTGACTGGCAGGCAGGCTAGGCAAATATGTATTTTGCTGATCTGTGACTATGTAAAAATTGATTGATAGATTGATTGATTGATTGATAAATATGTAATTAGTAAATGCAACAGAAGCAATGACTTAATTTATTTTGTAGTGATTAAAAGATCTGAACATCCCAATTATACTATGAAATATATTGTCATAAATACATTTTGTAGTGATAAAAGATCTGAACATCCCAATTATACTATGAAATATATTGTCATAAATACAGACTCAGAGAAGAGTTATCTATGATGGACAGGCTTAGGAGTGTCCAAATGGCCATGCTCCATGCTCATTAGAACGACCCAAAAACACTGTGGCATTGGGACGGAAGCTCCAAACTTTGGAACAAGTATGCAACATCACTGGGTATATTAAAAAGGGTTAGGTTTTGAATTATAATGTTGTGTGCTGCTTGTCTTGTCTCCCTGTGGACATCACTGGGCAGGTCACAAAAGAGGGATAAGACTGAATATGAGTCTTTGGGAAAAGAAACTGGCGACCCACTCCAATATTTTGCCAAGTTGGGCACTCATAAAGAAGCAACATCTGTATAACAGAAGCACTCTTGATCTGAAATTAGAAAGTAAGTAAACTACTGAGGAAATAAAGAAGGCAAATTCTTGTGTTTAGGTTGTTGTTACTATACAGATATAACTTTAACTATAATATAGTAATAGTTGTATTAAAACTGCTGATGTGATCAGAATAAATGTTTGATGCTGGAAAGATACGTCAAGCATTCATACTTGGAATGTCAGAACCATGATCTGAGGGAAGTTTGATGTTGTCAAAGCAGAACTGTCAACACTGACATTCTGTGAATCGGTGAATTGAATTCAGTTGAAATGTGTCAGTTTGCTTCAGATTTTCAACTGGGGAAAAGAATGTCCAAAAAGAAAAAAAGGTATGACCATTATTATTAATAAATACTGTCAAAATGAATGTCCAGATACAATCCTGAAAATGACAAAGTGATCTCAATTTGAATCTGAGGCAATTCAATGTGTATTCAGTGATTCAGTTGAATAGCTTTATGGTGATTGCCCTGTCAACCAAGCACCACAAAAAGATAACTGAAGAACATTATAACCGAGTGAGAAGGGATCTTGGAGGTCTTCTATCCAATCCATTGGATACCCTATACTATTTCAGACAAATGGTTGTCCAATCTCTTTTTAAAAACCTCCAGTGTTGCAGCATCCACCACTTCTGGAAGTAAGACAATCTACTGATTAATTATTCTGTCAGGAAATTTCTCCTTAGTTCTAGGTTGCTTCTCTCTTTGGTTAGTTTCCATCCATTTTTTCTTGTCCTGCCTTCAAGTGCTTTGGAGAATAGCTTGACTCCCTTTTTTTTTTGTGGCAGCCCCTTAGATATTGGAACACTATTATCATGTCATCCCTAATCCTTCTTTTAAGTAAACTAGACATAGTGAATTCTTGCAACCGTTCTTTATATGTTTTAGCCTCCAGTCCCTAATCATCTTTGTTGCTTTTCTCTGTATTCTTTCAAGAGTCTCAATACCTTTTTTAATCATGGTAACCAAAACTGAATGCAATATTCCAAATGTGGTCTTACCAAGCTATACAGGCAGTCCTCACTTAACAAACAGTTGAAGTTACAATGTCCTCCTTCTGGTACTTACAATAATTCGTAAGTTCCAATGCCCCCCTGCAGTCACATGATTGTATTTTTGGCAGTTGGGAACCAGCTCATGTTTATGGCCATTTGCAATATCCCAAAGTTATGTGATCACAATTTGGAGGGGGGAGGGAGGGTTTGACAGTTTCCTGTGTTTACTTCCTGTTTTCAGCAAAAAAAACCCCATTGGATGAAGTGGATTTGTTTAACGACTGCTGCATTCACTTAACAACTGTGGCATTCATCTAACAACCATTGCAAAAAAGTTTGTAAAATTGAGTGTGGTCACATGGTGACCAGCTTAACAACTTCCATGACTTATGACCATAATTCCGGATTCAATTACAGTTGTAAGATGAAGACTATCTGTAATATTAATTATTATATAAAGTACTAGAGCACTGCAGGCACCAAAAGTTAAATAACATCTGGAACAACAAGAAAATGTGGCCTTAGTATACAAAATGGAACAGATGATAGCAGGAGTTCTACCAAGAAAACTCAATGTTTATAGCATAAGAATTCTTGTAACTATCTAAAATTGATGCCTCTATATATTGATATCACCTAGTGGACAGTACTGAATCAAAATGACTATGTACTTGGCAAGCAAAGCTATCAAGCCTCAATTCAGTCAGAAATCAAAATCTAGTGCTGATTGGATTTCCAGTGAGGCAAGGAGAACCAGCTTGCCTGTTTTTTAGCCAAAATTTGCACCTGGAAATGAGATCTGGACTGCTGAAACTCTCTGGAAATAAGAGAGATCTAGAGATTGCCCAATGTCCATGCAGCTGGTTTTTGAGTAGACAACAGAAACTATTGTGTTTTCAGCCATTTGTGATCAGTGGCCTTGGGCTCCATCATGCTATTTTGTACCTGCTCAGCCAACAATTTTTGTAGCTGTGAAATTGAATGTTTGTCCTTGTTCATTGTAATGGACTTGAAAGATGATCAGAATTTTAAGAGAAGAGGAAAAGATATTTGAAGAAAACAGGAATTAGAACTTTATTTATGGGACTCAAGGGTGGTTTCAAGAAAGGATGAAAAATATAAAATTGATTTATCTGATTATGGTTAAATAACAAATTTTTATTTCTGGTGATTTTTAATGGTTATCTGGATTGAAGTTTTTCTTTTGGAAATTTCTAATGATGTAAGAGATTAATTTTTTATGTCAATAAGGGGTTATTGTTTATGGTGACACTTAATGGCTTTTAATTCTTTTTTGCAATGTTTAATTGTTAAGAATAATGAAGAAAACTTAGACTAAATGGAAAGGGGGAACTACAAACATAAGTTATTTGGTATTTTTATTTATTTCTACTGTATCTTTGCTGATTTAGAGCTGAAGATTTAGAGATGAGTTTATAGAAAATGCATTGAGTATGAAATGAAGAGGTATTTGGTTGTATTTTAAGAGACAGTGATAAGTTGTTAATATTGATTATGCTTGTTGGAGACAGAGAGAAATTTCATCTTATACAGGAATTCTGCACTTTTCAAATATTTTTAATGTGTTTTTGTGTTAGGTTTCAAATTTGTCTTATTGTTTAATGTAATCCTTAATAAAAAAAAGTATGCTAAAATAAGTCCTGGTGCTGACTTTAGTTCAACGTCTTGTTTTTCCAGAATTACAAAATAAGAAAACAAATCAAATAATCAAAGCAGCAAGATATAATCTCAGCAATATCCATAGAGTTAATGATTTAGATTTGATACATAACAGTAGTTGGAGAACTCTGTACTTGACAGTAAGTGAAAATAACAGTTTAGGGATTTTGTACTTCCTGTGTGTGGGGAGGGGGGGAGATTTTCTTAGTTACTTTCAAGTTCAGAGTTCTCCCTCCCTAAAAGAGGATTTAATGATAAAATAAAGACTATACCTGTCCAGAAGATTCCAACCTAAGCAGAATGGTCAGTGGTGAGATTCAGCCGGTTCGGCAGAACCGGTAGCTAATTTTTTGTTGCCCAGGCCTAGAACGGACTTCCGGAAGCGGCATCCACACAGAAAACCGGTTGTTCACATATTTGAATCCCACCACTGGTCAGTGTGGTTCTGATGACAACGATTCCTTTCATGTAACAATAGACTTGATCTTCCCTTCCCATTGTGGTGTTTTAATACTTTATTTCTTTTTGAGAGAACCCTGGATCAGAGTTTTTTTAAGGCTCTTGGACTGAAACAGGTAGAGCTAGACCAGCGGTTCTCAACCTGTGGGTCGGGACTCCATTTGGGGTCTAACGACCATTTCACGGGGGTGGCCAAACAATGCAGTCCGCCATTTTTTTCCCCTTTTCCTTAGCTGTGCTACTCCCTTTTATTTTGTTAGCTTTTGAAAGCCAATAGAATAGACTCTCTTGAATAGAGTCTAATTCTATTGGCTTTCAAAAGCCAATAGGAATTGTTCAGGCTGTCTCTGCCCTGCTGAGCCTGCCAAAAGTCCCATTCTGCAAACGGTGCTGCAAGTTGTCTGCAGCGAAGGCGAGCTGTCTGGAAGTTTCCACTCCTCCCTGCTGAGCAACTACTAAAAATGTAAGTAAAAGAGGGCCAGGGGTGGGAGGTGGGAGGCCAGTGGGCGCAGGGAAGGTTGCTGGCGCGGGTGGGGCCCGGCGGGTGCCTTACCTCCCTTGGGCTGGGCCAGCTGGTGGCCCAGCCGGTGGTTGGCCTGCACCCTCTCTGCCGCTTGCCAGCTACGCCTCGGCCGATGCAGGGGGCGGCACCATGCATACGTGGTGCTCCTGGACAGGGAAAGTCCTCGACTTACAACCGGTTGGGTAGTCCTCGACTTACGACCGGTTGGGTAGTCCTCGACTTACGACCGGTTGGGGGGTCGCGGCATTAAAAAGGTTGAGAACCACTGAGCTAGACCATGGACTCCAGCTTAAGTAAGAAAACATTTGCTTTGAATTATGATAATTTTCTTTGGAATGGATCTTCTTCCACAGCAGAGACACAGCCCTAGGTGGACACACTAGGCCCTTCTCAGGTATAAAATATTTTGATTGTTCTTTCACATTGTTGTGCCTTTTTCATGATACTATGTGAGATATTCTCCAAAAGTCCCTGAAAGTTTAAATAACTTATTACACTCTAAAGATACTCTAGAAAGAATTTCACAAAAAAATTATTACAGAGATTGGCATGCCACAATCTAAATCCTTTCCTGCTACAAATATAGTAGTACAAACGAATGCTTTGCTTAGTGACCACAACATTCATTTGATGACCATGGCATTTGCTTAATGACCACTGCGAAAAAGCTAGAAATTCACTTCTGATCACATGAGTGTCTCAGCTTACGACTGTAATAATTTACAACCCTAATTCTGGGTTCAATTACAGTCATAAGTCAAAGACTTACATAGAATTCTATTTTAAAAATTCCATTTTTAAAATGCAGCTTAATATTCATTTGGGTCACAGTAAGAAAGGAAAAGGAGGAATGAGACATTTCTCAAAGACTGTTCTTTCCAGACTATCACAGATAGTTATGCGCTTAAGCTGATGTGTGCTCAGTTCTAATGCTGGTTATATTTTGTAAGTAGGATTCAATAGCTTCATAGCTTGTTAAACACTTGTTCTGTTTTCACTTTTGTTTTTCTTTTGGCTTATAATATATTTTGTATTCCAGGAGAAAAGTGGAATACAACATTTTCTCCTTTAGAAAAAAACATTTTCAGCTAGTTTCACAAATAATAGTTTATAGTCAATGAAATTAGAAAATAGCATTTATTTGTATTTTTATTATCCTTTTTGCAGCTTCTAGAGCTCTCCAAACATCACCATTGAACAATTTGACTTTCTAATTTACCTGCCTATTCATTCATCCAGATCACTGAAGCTTTTGGCAGGTGGAAAGGAAACTCACAAACCTTTGACTGAGTTTTAGTAGCCCAGTATAATTTCCTCTCCTCTTGTTTGTACTCTACTTTGATGGTCATTCCCCAAGAAACATCGTGTTACTCACAGAGCTACAATGGCCCCTTGATAAGTCAAGTGGCAGCTAATTAGCCCTGAGAGGCTGCAGCAAAGGAGGATCCATGTTACCTGAATGGCTGCACATCGTCACCTGCGGCACTATCTGTGTCACATACTAAATGGGGAGCAATTGTTCAGACCCTTAGAGACTCATCGTGGCGTATCGGATGCATCAGCCCGGCAAAGAGAACTGTCAATCAAAATTAGGCAGCAGCAGCTGCTCTCATTCAGCCTGAGCCAACAGAGACATTCTGTGTGTCTGTCTGTCTCTTCTGTGTGTGTGCTCACGTGCATGCACACAAATATGCAGGATGGGTTCTAAGAACTTTGAAGAAGAGTGAAATATATATCCAAGAAACTCTATTCCCAGACTAGAACTAGATAGACATAATCTTTTATCAGCATTAATAGTTTCTACCCTGTTTCCCCAAAAATAAGATATTTTTTTTTTGCCTCCAGAAGAGGCACCAGGTCTTATTTTTAGTGGGGGGTGCCTTTTCCACTTACCTCCGGCACCGACAGCCCCACACAGCCAGCCCACTTCTTCTGTGGCCGAAGGAGCAGCTTCATTCTGCAGTGAGAATGGAACTCCGGCCTGCATTTCGTAGTCAAAGGCCTTTTTGGAAGGCCACTGCAGCCAAGAACCGAGCTATGGATTGAATCCATAGTTCAGTTCTCAGCTGCAGTGGCCTTCCGGAAAGGCCTCTGACTGAGAAATGCAGGCCTGGGGATGCTACAGAAATGAGCTGGCAAGGAGAGGCCTGGCTGCAAGATAAGTGGGTGTGGGGCAGCTCTACATCCTCACTCCCACCCTAGCTTGGTTTTTAGGTGTGTGCCTCACCCCAAAACTAGGGCTTATTTTGGGGATAGAGATTATATTAGGTCCAGCCCCAAAAATCAAGCTAGGGCTTACTTTCAGGGAAACAGGGTAGGAACACTAGTATTTAAGCCCACTAGATTCTTTTTATTAAACTCATTAAAGGGTTTTTGTTGTACTTTAAATAAACTTTTGGAATGAAGAAGTAGCTTTGATAACAGAGGAGAAAAGGGCACATCAAATAACTGCACATATCTTTTTGGATCTCAGGAAAAAATCTCTTTCTAAAATTATTTTTATTTCTGATTTGAAAAAGCACATTCATGTTGTTAAGGATGAATAGAACACTGGATAACAGGAGATACCTGTTGTGAGATTTTTAAATTCACAAGTCAATCAGTGCATGTAAAAAAACACAAAGCACATACTTCAGAACTATTTTTTGTCCAAGTTTTTATTACAGTATTTTGGAATACAAATTTTCACATATTGAATTGTCTAAATTAATATATTCATATATTGACTTATACATAAACAACATAAATGAAGAATGATTTCCTCTATTACTCTTGTTTTTCAAATCAAATGGCTTCATAATGGAAACAAGAACATTGTGTATCGATACAATTCATTTATCATAACCAGCCCCATTGATTTACTGTATTAGATTTACTATAAAATAAAAAAATATTTTGATTTGATATGTTTCTCAAAATGGAATTGTGTGCAAAGAAGAAAATGGCATGGGCAATACAAGTACATGTATATACACAACTGAACAATTTATTTTCTTCATAGCACTGGGAAGAAACAAATTGCTGCTTGAAAACTAGCTTGAGACTTATGCCCTAATTTGAACCCTCTGAGCTCAGATCAATAAAATTTGCTAGTAAAAGTAACACAATCCAAATCCCTTGTTCTTTTGGACATTTGCACTATGGCCCCTGTAACACCGTTCACAGAAGACACTGTGTACAACATCCAAGATTCTGAAAACAACAGTGTGAACGTAAGCTCCAAAATAAGACGAAAAATGCAAGTTCATGCACTCGGTTGACCCACTTTTTCCTTCTTACATCTATTATAAACAAGTCCACTCAACTCAAGTTGGGCAAGCGGACATCATGCAGCTCACACAGTGAGCCATGGATGATGTCAGTAACGTGGTTACTGCCTTATAAATCAAGAGACTGCAGCGAACATAAATCTGCTTTTCAGGGGCAGAGGCCTGCATTGCCTCTCCCCCTGCTCACCCACCCATTTGTCTCATTTTTGAAAAAGCTGAATTACTGCCTTTGAGTTCAGGTCTATTTTTCTCCAAAGTGACCATGAAGAGAGAAAAAAAAGTATAAATCACGTTTTTAGGGGAGCTTGGCACTTGGTTCACAATATTTTTTTTTAATGGGGGCTGGGGGGCAGGAAGAGAGAGAGAGAGAGAGAGAGAGAGAGAGAGAGAGAGAGAGAGGTAATGCCATAATGTAAAATAGTTAAAAGCTTATTAGAGCCGTTCAGGGCAGTATGATTTCCACTTTGTTTCAGAACACCCTGAGCTCATCCTTTCATGCTATTGTGCAGCCCGCAATTCAAATCTCCCTTTGTCAGAATGAATGGCCCCTCTCAAAGCTCTTTTATGCCAACATATTCCCTACGGGCACATGCCCTTTAGCTCTATTACTGATTTACCCCAAGTATTCAGCCCGTACCTTCTGCTTTTCTTTCTTTTACTTTCCAAAGATCCAAGTGACACGAGCCCAGCGTTCCCCTTTCCCCTCGGCGCTCCAAGCTGCCCCCCCCCCTCCAATCCTCCTCCCGCTCGGACTTGCCGGCCCATAGCGAGAGACGGGGCGAAAACGGCCCGTCTCCCAGCCCGCCTCTCCCCCCCCCCCCTCGCCTGAGTAGTTCCTCCAAGTACAAATGACTTCACAAGAACCGAATCTAGCAGTCCTCTGGCTCTGGCTCTGCCTCCCTCCTCCCCCGGGACTCGCGACTCCCATCCGTCCTAGCAGCCTTTTTAGGGGAAGGTGGAGGGATCGGACCGGGAAACACCAAATGGGCCCTATTACGTCTACGTATCTCTAATTAGGTTGGCTTTGAAGACCTATTCAGCCCGTCTGAAAGGCTCGCGTCTCCCTTGAGCTGATTGAGGGATGTTTGCAGAGACATTTGCATCTGTTTGTGCTTCTGAAGACAACCGTGGAGGCTCCCTCTCTCCCCCTCCTTAAAGGGGAAAGAAAGAAAAAAAAGCCCTGGGTCCTAAACCAAAATTATGCAGCTGGAGCAGAGTTGAGCTATGTGAAGCTGAAGCAGCAGACCCGTTTGGGGGCTGAGGGGAAGGGAGAAGGAAGGGCAAGCGGGGGACCCTCGACAATTCTAAAGCATTCTTTACTGGTCAAAATGTTCAATAATCAGAGTTAACAGGGCAATTTTGGGGCAGCAAATCTCCTAACCAGATTAAATCCAAATGACAGAAAAAGGCCAAATCAAAAGAGCCCTCCTCCACCTTAGAGTGAAGGGTAGGAACTCTTGTGGAATAGAAAGTGTGAAATCCATGCAGAAGTAGAGCAAAGAGCTAAACCACCTCCCCTCCGTTCATAGCCTTGTGGCTTAACGTTTGACTCTGGATTCAATGAGGTGATCAGCAGGGAAGGAAGGGAAAGTAGACCACGTGTGTCTGTACAACACCTTCCTATTGCCCTGAATAGCTTCTACCAAAGGGGCAGGTAAGTCGAGTTCAGATAAAGTAGCATCATAGAACTGGATTTGAATACTTTTCATTCCTATATATGTTTACAGTGCAGAGTGGGTCTGATCTGCAAAGACAAGTAGAGTGCATCTGGGTATGTTCAGTGGCCTGGAAATTCAAGGTATAGAAACTTGACAAAACATCCCAATGGATAAAGTACAGTAGATACCAAACTTAAGTCAAAGAATGATGTTTTAGCAGACTTTGTAGTACAGGTGGGTCCTTGACTTACAACCACAATTGAGCCCAACATTTATGTTGCTAAGTGAAACATTTGTTAAGTGAGTTTTGCCCCATTTTACAATTTTTCTTGCCACAGTTGTTAAGTGAATCATTGGGTTTGTTAAGTTAGTAACATGGTTGTTAAGTAAATCTGGATTCCCCATTGACTTGGCTTGTCAGAAGGTCGCAAAGGTTGATCACATGACCCCGGGACACAGCTACTGTCATAAATATAAACCAGTTGCTAAGCACCTGAGTTTTGATCATGTGACCATTAAGGTGACCAACCGTCCTCCTTTAGGGAGGACAGTCCTCCTTTTATAAGCTCTGTCCTCCCTCAAAAAGTGTCCTCCTACATGTCCTCCTTTTCGATATTTGAAGACTAATCTGCAGGGCTTTTTTTTCCTCATAGAATGCTCAGTACGGCATTCCGGCACCTTTTTTTGATGGTTTTTTTTTCAACTTTTGCTGAGCTGTGCTACTCCCCCTATTGGCTTTCGAAAGCCAATAGGAATTGCTGCTGAGCGCACCAAAACACCCGGCCGGCAAACTTTGCACATGTAAGTTGTCTGCAGCGAAGGCAAATTGGCAGGAACTTTGCACCCTTCCCTGCTACCCCACTACACCATCTCCTAGTTAGTCCGGAAGATACCTGGAGGAGACAGGAGCAGCAACGCCACAGTAATTTTCTCTTGATCTTCGGCCCTGCTAGGGCAATAATGGCTGCTGCCGCAAAAGGCAGGGGCGGCAGGGCTGCTGTGGGTGGGGGTGTTAGGGGAGGCTGTGGCTGGCTGTCCCCCATGGTATGGGAGCCACGGGGCCTGCTCTACACGGGGCTGCACAGGGTGGGTGGTGGTGCTGGCGGGGCAACTGCAGGCAGGGTGTGTCAATGGTGGCCTGCCCCCTGGGGGCGCGGTATGTAAGCATAATTATAATATAAAATGTTATTGTTACAAATGTTTTTTATTATGCATTTATCATAGTGTATTCTGTATTATTGTTCAATGAATAAAATGTTTCTTTTATTTACGATATCTTTTTCTTCAATTTATTTGTGTCCTCCTTTTCATTGTAAAAAAGTTGGTCACCTTAGTTACCATGGGCATGCTGCAATGGTCGTAAGCGTGAAAAACGGTCATAAGTCACTTTTTTCAGGGCCACTGTAACTTGAAGAGTAACTAAATGAACTGTTGTAAGTCAAGGATGACCTGTACTGAATCATTTTTAGTTTGCATAATTAAGCCAATTGCTAAAACAATCTACAAGAACTCCTTGCCAAAGATAGTGAGCCAAACAAAGATGGGTCACACTGATAAACAGAGGAAGAGAAGAGGAAGCTGAGAAGAGGAAGAAGAAGGCAGTTGGGATTATTTATATATTCATATCGTTGAGAGAATCTGGAAATTTATTTTTATTTTCATAAATTTCTATGGGTGGTAGTTTTAAAGATAGATGAACTTGTATGGCCATCAAAGGAACTCCCAAGCTTACATGTTTAAATGGATTACTTCTGAAGAATTAGTTGTTCATTTGGTGGTAGGGTAGAGAGCTTTGGCAACCCTCACCCCAGGGGATTCATGTTCTGATGTCTAGGCCATCACCACATGGAATGCAAAATATAAAATCATTGTTGAATTTTACAGGACAAAGAGAGGAATATAAACAAGGAATTTATATTTTACATTTCAGAAATGAGTTCTATCTGCATGGGAGAATTCTCGAAGTGTAAATGGGAAATCATCAGAAATTTTAACTATTCTGACACAGAAATATTTTTTAAAGCCATACAGTCAAAATATGCATAAACCCCTTGTGATGGGGGCATGGTGGCCTAGCAGTTAAGATTCTGGCCTTGTCAATCAGAAGGTTGACAGTTCAAGACCCAAGCACCATATGACAGTTTGAGCTCCCCTTCTTGCCCCAGCTCCTGTCAATCTAACAATTTGAAAGCATGCAAATGTAAGTAGATAAACAGGTACCGCTTCGATGAAAAAGTAGCAGTGTTCCATGCGTCTTGGTGTATCGTCATGCCAGCCAGTTCACCACAGAAGCATCTTTGGACAATGCTGGCTTCCTCAGCTAGGAAATGGTGATCACCATTGTCCTCTAACCATCCTCTAGAGTTGGACATAACTGGACAGGGGAAACCTTTCCCTTTACTTTGTGATGTCTATGTCTTCAAAAAGTATTTTTTTAGATTAATACACTGCTTTCCTTCGGGTTGATCAGGACAACTTACATAACATTGTACAACAACCACAGTGGAGGTCTGTGACACAATGGCCCAGAATCACTGAGAGTGGGTAAATATGGTCCTGAGGCTCAATTTTAGGCCAGTATCTTAACCTAGTTCAATATCTTAAGCATATCTGAACCACATTGGATCCATATTGACAGCTAAACAAATTTTGCTGCAGTTCATTAGCAAACAGTAATAAAAGACCATCATATCCAGATTTACCAATAGATATTTGAAGCTCAGAGTTGAACTGGGATGTCCTTGATGCTTCAAGTCAGAGAACAGAAAAAACCCCACATATCCAGATTTGCCAAATGTCCACTATTTGTAATATCACCAATGTATGACATTTATACACAAACCTGTGATTGGATTTCAGTTTCAGCTCTTGGGTTTAGACAAGTAGCTATTTTTGTGATATACTTTAAGCATGTTCTCTTTACACCTCTTAGTCTAAAGGGCATTAAGTAAGGCAGGCAAAACATTAGTTGTTTTTTTTTTTTTGTTATTTCATATTTGAATTGAACTCAAAGGCAGATCTGCAGATTTGCTGTTCTGCACTGAATATGTTTTCCTTAAGTGTATGTGTATATTTTAGGCACACACACACACATATACACACACCCTGTACATGAAAATGCACATACATAAATACATAGCATTGTGTGTGTTTCCAGTTTCCAAACCCTATTCTTGGGGTGTTTTTTCCCCTTTTGATTCTTTTGAGAACACACCATGTTTGTGTTCTTCTTTCTTTCCCACACAAAAGGTCTCTCCATTTCTTAGGACTCTGGTCACACAGCCTTCAGATCTTTACAGAGGGAAGATGCAGAGGTGAAAGGTCATCCCAGGGCACTGGCAAGAGACAAAGTCCCTTCAGCTGCCAATGTAAGCTGTGATAACAGTCTTCTCAAAGCTCATCCACTTGAGACTCTCCGCAAAAGCTCTCAGACCTTTCCAAGAGCTTGTGATGTTGACTCTTCTGCCATGACATCCAACTTTAGCATAAGTATGAAAAACAAATTAGAAGCATCATTTATTTAAAAAAAAATCCAAGCCTTGATACAGGGGCTATGTGAGAGACAGTACTTCTATTGCTTCACATTAATAATACAAGAAGTTGTAAAATTCCATGTTCATTTTTTAAAATAAATTTAATAATGCCACCATTATTTGTCTAAATCTCTCCAATTCCCTTCTAAATAGAAGATGAGCATAGAATTTGCTTTCTCTTTAGTTTCATTCTCTTTTTTTATTTCTTTCTAAAGTTTACCCAATTCCATAGTGAATTGCTTATTTCTGGTGTTCCTATTTATTTATGTTCAGTATTTATTTTTCTACCCATTTCTAAGCAATTCAAAATTATATTCTCGCTTAATAATAAATTATATTATATAATATAATATAATTATAATAAATTATATTCAGTGTATATGGCACCCAAATAATTCCGAGTGACTTGGGAGGGTGGAGTTACAATTGTTAAAAACATTTAAAAACAAAAAAAATAATACAAAACACAGCACAAAGAACAAAGATGGCAGAGAGAGAGAAAAATACGTGTTGGGAACAGAGAAAAGGAAGAAAAGGGTTGTTAAGTCATGGCTGTGAAAATCTGGGAGAAGAGCCAAACTTTCAGGGCCCTTCAAAATAGCAGTAGATTTGGAGCCTTTCAGATTTTGGCGGGAACCTCATTCCAGAGAGCAGGCACAGCTACAGAAAAAAGCACACTCGGGAGATCCCAAAAAGTGACATTATTTAATTTAATGGAACCCAGAGCCTGCCAAATCTACCAGATCAAACTGGCAAAGCAGATACCATAGAAGTCAAGGGTGTCCCTCAAGTAACCAGGGGCTATGCCGTATACAACTTTATAGATAGTGATCAGCTCCTTGAATTGCACCCAGAAGCAAACCAACCACAAGTTCAATTCACAATGTAGAGGTGTTTACTTGAGCATGCCAAGGCATACCAATCACTTCCTGCCCTGTTGCATTTTGGACAGAGTGTGATTTCCTAACTCTGCTGGAAAATTTGAGCTTTTCCATTTTTTGAAAACATTTCTCAGTTCCAAGATCTCTTATGATTTTCCTGGCAAGATATCAGTGAGATTTGTTTTATTTTGTTCTCACTGTTTGCAAATTATTCATCTACGCTTCTATTATTTCAGATTAAATCCTGGGGGTTCATTTATGATTGAGCACAGGTGGACTTCTTCTCTAACTGTACCCACATGACTCAAAGTCAACAGCACAGTGACGAGGTTTGGCCTTTGACAATTTGAACTGGATTTTTTAAAAATAAAAAAAATTGGAACATAAGGACTTTGTCAGGAATTTTATCAAACAGGTGAAATTAATTATACCTCGCAAAATACAGATAATTACATTTGGATCGTGAATGGAAAATTAACAAAACCTTGTAAGATGCAGACAGGGATTAGACAAGAATGGTTCTTGTCAGTATTGCTATTATTTTAGCTTTGGAAGTATTGAAAAGAGATATAAATTAAAATGAGAATGTTGGTGGAATAAAGATTAAAAGAGAAACATATAAAAATGAGTATTTTTCGATGATCTGGTGATAATTTTGGAAGATCCTCTGGAAGGAATAGAGATATTAATGGAAAAACTAAAGAATTTTGATGTGTGAGCTGCTTAAAAATTAATCAACAAAAGATAAAAATGTTAACAAAGAATATGAAAATGAAACAACAAATGGAATTGATAATTGGTTGTATCGCTATGACTAACATGAATTGTATGTTATAACAAAATAATTATGTTAAGACATGGAATAAAATCAAGAAGGATGATTGAGATGGGAGAAATTACAGTTGTCGTTGGGGAGAATTTCTGTGATAAAATGAATATTTTGTCAAAAGCAATGTTTTGTTTTAAGCAATGCATATTATGAGAAATGGCTGAATGTTATATTTAAGTTTGTATGGCAATAGGGAAAAAGTATTAAATAATACACCACTTCAAGTTACAAAGGATGAAGGAATATTGGGACTGCCTGGTTTGAAATTATATTTTACAGACTGCTGCTTAGTCTGGATGAAAGTGTGAGTTTTGCTGAGAAACAACAACAACAATAATAATATAGAATTAAAAGAAGGTTCAGCTGACATGGTTTTCTGTGGTATGATAAAGTTAAGATAAATGTAACTTTTAAGAATTATTATATTAAAGGTACCATTTTGAGAACATGTGTTAGATATAAACCCAGACTTGTGTCCCCAAATGCCTTTAAGGGACCCAGCACAAGAAGCATTTTATAAGAAAGAAACAGTAAGTAAAGAATTGTTAGAGCAGGAACATTGAGAATATAAGATGAAATCAAAAGAGCAATTGGCTGCAGAGGGGTTTACTTTTCAATGGTTTCCTATATTCAGTCAAGAGAAAGATTTAAAGTAGATAATATGACTTTTGGAGTCAAGCTGCAGAAGGCAGAATCTGAACAATGTACAAAGGATGAACATGTAGTTGCTAAAAGTATAAACTTCCATTGACACTGAAATGGAAAAACAAGTGTACAGTAAAATGGGCTAAGAATTTTGGATATAGCATATTGCTGGAACATTTGGAAAATATGTGGTTAAAAGGATTAAATTGTTATAATCAAAAAGAGGATTTTTATAAAATGATGTACTGTTTGTATATGACTCCAGAATTGTCTGAAATGTATAAAGGTACCTCAAATTTTGTTGGAAATGTGGACAACATGAAGGTCCATTTTATCATTCCTGGTGGACTTGTAAAAAATGGAAAGATATAAGCAACAGAGGGATGGTTTGGTGAAGATGACAGAACTTGCAAATACAAAAAAATCAACTTGTTTAATTAGATAAAGACCGATAACTACATTTATCAGTGATTGTAAACCCCTTATGGATTTTTTCTGAAACAAGGGAAAAATGAGCTTGTGATTTATGAGTGAGGATTAGAAAAGATAGTTATGGAAAGAAGAAAATACTGATATAGCCTTAGAGTGAGTAAATATAAAATGCATTTACGATATAACCATAGTTAAAAAGATTAGACACCACCTCTTTATGATCTTCCATTTTGATTTTTTTTGCTTGCTTATTAGTTATTCTTTCTTTGTTTCTTTTCTAATATTTCATTTGTATTGTTTTCTCTTGTGTTTTCAATAAAATTTATATTTTAAAAAAGAGCACAATGATACTATTTGTAGAAATATTATCTGTTTGCCAATTGGTTTTATTTAGTCTAGGGAAAATTAGTCTGCAGTATTTACAGTCAATAAGACCATTTTGCTTTTAGTCTCCCTGGTTTCATTCTTCACCTCAATATCATTCTGGGCATGTTGATGATTACATTTTCCCTTTTAATCTTCATACTAGCATTCAAAAAGTGTATGTGATTTCATTAAATATATGTCAATATTTTATGACAGCTAAATATTTACATATTTATTAGATTTATATCCTGCTTTTCTTACTACTGGTGTACATTTGTATAATGTACAAAATGTATAAATTCTGGTTTTTCAATTGCAGTATTTTCCCAGCAAATCTTTATTTTCAAGAACATTTGCTAGTAATGGTGTTGCACATGCTATTTCTTTTTCCTGTTTTTTCCATAACAACCTTGTGAAGTCAATCGGGCTGAGGGTGTATCCAGACAGATATTTAATATGTTTCTCCTATCTTCAGTTAAAGTTAAATTTGTTAACAACTTTGGAAGATTGTTGATGGCCACCCCAGAAATTATCATAGAAAATCTGGAGCTCTGAAGCAAATGTCTCCAACAAGGAATTTGCTTTTTTGGACAACTATACAGTGGCTTGTTGTTGTTTATCCTGAGCAATCTAATATTCTGTTTTTCTTCCTCAGATTTGATAATCTGTAGTAGTATTAGAATTAGTAGCCAGTTAAAACTCAAAACAGCTTTTACACACCATCATTTTCTGCAAGTACTTTCTGTCACATAAATGTAGTCACCATTTAAATGAAATAAATAAATATTTACATTATTTTACTTGCTTCATTAATATGCCCGTAAGTATTTTTCCCCTCATTAAAGAATTGGTTCTAGCACATAATATTGCCCATACTTTTCAAATACAGTACATCCTTTTTCTTGAAGGATGCTGCCAGAGGTTTTCTTTGAAAATTACAAATCGGAGGATGTGACTTTCAGAAGAAAGAACTGGTACATAGAGTTATAAGGATGCATATGCAGGTCAATATCCCAGGGATTCAGATCTTGCAGAAACAAGGGATGGATGAGAGAAAGAGAGAGATGTTGTTTTGGAAAGAGGAAATGTGGAGTAGATCAGGCTGCTGATCGAAGGGGAAATAATGGGATTTTCTGGCTTTCGCATTGATCTTCAAATAAAAAAAGCCTCAGCTTACTTTTTCCTCCCCTCCACACTGGTGAACAAAAAACCAAAGCCTCTTTAAGGATGGCCTTTTCTAAGTTAATTATTATTACAAGACAGTATTGGGATTATAAAAAAAACTGAGCTGCTCTCCCATCTACTTGTTTCATTTTTGTCTTTTTGGAAATGAGTAGAACATGAGCTATGTTGGATACTTCACAGCAGCACATTGTTTTGCCGATATTTACTTAGCAAAATAAACGTCAGTGAACCTCATTTATGCCTATTATTTCAATGTCCTTACTTTCAGTAGCACATCTAACTTCACGTATGTCTATTTTGAAACACTAGATGAAGGTCCTTCGCTGGAGAAAGCGATTAATTTTGTGACTTTTTGAAATAGGCCTCTTAAAACAAAACAGACACACACAAAAAAAGAACAGAACTTGTGTTTTCAAAAGCCAAGGCAAGCCCACGTCACCCAGTAATAGGAAGTCATATGAACTACCGGAGACTATCCAATGACTCTTACTCAAGGAAGGTCATTCACACCTTGTCCCCAAGGAAACAAGTGACCAACCTCCTACCCTTTCCTGGGGCCACTGAAATAGAGATGCGTTTGTAGTGATTTCTGTATAGCAAGGTCAGTAAAGAGATCTCATGACGCAGACCTTGCTTGAAATTGTCAAACCCACCGGCTTTTGTTATCTGTAAAAGGTTCGTATTCTTTCCAATCTGATAATTTGTTTCTTCTATCCACTAAGCCAAGAATTGCCTCTTTCTTTTTCTTTCTTTCTTTCTTTCTTTCTTTCTTTCTTTCTTTCTTTCTTTCTTTCTTTCTTTCCTCCCTCCCTCCCTCCCTCCCTCCCTCTTTTTATTTCTTTCTTTCCTTCCTTTTCTCTCTTTTTATTTATTTCCTTCCTTCTTTTCTCTCTCTCTCTCCCTCCCTCCCTCCCTCTCTTTATTTATTTCTTTTTCTCTAACACCTAAGATACAGCAATGCTCTTTTCTTCCTTAAAACCAACATTAAAAGGTTTGAGATTAAGCTTTAAGGAATTTTTTAAATACTGGTTGTTTGCCCAAGGTCTCATGCCAGTCTTATGTGATCATTTAGGAAACTTTGAGGAATTAAGGTAATCTTTCCCAACGTTGTGTCCATCAAATGTTATATACTCCAATTCCAATCATCTCCAGTCTACACAATAGGAGGTATAATCCAAAGCATCTGCAGAGCACAACACTGGGATAGGCTGCTTTAAACCTTATGGTCATACTAAATTAAGCATGTTGGGGAATCCTAATTTGGAACTAGGAAGGCAATCCTTTTGTTGGAGAACCTGAAGAAAGAGTCTTTAACATCAATTAATAGTATTACAACTTTTTGCTATCTGATGAATTGCTGTATAATTACCACTTTGGCAAAAGGTGCAGTAATAGCGTCTTAACTCATTGCTGGTTGTTGCTATTAAGTACTTGGAGGAGATATTTCACCTTGGAGGAGAGGGTAGACCTGACACATCAGAGATCTAGGTTTCAGCTGGTACATCAGATGCAATTTCAAGTTAGCAAAGACAAAGTTATGGTTGGGAGACTGCAGGTGATCAGAGATTAGCATAGAAAATGGGATGTGAAGCATGATTGTGAAGTTGGCTTGAGGGATAAGTTAGGCCTGCTGCTCTTGTACCAACCTCCCTGCGTCATAGCATCATATGTATCTGAGTTGTTCAGGGAAGAAGGTTGTGAGTTCATGAGCTTGTTCATTGGCCCCCACAATCTTTTGGGCACCAAGGACCGGTTCCATGGACAGAGGTTTTTCCGTGGACCGGAGGGTGTGTGGTTTTGTATGCATGCCGTGGATGGGGCTTTGCTTGTTTGAGCGGGCTGGTTTCTGGCATGCTGAGGACTAGTGTCGGTCCATGGATCGATGGTTGGGAACTCCTGTTCTAGGTGATCACAGGCATTTCTATAGAGTGTCTGTTCAACATTTGGAATATGATGTCGGCAATGGTGCTTGATTTATCAACAATTTCAAAAAAAAAATAAACCAACAAAAGAGATACCCAAAGCAATACTGGCATAAGACAAAGAACAAATGCAACCAAGTTCAAACCTACACTGTGGTGGTAAGAAAGATAAACCAAGCTCACTTTTCCACTCTTATTGTATCCATGAATAACCACTCAGCAACATTGTTTAAAGTGACTTGGTTCCTATCAGGAAAAATCAAACCAGGAGATCATCTGCTGGCCCATTACAATAAATTTGCTGGGCACCTGAAAAATTCAATTTCTCACTTTGCCTTGGCATTTTATACCAGTTGGATAATTTAATTGAAAAGATAGGGACATTGTCTTGTAGAGTTATCTGAGATAGGAATGAGATCTTAAGCAAGTAAATCAGATGGAAGAAGTCTGACTATACTGATTCTGCTGGACCTTTCAGTTGCTTTCAAGAGAGAATTGTGGGTGGGGAACAGTGTTCTTCAATGGTTCTCATCCTTCTTGAGTAGACAGTTCCAGTCAGTGATAATGGGAAGAGACTGATCAAACCCTCAGCCTCTCTTTTATGGGGTTCTGTAGGGCTTGGTCCTATCCTGCTATATCCTCCCCTGGATTAAAGTCACTTATGATCTTATCACTTCAGGGTTGGGTTACTGCAATGCACTCTGCCTGGGGCTGCCCTTGAAGATTATCCAGAAGTTTCAGCTGGTGCCACATCCAATGGCCTAGTTCATTATATTGTACCAACGTTTGTCCATTTAGTACCCATACACAGGAGATAAACTGGTACCTTCTGTTTGCAGTTTAAGATGTTAACTTCTCTGAATTGAATCTGCCATCCAATAAGAGGTGGAAGACAGCTTGCTGAGAGTCCCATTACTGAGGGTTATGCCTTCTCAATGATGGCCCTGTCTCTTTTTGAAAAGTTTACACCCAGGATATCTGGATCTCCCCTTCTTAGTTCATTTCAGAAAACCATATAACTAACTTGAGGACAAGGAAGTTTTCCAAATGGTAGAGCATTAGACTGATTGGTTGTAATTGTATTACTTGTGTTTTGAGCGCCATGGTGCCTAGTTGTGAAGACACTTGCCTCTCTCTTGGAAGGTTGAGAGTTCAATCCTAGGTAGTGGCAGCTGTTTGTCTCTCAAGACGCAAAGGGAAAATATCTGCTGTGAACTTCACATAGGCATCAGGAATGGCATCCAGCCAGTAAATGCTTAGCTCCATTCAGTTGCCCTGACTCTAAACTTTTAATTTACTGGCATTAATACCATAATGTACTCAGACTCTCTGAAAATAGAATGGCACATAAATTGTAGACACAAGTAAACAAATAAATGAGCCAAAAGCACGAATTGTTTCAGAATTTATTCTGACACTAGTGGATTTAGTACATTATTTATCAAATTAAAAGCTTAAAATAGCTGCTTATATACAATATTTGTTAGAATACAGTAACTTAGATATTTAACAGCAGAGGGAGGCATTAATAAGTAGCTGGAAAGTCTAATACATAAAATTCAATGGAAGATAGGTAAAAGGTAAAAGACTGCCGGGTCCAGTCATGTCCGACTTTAGAGGGTGATGCTTATTTTTTGTTTCTTAGCCAAGGGAACCAGCATTATGCAAAGACACTTCCATGTCATGTGGCCAGCATGACTATATGCCAAAGCGCACAGAACGCTGTTACTTTCCTACTGAAGTGGTACCCAATGGTGGGATTCAAATATGTGAACAACCGGTTCTTTGTGTGGATGCCACTTCCGGAAGTCAATCAATCTGTTTATTACAGCCATAAGACCAAACATAATCAACATATAACAACAGTGACAATTTTACTTCCATATTTACAGAATATAAAACCATCAAACAATCAATGTAATATAATCCAAAATTCTCAAAATAAAACATCATTAAAATTTTTCAGATCTTGATAATGGTGCAACGTATTGTGCAAATGGTGGCACAAAATTGGGCAACCTGAATTGATATTTTCAGATCCTTATCCGAAAGTAGAAACTTTAGATAAAATTCATATCCCCTACCTGGAAACTTCTTTAATATCGGATATATAAGAATCTGTCTAGAGTCTTTATATAAAGAACAATGAAGCAGCATATGGCTTAAGGTTTCTATAGAGCCATCACCACATGGACACAACCGAAGGTGTATAAGAATGCCTTAAACCATCCAAAAAGGACTGTCGAGGGCAACGCATCCAGCCTAGCTAAGGTGAAAGCTTTATGAAATTTCAAAATTATAATGGAAAATAGATAAGAAGCTGGGAAGAATCCTTCTGGAAGCAAGTGACAAATATTGGAATGTGCCACCTTACTTAAGTTTGTTTGGAGAACTTTTGGAAGTCCATTCTGGGCCTGGGCAACAAAAAATTAGCTACCAGTTCTGCCAAAGTGGTGTGAACTGGCTGAATCCCACCACTGGTGGTACCTATTTATCTACTCGCAATTGCGTGCTTTGGAACTATTAGATTGACAGGAGCTAGGACAAGTAATGGAAACTCACCCCATTGCTCAGCGCTTGGGTCTTGAACCTTGACTGCCAGATTACAAGCTCAGTGCCTTTAACCACTGAGCCATCGTGCCCCTACAATGGAAGATAAATTTGATATTTGTATGTTATGTGTCATAAATTTAAAAGTATGTTTAAGCCAATACAGTTATTACTTGGTGTCCCATTGGACACCAATAAAACCTTTGGGGGAAGAAATTAATGACATGAGCTAATTCTTTGAGGCCAGTGTTCAAACTTAGTAGGATAAGACATAGTGGATCCCTTTTATAGAGAAAATACTCCATATATCAGTTTTGTTCTGGATGATTCACTGGCTTTCGGTATGTACATATTTAATTATTTTCAAAGCGTAACAATGAATTGGAAAATAAATGAATAGAGCATGTAAAGTGACATTATCTATAATATTATTTATCTTACATATATATGCAAGCAGGGAAGAAATCACAGTTCAGCAAGTCTTCACCCCCAGAAGAGAAAGTCAGAAGTGTACAATGCTTATCATTATTTTACTTAACACCAGCAAAGGTTGGTTGTTTATCTTGTTGCACTGCTTTGGGACAATGCAGTGTAATAATGACTAATACGTGGTGAAGCTAGAACTTCACAGAGATACAAATGATCAGTGTAGTACGAAGTTGTAGATAGCATTTTCGGTGATGTTATAGATGGTATATTCCTAGAAGTTGGCTTGTATTTGTTGACTTGTACAAGGCTCAGATGGGGATTTGGTGAAGAATGAAAATGAGACTCAGGTTGTCAGATTAATTACTTGTCAACAGATGTCGCTTCTAAAAGGTATCACCTTACCTACATTATCTCTAACCTATTGTTAGGTTGAGAAGCGGGAAGGGGGAGAGGAGGAGAAAGGAAGGGAGAAGGATTAGTTGTTCAAAACTCATGTTTATAAATCATTTTTTCGTGGTTTGGCATGGTTTGTTAAATGACCTATATGGAAAACACCCAGCTACAGTCCAAATCATCCTCATGTATTTATAAGAAAGAAATGCATGTGCATGCATTTAACTTTGTTTCTCCTTGATGCAATACAAAAAGAGAAAGGGTAGGCTGAAAGAAAACAAGGTATTTGGCAAGATATTACACACAGATATCAAACTAAGTTCCATTTTTGTGCATTTTTTCAACTCAGAAAGTAGGCTTCTTTTTGATATCAGAAAGGCAGTAAAGCTGCCTATTCAATAGGAAAGTTCTTACTCTTTTTAGAGTGCCTTTATGATATTATCTTCTTGGTTTCTAACTCCACATCATCCGCAGAGGAAGGATAAGCTTACTCATGTAAGTAAAAATAAAAAGGGGCATGTATGTGGACTTGGATTGTGCAGTTACAATCACCATCTCCTGCAGATGCCCCATCTCAATCTCCTCACCTTCTATATCTTTTGCACCAACTATCTTGGCTTTGCTTGTACATCATCCTTTTCTTTTACAGGATGAAGATGTACAAGTTTCATTTGAAGTTGTCCCTTAAGCTATTGTGAGAGGAGAGGAGATGCAAAGTGGGTCATACTTGTGTTTGTTTGTCTAGCATCCATATTACATGATATGGGAAAGTAACAGAGAGCTGCTATCCTGAATGTTCTCCTCAGAACCAGAGAAGGCCATGGGGTGGGGCTTCCCTGCATTCAGCCCAGTCCCCTGATAACACTGAGCCTGCTGGGCAAAAGAGGTCCCATGAACCAATCCAGATCCCCACTCTGGCATACTCCATGGTCACAATCACACAATTCTACAGGGCACAGATGCTCATAATATAATTATGGCGAAAGTACAAAAATGTTAAGGAAGTGTTCCATCACAAGGTTAAAGGTTTAAAGGAACGTTTACCTCCTTTTCTTTTAAAGAAAACATTTTCATGGTTAAATCAGTCAATTTGACGAAAAATATTTTATTATTTACTTTGAAATAAAGCTGCTCTGAGTGTTGCTCAGCATGTTGTATGTCCACAAATGGACCAGATCTACAAACTAAGGAATGGCTGCTTCCCTCTGACTTTTTGGCAATTCTTACTATCTACCTTAAGTTCTTCCTGAGGAATGGGAAGAGAGAATCAGTAGCCGGTACTTTGCAGATAAAATGGCAGGCAGGGCCAAAAGGAAGAGTTGATGAAGAGGAATCACAAAGATAAGCAGGAGGGAAAGAGAACCGGTTCTGAAGAGACAATTCGGAAAGCAGTAACACTTCAGAGAAGTCAGAAACCTGATTCTGAATTATACCTCTTCGGGTTACAGGTGGGAGCTCAATAAAACTGATAGGTTCCTCCAGAGAATTACATTGATTACTTATATATAGAATCTACATGGAAAAATGGAAGCCAGAAAAAATAATGATGATGTAGCATTCTCTATTTTATACTAGTTTTTCAATTGCAGGGATTTGGAGAAGTCAGACTCATTCAAGTATTTCTCCCAATCATCAAAAAATGCAGTTATTTATTATCTGGATTTGGAAAAACTAAAAGCGAAGGTAAAAGGTATCTAAGAAAAGATATAAAACAGAAAGGCCACAAAGAAGTTCATGAATGAGATTAAACTAGTGGGAACCCTCTTACCTATAGTAGATGGTTTCATGAAGCTCTCCTTTTTACTTTTCTGTTATGGGGTAGTGGGTGGGATGATGATTATGTGTATATAAAAACAAAAGATGTTTCCTGTGCTTATTCCATTAAGCTATGACATCAAATTATTCTTCCTGCAGCAACTTGGCCATCTGGTTATTGGTTCCTAGCTCTACCCCGTGCACTGCTGTTCTTCCCCCAGGTCATTTCTGCTTCCCTGTTTCTTTTCCTGGTCTTCAGTCTATGTGCAAAAGTAGCAGGGGAGCTCTTATGAAAAGCTAAAGCCCCTCGGCAGTGGTGTTCCAGCCAAACTGCTCTTGTATTAGTTTTTGATGAGTTTTCAATTTAGGCCTTTGCAGATAGAAGGAAAGAAACGACAGGGGAAGAGGGGAGGATGGGAGGGAGGGAGGGAGGGAAGAGGGAAAATGCAACAGATGGGCCCGATTGTGCTCTCTAGGCAAATTAAGGAAGACATCTGTAGCTCCCAAATACTGGTGGTCTAAAGCAATTAGTCCCCTGTGAAAAGGGGCCTCTTGGAGACTCCTTTAGCCAATCCCATCCTGGGGAGTGCTCACGTTACAATGGCCTTGACCACAGTTCATTGAGCCAAAGAAGAAAGAGAGAGAGAGAGAGAGAGAGAGAGAGAAATTAATTCAGTAGAAGCAGTGTAGGAAGACTGGAATCTGTATACTTTTAAATGCAAGGTTGTTTACAACCTTCTGCCTTAACGCCCTTTGCATCATTGGGTGGGGAGGGAGGGCAGTCCCTTCCTTTTTCCAAACGTACCTGCTTTCTGCTCCAAACTTGAAATTGACAAAATAACAGTTTGTGTAGACACCTACATCTCAGTTGTACAGAGTGTGTAATCTGAAAATTGCCCAGGGACCTCAATTTTCCACCGATTTGTTTGGAAAACAATGAATGAAGACCCAATTCTCCTTGGTTGGAAGAATCTCCCCACCCATCCCTTCTGCTGCCTTCAGAAAGAGGGTGGGAGGGGCAGGGCAAACCTGTTATACGATAAGCGTCCCTTCTGTAACTGATAATTATAATGATCGTTATGATTCCAGGTTGAGCTCCGGTGGACTAATCTGGTCCCTCGGTCCTCCAATTTCGATGTTCCAGGAAGCTGAAAGTAAAAAAAAAAAAAACCTCAGAAAGGATTTTTATTTAAACTAGACATGGAGCCGCCGGTGGGGGCTTTCTTCCTCATGCATATTTATGATCAGGAAAGGTCTCTGTGGGAAAAGTAATCCACAAGCTACAATGGGCGAAGCAGCTCAGAGGAGGTCACAGCGCTTTTAAATTACACCTCTTGGCTTTGTTCACCCAAGCACAATGGGGCTGAGAGATAGGAAGAAAGGGTCTGTGCTCTACAGCACACCCCAGGACACTCCGCAGCTCAGTAAATAAAGGCCTAAACTGATTTGATATCTTATTGGATTTCATTTAACCTAAAAACAGGTTCATGCTCAGCCATGGAAGCCGGTCAAGAGCTGATCTCTAGAGGGGGGTGGAAGGGAGGAATCTCTGTTTGTTGATCAAAAAATTGCCTTCCTTGGGATTTCAAATGGGTAGGGCTGAAGCACATAATGGAGCCATCTGCCCTCTTAACCTGTTGCTTATTTTAATTAATTGATGACATTTTTTATTGTTGTTGCTGTGAAACTATTTTAAAAGGTGACTCTTGCCCCATGAGTGTGTAAGTATTTCATGAGAAGGAAAGTCTTCGAAGGAAAATGCAGCTACTTTTATAAGGCAGGTCTTTGTTTAAAATGCATGCCTTTAATGACTATTGAAAAATAGTAAATATGGACAGTTTTTTTTAACGAGGATAATTTTTTTCTGCATAGATTTTAACTGATGGCTATTGTAATGTTACTATACAGATTAAATTGCAGACCACTAAATTCCTCTTCTCCTAGAAACTGGAAGTAAAACATAATGTGAATACCATTGCCATGATTGTTGCCATCATATTTTTTAAAAAATTAAAATTAATAAATTAACTAGTCACATTTTAAAATAGTATCACAGCAACAACAACAGACTTCATGTAAACTCGTATACATTTTATTAGTGTATACAAAAATGCTTTTGAATGTGCAAATTATCTTTTTTCAGTTGTGAGTTACCATGGCAGTTACATATATTTAAACTTAATGTTGTGATTTGATATTTTTCCATCACTCTTTTGTGGAGATTTGGAAACCACACATTGGGGAAAGTCACACAATACTGTGAGTCTCAGATCAGGTTAACAAAACACTTTTAACCAGGTTAGGAAAACCCAACAATAAATGTGTTCACCCAGCATGTTATGACTACCAGTAAACCATATTAGGGCTTAACAGAATGGCTATTTTTACACAATAATGGCTGGACCACTTTCACCATGCTAGATCACAAACCACTAAATCTATACTAGCCTAGTCTAGTACCATATATTGTTCAAATTAGCTACTGTGCTTGCACTGATACTTCTGATAATCATCTTTAGAGTATTGGGGATACGGTGAAAACATGGTCAGGTAAAGGATACTATTTTATCCCCTGTCTTAAACATAAAAGTTGCATTGGAAAATAAGTCACTGATCCTTCTTTTATTTGCCTATGTCTGACATAAAGCTATCAGAATTCAAGAAATTTAGGATCTTTCAGACTGTATCAGGAAGATGCCTGTTTTGGATCAGTCATCTGTTGATAGATAGTTGTAGATGACTGATGCACGTAGATCAACATGACATCTGTTCCACATACCGATTTCATAATTGTTGGTGTCATGTCCAGCTAAGGCAAACAAATAAGGGGAAAAGAACCTCTATTAGAGGTAGATAATGTTTTAAGCTCCAGTGGATATCTCACAAAATGAGTGCCATTGGATAGTGAGTTGCAAATCCCCATGAACTAAAAGGCAAACTTCTGATCCTTGTAGCTTACCCAAAATGCTCTCTCTCTCTCCCATGTTTCTCTATTTTTTTTTTCTGGGCATGTGAGTATATTTCCAAACACCCACAAAGGCTGCATCAGCTACGTATCATTTTTACATTCTAAGAATATATCCATTGACCTAGGGACCAAGGGATGCTCCTGTAATTAAAGGTGATGCTAGAGGCTGGGGCTTTGCTTTCTAGAATGCTAAATTCCCATTTATTAATTTTATGTATAAGTAAACCATGAGTAAGCTGGAAAGCCTTATGATCAGGCAAGGCAGAGATCAGTATGTATACTGCATATCTCTGAATTAAAAGAACAGCTGCTTGTGAATGTAGACAACAGTAAATTTAATGGACCAGTGGCTTTACACAATGTAAGGGACCTTTCCATGGGATGGGGCTAGATGTGATTAGGGTTATCACATCTGGATTATAATAATCTTTATGACCACTAGATGGCAGTGAATAAAATCTTCATATAGAGTAGAGTAGAGTAGAGTAGAGTAGAATAGAATAGAATAGAATAGAATAGAATAGAATAGAATAGAATAGAATAGAATAGAATAGAGCTGGAAGGGACCTTAGATAGAATAGAATCGAGCTGGAAGAGACCTAGGAGGTCTTCTAGTCCAACCCCGTGCTCAGGGAGAAAACCCTATACCATTTCAGATAAATGGCTGTCCAATCTCGTCTTAAAAACTTCCAGTGTTGGAGCATTCGCAACTTCTGGAGGCAGGTTGTTCTACTGATGAATTGTTCTAATTGTCAGGAAATTTCTTCTTAGTTCTAGGTTGTTTCTCTTCTTAGTTAGTGGTGAATATCTGTAGCTCAGGTGTAGGATGAGGGTGAAGGTTTGTTCTCCAAGCTTGTGGGTTGATTTCTGAATGTTTCATTACCAGGCTAGATAATATCTGAAAATGATGAAGGCTGCTGAAGATGTTACCTAGTCTGGTAATGAAATGTCCGGAAACCAATCCACAAGCTTGGAGAGCCAATTCTCACCCTCATACAAAATTGTATCAGAAAGGACCAATAATTCTGAAATTTTAGGCTATACCTACACATAACAAATGGGACAGGGAAGAAATGCTGCCAAAAATGGGAACTTCAACATCAATTGCATTTTGCTGCACTTTGTAATATCTTAGGAATTTTATTTAATTATCTGAGATACTGGGGAACAGAGGTGTTTTCCTGCCCATATGAATGCAAAGCATAAATGTGAAGCAAGGGAATGGAAAGTCATTGCATTATGTGAAATAATATATGTTACTGGACATGATATAGAAACAGACTTGGAAAATATTATATTGGTGCTGGCCCTTCTTCCACTGCAGCTTCTACCCTTCTCAATAGATGTTAGATTAGTAAATGAGCATGAACTTTATATAGATTGGAGCGCCACATGTTGCTCCCAACTATGAAAGCACAGGCTTTTAGCTAAAAATCTAGGGGAAGACTTTGACTGTAGCAAGGTTGCCTTGCTACATTTTAAAGTAAATATTGCAATATAATGTAAAGGGGTGGGAGATAAAATCTTTACTTTCAGAGCTTAAAATGGTATAATGTCATTATTGCCTTCAAGCAGAGGTCTAAGCAAGCACCAATATTTTGATTGATAATTGCATGACATCAAGTTGTGTTGGCTCTTAGGAACCACCATTTCTCTCTGACAATCTTCCTAATCTGGTGTTTCAGATCTTCCAATGACACCTTGCTGCTGTCATTCTTTTCTTCCATTTCCTACCACTTTTCCCAGCATTGAAGCCTTCCCCTGAGAGTTGGGTATGCACATAACATGTCCAAAGTAAAAATTACTTTTTTACTTTGGTCTTCTCATTTATGTCTTAAAGAAAACTTAGGGTTGATTTTATTATTATTATCGATCATCGCACAGTCAGCCAGATGTTCAGACTGGATTTGGCATTTTGTCTACCTATCGAGTCCTTACCCAGGACCTGGGATAGGCAGATGTGGATGTTTGATGGTATTACAGATATCGTCGCAGGATGGAAGCAGTTCCTAATAAGGCTGCCTTTTGCAATTGACTAATAGCGAATTTGTCATTAGACATGAACCTCAGTCAACTGAACATTCAAACTGACTGGCACTGATGGTTGACATAGGTTGCTGCCAGCATCCTAGGTATCAACCAGGTGCCTAGGTATCAATCAATCAATCATTATTATTATGTGGATCATCGCACAGTCAGCCAGATGTTCAGACTGGATTTGGCATTTGGTCTACCTATTGAGTCCTTACCCAGGACCTGGAATAGACAGATGTGGATGTTTGATGGTATTACAGGTATCGTCGCAGGATGGAAGCAGTTCCTAGTAAAGCCGCCTTTTGCAATTGGCTAATAGCAAATTTGTCAGTACCAATGGTGTTCAAGTGGTGCTCCAGTTGTTTTGGGATTGCACCCAAGGAGCCTATTACTATTGGTACTACCATTGCTTGCTTTTGCCACAGTCTTTCTATTTCTATTTGTAGGTCTTTGTATATTATTATTATTATTATTGTTGTTGTTGTTGTTGTTGTTGTTGTTGTTGTTGTTGTCCAATTGTTTGAGTTTCCTTGCATACAATGCTCCAATGAAACTATTCTCTGTGAATTGCATTACTGTGACCTTTATTTCATTTTATTTTATTTGTTTTATTTATTTTTATTTTATTATTTTATTTTATTATTATTTTCAATCCTTTTTCACAAGAGAAAGGTATTTCCATCTGGAACAGCAACTAAATTTAAGACTATTAAAAGTACTGAAAATGTGGATTGAGCACCACGTAGTGGCAGAAAAATAAATTACAATGTGAAACTATTTCTGGGTTAGTTATATTGTCTGCTTGGCACTAGATAAATAGGTGCATGGAAGATAGACAGATTAGACAGACAGACAGATAATAGATTAGATGAGAGAGAGATGAGAGAGAGAAAATGATAGATAGATAGATAGATAGATAGATAGATAGATAGATAGATAGATAGATAGATAGATAGATAGATAGATAGATAGATAGATGGAGACAGACAGACAAATACAGTAGATAGGCAGACAGACAGACAGACAATAGAGAGTTCAGACAAATTAGATTGTATTCTTCTTCTTGTGCCATATCCGTTATCGGATGTTGGTGATCATGTTAGCGACCCTGTTTTTATCAGCAGTCGCACGAAAAAGTGTTGCTGAGTTTTGTCCAAAAAAGTCATGATGTTCTTCTTCTGCCTGGGCCTCATTTCCCTTCAATCTTTCCCTGGAGGATTAAATGGAGTATGCCCGTATTTTTCTGGGTGTCTCATTGCATGTCCAAAATATTCTAACTTTCATTTTTTAATTGTTTTGATGATTTCCCTTGGCTTTCCCAGGCGGCTTATCAACTCATTTCTGATCTTGTCAACCCAGTTTACACATAACAGCCGCCTGTAAATCCACATTTCAAATGCTTCTAGTCTCTTCATGTGGCCTTCTGTCAGAGACCAACTCTCTACTCCATAGAGCAGGATAGAAAAAATATAACATCTGACAAGCCTGATTTTCAATCTTAGGCTTATGTTGTGACTGCAGAAGATCTTTTTCATTCTGAAGAATGCTGTTCAAGCTTTCTCTATCTTTGTCTTTACTTCAGTGGTCATGTCCCAGCTTTCATGTAAATTAGAACCGAGGTGCGTGATCCTTTCAACTTTTTCTAATGGTATTCCTTCCAAATTTATTGGTGGTAAATTAACGGGTTATTTGCTGATGGCCATGATTTTGGTTTTTGAAGTGTTAAGCTTCAAGTCTTATTTTTCACATATTTCTGTGACTCTGTTGATGAGGAGCTGAAGGTCTTCATGCTTACTGGCAAGCAGAACTCTATCGTCAGCATATCTTAAATTGTTGATCCAAACAACATTTATTTTGATCCCAGCATCGATGTTCTCCAGTGCCTCATTGAAGATTGACTCAGAGTAGATATTGAACAACAGTGGAGACAGAATACATCCTTGTCTGACCCCTCTTCATATTTCTGCATCAGCTGAGTATTTTTGGCCTAGTCTCACATTTGCTACCTGATGCCAATACAGATTCTTTATGATTTGGATGTCTTTGTCATCTAGTCCCCCTTGTTTCAGGATTTCTAATAGTTTGCTGTGTCTTATTTTATCAAATTCTTTTTCAAAATCAATGAAGCACATGTAAACACTGTGATTGACATCTCTACAACGCTGTACAAGAACTTGAATGCTGAATAGCACAGCTCATGTACCAAGATTGTTTCTGAAACCAAATTGTGTGTTACCTAGACGCTCCTCAATTTTGTTGTATATTCTTGTGTCAGGAATATTTTCAGGCCATGACTCATTAAGCTTATTGTTCTGTATTCGGTACACTTCTTTGCATTTATTTTTGGGGGGATTGTCACAAAGGTTGATTTTAGTTAATCATTTGGTATCTTTCCTGTTTCGTAACTTTAAAATTTCTACTGGGTTACCATCAGGTCCTGTGGCTTTTCTTGTTTTTGCTATTTTTATTGCATGTTCAACCTCCTTCATAGTGATGTTTGGTCCAGTTGTTATGCTTCCCATATCTATATCAACCCTAGTGTCCTCAAAAAGTTCTTCAATATATTCCTTCCATCTTTTTAGTTTTTCATTCTCATCTAAGATAATTTCCCCCTCTTTGTCAACTAAATTGTTGGTTTTCTTTTTGTAGAGGCCTGCTGCTTCTTTCACTTTTTTATGTAAATTGAAATTATCATGCCTACGTTTTGTCTCTTCTATTTCCTTGCATCTCTTTGCAAACCACTTTTCTTTTGCCAGTCAAACTTTTCTTCTAATTGTTTTCTGCAATTCATTGTATTTTTCTTTGTTTTTATTTTTATAAGATCTTCTTTCATCCATGAGATGAAGAATTTCCTCCGTCATCCACTGTTGTTTCTTGTGGTACCATCTCTCTGTTTTGAATTTGTTACCTCTATTATTGCATTTTTAAATTTATTCCGGTTCACTTCTACATCTTCATCATTCAGGTTGTTGGTTTCTCTTAAATGATTTTTTAGTTCTTCTTTTATATTACTCCCACGTTTAATGATAAAGTCTCTGTCAATTCTTGGTTTAGCAGGATTCGGGCTTTTCATCCTTTTTAATTTCAGCTGGACTTCGGCAAGTAGTAGATTATGATCGGATGGTACATCTACACCTGGGTATATCTTTACTGATATTACTGAGTTTCTAAATCTTTTGTTTATTGTAAAATAGTCAATTTGGTTCTTTACTATATTATTTTGTGTATCTGCTTGTGATTTCCAAGTGTAGAGGCATCTTTTTGGCAACTTGAAAAAAGTATTCATCACACATTGCCTATGTTCCTTGCAGAAGTTTACAAATCTGTCACCTTTACCATTTCTGGTTTCTAAGTCAAAGCTTCCAACTACAGGAGCATCGCTTCTTTTTCCCACTTTTGCATTGAAGTCTCCCATGAATATTATGATATCTTTACTTTTTAGAGTTTTCAGTACAGTGTTTATATCTTCGTAGAACTTCTTTAAATCCTCCTCATCACTGCCAGCTGTGGGAGCATAAACTTGTATAACATTCATATTTACTGGAGTACTATTTATTTGGATCATCATCACTCTATTGGATACAGGAATAAAGGACTTGATGCATTTATTTACAAGATAGTTTACGATTATATTTACTCCATTTCGATGGTGTTTGCTATCCTCACCAGAGTAGTAGATAGTATAATTTCCTATTCTACACATTCCATTTTCAGGCCAGCGCATTTCACTCATTCCCAATATAGAGATATTGTATTTGCACATTTCTTGGATAGTGTTATGTGTTTTCCCAGCTTCGTATAGGCTTCTCAGATTCCATTCGTAGTTTTGGGTTTATCATGTTTCTAGCGGACTGGGAGATTCTTAGCATCCCTGCCCCATTTAAGGGGCGCCCATACTTGGGGCCATTGTTAGGTTCTGCCACCATTAACATGATTTTCCTGGGAAATATATGGTATAGTAGTCTTCTCTTTGCTTTCGACATTGCTGTGCACACGCTATTCAAGTGGCTGCCACCACACCGTGTGCTGTTCTTCTGAAGCCATTCCAACCAATATGGTCTCTGCCTTCAGTCGATACTGGGGAGCCAGCTGCCACTCACCAGGATTAGATTGTATAAGATACCTTTTTCCTATTTTGTATAGCCCTGTATATTAATTATTTATATTTTTAAAAAGTGTTTTCTCCTATTTCTTTCTAAATAGGTCAATAAACAACACAAAGAGTGATCATAATTTCTAATACAATATTTATAGAAAAGAACTATAACTATATAAAAAGTCAACACAGTGCTAGGCTGCATTAACAGAGGGATAGAATCAAGATCACGTGAAATGTTAATGCCACTTTACAATGTCTTGGTAAGGCCACACTTGGAATACTGCATCCAGTTTTGCTCACCACAATGTAAAAAAGATGTTGAGACTCTAGAAAGAGTACAGAGAAGAGCAACAAAGATGATCAGGGGACTGGAGGGTAAAACGGTTGCTGGAATTGGGAATGTCTAGTCTAATGAAGAGAAGGACGAGATAGCAGTGTTCCAATATCTTGGGCTGCCACAAAGAAGACGGAGTCAAGCTATTCTCCAAAGCACCTGAAGGCAGGACAAGAAGCAATGGATGGAAACTGACCAAAGAGAGAAGCAACCTAGAACTAAGGAGAAATTTCCTGACAGTCAGAACAATTAATCAGTAGAACAATCTGCCTCCAGAAGCTGTGAATGCTCCAACCCTGGAAATTTTTAAGAAGAGACTGGACAGCTATTTATCTGAAATGGTATAGGGTTTCCTGCCTGAGCAGGGGGTTGGCCTAGATGACCTCCAAGGTCCCTTCCAACTTTATTATTATTATATACAGTACATTCCACTACATTTCTTGGAGAAAAGACATATGAATGATAATAAGTAAATATAATCTGTTTTACATGTTACCTATTCAAGATTATCTATCCATTTATGTTGGATTTGTAATACAAATCCTTTCAACGAGAAAAAAAAATTAAGCAATAGTACTATTAATATGCCCTTTAATATCAATAATAGAGAAATAACAGAAGACAAATCTGCAGCCCAATCAACCTGATTTCTTCAGGATCTTTTATACCTTTTATATCTGCTTATATCTGTAACAATTATGCATTAGACCCTGTGTAATGTTTATTGTTGCAAAAGCCACAAAAGCGGCTTTAAGTATAACCTTTTCTGGTTCTCCTAAGATTAAAAACAATTCTATTTTTTTTTTCATCTAATGTAAGACATGCTGGAGGTAGTCTAATCTTACCTTCAGTTCCAAGAATGGCTAACCAGATAACCAATGGAAAACCCCAAATTAGACACGGGCCCTGGTCCCCATCAACTAGTACTTAGCAGCATGTTGTCTCCAGTAAATAATGTAATACAGAGTAAGTTTGTGTAATGCATCACATTTAGTTCCAAATACATACTTAAGAACACAAAGGGCATAAACATAGTAGCTGTCTGCAGCTCCTTAAAGCAGCCATGTCTTTTCCCAGAAATGATTGCCCTCTGCAGCTGCCATGCAAGCCCAGAAAATACCACACTGCTTGTGGAATATAACTTAACAACCCCTTGCAGTCGAAAGCACCTTCTAAAAATTTAATTCCAAAGCATTGCACTGGGCTAATAGACTGTATAACTAGTGAGTATTGTTAGTGCAATCAGTTGGATTTTGTTTTAAATCAGCTGGGCAATATCACTGTAGGTTTTATAGTTAGCCCATGTGCTGTGTTGAATAATTCAGTCTCAAAGTTCTAATCATAGAATTTCATTAGATTACCCTGGTTCTATCATTATAATCTTTATTGACTCATTTGCTAATGTGTAAAAGACCCCAAAAGTTATCATCCTAGAGTGGGAGCCATTCTTATTCTCATCATAATCTTTGATCATCCTTTTCTGTGGCTTCTTAATGGTATCATTACTTACTTCTTGCCAGCTAATCTCCCATCTGGAATTTTCTTTTTATGAAAATTACCATCAGCTCATATATTATACAAGTTTGCTCTAATGGACATGGCATTGTTTTGCATTAAATAAAATTACCACTTTGGGAAGATCATTTCTTTTTCTGTGGATTTGGTTTTAACCAATGTAAAAGTTTTTGATTAAAATAAAGGTCAGTCCTTTGTGATTGTTGTTCATGGTTTTATTTTACAAAGAAAAAACAGCGTTGCTACCAGTTAAATAAATCTTCACACATATGCTTAAATGTTTAAGTTTTAGGAGATAATTTGCATCTGCAACTTGGAAGAAAATCTGTTGCTGAAGGAGATTATTATGAACAGAAATGAGGGAGAAAATGTTTATGGTTTGGGGGGAATGTTATATTCTAGTTTCCTTTTAATCTATTCCAGCAGATGGAGCCAGTAAGTAAGCAAAACAATATATGAATCAATGTGACAATAATATTCTGCACTTCTTATATACACTTATGCTTTGAAGGCCATCATAAACAGAGTCATTTTCAAAGGCTGTCATGGAAGACCAAGTAAACCAAATCTGTAACATCTATTATAAGAATTAGTTAAGGTGTTTAATAATAAAGTTGGGCATTGAGCTCTGAGGTAATCTTCAATTTACAACCATTCATTTAGTGACCATTCAAAGTTATAAAAGCATTGAAAAAAGTGACTTATCAGTGATTTTCACACTTAGGACCATTGCAGGATCCCCATGGTCACTTGATCAAAATCCAGGTGCTTGGCAACTGGCGTGTATTTATGACAGCTGCACTGTCCCAGGATCAGGTGATCAATATCTGTAACTTTCTCAGCCAGCTTCTGACATGCAGAGTCAATGGGAGAAACCAAATTCATTTAAGAATTACCTGATTCACTTAACTACAGTGATTTGCTGAACAGCTATGGCAGAAAAGGTTGAAAAATAGGGCAAAACTCACTTAACTGCCTCATTTAGCACAGAAACTTTGGGCTCATTTGCGGTTGTAAGTAGAGGACTACTTATATTAGGTATATCTGGATTATAGTTCAAACAATGAACATTCTTCGGTTAAAAAAGATGAAAGCAAATACTGAGAAAAAAATGGCACGCTAGAAAAAAAGAACACCTACTGGAAAAAGAATTCTCTTCATCTGAGTTGACCTTCTTCATACAGAGAGTATTACATATCTTGCTAGCATGTGGAACGTTCCTACATCTGTCAATCCCAATTTAAAAAGTCATTGTCAAGAAATTGTTAGAATAGTTAAATAGCTGTAAATATTAAAAATAAGAACTAAAGCTTGGAAGCCACAAAACTATTTTTCAGGGGGAACCTTTGATGAGAATTAACACTTTTCTTAAATTATTTCTGAAAATAATTGTTTATTTCTTTGATTTGGTGAAATAATAAAGCAGATAGCTTGTCCAAATGTGGATGCAAAAGAATGTGTGTACCTTGTAGAAAGGTGTGAGTAACAAAATGACAAAGGCAAAAAAAGAACAATGCTTTCTTTATATATATCTACCACAAATTAACAAAAAGAGGAAGACAATTAGACAACAAAGTTATAAAGGAGTAGCATGCAAGAATAGGAAAAAAAAGTAAGAGTATCTATCAGGCTTTGTATTATACTTACAGTAACCTTAGAAAGCAAATGAGCCAGCTGAGAGGAATGTGTGAGAATGAAATGTATATCTTTCCAACAATGTGTAAATGATGTATGTGTGCATCTACAGTGTTTAGAGTTCAACAACCTCAATGGGAATGAGAACTCCATTTAATTTGATTTATAAGCCCACCCACTTGGGGTCAGCTGCCCCCCACCCCACTTCCCACCACTTCCCATCACTCCCCATGCCTCTGTTAGACACCGAAATGTCCTTTGGAGACAACAGCTCATATACATGGAGTCATTAATCACACCTGCTTCTGGTAGCTGCTAATCTGATCTTTCCTAATGGAAGAAAATGCAAGCCTTTCAACCCAATTGTAAGTTCTGAGAAGATCCTCACTGATAGAAATATTCTCTTGTTTTTCAAATAACCAACCATTTAACAAGATTGGAGACATAACCATCTCTGAAGCTCTCATTTTGGCGACAAATCTGAAAGTGACAAAGAGTGAAAAAAAATTTAAACTGATCATCAAATTGCACATCAATATCTCAAAAGGCTGGAGGATATTTTAAGTGAATTCTTAAATCCTGGGTCCAATATCACACAGAAAACCTGGGCATAGATGGTCACTTTTACATGCAAAGGGTGATGTAAAAGGCAGCCTACTACACCTTTATCTTTCCCCAAAAAATTCAAATAAATGCTGCCCAGTTTTTGTGCTGTCTCAATAAAGCCAATGTGACATTGTTAGTACAATACACATCATAATACCAATTCTACAGAGATAACAAAAAAAAAATGCAGATCAAAGCCATGTTCAATTAGTGGCTTAAGGTTCCATCATTCCCTCATAAATCTGGATTCCCTCTCTGTTATTAAGCTCAACAAGCCATAACATGTGACCATCTGATTCACATTGTATAAAGACATATGTTCACAACTGAGCTCAAAATTTTGGTTGCTAAAGGAGACAGTTGTTAACTGAGTTTTGCCCCATTTTACAACCTTTCTTACCACAGTTATTAAATGAATCACTGCAGTGGTTAAGTTAGTAAGTGAAGTAACTTATTAGTTAGTAACTTAAGAGGATCTGGCTTTGCTTGTCAGAAGGTGATCACATGACCCAGGACAGTGCAACTGTCATAAATACATGCCAGTTGCCAAGCATCTGAATTTTGATCACGTGACCATGGGGATGCTGCAACAATCTGAACTGTGAAAAAAAGTCATAAGTCACCTATTTCAGTGCTGTTGTAACTTCGAACAATCACTAAATGAATGGTTATAAGTCAAAGACTACCTGTAGTATCTCCTTTGCTGATATTTTTTCACAACCTGATTTGTGGTTTGTTATAATAAGTTATAACATTATAGTAAGTTCAAATTCCATCAGCCTACTATACCACTAAGGTATTTTTGTTTTTATTCTGGTCTGGGGTTTTTTCAGTGTGATATGCATTATCATACATAAAAATGAGGTATAATTTGGCAGGCCATCATTCTGAGTATGGGTTTCCCCACTGGCTAGCTACTACTGGGAAGAGGATTCTTCAGTAGATAAAAATCTTGATCTGATCCAATGAAGCATTTCTCTCCCCTAATTCTTTCCCCTAACAGATGATTGCTAATCACGTCTCGGAGCTTATGAAGTACCTCCAGCATTGAGGACTCTAAATAATTTTCAATAACAAAGCAAACAAGAGTAAAAAAAAGGAGAAAATCATGTCTGACCTACAATGGATAATAGATATAGATATACAAACATACACAGAGATGTGTGTGTGTGTGTGTGTGTGTGTGTGTGTGTGTGTGTGTGTATTACTCAATACCACAGAAGTCTTGGCAATGGCAATGACCATACAGGTCAACTTACAAACATTCATTTAGTGACTGTTCAAAGTTACAACAGCACTGAAAAAAAGTGACTTATGACATTTTCCACATGGCCATTGCAGCATCGCCACAATCAAATATTCAAAATTCAGCCACTTGGCAACTGGCGTGTATTTGTGACAGTTGCTGCATCCCGGGGGTCATGCGGTCAACATTTGTAACCTTCCCAACTGGCTTCCAACAAGCAAAGCCAACAGGGGAAGCTAGATTTGCTTAACGATTGCATAATTCACTTAACAGCTGCAGTGATTTACTGAACAGCTGTGTCAAAAAGTTGTCAAATGAGTCACAACTGCCTTGCTTAGCAACGTAAATTTTGGGCTCAACTATGGTCGTAAGCCAAGGACTACCTGTAACTCTTCTGTAATGATCTGTGGTCTTGCAAAATTTGGTTGGAACGAAATGAAGGGCATCTGGCATGTGTCACTCTACTAGATACTAACCTGGAACAAAATTAATGCACTGACCTAATGGGGGACCAAACATTGCACACAAATATTCTGCCAATATCAAGGGCAACCCGTAATGCCACATTCTTTACTTTTGTTGAAAACAGAAAGCAAACCACAGGCCATATCCCAATAAGACTAGTGCTTCAATGAATCTCGTGTTCATGTCATTCTATGGCTATAACTGCTAATGTTGTTTTCGGCCTGCAAAACCATCATCATTTAGTGTCGGAGGTGAGAAAACTGAAGTCTGCCTCTAAAATGTATGGAGTGTCATTTTAGATGTAGTCGTTGCATATGATACCTTTCGTGTTTGTCCCTATCATTTAAACCACAAATTAGTTATTTAGATTTTTAAAAAGTAAGAGTGTATAGAGTTGTTTCTAATGAGTACAAAAGGGAACGAGGCAATAAAAATATTTTCCCCAAAAAATCATGAAAATTATGAAAACTTTCTGACTGCTTTGTTCAAGCTCAAAGAATAATTGAATACTTGAATAAAAACAAAATAATTAATGATTTAATACTAAATCAGAATGGAATTAATGCAGATAGTCCTTGTCTTACCACCCATCACTTAGAGCAAGGCTTTTCAACTTTTTCACCCATTGTACCACTTTTAGGATATGGTAACCTCTGAGTACCATCAGTCACCTAGCAAGGTGTCAAAAACTTGATGACCCCCCCCCCTCAAAAAGGAAAAAAAAGTGATAAAGTACAGGTAGTCCTTGACTTACAACAGTTTGCTTAGTGACTCTTCGAAGTTACAGTGGCTGAAAAAGTGCCCCCCAAGCCACAGTCGAGCAAGACACCTGCCTGCCTACCCAGCGGCACTCTTCCTCCTGTCTGAGGTTTTCATTGTTGTGAGCATTTCTGTTGAGGATTGGCAGCAGGGATGGGGCGGGAGGGTGTTTGGTTTTTATTCCCCCATCTGCTGGGTGGTTGCAGCAGGTTTTGGTCACTTCATATGACCCTGGGACACTGTGACCATCATAAATATGAATCAGTTGCCAAGCATCTGAATGTAAATCACAAGACCCTAGAGATGCTGCAAAATTCCAGCTGATTGGTGCTTCTTCTGGGCTCAGCAGAAGCGCCAGGATCAGTGCCGAGCTCCAGCTGGAGCCTGGCACTGATCCTGGCACTTCCACTGAGCTCTGACAGCCCCGAAGAAGTGCCAATCATCTGGAAAGCGGTACTGATCCTGGTGCTTCCGTTGAGCCCTGACAGCCCTGCAGCTCCAGCCAACTCTTGCTCAGGCTTGTGCGGTGCTGCCAGCTCATTTCCCTCCCCCGCTACCACTTTTCTAGGACGGTCGCGTACCACCTGCCAGGTGCCAATGTACCACAGGTGATATCCGTACCACTGGTTGTAAAGCCCTGACAGAGATCTTTCAAAGTTACAATAAAAGCTACTTATGACCCAATTTCACAGCTTTGATGGCCACACATACACACCTGCAACCACATGATGGCATTTTGGGTGCTTGGCAACTGACTCACCCTTATGGTTGTTTGCATTCTCTCAGGTCACATGACCACAATTTTTAACATGTTTCAGTGGTTTACAAACCTCCCTTCTGGTTTGGGGCAAAAAAAAACACCCACTGGCAAACTAGATTTGTGTTCATTTAATAACCATCAGGAAAAAAAATGTCCCAATTTTGAGTCCATTCATGTGGTGCCTCAGTTTATAACCGCAATGACTTACAATTGTAATTCCAGGCGCAATCATAATCAAGGACTACCTGTATTTTAAATGATTAAGACCATGACTTTGGGTCTTAAAGACAACCATCATTTTGTCCTGGGGCCTCAGGATAGATCAGATTTTTTTTTTTCTCCAAGGCTGAATTATTTTTAAGTGGAAAATTTAGAAATGGAAGCTTTTCTAAAACCTTTCTTTATATTTGTCAGATTAAAGTAAGAAAGCAAAGTTATCAATGCTATGTTATTATAAGGTTACAGTAACAGAATCTTGTAATTCTGAATACGTGTCTCCTCGCTTTCCTGTATCTTCACGAAAAATAGGGTGGGCTATGTCTGAAATGCTTTCTCAGATTACATTTATATCCTGGATTCAGCTTTCTTTCTTTTTTTTTTAATGTTGCCTTGATTGTGGTTCTTCCTTCTGCTCGTCCAGATTATTCCTTCTGCTCATGACAATGTCAGGCCTCCAACAGTATCAGAGAGGAGAAGAAGGGGAAATAGGGACCATAACATAAATAGAAATAGGAGAGGTAGAACTGTATATCTGAAGAAGCCAAAGTCTTTCCAGCCTTCCATTGTGGAAGCCTGTAATTAAGGAGAAAATCTGGACCAGACCTGAGGACTTTCTTTGGAGGAAAGGGCAGAAAGAGTAGTGAATAACACCCTCTTCCCTGACTTCAACAAATTTTGAATATTCTCAACAGGGTTCATTCCACTGAACACTGGAGTGCTTTAAACCATTCAATAAAATTGTTTTGTCCAGATGTATCCACGAAGTTAATTTAAAAGGACATAAATCTATGTGGAGTACACATCCGTACTGGGAATCTACAGATATAACAGAATAGCAGAATAACAGATTTGGAAGAGACTTTGGATGTCTTCTAGTCCAACCCCCTGCTCAAGCAGGAGACCCTATAACATTTCAGACAAATGGTTGTCCAATCTCTGCTTACAAACATTAAGTGATGGAGTACCCACAACTTCGGAATATTTATAACTTCATTCCTCATCCTTGTCTATGCAGTCCATGACATAGAATTCATGAGAATCGGAGTGAAAAGGATGTGTCCATCATCTCACTTCATAGATAGTTCTTTTTTTTTAAAGGAAAGCTTTAAAAACTCTTTTTTATAACTCTGTAATCCCTTAATTTGGGGTAGGATCAGGGCGACTAGATGGAGCTGAACACTTACTGGCTCCGATACCTACAATTGGTAAAGGGTTGAGAATTCAAGTTATGTCTCCTGGATTTATATTGGTAGATATAAGGCTTTTTCTGTTTTAAGAAAAGCATTATATCTACTAATATTAATTCAGAGGACATAACTTGAAATTCCCAGCCTTTACCAGTTGTAAAGGCTATTTATGGACCTTTGTATCATAAGAATGGAAATACCTATGAAGCAGATTATGGAAGACATAGAAGAAATAAGTTAATTTCTTATTAAGCCTTTTGTCAAAGGAAGGACATTTGTACCTTACCTGAAATATCTTAAAAACTAAAAAGAGTCAGAATTTAATAAGAGTAAAAGGATCAGGAGGAGAGATGTATAAATCTGGCAGTTTCATTCTGCTTCTTCTTGGATAGCAATTTTTCTTATGGAAAAATGGAAGACTGGATATTTCTACCTCTCTAAAATTCTAGCACTTTCAATATCTTTAACCACCTGTCTAAAGAGATGAAGAGACCATTGGATCCTCAGTACCAATAGTAATAATACAGCAAGTAATACAGATTGTTTTTATACAGACCTCAGCCTATGATCCATGTTTCATCTCTGGAGTAGCATTTCTTCCTAATGGTAACATCAACAATCAGACAGGCTGACAACTGAAGCAATTCGGAATCTTCCCTTGATCTTTAGGCAAGTGCCTTCCTTTAATGGACAAGGTCATGCTCCTTCCTGTCCCTGCCCCTCCCCTTTAATAGCAACTGCTTGCAGGGATGACCCTTTTTGATAAGGGAGCCAGAGAGGTCAAAAGCCAGTACTAATTGCTGTCCCTTAAGATCTCTGGCTGCCTTTTTTGTATTTCAAATAGATGATCTCCAGAGGTGTTGGAAATACAGCCTTTGGTAACAATACAATTGTACCCAGTTTACCTATGGGCACCTGTTGCATTTTCTAGGATTAGCTTTGTACATACAGCTCTAAAGTGCACAATTAAATACTTACAGCAGTATGATCAATGCAAAAGAGTTTTGCAGCAGCCAAAATTCCTTTTAGCATTATTTATGGCAGTTGAAGGTTCCATGGAGTTAAATTTCTATTTCTCTTAGCTGTCAGTGTATATGTTTCTATGTGTCTCTACCTGTATACATGCACAGATTGGGAATACTTACTGTAGTCTATTCTATTGTACCATGGTTTATTTTATGATTGAATCATTGTTTTCTTAGAGTTGATTGGGATTGAAGCTCAAACAGGTTTCTTATATGGAAACACTCCCACAGGTTCAGAAAAGAAAATGGCAACCAGAAGAACCAAATATGAGACTATATGATAAAATAGCTTCTCTTTTCTCTTTTTCCATGGAATTCTATTTTGAAATAATGTTTAAAATAAATGGCAGTGAAAAGGAACCCACATTACATTGCAACGACATAAAAAAGCATATTGGTGGTTTAATTAATTGTTCAATATAGTTCCCCACAAAAGACTGGAAATATTTATTTGAATCATATTCTTTGTTTCTTAACTGTTTCCCAAAAGGAACACTGTGAAGTAGGAGACAGCATGACAGACCTTCTCTGCCAAAAATAACACATATAGACAAAAAACTCCAAACAAATAAAAAATAATCAAGCTTTTTTCCCACAGAGGAAACTAGAGGCAAAAGTTAATGCAATATTAAGTTTCATAGAGAATTTTCCACAATTTCTGATTGCACAGAATATTTTTAATACTTAATTTTTCTGTTATTTTAGTGTTTTTCTCTTTGTTTTCTTCTTCTTTTTCATGTGCATCGTATAGTTTACCGTAATTCTTTATAGACATATACCTTCTTTTACAATATTCTAAACGAAATTACGTTGGATAGCTTTATTCTTATGTTGTTGATTGTCTCATATGTCTTCTCTAGTTATTTGTATATTTTAGATTATAGATTAGATGAATGTAAGCCCTCCCTCTTTTTAACCAATCTAGGATCAGTAGGTATGGTACATAAATGCTTTAAACAAATGAAGGAAATAATGGATAACCCAAAATGGAAGTCATTTTTCTTATGAATATCAGCAAAATACTGACCAAAGACTTTGTCCTTTACCACTTACCCTGGGAATAAAATGTTTACATAATACTGTATTATAAAATAACAGCATTGGTGCATTGCTGAGCAGGGCTGACAACTATAGTAAAGATTTTTGGCTTTCTTGAGTACTTCCTCTTCTGAATTCACCTAAGCAATATCATTTTGATCTCTGTAAACAAAATTAAATATTTCAGTGGCATTAAGCCTGAACAATGAAAATGAGTGATCTGGCCGTAGCCTTTGTTGGCTTTATTATGACAAGCACTACGGCAGCTGGTCTGTCAGTCACACCATGGGAAGCAGGAATTTTGATGGCTGATTTTGCCACTGGGAATAATTAACTTTTGATTAGCAGGGTCAACAAGGACAGAAAGAGTGTAAAACAATAGGTGAGAAAAGGGGGAAGGATCTTGTAGAGAGTTGTCAGCTCCAGATTATGTATGTGCAAACTTCACATTTCTGGAAGCTGGATAGCTTTTAAAAAAACAAAAACAAAAAAAAAATTGTAAATAAAATTGCTGCACTTTTTAAAGGTTCAGGGTGTTTATTAGTTTGCAAAATATCAAGAACAGCTAAGGCTATAAAAAAAATGTCAAATAATGATAGGACATAAAAGAAATGGAAAAAAAAGTCCAATTGCTGTCAGTATTGCCAAGACACTTCTGATTTTTAGAACGTACGTTTTCATCTTTGTGACAAAGTGATTTTTAACATTGAGAGTTTTCTGTGAAATTGGGAGTAGCATGCTTCACAGGCTTAAAAATATCATTTGGTTGATAATATCATTAAAATGTGCTTTAAAAGGCAATCAGGTTTACAAAACATACAACAGAGGGCTAATGGAGTAGCAAAGAGTAACTGAGGGCTGAGAAGAGAGTTTAAAAACTTTAGAATATGTGATATTTTAAGTAGAAAAAAAAAGATTACAGACTACTTACTAGAGGCAGAATCTAACTGGCGTTTGCACTGATTAATAAAAGAGCTTTATCTTAAAGCAATATCATAGCACCTATTCTAAATACCTTTCGTACAGGAAGTCAATTATGTTTTCTCTGTTCAGAATTATACAGCTATATGCATTATTGGAATCCATTTTCCCCTAAGGCAATAAGGGCAGATGATGGGGCAAAGGGCAAGACTTCAAACCTTCAAATATTGTCAGCCTGTGTTGGAGTTAAGATAATGAGTTAGATGGATCATTCTCTCAACTGAGTTCCTGAGTTTCCCTCATGGACAGATGTAAACCTCATTAGAAAAGATACTATTACAGATAATCCTTTGCTTAATGAAGATAATTGGAATTTCCATCACTAAGTCATGTGATCATAAAGTGTGATATCATGTGACTGCATTGCTTAGCAATAGCAATCCCAGAAGTCCTCACTGCCATTAAATAAAAATTGTGGATCATTAAGCAAGAACCTCATGTGACAGTGACTTTAACTTTTTTTTCCCCTCAGCTCTCTTCTCTTAGCTTTCTGACTTTCCTGGACTTCCAGAGGAATTCATGGATTCAGCAATGGCGGATACAGAGCAATGGCTTCAATCCAGTCAATGGCTTGTCTAGTTTCAAAATCAGTTTCAACTTTGAGCCCAATGGATATATTGGGCTAAAAAGGCTTTGCGTGGAATCATTATATACCCTACTAGTTTTTATTAGAATTGGATGGAATTTGCTCTATGGTTAGATATTCAGAAAGGTAAATTTGGTAGGGGAAAAAAAGAGCAATTTAGGTTATGTGAATGCAATTGAAATAAATATTTACTTCTGCTCCATCCATATTACACAGCAGCATATCAAGGTAAATCTTCACATAGACACAGGCAAAAAGACAACATTCAGAGTTTAAAAAAATTAATTTGAAGGTACATTTTTATTTGCTATAATTTACTAAAGGTTGATGGATCATAAATACATAAGATTAGGCATAATGGAGAGTTCGGATAAAATTTCACAAGATAAATTAATACCATTAGGTGCTTCCATCCTGGGATTTTTCCACTATGCATCTATGTGCAGATCATTATCCTGCACATTATCCTGGATCATTTATACCAATGACTAATAACTGGAACCATATGTAAGGCTTTCTTTCACCTAGACCTTCCTTTCTAGATGTCAATTCTTGCTACCTTGTTATTGAATAAATGAGGTCCAGAGTGCCTCAGAATTCCCTTCTGTTATTATAACTAATTTATTTATTAATTTAAAGGATTTCTAGGTTTTGACTGAAGGTATTTATTATTGAATGCACTAAATGCCACCAAGATTCTGAAATATTCCAGTTTCTCAGATGATTTCAAAATAATATAGTGGTTGGTCAGCCCAACATCTGGTATAGCAAACAAATTAAGAGCAAAGTATTTCCAGATAGCGTGTTTTTAGGAACACTGAACATGTCAGCAGCTTATTATTCATTATAAAACTAAATATTTAATATGGTGTTGATGTTGCATACTACCCAGAATTTTTGGGATTGGGGAAGGATACAGGGACAAACAAATAATCAAACAAGTGGGAGACAGAAAAAATATATCAAGGTACTTGTCTCAATGATGAGACAATGATATAGTAGTCTCAATCCATTATACGAGCATGTAAGGTTGATGTTCTTTTGGAACTATTCCATTCTTTTACTTTTTTTCAATAAACTGTAAGCACAGTTAAGGCATAATTTGATACCTAATTTAAAGGAGAATTTACAAAATGTGTATCAGTCAGAAAAGCTTAGATCATAACCCAATTCCAAAGGCCTCTCCTTTATTGTATGAAGATTTTCTCAACCTCACTCTGATCTGATCCAGATCAGTATACCTACCTTGTGGGCTCTCAATTGTTAGTATTTCTTTTTAAGAATCAGTTAATAAATTTTAAAAAAATCTCTTCTTACTCTTGTGGATGAATGTGTGCCTTCCTCAATTCAGGTCTTCTACCAGAGGCCTAGGAGTGATGATTCTGCACAGTATCACAGCTGTTCCTAGCACTGCACTCTTCTGGACAGAGACCTCTGATGTTGTTCCTGGAATCTGTTGGATCCATTCTCCCTGTTTAGACATCATGGTCCCAAATACTTCTATCATCACTGGAACCCCTTTGGCTTTCACTTTCCATAGTTTCTATAGTTCTCCTTCAGGCCTGGTACTTCTCAAGTTTCTCAAACTCCTTTTTCTTGATGTAGCTACTATCACTTAGCACTGCTACATCTTCCCCAGTCTTCTGGTCCTTGTCTACTACTATGAGGACTGGTTGACCGGCCACTACTTGCCTGTCTATCTGGACCAGATGTTCCACAGAAAATTAGCCCTGCTATTCTTCAGGACCTTTTATGGAATTTCCCATCTGGACTTGGGAGGCTCTAGCCCATGGGTGTCAAACTCGCCATGTCATGTGACATGTTTTTGCATTACCGGAGCTGGGGTGGGTGCAGCCTCCACATGATGCAACCGGCCCGTGGGCCGGCAGTTTGACACCCCTGATCTAGCCCATACACTGTTCAGACGTTCTTATACACAATGCCAGCCGCTTGGTTGTGCAGTTCAGTGTATGCTGTTCCTGCCTGCATCTTATATCCTGCTACTATTGTTAGACTCTTTCTGAGGCCTCCCTGCACAATCTGCATTTCAGATCCCGTCTAGTGTGATAGATCCTTGTTTCTATGGATCTTAGTGCCTGTTCTTGTGCTGCTATGTGCCTTAGTGCTGTCGTTTATTCTAGCCCATTCCAGTCACTGGTAGGATTCACAATGTTAGCCAAACTATCTGTCAATATCAATTATATTACAACTAATTTGGCATTTAGGTAGTAGGGCCATGGAACACATCAATAAAAAAAACTTCAAGTGTCATTGCCAGTTACAATAGAGAATGTTGCATTAGAATGGAGAATGACTCGAAGCAGTTTCAATTGTCCATATGCCTATTTCAGTGATGGCGAACCTTTTAGAGACCGAGTGCCCAAAGGGCAACCCCAAACCCACTTATTTATCACCGGGTGCCAGGTGGGCGTGGCCCACTGGGTGGGCGTCACTGTGGTGGTCATGGCAGATTGGGTGGGTGTGGCCAAGATGGGCATAATCACCTCAATGTTGCTCATGGGGAGGGACGTCTGTGGGGGCTGGGCAAGGTTGGGGAAGATCCAGGGGGTCTCTGGCAGGTGGGGCAGTGGGCTGGAGGCTCATCCTGCTGGGTGAGGCGAGGCAAGGCAAGGCAGGGCGGGAGTGTCATTGTCACAGGGAAAGGTGAGGCAGGGGTTGGGGTGGCTGCTGCCTGACACCATTGGCCCCTGCACACAGAGGCCAGCGAGCGCATGGGTGCTGGGATGCATCCGGCCATGTGGGACCTCGGCGAGTTAGTGGGCGGCTGGTTGAAGAGGGACAGTTGCCCTCTCTGGGTCATGGCACGCATGCCATAGGTTCGCCACCACTGGCCTATATCATAGTGTGGACCAGCTGAAACACATCAAACTAAATCATTATATTTAATCCTGTATAGATCCAGAAAAAGGTCAATATGCTGGATGTATTCTCATAACATGCTAAACTAAAAGAAGCTTGATTACAGTATGTCACAGGTTTAATGTTTAATGTTGCTTAAATGTTACCTGAATCTGAAAGTTTTGGATTTTGACAAATTGGATTTTTATTTACAGTTTATCACAAGTTACAAATGCCTGTTTCTGAAAACTCAGAATGGTATCCATTTCGAGATGTAACAATGTGATAAATCATAAATGTTGATTAAACAGCTATATTTGATGGGGAAAGATGGAAAATGGCAACATATTATCTGAACTTTTTTTAGAGGATATTGTACAAATGCAGTCATTATTTTACTAGAATTTCATCATACAACATTTTTTGAATAATCTGTAGCTAGCTACATGTAGTAAGAAAATAACATAGGTGTATCAAAAGAGCTTTAATCTAATTTTAGTCCATCTTTTTTCCAGACTGATGTCCTTGGGATGACCAAATTTACAAAATTTACAAAACCCAAATTTGCAAGCTTGGTAACAATACCTATTTCAGTGGGTACTGAGATAGCTGAAGACTTCTTAAGGTAAAATTGATTCTAACTAAAAAATACTACAAATTCTTTCTCATTGCTTGATCTTAGACAGATGCCCATATAAAAGCATGTAGCTGACAAAAACTATCTTCTAGTCAGGTCTGCTATTCTCATCATCTGTTTTGAGTTAAACATCAAACAGAGCCACATCATTCTTTGTTACATTCAAATCTTTTAACAGTGAGCCCTTGTTCAAGAAGAGGCAAGCCGTTCCTGACCAAAGCACACTGGGTTGAGTAAGTAAATGATTATATCTAGGCACTATGTACTTTTTTAGAACATAGAATAATAGGATTGGAAGGGACCTTGGAGGTCTTCTAGTCCGATTCACTGCCCATGGCAGGAGACTCTATACTATTCCAGACAAATAGTTGTCCAGTCTTTTCTTGAAAACCTGCAGTGATGGAGCACCCGCAACTTCTGGAGACAAAGCCATTCCGCTGATTAATTGTTCTGTCAGGAAATCTCTCCTTAGTTGTAGGTTGGGTCTCTCTTTGATAAGTTTCCATCTGTTACTTCTTGTCCTGCCCTCAGGTGCTTTGGAGAATAGGTTGACCCCCTCTTCTTGGTGACAGCTCCTCAAGTACTGAAGGCTGCTATCATATCCCTCCCTAGTCCTTCTCTTCATTAGATTAGACATACTTATTTCCCTCAATTGTTCATCATATGGTTTAGTCTCCAGATCCCTTATTCCAGGGATGTCAAACTGCCGGCCCACGGGCTGGATCCGTCATGCCAAAACCATGCCCACCCCATTGCCAGCAATGGAAAAAAAGTCCCCATACATTGCGACACGTCACATGATGTTGCGAGTTTGACACCCCTGCCTTAGTCTCTTTGTTGCTCTTCTCTGCACTCTTTCTAGGGTCTCAACGTCTTTTTTTTGTATCATGGTGACTGGTATTGGATGCAATATTCTAACTCTAGCTAAATCATGAAGTAACCTAGCAAATGCAAGAGGACTGCTATTATATAATGGGGGGAGGGGAGAAAAAAGTTGCCCCAGTTGGGAAGATTTTGGAAGGCATTCAAATGTGCACATTTAGAATGGGATTGATCTTCTCAGGAACCACCAGAAGCAAACAATTCCAGAGGACCTGTTTCCCTCTGAGAAGTAACAGTGGCTGCGTATATATCACCTTAACTAATGGGGAAATGTGCAGATTTATTCCATACATCTTAATGACAATTTGTAGCAAATACAACATTATTTCTTATAAGCAGTCATGGTGTAGTACTGCAAGTAAAATACCAGCTGGTTTATTGAAATCTTTCCATTACAACACCTCTTCACCCTGTCCCAGCCTCTAATTACACTTGAAATTATTGCAGTGAAGTTCTAGCATTATTAAGCACTCCAAAACCCTTTCATATTTCTTGATATGGCTGGTATTTGAAGTTAAAGACTAAATTACAATTTCCCATAATCTTTAACAGTCATCACCTTTGTTGGTAAATGTTAAAAGTGTTTCCATGTGGCTGGCAGAATTGGCTTATATGCCATAAAATGCCTTCTCAATTGACACAAAGCTACAAATTACATTCCTACATTGTACAGCTTAAGTGGTCCTTTCGTTTAATTGACTTCACAGGCAATTATATTTTCAATTCAAGATTGGAGATTGTTTAAAAATATAAGTGCTTTTAAACCTTTCTGGGCCAGAGTCACTATTTTTAGAGATCCAAGGACATACATTTTTTTTTTCTGCACTAAAATCAAGTAGTTCATGGAGATAGGGCTAATTTTCCGAAACCCTTCAGCAATATGATTATTTTAAGTTGCATTATCATTGGCTTCATCTTGGCAATTCAAAAACTCCCAGTGGGAATTCAAAACACAAAATGCAGCCCTGTGACTTGGGGGATATTACAATACACAAATACACATTTTCTCTGGAGATTCTTTTATTCTGTATCAGAAAACCTGGATAATCTTTCATAACTTTTTATCTTCCAGATAGTGAACTATAGTTCCATCAAACTACAGGTAGTTAGTCACTGAATTGAATGTTAAACATCACTAGCTGTGATGCCCCCTTGAGTCTCCAGGAACACTGTCTGTAAAGGAAGGGTCTAAACAGGCAAAATGGTGGCAACATAGAAGCAGGGGCTTCACTTGCAATGCAATTACTGATATTTTGTCCTTTTTCAAACATATTACAATTCGCACCCCCCCACCCTGGCAAATGAATGATGGTGGTCTCTAGGCAGAACGGAGAGGAAATGTACTTCTAATCCACAACTGTATACATACTAATTGCTTTTTTTCCATGAATTTTTGAATAAACTGCAATTTCCTGCCTTGATTAAATTATTGAGCTATCATTTGGTTTTACGAGAATGCATCCTCTGAAGTTTGAATTCATAAAGCATAGCTTGCACAGCACAGTGCTTATATTCCTACAATGTCAAAATCTAACAAGTCATATTACAATTCAATAGTCTATAACAAAAGAAGGCAGTCAAGTGCGTTGGGATTTCCCCTTTGCTTTTTCAGAGAAATAGAATTGTTTTGTAATTAATTGTTCAGTTCTGTTCCGTAATGGGGAAAAATGTTCAAATGTTGAACCATAAAAATTGTTTTGTTTTACTGTTATGTTTGAACAAGGTCACATAGCTTGGTCCATATAACATAGTTTATAATTACATTATCTGTGAATTTGGCCAGTGGATCAAATCACAGAAGCCCACTGTGTTATGCAGAAGACCCCCAGAAAATGAGGGGCTTCTTCACTAAGTTGGGAAAGACAACTTCTCAATGAACCAAGGTTTACAGTTTTCCCTTAACTTTTCATTTTATACAAATTTTGCTCAGCCCAGCAAAATAACTTCAAACTGAATTAAGAACTAAAGAAGTTATCAGAATGCTAGCATTTGATGTGCTGTACTAAGCTACAAGCCACCACATAGATTCCAAGGCACTTTGACTCTCCTATAAAGAAATTATTTGTTGGATAACTGAAAACACCTGAGTGCATAGAATTTCCTGCTGCAGTTCAGCCTTATTTCCTCCGATAGCAAAAAAAAAAAAAAAAGTGAAAGCAAGCACCCATCAGAATAAGTTGCCAATGCACTGTAGCAATGATAGTATTTTCAAAATTAAATTCTAACCTCCTCATGATTTGTTCTAAGTTACTTTTATTCAAACCATTCATCTGCCCCACCTTTTGTGTTTTAAGAACTTTTGTGTAGAACTCCATAATTATTAACATCAGTTTCCCAGTCTACCATTTCTGTGATCAGATATGTGGACCAAAACTATTGGTTTTGCTTGCTTGAATAATTGTACTGTATTGTGACTTTCTCTAAAGTTATTTAACACCAAAGTTATAAACATTTTCCTCTGCTCATCAATATTCATGGAAAGGATAGGGAGGAAGAAAATAGCTCTATTGAGTGGAGAGGCAGTTGTTTCATACTGCTTACTGGACACGGTTACACGCCCCCATACTGAGCTTGTGTACAATTTGGGGTCCTTCTGGATGCAGAGCTCCTGGTTGAGGAGCAGGTGGCAGCTAGGGGCCATTTGCACAGGTGCATCTTTTGTGCCAATTGTGCCCATTCCTGGATTAAGAGGCCTTGCTCACCATCGCTCATACCTTAGTAAGTTCCAGCTGAATTACAGCTCCATACAGGCTTTCCCTTGAAAACCATTCAGAAGTATTGATGAACTGATGAACTGATCCAGTTGTGCACACATTTTCTTCTTTTAGAAAAAAGAATGTTCAGTTTAGTAGCAATGCCCACGTTGCAGTTTTAAAATTTTATTCCAACAGTCTCTTTAATCTTTTCCATTTCATCACCTAGACACAAATCAGAAGTTTAACTTATTGTGAAGGGTTTCTCCAGTCAGTGATAAATGAAAGGCATCAGCCAGTGTCATCCACATAAATTGGAACAACCAGATCATGATGCATGATTTGAGTACAGTACACACTAGCTTTCAGTTAATGGTGTCTTTGGCTGTTTCTCCACATTTTTCTGTTTTCTTATGCTTTTGCTTTTTTGTTCCTTTTTACTTCCTATAAAGCAAATTGTATCCTTAATTTAAGTACTATAACTGAAAGGTTCCTCATATACATTTAATTTTTGTTTCAGGTGGTTTTGTACAAATAGAGTTAACATAATAATGAACCTTTCACTTAAATGATTTCTTCTTCATCACAACATTCTTGTCTTATTTTAAATACAAAGAAACACCCTTTTCTTTGTTACACCACAACCAAAATTTTGACAATTTATGGAGAAGTCTGGAAAAAAATAATCTAGTGCTAAGGAACAAAATTGAAGCACTTGCTTTTATATCACTTTTAAAAAAATCCATACAGCGCATGAATTTCTTTTGTGGACAATATTACGCTCTAGTTTATTCTATGTATTTTTAAAATCTATTTTTAAAATCTGTTGTATGGAGTCTCCTGCTTGAGCAGGAGGTTAGAATAGAAGACTCCAAGGTCTTTTCCAATTCTGTTATGTTATTTAAGGGGATTTTTTTTCCTAATGATATATGCAAGTGTTCACAGTGCCCTCTGCTGGTTGAAAATAAGAACTGCACCGTTTCTGCTAGCATTTCCCCTTTCAAGACAAAGGAAATTCTTTTACATTTCATAACATATTGTGAATTGTATTTATTTTGAAATATATGTTACTTTGTATAGTTGTAATATCCAATTCATATTTAGTACCAACTCTTTTTTACCCTTTGTATCCTGTATCTTTTATTTTGATTTTATCAGTGAGTTCATTTATATTCTGCCCATTCTCAACCTGCAAGCTGGCCCATAATGGATAATAACAGAATAAGTTACGTAATTTAAAAAGAAGAAAACATAATTTTATGTTTATTTATTAGTCTATCTAAAACTATAAGGAAGCACAATTAAATCAAACATAAAACAAGGCATAATTTTTAAAACATAACTAAGAGCCTGATTTGTCTCTATGCCCTCTTAATACGTTAATAGGATAAAGAAGGTCCATTTCACTGAAGTGTTTGGCTATGCACAAAAAGGGTTATATCACTAATCTTCCTTTAAGAACATCAGAGCTGGGGGCTAGGGAAGAATTGGCAGAACCCTAGTACCATCTTCTTTAATTGCATGGAACTTATATTCCTGATTACTACATGGGCTGGTGAGGGGAATGTCTCACTTCTAAACACATCATGTCCCTATCATGCTTTCCTCTCCTTATTTGGAATATCCACACCTTTCTTCACTTTTTGTCAGTTTGTTCTTTATAACACTTAGAGCGTTCTTATCACATCTAACTGCCCTCAGGACTCTATTCAAAACTTCCTTCATTATCTTCCAATCCATTAATACTTCCAGTACAGGATGTTTCTTTTCCTTAAATGGTGGGTTGTGGTGGGTTTTTTTTTTTTTTTTAGTCCCTCATTGGCTTGGCCTTTTTTTCTGATGATGATGATACTTATTCCTCCAAACCTAATCAATCAATCAATAGACTCTTAATGGACTTTATTCTTTGTTGCAAGTTGCTATAAATGAAGTCCTGAAAGTATCCATGGCTCCATACTATATATTTTTATTTCTTGAGTATTATTATCTTCTGCATTCTCATTCAATGACAGGAACTGCCTGCTTTATATGTGGAAATATGCAATCATGGCCACCTAAAAGCACTTGAAAGTCTTACCAGATCAGAAACATTCACATTTAAACAGAATGATCAGTATTGTTTATACATGTTTCAGTTAGATAGGTATAAAATTGGATTTTTAAACTATTTACAATTTAATATTAAGACAACTTTAGGATATGCTCATTTATTGCAATAGTAACAATGTGAACCTAAACTCAGAATCTTGATATTGTGCTCTGTCCTTGGGTTTTTGCAAATGTTATATCAACTAAACAAGTCAGAGCCATTTATTCTGTCTCTGAACTTCTGTTGCTGATCCCAAACACACGGATGCTGTAGTAGGAAAAAACCCTAGAGGGAATGAAACAAACTGGTTCTACAAAATATCACTGCCACTAAACATGGCTTTTATGAACCAGTGCTAATGCCCTGAAATTTGGACAGCTGTTCATGAGGTCCAATTTTGAAAGAGAACTCCTGGAATTAATTAAGAGCCTGGGAAGCAGAATTCTCCAGAATACAGGCTAGGATGCATCATTGCCAGCAATGGCAAAAAAGTCGCAATATGTCATTAACACATCACATGACATTGCGAGTTTGACACCCCTGGGCTAGATCATTCCGGAAATAAAAGATGCTGAAAATCTGCAGCAGAGGGAGAATGCATACATGTGCTTTGACTTCAACCTTTTCCCAGTGATGTACTTTAGCTTCTACCATCTTCTGAATCTCACTTTTTTAGGTGGGAGGTGACCAGCCATCATTTCTTTATACACTTGCATTTGGGCAATCTTTACTACTTTAATCATCCTTAAGAACCAGGAGCTAGGAACTGTAGGAGTGCAAGGATGATTATTTGTACATACGTGCAACCATTAAATGCAAATAAATACGGTATTTAAAAGAACCGTGTTTTGCTCTTATGACTATTTCATGTGATGCATGAATGTCAAATATATTTATTAAATGTATATGCTGGGAACAATTGGGAACAAGGGGCAGTAATCATAACCATATAAAATTTTCTGACATAGAGATAACCTTAGGTTGTGAACATCATTTCACTACAGGTTGACCATAGGACCAGGCACAAGGATTTGCTTCATGCAGAGCACTGATTGGTATGGATCTGAATCAAGTTGATGAACAATGAAACAATGAACATATTTTTTGTTCTACCCTTGAATCTGCTTAGAACAAGGCAATAAAATACATCATTACCAGCCCTTCCTAATCAATACACTCACCTTCACATTTACCTCATTTAAAAGGGGCTGTGACTCTGATTATCTCTGGACACGAGAAACACAAGAAAGGGGCAGGTTAATAGCTACTGATTATGTATTATTATGTTCAGGAACTGATTTGTTCACTGGATATACAAATCCTAGATAACAGAAGGAGAGTTGATTTGTCCAACAGGGAGGTCCCATATAATAAGCTAACAATTTTGCATTTTATTTATTTTTACCATATGTAGCCTGCAGTCTGACTCCTTTTTATCTTTCTGTTCACTCAGTGCTGGAAAATCATCTGTTTCAAACTTTTTAAAAAACTGTTGCCAATGCATCAATTTACAAAGATGTTTAACTCTTATTTATATTCAAGCACAATTTAACCTTGATTGTAAGAAAAATCATAAATTTTCTCCCTAGTGAAGCATTCAAAAATACAAAAACGCAGATGAGTTTATGTATTTCTATGTATTTTCATTTCTATTTATGGATCAAATGACTGTATCTCATTTCTAACTTTAGAAAAATTTAGACATTTGATGGATTAAAATACAAGCCTTAGCAGAGTTCTACTTTTGAACAGTAAAGCCAAAGCTTAAAATTTTCTATTTGAAAATTTTGGAAGATTGTAATTCAAGTTTAATTAAGCATAGCTATATTCTATTAAAATGTTGACGAGGAGGGATAATCTTAAGCCAATTTTTGTATAATTAAAATAAATAATATCGTTTCATACTTAGAAGTATCGATAACATCCAGAAAGGCTGTGGATAAGGAATTTTACTATTTGTTTTTGGGTATGAAATAAAATGTAAGAATCGTGTTCAGGATCAGCTTCATTATTTTTATAATATAACTTTATCATTAGAGAATTCAACTATACTTCTTGAAGATGTGTGACAAAGGAGATACTGGGTCTTATCCACCAACTGAGAAACATATTGTACAGTATTGTGGCTGTAATAATTCAACATGTGTAATACTAAGAATATATTAAAAAGTACTACATTTCTTCTTTTGTATGCTGATAAATGTATTAGTGATAATCTCCAAATGTCTTCCTAAGATGCAGCATCTTCTTCAGTTCTGACCAATCAGCATATTTCCCTAACATTATGAATTTGTATCGAACACTTGAAATAAAAAAGACCATTGTTTTCTGGTACATTAATACTATACCTTTTTCTCTTTCTGAAGAGAAGTGAGGTAATCAACTTTTTCATTTTTAAATCAAATTAATAGTGGAAAAATATTTGTATTAATATGTTTATTTCTAGTTGTTTGTTTGGGAGCTGTGGCACTTGATAGCATCTGTTTCAGAATCAATTACTGATCTTCTCTGGTACCATTTTCATGTTGAAATACATATGAACGTTACATATCTTCTATTATATTATTCCTATGTTCAGATGTCAAATGGACATAACAGATTCTCTTAGTCAACACTAATGATAAGACTCTAACTTGCATCATTCACATTTTGGTAGCTCAACTGCCACATCTCCCTGTTATCTGTCATCTGAAGCAAATGCATCATTAATTTAATTACTACCTGAAAAAGTGACCAGACTGCTTGTGGTCAAGAGGTGTTATGCAAGTATTCCATTCCTCTTTTCATTTAAGATAAATAAAACAATAGGAAATCAGACAAAGGTTACGAACAGAAGATGGACTCATTTGCACTCCACATAATGTTCCCTGCATTAGAGATAGTTGTCTGAGATGAACATGGTTTATTCATTGCTAACAGTATCTTCATGGCATCAATATTAAATAACTGATCTTCTATTTTTTGTGAATGGTTCTGCTGCTCATTTTACAAACTCCAAAAACTCTTTGAAAAGAATGGAATAGAAATCAAAGTTGTGATTTTGACATAACCATTAATATTGAAATGGCTGTATCTCTCTTCTCTTTGATGCATCTTCATTATTGCTTTGCTGAGCAAACTACCTCATTACATAGGTAGTTTGTAGTTATTTAGTTTAAAAATGTTGCTTACATTTTTTTATAAACATGTTATAGTTCATTGTTGGATTTAAATTATTTGCAGTGGTAAGGAATCCACATTTTCTATTTTAGGTTACTAATTTCATCTCTTCCCAAATTTACAATCTGTAACAGATTAAAAAACTGTAATGAAGACCAAAAAAGCATTTTCCTGCAAATGAAATATTTAATTGAAAGACAAAAAAATTGCTCTTTCTTTTCATGTAAATGTGCCCACTCTATTACATTTCAATAAAATAAAATATATTTTATTTATCCATATTTGTGATGATCATGGAAGGACCTGTAACCAACTATGTGGAAGAACGATTAACTTGTACTGTAAGAAAGCAAAGTTCATTATATTCCAGTGTTTCCATTTATTCTGCTTATTGTGAGGTTCAATTACATGAGGGATGGGGAGCTATAAAGTTCAGTCCTGGACCCTGAAGTCTGCATGTTTTGATTAATTTTAAAGAAGTAGCGTTCTTCAAGCAATTATTGTACCAGGGACAAAGGGACAGGCATCAGCAAAGGAGAGGCGCTTTTTTTTTTTTTTTTTTGTGCAGCAGAAGACGCCAGCGGCTCTCCTCGGGGATAGGAGAGAGCCAGAGGGAGCCTTTCGAGCCAGTTGCCAAGCCGCCGCTCCCTCTTCTACCCCAGGTTCGTCCCGGCAGGCGGCCGTCGAGCCAAGGGAGACCCAGCAGGCGGAGCCGCAGGGGGACTTACCTGCGGTCCCCTCGGCGCGGAGGCCTGGCAGCAGCGCCCCCTCACCGCTGCCCACCGTCCACGCCCCCCGCAGATCCAGGGAGCCTCCACGGCTGCTCGCCAGCCGAGAGAGGGTAAGCGGCGGCGGGGCCCTCTGTGCGGGGCCCCCCGCTGGGAGAGAGGCAGGCGGAAAAGGAGGGAGGAGCGCTACCCAGCAACGCGGCGGTGTTCAAAACGTCGCGGAAGCGAAGGGAGGGAGGGAGGAAAGAAGGAAGGAAGAAAGAAGGGAGGGAGGGAGGAAGAAAGGGAGAAAAGAAGGAAGGAAGGCCGAGGCCGCCGCCGAGCTAGCAAGCGAACGCGCCGCGTTTCTTCCCCGAGGCGGCGGCGGAGGAGGGGATGTGACGAGCGCTGCGCGCTGTGCATTGTGGGAGCCCTGCAGTTCGGCCGAGTCGTTCCAGTTCATGCGCGACGGAGCTCAGAAGGAAGCGAGAGACGCCGGGGGACATATTGCTGCCGCTGCTGCGTTGTAAGTGATCCACGCCGCGTTTCTTTCCCGGAGCCTCCAGGACGCGAACGCTGCCAGGCGCGGGGCTTGTCCTTTGTATGCCCACCGCTCTTCTCCCGGTCGCTTGGGAAGGTGCGGCTGGGAACGGCTGGGTCTTCGCTCTCTTTCTCTTCCCGTTGCAGCACCGAAGGTGGCCGTTGTGCAGGCAGCAGAAGCTGTCTTGCCTGCCCGGGAGTCGCCGTCGAGTTAAGCTCTTGAGCGATCTTTGGGAGAGCCCAGCCGCGACTTTTTTTTGGCAACTGTGATCTCGGTAGGGGGGGGCCTGGGGCATAGGAGATAAAAGATCCCTCTCTATCCGCCTGAGAACGGGATCGACAGGGTTAAGGGAGAGCTGGAAGACTTCTCCGTTGTGCCCTTAAAAGAGAATCAAGAAATAAACTCTCTCTTCCCTCGCAGGGTCGTTGCATCTATTCTCATTTTGACTTCATCTCGAGCTACGGGTAGGATTGGGAAGCGATCCGCAAAACCAGAGGAAACAAGCTCCGTTGCACCATAATGTTAAATAGTTAAAAAAAAAAAAATGATTTGGCTTGCTCCAGAAACGTTTCTCCTTCCCTCCCTCCGACTGTCCTTCACTTTCCTCTTTCATGTCATCCAGGTCATTGGACACGAACAGATAATGAACGGGGATTGCAAATATAAATGCTGGGGGGTTAATGGGGGTCATGTTCCCTGTTTCAGGGCAAAGGGTGCTCCTGGCCCCAACTTATTGGCTCAAAAGAAGCTTTTTAAACTATTATCAAAGAGATGGCTGAAATAATATGAGAGAAAATACCATGTCAGGAAAGGGGGGGGGGGACCTCTAGACAGTATTTTAGAAATCTGAACCAAAGCTATGATAATGAAGCTGCAAGATTTATCCTGTCTTCTGGAGCAGTGAACCATAAGAAAATGAATAATGAATGTGTTAAAAGGTTTTATAATTCTTGGATTATGATATGGTTGTCCCAAACAACTTTGGGACTTTAGAAGGTGAATTGAGGAAATAAAAATTAAGAATCAAAGCCAGTCATAGCCCATCCAAGAGAATAAAGTCCAAATTGAGGTAGTTCTGCTTGTTTACATATGGTCCACTGTCATTAATAAGATACTGTTTGAATCTGTTCAAAGTATGAAGTACACTTCTTACTGATTAGGATATTTCTCTGAAGTGTACATGCATGAAATTTTAAACTTACTTCCTGGCAAGTGTGTGTTGTCATTTTCTCTTTTGGGGACCAAATTGTATCTTGACTTAATTCATAACTCCATATGTAGATTTTTGCAATGTCGAGTTGTATCAGTTTTTTCAGGATCTGAGATTTTGTTCATCTCACTAGAGTATTAATATTTATGTGTTACGCCTATTGTGAGAATGTCACTTAGCAACAGGTGTATGGGGATTACTCTAGCTTACATGCTTCTCCTTCTGTTTCTTAGGGTTTGAAAATAACAAGCCCCAAAGTTAGTCATTCTTTCATTCAGACAAGAAATGCCTGGGTCGGTGAAGAGAGATCTATAGTAGGACTCTATATACTTTAGATTTGATTTCATAATAGCCATTTGGAGCATATAGAGGAATAAATGTAGCATCTGTGTGCAAGTTTTTGAAGCATCTGCATTTTGTTTTGGTATTGCATGGCTGTTCTCTGTAAACTGTATATGAACCCTGGAAAAGATGTGACTACTTTAAAGAGGAGTTTTAGGTATTACCGTATATTCCGGCGTATAGGGCGACCTGGTGTATAAGACGACCCCCCTAGTTCGACGCCGGGTCGCAGGACGATCGACGCTGAGTCACAAGACAATCGATGCCGAGTCGCATGCCTAGAAAGTCGTCTTATATGCTGGAAACTACCGGTATTTTCGGCATATAAGACGATCGATGCCGAGTTGCATGCCTAGAAAGTCGTCTTATATGCCGGAAACTACATTATTTCCGGCGTATAAGACGACACCGAGTCACATGCCTAGAAAGTCGTCTTATACGCCAGAAACTACCTTATTTCCGGCGTATAAGACAACTCAGCATATAAGCCGACCCCCGAGTTCAGAGGCTGTTTCGATGCTCTCAAAAGTCTTATACGCCAGAATATACGGTACATTAATGCACCCTCATAATCCAAAGCAGTGTTTTGGAATCATATCCAAAACATTGCATAATCCTAATATTTAAAGCAGTCAGAAACCAGAATAGCAGTTACTGATGTCTGAGAATACATTAATTTACTAAGAAATTTCTGTTGTGGGTTATAGTATATTTTGTTCTTGACACATATTCACCAATTTTCTTCTTTGACTAAATCTTTAGATTTAACTAAAACTATGTTTTTCTTTCTCTAACCAGATTCTAAAATAAGAAATGAGCAGTAATGCCTATACTTTGTGTATAATTAAAATCTTAATTATAAGTATTGATTATTATCAACTGCTGTATATATTTCAACTGTTTCTGCTATAGCTTTACACTAGTGTAATTGAGAACAGAATGTGAATACCATATTTTCCGGCATATAAGACGACTTTCTAAACCATGAAAATCTTCTCAAAAGTCGGGGATCGTCTTATACGCCGGGTGTCCTCTTATAGGGCTGGTGCTGAAACTTACCGAGCCGGACTGGAGAATCTGCGGCGCGTTAGTGCTGCAAGGGTGGGCCAGACGGGTGAAAGAGGCGTGTTTTTCTGGGCACAGTGCCGCTCTTGCTGCACTAACGCTGCCCCTGGGCACTTGCCAGACCTCATCATAAGTCTTTTTTGGAAGATCTCAGTGAGGGACAGCGTTAATAAAGGTACGGTACTTTTGAAATGTGGCCAAAGCAGTCTTTAACCTGATCTGAGCAGTCTAAAATGCTCAGATCAGGTGACAGACTCCCTTGAAGCAGCCCCCTCTCCCTGCTCTCTATCACATTGCGCTACTGCTCGGATTGTCTTGGAGACAGAGAGGGCTGGGCAGGCAGGGAGAGCTGACCCACCCAATCCAAGCAGGCTTTGTATACAACAACCAGCCAATCACCGGTAAGGTACATCACTTGCCGTGATTGGCTGGTTGTTGTATACTGGGTACATACAGTATAGCACCAGTATCTGTACCAGTTCATACAGTACAGCACCAGTACATACAGTACAATATACAAATGTCCAACAGTCAAGACCCCATCATGGCTCCACCAACAAGAAGAAAGAAATATGAAGTCAGTTTCAAACTTAAAGTTGTAAACTTTGCCATGGAACATAATAACGGTGCTGCAAGACAATATGGAGTAACAGAAAAGATGGTTCGGGACTGGAAAGCAAATGAAAAAACATTAAAGAATATGCCAAGGGGTAAGTGTGCATTAAGAAGAGGCACCTCCCATTGGCCAGAACTCGAAAAACATGTAGCAGACATGATGAATGAGCATCGCCAAAACGGTTATGTAGTGACACGAAATAAAATATGTTTGTTTGCACTTCAGTGGGCCAAATCTAACCCAGATCACAGCAACAGATTTAAGGCCACTGTATCCTGGTGTGCTAGATTCTTGGGAAGGCATAATATGGTACTGAGGCAAAAGACGAAAATTGCACAAAAATTACCTGCAGATCTTGATAGCAAAGTAGATAGTTTCCATCGATACGTAATACAACAGCGCACTAAACATGGCTATGCGTTAAGTAGTATTGGAAATATGGATGAAACTCCAATGAATTTTGATATGGTTGGAAATAAAACTGTCCATCAAAAAGGTGAAAAAACAATTTTAATTAAAACAACAGGACATGAGAAGTCCAGTTTTACAGTGGTACTAGTATGCACAGCTGATGGTGCCAAACTGAGACCAATGATTATTTTTAAAAGAAAAACAATGCCAAAACTCAAGTTCCCTGTTGGTTGTTTTGTACATGTGAATGAAAAAGGCTGGATGGATGAAGAAGGGGTAAAGCTATGGCTTGATAATGTATGGAGCAGGCGACCAGGTAGACTTATCCAAAAACGTAGTCTACTGGTGTGGGATATGTTCAGGGCTCATTTAACTCCCAGCACCAAGCAAAGGTTTTCAAGAATAAACACAGATGCAGCAGTTATTTCTGCAGGATTGACATCGTTGGTACAGCCACTGGATGTGTACCTAAACAAGCCATTTAAAGATTGCATTCGAGAACAGTGGAATGAATGGATGGTTAGCGGTGAAAAGTCATTCACAAAAGGAGGAAACATGCGTGCTCCACAGTTGGATGTTTTGTGCAAGTTTGTCATAAAAGCCTGGAATGATATTGATGCAGAAACAGTAATCAAATCTTTCAAGAAGTGTGGCATATCAAATTCATTAGATGGTATGGAGGACAACTACTTGTGGCAAGATGAAGAGGAAGCCGAAGCTGAGACCACACCATCTGATACGGAATTCGATCCATACGATGACTGCCTTACAAATGTATCACAAGATGCCATTGATGTACTTATGATATCAGATGATGAACAGGATGATTTTGAAGGCTTTTAAAGGGAAACTGTCACGCAGCAAAACCTGTAAAAATAATTTGCAGTTATGATGGGCGTTGCTGACTCGCCAGGGACTTGCCCGGCACTTGCTCTCTCTATTGTTTGTTATCTTCCTCCTATCATCAGTTCCAGTTTGGTTGACAGCTTAGAAAACAAACAGCATGGCAGCTCCCATGGGTTTATTGTCTTATCCTTCCTTTCAGCTTTAGAGTGAATTAGGAAAAGTTTAATCCACTTGCACTGTTTTATGTTTACATGTTTGATGACAAACAGCCTTATGTTTATAAGTGACAGTTTTCCTGCTAAGTACCTGCATGTCATAAGCATTTGAATTAAAATTACCATATTGAAATCAAATCTGAAGTTTTTTAATTTTTTATTTGGCGTGCGTTGGAAGAGGGGTAGTCTTATACGGCGAGTATAGCCCAAACTCTATATTTTAACTGGAAAAGTTGGGGATCGTCTTATACGCCCAGTCATCTTATATGCCGGAAAATACGGTAATTTGGTTCAAGTGACAGTGACAAATTTGGAGTTTGCATCTGAATGCAGTACATAGTCTTTGATTAGGGAATACACTGGCAGTTGTAGAGTCATTGAAATTTGGAGTTTGGAATTCTGCCAGTAGTAGACTTTAAAAGAACATAATTGGAAATAAAAGGGTTGTACCATTTGAGAACTGAAATAAAAGTGTGTATGTGCATGTAAGCACCATCCCAGAATATCAAAATGATTCAGTAAAAACTACTTGACAAACTTGAGGATGAATGGATATAAAATAACTGTCATTGTGCTCAGCTTTTTCCTGCATTCTATGTATTTATGTTGTCTCATGCTGAGAGTATATGTAAATAGGATCTCACACTAGAAGAAGTGCATACATAAGTTTTATGACACGATTACAGAAAAATACAAAAACACTGCAGAATGAGGAAATAGAGAGCATATACATTGCAACCGTAAATATTGCCAACCACGTCAGCGTTTTCTTTTACTTTGCCTCATTGGTTATACTTGGTCATATTTATTAGCATAATATGTGTTCCTTCAGCAGAGATAAAATGGAAAGGCCCAGTTCCACTTGTCTACCTTGTAGGTCAAACCTTCGTTATTCCACCAGATATGCTTTCCTGCCTCCCTGGGTGTGTGTGTCATTAATGCTTTGTTAATAGCTTCAAAAAGCAGATTTATACTATGCTTTAAAAAAAAGATTGTGAGAAGACTGTAAGTACTTACACATTCATTCTTTTTTTTTTTAAAGTTTGTCTAAGTGCTTTAGGTATACACTGTAACAGAATCAATGGCTAGGTTGGGTATTTATTTATTTATTTATTTATGAGACTTATATACCGCTTTAAGTGCAAGCACTCTCTAAGCGGTGTACACCAGTAAGCAATGTATATATATATATTTACATTGCCCCCAACAATCTGGGTCCTCATTTTACCTACCCCGGAAGGATGCAAGGCTGAGTCAACCTTGAGCCGGTGAGATTTGAACCGCTGACCTGCTGAACACAGTCAGCTAAAATGGCCTGCAGTACTGCACTCTAACTGCTGCGCCACCTCGGCTCAATCCGGGTATCATGTGTAAGTCCGTTCAACCAGGGTTTATTGATTTTAAGAGAAAATAAGATGAGGGTATTTAAACAGATTTGCTTTTGGTTCAGTCTTCATTAACAAAGAGAATTTATGTTCCATCAGGCAACTGTGAAGAACAGGAATTAAAGTTGAGGTTGACAGAGCCAGAGGTAGAGAATATTTCTTTTGAATGTATTTAAATCTCAGTGCATCCTAGAATACTGAAGGAATGTTGATAGTCTGGCCGAAATGTTATATATTACCTTTCAGAAACTTGCAGAAGTGAGTACCAGATAAATGGAAAAGTATAAAGCTCTCTGTCTTCAAAATCAGGAAAAAGGGGGAACTCTAAACCTGTAAAGGAAGTGCTGTGTTGCTTACAGGCGCACACTTTTCTTTCAATTCTTAAATGGTGTGCCACTTTCATTTACAATTGTCTTCTTTTAAAATCTAATACCACTGTTAGAATTCCAAACAAATTAAGAAAATATGTGGGAAGAAGTAAAGTAAAAAGACAACTCAGTTCTGGAAAAGGGGAAAGTGTGAGAAAGACACTCAAGATAATCCCACTTTTATTCTGTTCGCTATAAGAGAGGGAAGAGGGAAACTCTGCCAAAGTCTCAAGATTCAGTACAATTCCTCTAACCCTTGCACTGTTTCATGACTTGGCCTACCTCAAAACGTAGATTCATATGAATACTCGGGAAGATTCTAGACCAGATCACAAAGAGATGTATGTGTGAGCACTTTAAAAGGAACACAAATTAACAAATTTGCAGATGACTCTCAATTATTGGGATTATTTTGATGGGATAGAGAAATGGGCTGAAATTGCAAAATAAGTATTGAATGGAAACATATTCTTAGCTGTTTAAATAAAATGAAATTCTCAGATGTAAGTTATGGGATAATCAGCTTGGTAATAATACTTAGGAAAGATTTCTTGGAACATGTAGTGCAGCTGAATGCTTACTGAACATGAGTCAGCAGTATAATGTGGCTACACGAAAGCAAATGCAATGTGCGTGCCATCAAGAGAATGCTTGATCAGATCCCAGCTTGAATATTGATCGAATATTGAATATTTACAATCTCCAATTGCCAACTTCATTACATAAGTTCAAGTTGAAGCTTGATGCCTGTATGGTAGGGATGCTTTAATTAAGATTCTTGCTGCACTAAACAAAGGATTGGACTTCATGGCCTAAGAGACCCTTGATTTCAGTTGACCTGAATCATGGTGGTTTTACACAAAACCCTAAGCTAAAGCCAGACCTTATTGTGAAATACAGTGTGTGAATCAAGTCTTCACCAAACTAGGATGCTTTAAAAAGAAAATAGGGAATTTATGAAAAACATGCCAGTGCTTAGTTATTCTGGATATATTTTATATATCTTGTTGTCAGTGATTTGGGACTGAGATCTTGCTATTGTACTGATACTCAGTTTGTAACCTTCAGCTTGGTGTCTAAATGGTCACCAAGATTCCTAATAAGATAAGTCTTTTGTTTGATTCAGCAAGGATAACCGTATGGTCTTAAAGCTTGTTCTTGCTTGAATTTCCCAAGGACACATAAAAAGATGTCAGCAGTGGTGATTACTTTTTGTCAGCATTTCAATAGTTCAAGGAGAAAGATGTGGATAGTTCCAAAGAGATCTGCATCTTCTTTTGAAATAGCCGGTTTATTTTGGTCAGACATAGTTTTCCTGTGTCATAATAATTAGTTGGGTCCAAATGTACTGATTCTATAAATAATTTGAATGTTCAGGGTTCATGGGCTTGAATGTTGCTTTGATCTCACTATCTTAAATATACAGTATAGACCAGGAGTCTTCAAACTTGGCCCTTTTATGACTTGTGAACTTCAACTCCCAGAATTCCTCAGCCAGGCATGCTGGCTGAGGTATTCTGGGAGTTAAAGTCCACAAGTCATAAAAGGGCCAAGTTTGAAGACTCCTGGTATAGACAAATGATTCTACATAGAGCTGGAAGTAGAACTTTCTTGAACAGTCTCGGCAGTAGAAAGTTGAGTATCAAAATATTTCAAGTTCCACAATTCTGGGTGGAAAGACCGCTTCTAGCGTCATCTCTGTAGCAAGCACTGTGTTTTAAGTGCTGAATAAAGAGGAAGAACACAGTGAGTGGTATGTACAAGTGTTTTTTGTTTTTTTTAACACAGCCCCACTTTACATTGAGTAACTTTCTTGATGCTGTTACACAACTTGTAATGTGGTGTTAATCTGGGATTCTACCCTATCTGTCAATAAGAGTGCAAGAGACAGTATTACATCTTGGAGAAAAAAACAAGAAATTCTGAACAGCAGAACTTGATTGGCAGTAGTGTATTGTAAAAGGAACATCGTTCAGCTGAATACAACAGCAGAGAAATCAATAGATAAGTACACTGTGCTACACAGCGAAGGCCTGAATATAAATCTCAGCTCTTAGTTTGCAGAAATATTTTCTTTCCATAGTCAACTTCACATGCTTCTTATGAAGGTATCATGTGGGAGTTGCATCCCCTTAATTTCACACTACTAATATGGAGAGCCATATAAATGAATAAAATGAGTTCTGATGGGCTAGGTTGAAACGGTAGCCATCTGATGGCTATGAATTCACAGTCTGCTGGCTGTTCAAGATATAAATGGAGTTCTAATTCGGCTTGGCTTTTATCCAGCCTTAGGAGCTTATTATCTAGTAGCAGTGCTGTATGTAACAAAATCTGACATGTGTATGCAAGCAGTCACTGTCCAAATGCATTCCAGAAGAAACAAGCCACTGCCACATAGATATTAAAAATGAACTCGGCTGAAATATGCCCAACTTCTGAGGGCCAGCTGTCAGTCTGTTATTAAGTTAACCTTGCCAAAAATGCTTCAGAAGCTAGCTTTGTCAGTGTGAAACATGTGGCCCAACTTGCTCATTGGTACAGTCTTCATCTCTTAAGATTGTGAGATGATGTAGTGATATGTGAAAGTTGCCTTAGGAGAGGGTTGGAAGAGCTGCAGATTGGACAATCAATGTGTAAAACTACATCAGCCCAGAGAGGGCATGGGAAACATTTTAGAAGTGTGAGCCACCTTTGTTTTCTGGAGAATAAAAGAAAAGGAGGGAAGAAATACTTTTTTGCATGATTTTGTTACTATAGCTTTAAAATAAACATAGAGCTACTATTTCTGGTTGTGCTTTTTGTCTGGACTACATTGCAGTGGTGACATCCTTTTAGTTGAGCTTGATTTCTGGTGACTTCATGGTCTTGCCATATAGTTTTGTGGCAATAATATTATTTTCTTCAAGATTTTTTCCCCAATCTGGTTTGTAGTCTTAGTAATTGATGAGGTATTCAAGTCCTAACCTAGTTCAATTTTGCTTAGCTTTTTAAGATCAGTTGCATGCTATCACTAATGGGGATACAACATTGTAACACACCCAATGAAATTGGAGCACTTCTGATTAGATATAACTCCCCCCCCCAACTTTCAATCTCCTGTCTTCATTTCTGAGCTACCAGCAGAAGTTTAGCATCTTAAGGCTAAGAATATGTAGCCATGGCTGATTCCCTAAGAATATTATTTGAATTTGACCAAAATGGCTTGTTCCAATTCTGTGATTCTTTTGGAAAATGCTAGATTGGACAGCTTTGTGAAAATTGTCACATTGCAGCAATATGTATATTAATTTTAAGAAAATACGTTAAACAATTTAACTTCAGATGGCATCTCAGTTTGTAACTGTTATTAATAAACCAGTCTCTTCTCAATTACTGGTAGATTTTTTAAAAATTAATAGATGTTGCTTTAAAGTTGTTTTAAATGATTTAGATTGAAATTTCAATTCAAAATATGAAAAAATCAATTACTATTATTTTATTTAGAGGTAAATGGTTTTATAATGCTCAATTTTCAGATTGACTAAGACCTCTATTGTTTTTAAAGACTGGTAGAAGACCCAGAATTAACCAGATGTTTTGTTAGTTACATGCCAGTTTTCATTTTTGTTTTAATTCCAGAATGAAAAGAATAATGAGATGGAGTAAAGCTTCTTAACTTTTTTTTTTACAATGTTTCCTTAAGTTTCTGAACAATAGTTGCTGCTGTGATAAGAGGCTAAAACATATAAGGAATGGTTGCTGGAATTGGATATGTCTAGTTTAACGAAGAGAAGGACAAGGGGGGACATGATAGCAGTGTTCCAATATCTCAGGGGTTGCCACAGAGAAGAGGGAATCAAGCTATTTTCCAAAGCGCCTGAAGGCAGGACAAGAAGCAACGGGTGGAAACTAACCAAAGAGAGAAGCAAAGCCACAGCACAAAATCAAAAGTGTAAGATTTTGGAAAGTTTTTTTTTTTTTTAACCACCAGTTCCCAACAGAACCACAATTTCTGAGCTTGTAAACTACTCCTCTCCATGGAGCTTTTTAGCATTTTATGGTAATGCCTATCCTCTTAGAAAAATGCAAGATAAAAATTGCAGTCACTCTGCAGAATTGTCCATAGTAAATGGACAATTGGTAGTAAATTAACTTGCAGGTTTTGGGCATTTTCATGGGTGTCAAGTGCAATTATGTTTGTGGAAAGTAGTTGTCAGACTGAAGTTTATGAAACTCCATCTGGGGAATGGCATAAAAGCCTGGTTGGTAAAGAGATGAATTCTACCATTCCACATTCCAGGAATTTAATTGCAACTCTTTATCCTTTCCAAAAAGATAAAAGAACTATATATTATATATGCAAGTGTTGTTTACAGGGCTTAGTAGGAAGTAGGCCTTGCTAGCCTTGGAATTTGCTTTAAAGGTCAGTCCAAAAACTTAAAAGATACATTGAAGTCTAGTATACTTTCATGTGAAAAATGCCTGTAGCAAACTTTATTCAAGTGGGACTAATCAGAACCATATTGTGCATCCTATCTTTGTCCCTCCTTCCCTCCCTATCTCTTGCAACAATCAGTAGAGGAAGTTTCCATGTCTTTATAAAAACAGGAAGCAAAATTACCCATTTCTAGAAACAACTAGTAGGTGGAAAAATTAGGCTAGGGAGAATTAGTGTTGTTGTATCAACAGGCTTTTCCGATCTGGAAATTAGTTGGGAATGTTATTGCACATTGTCCAAATCCCAGGCATGTTTTATATACTTGATGCACGTGTATTGGGTGGTATTTGTACATCTTTTGTTTCACCATTATAAATAAATAAATACACACACATATATGGTTTCAGTAGAAACTATTGAAAATAATACAGGAACTCTGCTGTTTTAAACAACTATCTATTATCAGTTATATATCTTTTGTAAGAAAATAAAACATCAAATGTAAGCAGAAACGTATAACAGGATAGAAGCCATACTTTTCATCTGAATAATATTTATGTAATTATATAGGTAAACTTGGACAATCTTGGATTTGATATTTTCAAAGTCCCTATTAGGACTCTTAGTGGTTTTAAGAAAATATAATGCACATTTCCTGGAGATGAAAACTGTTGAGATTTATTCCTTAATAAAGAAGCACTGAAATGTATTTCTGAAACATCAGATTTATTATTCTATTTTTACTTTGTTTTCTTTCTCCTAAATATATCATTATGGATGTACATATTGCTGTTGCTCTGGGTTTTTAAGCTATCACAAAATACCTGGTTGGGAAAAGTGCTTTTTAGTATGCTTATAACTGTTGTTCTGACCCTGTTATAAATTTAATGAATGTGGTCCTCTGAAATTCCATCATCTGTCAAAGATACTAACAATAAAATGCAAACATCAACTAATCTGCAGTTAATACGTTTTTTAAAAAAATGTGGCCATCCACAACTGACTGTTTTGAAATTTCTGTTTTGTGTTGCAGTGTTATCTTATTTACAATTGTCATGTTTTATAGAGAAAATGGAACGAACAATTGCACATTACACATAAATAGCAAAATCTAGAGCAAGGGTTCCCAACCAGGGGGGCTTGCACTCCCTGGGGGTGTGAGACAATATTCCAGGGGGTGCGAAAACTTGGGTTTTCAAAATTATAGTGTATATGCATAATTTGTTGCCGTTATTTCGAACTTCATAAGGGGTACAAGAATATATAAGGAGCATTCTAGGGGTGCAGGGTATAGAAAAGGTTGGGAGCCGCTGCTGTAGAGTAAGTGGATACATATGTGCACCTTGGTATAATGTTTGCTAAAGATAAGACAGTAGATGAAGAAATACTAAAATATGCAAATGCTGTTAATACAAAGTAGAAGGTAATGTGTGGTTGGTTGTGAGGAATGAATGGCCAAGGAAGCAAAAGTGGCTTCTGTCAATTTTTTATATAGAAGTAAAAGTTGTGTGTGTCAAGAGAAACACAATCTCAGGGGCTGCCACAAAGAAGAGGGAGTCAAGCTATTCTCCAAAGCACCTGAGGGCAGGACAAGAAGCAACGGATGGAAACTAATCAAGGAGAGAAGCAACCTAGAACTAAGGAGAAACTTCCTGACAGTTAGAACAATTAACCAGTGGAAAAAACCTGCCTCCAGAAGTGGTGAATGCTCCAACGCTAGAAGTTTTAAAGAAGAGACTGGACAGCCATTCGTCCGAAATGGTATGGGTTTCCTGCCTGGCAGGGAGTTGGACTAGATGACCTCCAAGGTCCCTTCCAACTTTATCATTATTATTATAACATCACATAACATTCATTCTACATGAATGCTATAGGAACGGGGCACTTTAAGATGTAAAGCAAGAAAGAGTCAAGAATGAATAGGTGCTGAATAAACATGGCTATATATAAAAGCGAGTGACCAAACCTACATTGAAGTGGTATGGTTACATAAGGAGAATGAATGAGACTGTTATCCTAAAGCAAATATATAAAGAAAGACATGGCGGCAGCCACCCCAGCCCTGCCAAACTTCACCATCCATCCAAGCATCCATCCCACCCACCCAGCAGCAGCACATTCCTGTCTGCTGGGCTGCTGGCAACCCACTGAGGACTTACAACTTTCTACAGGCTTCCCCACTGACTTTTTTCTTCTTAGAAACTGACAAAGTTGCAAGGACATCCTCGTTCAACAACTTCATCCTTAATGATAGCAATGGAAACTGCAAAGATTGCCATCACTAAACAATGTGGTCATGTGACATCAACTGCATCACTTAGTAATGAAAGTTGTGGTCCCAATACTTGAGGACCACCTGTATTACATTCTCCACCACATCTTGAAATGGTGATTGTGGACATCCATATGCTTTATTATCAGAATTAGAATTATGTCATTTTGCAAAATTAATTGGCGCATATATGCTTTTCACAATTCACTTCTAGAAGCTGAATTCATGTTGGCAAAGAGTGACGTAGACTATTTCAATTCTGTAATGTTCTTTTGAATTAAATATAACTTTTGCTTTAGAGATTTTATCAGGCCTTTTTTATATCTCTTCTGTTATCTCTTCTTTGCCACATAACCTAAAAGAACTCTACTCTCCAAAAAGCTGCATCATGCATGGAAATATTGATTATTTTGGAGGCTGTTTTTGCTTACATACTAACAATGCTTAATTCCATTTCCATTGTTGAAATACATTAAATATCCTATGATTGTGATAATATGGCAACTGAAATTGCAAAGTGCACTTAGAAACCATAGACCTTATTTAGTTGTTAATATTTTGTAATATTAAGGTTTTATTATTATTTGAAATAAATATTATGGAACGTATGGGTAGTCTTACTTTTTTCTTTGTTTTTAGTGTGCTGATCCAGACCCCCTTGAAAAAAAATGTCCAGCAGGGGTGGAAAGAAAAAGTCAACCAAAACATCTCGCTCAGCAAAGGCTGGGGTCATATTCCCTGTTGGACGAATGCTTCGTTATATTAAGAAAGGTCATCCAAAATACAGAATTGGAGTCGGTGCTCCAGTATATATGGCAGCAGTACTTGAATACTTGACTGGTAAGTTCATCTTAATAAGAGAATAGTGAGAAAGCAATAAAAAATATAAAATAATCATAAAAGTAATTCATTAACAAAGTGAGGACGAGGTTTGGTATAGAAACATTATCCACATAATCCAGTTTGTCACGTTTTAATCCACGTTCCTTTTTTCTAATTCTTGGAAGTACTGTGCCATATAATTTGAGCAGTTGTAAATGGTTTTTTAATGGGATTTACAATAGATTTCTCTTAAGATTTGTAGCTTTTGAATAATTGTTTGTAATGCTTAAATACCAATGCACCCCTATAGTAAGTAGATCAATATTAAATAATATCAATATAAAACTAAAGTATTCCTACTATTCAGTTTATGTGCCCTTAAGTCTAACTCAATTACTGATTACATGGATGCGTCCATATTGTTTCTTGATAAACTGTGCAGATGGCTCTCCATTATTCCCTTAAGGATGTGAGGTTTTTTTCAATTTTTTCAGATCTGACATTTCCTAAATCTTTCATTCAAATACTAATCAGGTTTGACTCTGCTTAATTTTTCAAGATCAACCATGGTCATCTAGAAATTGCCACTTGTTAAGGCTGCCAGGTCTTCTATTAGCCTCTAAATATGTCATTTGAGATCAAAATAGTGTATTCTTGAGTTAGTCTATTATTGTGATCTAAATATCTAAATTTGTATCATTATGCATTTTCTTGGGAATAAAAAGAATGCTTCTATCAGACGTGAAATCTAAATCAAAATATTCAAAACTGCATGTCCTTTTACAAAATAGTCTTTACCGTGTGTCTTATTTAAAAGAACAACTTGCAACTACATGTATTGCTAGAAATGTTTATGAGCAACACATGCCTCCAATTATGTAACTGTTTTCCTCACTTCTGTCAGCTGAAGTATCTTGAACAGAGAAATAAAACGAAGCATGAAGATCAAATTTGGAGGTTGGCAAGGATTGGAGGGGGGATAGAAGAATCTGGCAACTTGAGAATTTGTAAACATGGTCTGCATTAACTAAGGAAGATATTATAGAAAGAACTGAGAAGAAGCCATTGTCTACTTTTAATTAGTTCCATTATGAGGAACTGTGATTACCTGTGTATGTATTCATGCACATGTTTTCTTTTAATTGCCTTCATGGTTTTTCTGTTTGACTAATTTTTTAAAGAAGCAAATGGCTGATTACTCTAATGGCTGTCCCCATTTAAAATGCATTATGATAAAAAATGAAATTGTTTATTTGCAGTGGCAATGTGTCATTATAGCTATTTGCTTTTATGAAACAAACAAACAAGTACTCCATTTCACAGTCCTTTGAAATGTCAATCTAGAATACTGTTTTTCAACCTTAACAAATTTAAGATGCGTGAACTTCGACTCCCAGAATTAGTGCCTAGCTGAATGCTGGCTGTGGAATTCTGGGAGTTGAAGTCCACACATTCTAAAGTTGTCAAGATTAGAAACTAGTCAAGACGATCAAGTAAAATTCATCCATTAGACAGCTTCAGTTCAGTTCAGTAATTAAGTAATGTTACCTAGCAGTAAGTAAGTAAGCAAGTAAGCAGCATGTGTCTTCTGGAACAGCACCCCTACAAAGGTTTACAGGACCATCCCCTATCTCAGCAGCCTTTAAAAGAGCATTAAAACCATGGCTTTTTCTATAGGCCTTGGGGTTCCCAACCGGGGATGCAAGACAATATTCCAGGGAGTGTGAAAACTTGGGTTTTCAAAAGTATAGTGTAAATGCATAATTCGTTGCCGTTATTTCAGACTTTTGTAAGGGGCATGAGAATATATCAGAATATAGGGATGCGGGGTATAGAAAAGGTTGGAAGATGCTGCTCTAGGTCTTGGGGTTGGATGATAGAGGAGGGCTGTTCATTTTTTATCTCCACTGGGGGAAAGAATTGGTTGATACTTACTCCAGATGATGATATCTATTGAATTCTTAAGGGTAGTCCTCAACGTATGACCATAGTTGGGACCAGAATTTTGGCTGCCAAGTGTTGCGGTCATAAAGTGAAGCATCAGGTGACAGGATTACTTAGCCCAGTGGTAGTGAACCTATGGCATATGAGCCAGAGTCGGGACCCCATTTGGGGTCGAACAACCATTTCACGGGGGTCGCCAAACAACGCAGTCTGCCATTTTTTTCCCCTTTTCCTTAGCTGTGCTACTCCCTTTTATTTTTGTTGGCTTTTGAAAGCCAAGAATAGACTCTCTTGAATAGAGTCTAATTCTATTGGCTTTCAAAAGCCAATAGGAATTGTCCAGGCTGTCTCTGCCCTGCTGAGCCCACCAAAAGTCCCATTCTGCAAACGGTGCTGCACCAGTTGAATAGTCCTTGACTTAGATCGGTTGAGTAGTCCTCGACTTACGACCGGTTGGGGGTCGCAGCATTAAAAAGGTTGAGAACCACTGATCTAGACAATCCCCACTGCTGTCATTAAGTGAAAATTACTGGTCTTCAGTCAATCCAAGGCATTCCAAGCTTAGTTTCTCCCAGTCGTGAGCCTCAGTAAGCCTCAGTAAAGGTAAAGAACTGCCTCCAACTTCCCCCCACCCAGCTTTCTCTCCCTATCTCTGTTCTTTTGGTCACTCTGAGAACTGTATGGCTCTGGGGCTGCTTGCAATGCTCCAGAAGCTGCAGCCACCCACCATTCCCAATCACCCTGTGCTATGGGACCCCTGCCACTCTGTGCTCTGTCGCCCCAGGTCACCTTTGCTTCTTCCTTTTTTTTTGCTCCTGTAGCTGCTGAGAGATGCCTAGCCTGGTTGCTGGGTCAGGTTGGGGCTTTGCACTATGCTGTAGCTTAGGGATTGCTTCCCTCTCCCCACCCCCCAGAGCTGCAACACGCCAAAATACCCCTTTGCACCGTGCTACCAGGCAGGGCTGGAGCTGGCTTTGGGCAATGAAAAAGAAAAAAAAAAGCTGGGCATTCATTATTAGCAAGGGGAGCCACAAATCAGCAAAGTTCAGGTGTTGTGATGGAGGGCAGGCAGCAGGGGGCCAAAAGGGCAGAGATGGGGGAAGATAGGTGGGTAAGGGAAGATGCAGCACCCCTGCAATCACTAAGTGCAGGTAGGCAACCAAGCACACATATTGTGATCACATAACGTGTGTGTGTGTGTGTTCGCAGCGGCTGTAACTTCAGGCATGGGTCAAAAACCCCTTCATTCAGCCCTATCTAACAGTCACTGAATAAATGGACGTAAATCGTGGACTCCCTGTATTCTGGATTTTACTCTTGATATGTGTTAAACAGCCTAGAGTTGTTGGAGCTGGAGTTGATTGGCCTAGAAAACTGATTAATAAATAAAATGTTTATAATCTTTGTCTCAATCCTGTCAGTTGTACATTGTGACTAAGGCTAAGATTTTGGGTACAAAAATCCAGGTTAACCCTAGATGGCACTTCGAACTCTCTGTAGGTTTTTTTGTTATCTAGTAGCCATCTGGAGTTGGGCAGCCTATGTATATTTATTTAATTATTCACTTATTATTTACTGCATTTATACCACAGCTTTCCACGGGATAACATGCAAGGTGCCTCACCCTTAATTTTAAACTAACAATAACCTTGTGAAGTAGTACAAAGTCAGAGATAGTGACTTTCCCATAGTAAACCAGTTATCCTTTCGTCACTGAGAATATATAGGAATCTGGATTTCTCTACTCCTAGTCCAGCACCTTAACCAAAGCTCCTAATTTCAATGAACATGTTAAGATGCTTGTGAATTTAAGATTTAAAATATTGAAAGAATTCAAAAAATGAGAATAGGTGATTGTAAATATCGTATATGTATTTCTTTGACCTGAGAACTCATGACAGTTACAGAGTATTGACGTTTTGTTCAAAAAAGGAGCTTTAAAATAGCTTTGGTCTCTTTGCTTCCTAAATTGCAATGCTGTTTTTCTGTTTCTTCTAAGATTATTGTAATTCTAGAACATTAACAAAATGTAGAGGCTCTTAGAGTCATTAGTCTATGATGAATGGATTTGTGACATACTATATTTATGAATATGTCAAACACTATGCTGTTTTGCTTTTTTCTTTAAACTAAAATTATTTTATAGGAAATTCAGTATGCTGTACTGTATTAATATAGTCCCATTTACAGTGACCCCATGTGTTCATAAAACATTAAAATATGCAGACATAAAAATTTGGTAGAGAAAATTTAAAGACAATAGAAATGAACTTTATGGAAATTTCTGTTAATTTCTTGCTGTACTGAATTGAAGAAAACCACAACAATGAAAGAATGAAGTTTATAAAACTGCAGGTGATGTACAAAACATACATTCCTCAAATATACTTGTTTATAGTTTGTTAGAAAAGTGCAGTAGGAAGAATCCTGGACCTGTCTGCTTTGCCTATTAACATTTTCCTTAACTGGAAATGACTTGCCAATACATGCATTTTATAAATTCAAAACAAACAAATGCAAAAAAAAAAAAAAAAAATAGCCTAGTATTGTAACTTGCCCTTGGAGGTGCTGATTTTGAGGTTTTATTCTTGTGTATCATGGCATCACCAAAATCCCCAAGAAGTTTCAGATAGTATAGATTCAGATTTCTGTTGAATCCTAATTCATTAATAGGATGGAAATTTATGCTAAGTCATTGAATGCTTGAACAATAAAGCTCTCTCCTACTAGTGTGTTTTACTTATCATTTTAAGTCCTTATTATATTAGTTGTCAGAAGTCATTAGCTTGAACTCATTTAACCCACAATGTTACTTTTTTTCCTTCTCTGGAAAAATTGAAGTAATTTAAAAGCATGGGGCAACTGTGTCCAAGTCAAAAAACATAATTGTTTAAAGAATGTTGATTGAAACATCTGAGAGGTGTAAAAACTAATTTGATTTGATGAATAACATTTAAAGGCTTTGAATATTACTTAAAATGCATCACAAGAAGGAATAAAAAGTTTTCAGTGGAAAATGATAGTATCCTTTTGAACACATGACATTCCTGCATATTGTTGTGTGTATGATTTCTATTTATGTTATGCGTGTCCAAGTTAAATGGCTCAACTAATACCCAAAACAAAATATATTTTCTTGAAACCTTCTCAAATTGGTACAGCCAACAATCCCCTTGATAAGCAGCAAGGATGATATTGTTCTGATAACAAAGGTCTAAAGAAGGTTCCGTGTTATATGGGACAGGGAATGTTGTTGAAGGACTGAAATCTCAGAATTGCTGACTCCCATCCAGGAGGCTTTCCACTGTAGTCACACAACTGCCTGTTCTGAAGGAGGTCACATAAGCAGGCACCAGAGAGCAGAACAGGCAGAGAAGTTAGGAGGAAATTACAAAAGGTAATGAAAGAAGTGAGATTGGGATGAGGAAATGCAGGGCCTCTTAACAAGGATTGCCGTTATTGAACTGTTGGCTCTGTATACTGTTCTCTAAAGTGGCAAGAATAAGCAAAACACTTTTATAGTTAAAATTATTGAAGTTTGCTGCTGTCTTTGAAAAAGGAGTCATGTACCATTACAGGTAGTCCTTGACTTAACAACCATTCATTTTGTGGATGAGAAGCAAAACATTTTCAAGAAAAAAAATAAGAAAATCCAGTTGTCTTAGGTCGTGCATGACCATACAAAATTACAGCAGCACTGAAAACAGTGACTTATGACCATTTTTCACTCTTAACAACTGTTGCAGAATCCCCATGGTCATGTGATCAAAATTCAGATGCTTGACAGCTGATTCATATTTATAGCAGTTGCCATGTCCCAGGATCATGTTTTGTTACCTTCTGACAAGGTAACAATCTTGGGGAAGCCAGATTCACTCTACATTGGTGTTACTAATTTAACAATTGCAGCGATTCACTTAACAACTGTGGTTAAAAAAAGTCTTAAAATGGAGCAAAACCCACTTAATAACTGTCTCACTTGGCAGTGGAAATTTTGGGCTCAACTGTGGTCATAAGTTGAGGACTACTTGGATTCTATTATTGTTCCTTTTAAGTGAAAGCCAATGAGAAAGTATGAATTAAGTGCATTTACAGCTTTAAAAATACACAAAACAAAGAGCTTAACAGTTTGTTTTAATAATTACTTTTCTGTCTTCTGACTATGCTTTACTTGTTTGGATTTCGGTTCTAATTCTTGTTTTTGTTTTCATCTTTTCCCTAATTTTTGTCCTGTCTTTTCACTAACTATTTATCCCATCTAAAAAGCAGCAGTATTTATTTCTGTGATTGCATCATATAAATGCTGATGGATGCCGCATTGAGGGTGTTTGAAAAACATAATAGCTTGCCAATGTCTCATGGTCACTTTGGCAGGAGGTTTAATAGACAGTATCAATATTTGAGATTAGAATGTTCCTTATTATCTTAACTAGTAACTTATCTTCCATAGTAAACCATCTCTATGGTTAAGTGTTAGAGTCCTTCCATTATATCCATCATATTTAAAAAAATCTATCTTTTGCAAAAACAGATATAAAAGCATTATTTATAACACAGATTTCAATTTGGTATTTTTTTTCTGATTTGATATTTCAGTGCTATGCTTGAATTTAATAACAGACTTGGGTCTTTTATTGACATAAACTCTTATTTGATAACTTTTAAATATTCTATATTTTAGTGGTATATTTCATGTTGTAGTTGTTGTTTTTTCTTCTGTACCCATTTTTTCAAAAATTGAATAGGCACAAATCTCTCTCTTTCTCCTCCCTTCTCTCTCTCTCACATACACAAATCTGCCTCACAGCCACACATTTGAATGTTCTGTTTCTGCTGCTTTTCAATTAGCCTGGTTCATTAAGGTAAGGAAATCACTCATAAGCCCTATTCCTGTGAAATTCTTTATTGGGTTCATAAAGTTAGAAGCCCCTTTATGGATTACTGCCTTGTCGTGGCGAAGGGGCTTGCGTAACTCAATGAAGCTATAAGCTATGCCGTGCAGGGCCACCCAAGACGGACAGGTTATAGCAGAGAGTTCTGACAAAATGTGATCCACTGGAGAAGGAAATGGCAAACCACTCCAGTATCTTTGCCATGAAAACCCCATGGACAGTACTAAAAGGAAAAAAGATATGACGCTGGAAGATGAGCCCCTCAGGTCGGAAGGTGTCCAATATGCTACTGGGGAAGAGCAGAGGGCTAGTACTAGTAGCGCCAGAAAGAATGAAGCGACTGGGCCAAAGCCGAAAGGACGCTCAGCTGTGGATATATCTGGTGGTGAAAGGAAAGTCCGATGCTGTAAAGATTTTTTCTCCATAGGAACCTGGAATGTAAGATCCATGAATCAAGGCAAGCTAGACGTAGTCAAAAAAGAGATGACAAGACTGAACATCGACATCTTAGGAATCAGCGAACTAAAATGGACAGGAATGGGTGAATTTAACTCAGATGACCATCAGGTATACTACTGTGGGCAAGAATCCCTCAGAAGAAATGGAGTAGCCTTCATAGTCAATAAAAGAATAGGAAAAGCAATACTGGGATACAATCCCCAAAATGACAGAATGATCTCAATTCGAATCCAAGGCAAACCATTCAATATCACAGTAGTCCAAATCTATGCCCCAACCACTGGTGCTGAAGAGGATGAAATTGACCGGTTCTATGAAGCCCTACAGCACCTTATAGAATTAACACCAAAAAATGATGTCCTTATCATCATGGGGGATTGGAATGCTAAGGTAGGAAGCCAAAAGATAACCGGAATAACAGGCAAGTTTGGCCTTGGAGTACAAAATGAAGCAGGGCACAGGCTAATAGAATTTTGTCAAGAGAATACGATGGTCATAACAAACACTCTTTTCCAACAACCCAAGAGACGGCTCTACACATGGACATCACCAGACGGTCAACATAGAAATCAGATTGACTATGTACTCTGCAGCCAAAGATGGAGAAGCTCTATACAGTCAGTAAAAACAAGACCAGGAGCTGACTGTGGCTCAGATCATGAGCTTCTCGTTGCAAAATTTAGGCTTAAATTGAAAAAAGTAGGGAAAAGCACTAGGCCACTCAGGTATGAACTAAATCATATTCCTGATGAATATACAGTAGAGGTGACAAATAGATTTAAAGAACTGGATCTGATAGACAGAATGCCTGAAGAACTATGGATGGAAGTTCGCAACATTGTACAAGAGGTAGCAACTAAAACCATCCCAAAGAAAAAGAAATGCAAGAAAGCAAAATGGCTGTCTGAGGAAGCTTTGCAAATAGCTGAGGAAAGAAGGGAAGCGAAAGGCAAAGGAGAAAGAGAAAGATACACCCAATTGAATGCAGAATTCCAGAGAGTAGCTAGAAGAGATAAGAATGCCTTCTTAAATGAACAGTGCAAAGAAATAGAAGAAAACAACAGAACAGGGAGGACCAGAGATCTCTTCAAGAAAATTGGAGATATGAAGGGAACGTTTCATGCAAAGATGGGCATGATAAAGGACCAAAATGGCAGAGACCTAACAGAGGCAGAAGAGATTAAGAAGAGATGGCAAAACTACACAGAAGAACTATACAAGAATGAGCTTAACATCCCAGATAACCACAATGAGATGGTCACTGACCTCGAACCAGACATCCTAGAATGTGAAGTGAAATGGGCCTTAGAAAATCTGAGCAACAACAAAGCTAGTGGAGGTGACAGTATTCCAGCTGAGCTATTCAAAATCTTAAAAGACGATGCAGTAAAAGTGCTACACTCAATTTGCCAGCAAATTTGGAAAACTCAACAGTGGCCACAGGATTGGAAAAGGTCAGTTTACATTCCAATTCCAAAGAAAGGCAATGCCAAAGAATGTTCAAACTATCGCACCATTGCACTCATTTCACATGCTAGTAAAGTTATGCTTAAAATCCTACAAGCTAGACTCCAGCAGTATGTGGATCGAGAACTACCAGAAGTACAGGCAGGATTTCGAAGAGGCAGAGGAACTAGAGATCAAATTGCCAACATACGCTGGATCATGGAGAAAGCTAGGGAGTTCCAGAAAAACATCTACTTCTGCTTCATTGACTATGCAAAAGCCTTTGATTGTGTGGATCACAACAAATTGTGGCAAGTTCTTAAAGAGATGGGAGTACCAGACCATCTCATTTGTCTCTTGAGAAACCTATATGCGGGTCAAGAAGCAACAGTGAGAACCGAACACGGAACCACTGATTGGTTCAAAATTGGAAAAGGAGTCCGGCAAGGCTGTATACTGTCGCCCTGCCTATTTAACTTATATGCAGAGCACATCATGAGAAAGGCAGGGCTAGATGAATCAAAAGTTGGAATTAAGATTGCCGGGAGAAATATCAACAACCTAAGATATGCAGATGATACCACTCTAATGGCAGAAAGTGAAGAGGAACTAAAGAGCCTCTTGATGCGGGTGAAGAAGGAGAGTGCAAAAGTTGGCTTGAAACTCAACATTAAGAAAACCAAAATCATGGCATCCGGCCCTCTCAATTCCTGGCAAATAGATGGGGAAGAAATGGAGGTAGTGACAGATTTTATTTTTCTGGGCTCCAAGATCACCTCAGATGGGGACTGCAGCCAAGAAATTAAAAGACGCTTGCTCCTGGGGAGGAAAGCTATGGCAAATCTAGACAGCATTCTAAAAAGCAGAGACATCACCCTGCCAACAAAAGTGCGTATAGTCCAGGCCATGGTTTTCCCAGTTGCAATGTATGGCTGTGAAAGTTGGACCATAAGAAAGGCTGAGCGCAAAAGAATTGAGGCCTTTGAACTATGGTGCTGGAGAAGACTCCTGCGAGTCCCTTGGACTGCAAGGCGTTCAAACCGGTCAGTCCTAGAAGAGATCAACCCCGACTGCTCTTTAGAAGGCCAGATCCTGAAGTTGAAACTCAAATACTTTGGCCACCTAATGAGAAGGAAGGACTCACTGGAGAAGAGCCTAATGCTGGGAAAGATTGAGGGCAATAGAAGAAGGGGACGACAGAGAATGAGATGGCTGGATGGAGTCACTGAAGCAGTAGGTGTGAATTTAAATGGACTCCAGAAGATGGTAGAGGACAGGAAGACCTGGAGGAATGTTGTCCATGGGGTCGCGATGGGTCGGACACGACTTCGCAATTAACAACAACAACAAAGTTAGAAGTGGATAAGGTTCAACCAGATCTTCCTGTGGTGCCAGCAACCATAACTGTGCCACTGGTAATTTATTTTTCAAGTTTTTTTTTTAATTGGGGAAAAAGAAAGTGAAGCTCAAAGACTAGCTTTCTTTAGGAGGCTTAGATTATTGAAAAATCTTGCCATTGTAGTACAAATCCAGCTATTCCTAATTTGTGTGATGCCAAATCTGGTACAAGGGAGATTTATTAATTTGTTCAAATCATGGAATAAGCACATAATAGGAATGAATGATTGTGGCTAAAGTTAGGCCTCACTTTCTTTTCTACCTGTAATGTACCCTTAATCAAGCGTGAAAGAGGTAACCCTCTGCTCCAGCAGAAGGTACAAGGACTTGTCCAGTGTTGTATCCAAAGAAATTAGTACTTTGTAATTATTGATGTTAATGTATAAGGGGACACACTTTCAATGTGATTGGTGTCTAATTTGTGTAATTACTAGTTTATAACAAATGCCCTTGGAACTTAAGGATGTAAGCCAAGAGCAAATTTAAGAGCACAAGACCTGTCTTGAGTTGTAAACTAATTGAGCCAAAACTTGCATACTGCTTTCACTCAAGCAACATCTGGCAGTTCTTAGTCTAATCATGTTTAGATGTGTTTAAAAGGGGGGAAAAGCATGTGTAAACTGTTAAAGAGTAACAATGAAGTGTAAACTGGTAGGCAAAGGAAACACCATTTTACAGACTAATTGAGAGAAGGAAAAAGAAAGAATGGGGACAGAGGAAGCTAGTATGAAAGGATAAAAGTTTTGACTTCTTTTTATTAGAGTCTATAAGAAAACAGCTTATATTTACATTTGTTATCAGGTTTTGGTCCTTTCAGTTCTTTTTTTTTTTTTAAAGCATCTTAAAATCATAGAATCATAGGGCTGAAAGGGACCTTGGAGGTCTTTTAGTCCAATCCCCTGCCCAAGGCAGAAGTCCTTATACTATCCTGGATAAATGGTTGTCCAATCTTTTGTTGAAAACTTCCATTAATGGAGCACTCAAAATTCTAGAAGCCAAGCAATTCCATTGATTAATTGTTCTTACTGTCAGAAAATTCCTCCTTATTTCCAGGTTGAATCCAGTGAGCTTCCACCCATTGCTTCTTGTCCTGCCTTCAGATGCCATGCCACACTCTCTTCTCTGTGATAGCCTTTCAAGTATTGGAAGACTGCTATCATGTCTCTTCTGAGCCTTTTCTTCATTAAGTTAAACCTATATAGTTCCCTTAGCTGTTCATTGTATGATTTATCCTACAGATATCTTATCATCTTTGTTGCTCTTCTCTGCAATCTTTCTAGGGTCTCAATATCTTTTTTGTATCATGGTGACCAGAACTGGACGCAGTATTCCAAATGTGGCCTCACTACACTATATATTTCTTGTAGTTCAAAAGTAATTTGAGAAGAAGCTCCACTGAACTCCATTAAGAGCTAAAGTAATATGGTGTTTAATAGTTACATTCCCATTTGGATGACTTTGGCCAATTGATCTCTCTAAACCCAATTTACCACACTAGGTTATTGTGAGGATAAAAACAGGATTTGAAATTTCTGTATGCTGTTATGAATTTCTAGTGAAAAATGTGATAGAAATGCAATAAATAATAATTGAATGTCTAAATATGCATGGAGTCACACTCCTGTTGTAAAGTTATTAAGTCAAGCATCAGACATATCAAAGAAACGATTCCAACAAAATTTGTCCAGTGCTGCTTCCAAGTAGCTTCTGCCATGTGCTTGTCCTTGCTTATTGTTGGACGTTCACAGGAGTGATTCCTACAAGAAACCTAAAATAGATTTCCACCTAATATTTTTTCCACCACTTCTTCTATAGCCAATTAAAATGGAAAGAAGAATACAGCTGAGCAAAGCATTTGAAAGAGGTGCTTCAAAAAGTACATTAACCTGAATAAAGGACACTCTTTGAAGCATTAAATCAATCATGTCCTTGCATGGTTTATATGACTGCTTCAAAAGCTACTCTTGATTGGTTTGCATGTGTGTTTTCACAGATACTATCTTATGCTTCAAAGGGAACTGCTTTGTTCACCTCAGCATGTTTTATAGAACACTTAATTATGTAGCACAGCCTTAAAAAATAACATCTCCTTTCTTACCTCCCTTTTGCTTTTTGGAAGCCTACCTTTTAGAAACACCTGCAAGGTTGAAGGAAAGGATAGAATAGTAATTTGGCTTGGGGGGGATTTTAATTCCCAGAGGTTTCTAAAATGAAAATGTAAATTCCATTAAACACTGTTCAGTCAGCTGCATTGTTAAAAGCTGTCCCTTAAACATTTAATGCACAGGCTGGGTGAACAGGTTTTTCAAGATACATCTGTGGAATGATCACTGTTGACTGTTAATTATGGCAAAGGTAAGCCTGGCATTTTTTAAAGAATTATTTCTAGAGAAAAGAAGTACTTTTTTCAAAATAAAGGAATGTTCAAGAAAAACAATGCTAATTCTGTTAAAATAATTCAAAATTATAAGATGATCTAATCAACTAGTCACTAATAGAAGACTAATTTATGTATGTGTATAACAGGGAAAGGGAATAAGAATAAAGTATCTGTATGGCTTAGAAATTGTTTATTACAGTTTTTTTAAAATTGTGAATGCTAATATCTCTCAGTTTGTGGAGTTTTTCTCAGATTTCTTTTTGGCTGAAGGATTGAGTTTCACACACTTTTTACACTTTGGCTTTGAGGGTGTTGGAAATGCTGGCAACTGCTCAGCATGTCATCTGTTAGCTGTTAGAAACTAAATTCTCAACATTATGACTTCATTGCAATGAAGTAAAGAATGGCAAATGTTTTTGAAATCAGAGAAATGGTTTTACTCAAGACATAAAATTTCTACCCAGAAGGGGAAACAAAATCTAATCAGACTTTGGATGAAGTCAGAATTCCTAGCTGTCAGGTATATTCATATTTGCATAGCAAAAGTCCAGGTCCTGAACACCTGACAATTACCAAGGACTTTTTGCTTGAATTAAGTATTGAGAAAAGAAACCATCATGCAAATTTAGCGTTTAACTTGTGTTGTATAATGAACAACAGATTTGACATGAGAGCTGACATTTAACCTACATTTAAATTTCAAAAGTATGAAATTGCAGAATCATTCCATATAAATTTCCATAGGGTACATCAAACTTTGAGTTTGATCAGTTACTTCCATTTCAGTACTGTTTTATATGTAAGGCTCTGCTTTAAAACATCATGGGAGTTCTACAGTATTTGGAACACCATTGTGAAAAAGAATGAATGCAGTATGTTCAGAGCTCTGACCTTGGTTAATGCCATATATCATGAATCTCATTAGAAATTTATTGTGCATGTAAAAATGTTTACAATCAGAGATCACAGATTTATGGGGTTTGTAACCAAAGTTGCTAGAAAATGCCTATTTCTCCCAGTTGTCTGAGATTATAGGATATAATAAGAGCATGATTATTGTGAAAAGTACTACTCTTCTTAGAAAATTCAAAATTTTCCAAATTATGATATCCACTTTGTATTTTCTATTAATTTTTACAACAGTGAATAAAATTGTGAGAGACAAAAAAAAAACAGGTTAGCGTGCAAAAGAGGAGGCATGGAATTCTTTACAAATTTTAACCCTTTTAAAACGGAATCCTTAAATTGTGACGTTGTTATCTGATTTCTGAGTAGGAAACTCTCCAGATTGAGATTTAGGTGGAACTGGGAAATACCTGCATTTCAAACATTTGCTAGTAGCTTACCTTCTCTTGGTATATTGCTAGTAGCTTGGATCTCAATTTTGTTTTTAACCCCGATTGTTTATTTGAGAACTGACCATGACTATGGTTTTGGATTTTTATGCCTCCCTGGATACCAGCATTTGACTGGACTTTCTACTCAGTAATGCTGTTGCTACTGACTTTCTTCAAATTTGATTTGGTTATTTGCTTTCCATTCAAGAGCCCCAAACAAGATAAATTGCCCTCACCTCCAAATCCTTGGAATTGGGGAAGAAAAAAGAACTTGTAGGGAAGTCACAATTTCCAGCAACTGTTAGGCATGTTGTTGAAAAATTTTCAGGCATGTGTTGTGGAACAATGTCTAAGTGTACAGTATGTATCTTTTTCCTGTGGTCCAAGATACCCCTATTAAACCTTGGGATTCTAAATCTCATAGGCTTTCCCTACTCTGATATTTAATACATACTTTCAAATTGGGCTAGGCCTGTGTCAAATTATATTAATGGAAATCTGGTATAAAAACCAGAATGTTTCATGAGAACCAAAGAGCTGCAGGTGTAAGTTACATATGAAGTTTCCTGTTTGCTACAAGCTGGAAAAGTTCTGTGTGTCTGTTTCCTTTCCTGAAGAAGTTGCTGGTTTGGAGGTTCAGGTTTTTAAGTAGTGGGTTGCAGGCTTGGTTTGTTTTTTGTAAAATATAACTATTGGTCACTTGTTGTATTAAAAGGAAAAGTTCCTCAAACTATCTGTAAAATTCCCCAAACTAGATGGAAAAATGTACTGTGGTTATATTGTGTCAATCAAGGACTGTGAGAATGGGATGCATGTGTTTCTCTTCTGTACTTGCATTCTTTTTGCTGTATCTCCAATTTAAATTCTCCCAGTATATTTGCATCTTGTATTTGACAAGAGATTGAGATATCCAAAGATCTCTAAATGATTATTTGGGGTGGGGGGTCCCTTTTACAGAGATAACCTTAGAACATTTTAAGAGATAGGTGAAGGACAAAAAAATAATTCCAGTAGAATTTTAGAGACTACTCTAGACTGTATGATATGACTTTTTCCATGTTAGATCAGATGTTAAGTTAAAATCTGTTCCTAGTCTCTAATTAAAGGCAATGAATGGAATTGCTTGCTACCATGTAGTTATTAATATAGTTATGGAAGAGAGAATCCTATCCCCAAACTGAACAGTGCAATTCATCATAATGGATATTGATAACAAGTACAGTGGAGTATGAATTAGGTAGAAGATAAAATTAGCAAGGCTGTCATCATTTTGACTGAAGCACTGAAAAATTATTTTCTTATTAATGAAATATATTCACAGCTTGTCACAGATTTCCCAATAAACTTTAATGACCAGATTATTGGTAAAAAAAAAAAGTCCAGAAAGCATCTGTAGAAGTATACACCCTCTGATCTTGTTAAATGTATTCAATATTCTTTTATTACTGAATTTACCTCAATTTTCATATATTCCAGTGCTGAAGCAGTTTACAATGCAAATAAGTTTAAGAAACCACAAAACTGATATAACTAAAAGCAACATTAAAATGAGCCATTAAAATAATTAACAGAATTTCTGTAGAATAGGGTGCTTTGTTGAAGTTGTTTAAACAAATTCTATTATTGCTTTTAAATATACCAATAACTAAATATGTTTATGTATACAGTATGCATATTTTAGTTATTTATTAAATCTTCTATATCCATTCTGCTTGCTGATTTTGCATTCTTGATCTATTAACTATTTTTATAATTATCTGTGCAATTCTTTCCATTTAAATCTTCTTGCTTCCTTTAACTGTAGTTGCTTTTTAGTGTACATTGCCATGAAACATAGAAAATTTGGGTATTTCCATTGTTTATTTAGCTGGACAGCTAATCCTTGCTCTTTCCTTACATATGTTATGTACATAGTTATTAACTTTTTTACAGATCAAGTTATTATTAGCAAAACCCTTAAAAATCTGGTTGATTTTCAAGACTATCAGATGTGTAAAATACATTTAAAATACTTCCTGAAAGTATTTTTAGAGAACATCTTTGGAGAAAACTAGCACAGATGAGTATTTCTGATGTCACATAGAATTATATTGTCCTCCCTCCCTATGCTGAAATAAGATGTTACCAGATTATGTGCAATTAATTCTTATCAAACATATTTTCCTATTTATTTTATCTTAATGTTATTGTAACAGTTATAGTTCTTTTACTGATTTTAAGATTGCATTTTTAAAATTCCTGGATAATGTTATGCATTCTATTTTTAAAATAAGAAAAAAGACTGAAAACAATTTTACCTTTCTTGGCAGCGGAAATTCTTGAATTGGCTGGAAATGCAGCACGAGATAACAAGAAAGGCCGTGTCACCCCTAGACATATCTTGCTGGCTGTAGCAAATGACGAAGAGTTAAATCAGGTGAAAATACATTCCGTGGTTTTAGGGGTTCATTTTTCTTTCTTTTTTAATTTCCTGCGTATTCTGCCTAAAAATGTAACATCTGTTAAATAAGTCGAAATTGCTTCAGTTGAATTATATCATTAGAAAATATATCAGCAGTTGTTAACTCTGAAATTGTCATAGAGTCTCATAACTCAGTAAGGACTCGACTCTTAATTTGGGTATTTCATTATCCTTTTCTTCAGAATCAAAATCTTAGTGTCTTCAAGTTTTAAAAATCCTCAGAGATATCTTTTTGTTCCACTTCTTTTTAAGTTGTTGAAAGGTGTCACCATAGCCAGTGGTGGTGTATTACCAAATATTCACCCAGAGTTGTTGGCCAAAAAGCGGGGTTCAAAAGGAAAATTGGAAGCCATCATCACTCCACCCCCAGCTAAAAAAGCAAAGTCGCCACCACAGAAGAAAACCACAACAAAGAAAACAAGTGCAAAGAAAGTAGCAAGAAAGTCTAAGGTATGCTTTTTTCCCCCCCTATAATCCATTTTTACGCATTTTTGCTCAGAAACAATTAAGTTGCTAGATGATTAGTAAAATATATCTCCAGTCTAATATATTGTAAAAGGCAATTACACTAAATTATTCTAATTCATAAAAATATCTATATTGGATCTAGGTATTTCAAAAGGGGATATGTAAAATATTGACTTTTCAGATACCTGCTAATAAAAATTCAACTTCTTTTATAGATTTGGATGTATAGATAGACTTTAGGGCAGTGCAGAGTGTTACATTTTCAATTCTAGTTTATCTGCTCATTCATTCCTAGCTATAAAGAGAGTCCAAAAAGCCAACTATTTTTGGTGCTATTACACCAATTATTATTTGTTTTTTAATACAAGAAAATAGATGTTGCTCTTGAAAAGAGATGTGGGAGGGATGGCCTGACTTCAGCATTTAATTTAAAAATCAAAATTTGTGCTAATTTTCTTTTCTCTCTGGAATCTGCTTATCCCAGCATATACCATATTTTCTGGCGTATAAGACGACTTTCTAAAGCATGCAAATTGGCTCCAAAGTTGGGGGTCATCTTATATGCCGAGTTGTCTTATACACCAGAAATTACGGTAGTTTCCGGCATATAAGACGAGTTTCTAAGCATGCAAATCGGCTCCAAAGTCGGGGGTCGTCTTATACACCGAGTCGTCTTATACGCCGGAAAATACGGTAGTTACTCTCTCCCTCTTCCTCTCCATGTGTGTGTGTGTGTGTTGGTTATATAATGTTTAATTAAACTTGGATTTGCTAATAAGCTGATTGGTTAACTGATTTATATGTGAAAAGAAACAGGGAGAAGTCAGTAAATCAGCAAGTGCTGACAGCACAACAGAAGGCACCCCAACAGATGGTTTCACTGTCTTATCCACCAAAAGTCTATTTCTTGGGCAAAAGGTAGGTTTGTGCATTTAATCAAAATATTCTGTGTGTGTGTGTGTGTGTGTGTGTGTGTGTGTGTGTGTGTATGCGTGCGTGGGTGTAGTACATGCACTTAATTGAACCTAGAGATATACATGAATAAAAGGGCATATCTGCAACTTATTTTACATGTATTGTAAATTATACATATTAAGTACAGAATGCCATCAATTTATAAAATGTAATTGATTAAAAAACCAGACCCCACTCCAAAGAACAGTAAAATTTAAACAGACATAAGATTAATAATAAATATGAATGAATACAGTTATGTACACTTGAAACTCCGTTACAATTGGGAATAATGATTTGGAGGTTAATACAAAAGTCTCAGAAAAGACAGACCTCTAGGTTAGGCATCCCCAATCCCCGGGCTGTGGACCAGCCCTAGTCCATAGCTTGCCAGGCACTGGGCTGTGCAAGCGAGCAAAGCCCCATATGCCCATATGTGGGGTCCAGGCGGCATGCGAAACCATGCCTACTCCAGTCCACAAAACAGTGCTCTCCATGGAAGCAGTCCTTGACATCCAAAAGGTTGGGGAGGGGACACTGTTCTAAGTATTCGTAAGAGGAAGACACATTGCTTTTATTTCCAAGAAGAGAGAGAGAGAGAGGAAAGTAGTCTTCAAGTGGATTACTCTGGCAGAATAGAGGGAACCAAAGACTGGGCAGAAAGTTTTAAAAAATAGGTGAAAGTACAGCCATGAAGAAGTCAGGACATTGCATTTATTTTGGATATAAAACAGAATAAAAACCTAGTAAAGGATATTGATGAGGAACACCATTTGGCTAAGTAAATGATTCATAAAACTGAAACATTTTCGTAGCGATTTAATAGAGATAAAAAGCCTGAACTATAATTGTAAGGAAAGGGTTTCAGTAATCCAGAGTAGCAATAATTAAGCACAAGAGAAAAAAAGAGGGAAAGTGGGCAATATCAAGCTTAGAATTAAGGTTATCATCCTCGAAATAAGTTGCAAGCATAAATAGGGACAGGAGGGGATTAACTTAGTAACCCAGAGTTACAAATTAACGTGAATAGAATTTACGGCAATAAAAGAAGCATGCATCAGTTTCTAAAAAGGATGTGCTACTATATAGTAAATGATAATTCTGGTAAGTGGAGCTATTGCAAGAGGATTCAAAGACCTTTCACACAGGCTTAACCCAATCCCAACTCATACACTGAATGCATCTAAGGGAGGAAAGAATTTTGAAAACATTGGAGGGATTGGTGGGTGAGAGAGACAGGTCTTCGTACTTGACCTCTCCACTTCTTAGGTTTTTCAAGGCATATGAGGACTTAAAAACTGCATATTTTTATGCAGTTCACATGTTGCTACAAATTTCCCTTGCAATTTAAAAGTTAAATTTCTTCAACATGAATTACATCAAGAAAATGATTAAAAATAAAGTGTACCATATTTTGTTACAAAAATTGTAAACAGATTTCTTCAGGTGTCATAGTGTCACATTTCATTGGCTGTTATATTGCATTGAAATACTAGAGCTTGATATACATATAAGAAACTTTCAGAGATAAATTTTCACAGGAATAGAGAAGATTGTTAATGCGTTCAGAATACATTTGTCTTTTAACATGATTTATATTCATATAGCTTCTAATCATATTATTCTACTGTACTGGCATGATGATAATTGAAATTCTTCATTAAGACACATCCATAAGTATTAAGAGCTATTTGCTAAAGGTTGAGCAATAAATACTGGTTTATAAATAATAATGTATGGAGATATTCAAGATAATATGAGATTGTATCATAGCAAGAATCCATATATACAAATAGAGAATTTTTTTGTACCCAAGAAGGCTTTGCGTATATATTTAGCCATATCTACAAAGTTTAACCCTGCTGTTCTAAATGTTATTGTTTGTTATCATAAGCTTTGAATACTGAGCTAAAATATTATCTTATTTTATATTGTATTTATTATATTACATTGATTATATTTATTAGTCATATTATATTACTTTACTATGTGTGAGGCCCAAAAAAATATATGTTACGAATCAGTAGTGGTTAAATGAAAGTGATGTCAAAAGACTGTTACGTGGAGCATTCTTAATCTCAACCCTCTTAATCCTGTTAATGTCATGGTGTTCTAACCACATTCATTTCACAAGCTGCTAGTAACATACATGGAAGCCTGTAAGAAGTCAAAGAAATCTTTGGCTCTTGGAAAGACACTAATCTGAAATAGTGGCAGCAGATAATAACAATAGAAATACCTCCCTTTTTTAAGTTGTATAACTGGAATTATACCATATACAGACTGGTTTCGAACTAACGCTTATCCATGACATAATCAACCCACGTAGCTATCATGTGCCGTACAGTATAAATTGAAGAGAAAAACATCTTTTGTGACAGTGGGGGGAGCCTAAGGGACAATATCGCCATCTGCCATGCTTCCATTCAAAAGAACTCCTTTCAACAAGCAGGAGAATGTTCTGCTGTCTAATGGGGGAGGGCACTGAACATTTCCTTTGAGAAAAGAATTGTTTTGCACAAAATACAATTTGTTGTTTACAAGCTTAAGTGTGTAAACTCTCCACTAAACATACAACATGCTAAATACATTTTCTTTTTCTATGCCTTTTTTATTGGGTCTAAATGCATAATTGGAAATTTATTTTCAAATTAAGATCCTTCTCTTACTGGATTTGTACAGTAGGCTGTCTTTCAGTATGTGCTTATTACTTATGGCATTTTGAAAACAGTGGAATGTAAGCAATGGATTGATTCAGACATAACATGTGTTGATTTAACTGAAATTCAGAAAGCAGGAATAGATGACTGGTATTAGCATTTCCATGTTTTCTTTGCTTTAGGCAAGTCCGCTATCTTACCTCTCATTTAGTTACAAATGAAATATTAAAATAATAATTAAGACTATAATCCAGCCAGAACTTCGTACATATACATATAACAGCATGAACCCTTCCTTCATTAATATTTCATTTCCTTTTTAGATGAGTCTGATTTTTTTCTTCTACCCCCCCCCCCCACTTTTTTTTTTTTTTGCAATCTTAGTACAAGTTTCAAACAACAGAACATAAAAAAAAACCCCAGAAAATATTAGAAAAGAATAAGATATTTTACCATGTCTCTGGTGGTGTTTAAGAATGGATATTTATATCATTCATTTTAATCCAAAAGTAAAATTTTAAAATGGAAGTACTACAATCAAACTTTTCCGGGCGTCTCTGCCCTGTTTGCAATGCAGTCCATGTCTATTGGGAAGTACATCTTACTGGCTTCAGTTGAAATTACTCTTGATTTTAGGATGCTTCTTACTGTTTTAACTCAAAAACTATGTAGTGATACTCATGCATTCTGCCAAAATAATTTGAACAAATATGACCTCTCTACCCATCACAAAAAATAACAAACGAGTAATGTGAAGGAAGGCTATTTTCATATCAGTTTAAATGGATACCCTGTGTAATTCCAGCTATTATGATCAATAGGCTTGCATGAGCAAGATTTAGTAGCAATTCCGAGCAACTTAGCATCCTTGGACTTTTCCAGACCCTTCCTGTCTGGCATTACAATTCGTAAACTAAGCCCTGTTATGTCAAATTTTGACTTCCCATGTGGAGAATCATGTTAGTGTCTAGAGTTTGAAACATATTCTATGTTTGTTTATAAGCAACTTTCTTTATGGCCTGCTGTTTATTTTTTGCACATTTGCCTTCAGAGATGCTATCCTCATCTATGTTGCAAAGCTTACTTTGACTGCAGCTTCTCTGTGATTTCCCAACTGTCCTGTTGTTATTTCCCACCTCATGCTTTTCTTTTCAGCTGAACCTAATTCACAGTGAAATCAGTAATTTAGCCGGCTTCGAAGTGGAGGCCATTATCAATCCCACCAATGCTGACATTGACCTTAAAGATGATCTAGGTAAATGGGGAATGGGTGGCTATAACTAACAGTCACATGAAAATTATGGAATTTGCAGATTATTTTCATGTAATAAATTTAATATTTTATCGTGCAACTGAATGCATGTTCCTCAGATACAAATCCCATTTGATTGCACGGGGACTTAACACAGGTAAGAAGATAGAGGAGCGCATCTTTAGTATTTAAAATACATAGTGGAAAGACTATTAATATGTGGTAGCATTCTCTGGATACTACTTGCATGAAAATGACTCTCTGAGTAACTCTGAAATCATTGAAATGTTGTTCCATAATAATCAGATGTGACTGTTGGTTCCCTTGGGAATATTTTGCATATAAATTCTGAGGACTGAAATAGCTCTTTATATCATCAAGTTGGCTTCAGACTAAGCAGTTTCTCCATTCTGATTTCAGTTTTCTATTTTCATTGTTTTAGCTAAAGACAAAAATGGATAGACATAAATAGTTAAGGATGCAGTCCTACACTGACTTACATGGGAACAAACTCCATTCAATACAATGGGAATTGGTTAGGATAGCTCTATAGCATTGTGTCCTTCTGGGGGTTTTCTCTAGGCAACTGTCTTATATAAAATATAAAAGTATAAAATATAAATATAAAAGTATCATCTTTTGGAACTTAAACTAGGAAACTAGTACTTTTTTCATTAAAATGAAAAACCATGGTGAATTTCATACAGTCCCATGTTTCTGTTTATTTAGAAGTTATAGAACAAATATGCTGAAATCTCTACATATATTTATTCTTGGATTTTCAGTTCCTTAGTCATAAATCTACTAGTGGGAACTCTAGAGCACATTATAATCTATTATTTGCAAATTATTTACATCCTTCAAAGAGCTAGTACTTGGTCATATGGTTGTTTCCTATTATTAGTTTCAGAGGGAGAATTTAAAAATTTTGCCTCAGGATAACATCGCCATTGCATTCATCTCCACCACCACTGCTTATTCAGGCCAGAATGACTCCAGTGGACTGTCAAAGTAAAAGGCTATGTTTCATTTTCTCCCTTGCCCCCAAGACATTCAAGATATCTACCCCTTTCAACAGGGTTAAGCAGTCAGTAAGTAGCTATAGTACTGCAAGCTGAAAACGCTCCCAGAACCTCTGGGGAGTTAAACTGCACACTGATTTCTGTAGGTCCTAATGCATAAATATTCCCAGCATGATTAATACATTGTTAGAGGGAAAAAAAAATCAAGGAATATTGTAAAGATAGTATATCAGAATGGAGAAAGTTGCTTTGTTAGATTTGATGAGCCAGATTGGATGATGTTATCATCATGTTTTTTAAGATTACATTTTTACAGGTTCTGCAAAACCATGAAGAATCTAGCTGTTCTTTATACTTCCTTCCTGAAATGCAGTGTCTTTGACCTATTGGTCAAGTATTAAAAGTTATGTATTTGATGTTTCTCTATCTTCTCCTTTCATTCTCCCTTTTCTCAGCACATACCTGTACACTGACTCTTAGGCTTTATTGTGATGGTTTATTATACATATTTTGGATCCCAAAAGGTAGGATAAAGAAGGATGTTGGTATGTACATAAATGTAGATCCTGTTCTGGGTCTTTGACCAACATGGTTGATACACATTTGTTTACCTATTGTAGTTGCAAGTTGTTCAGGCTGACATTGCCACAATCGACAGTGATGCTGTCGTTCACCCGACAAATTCTGACTTCTACACCGGTGGTGAAGTAGGTAATGGAGAGTTCAGTGCTGCAGACTTTGTGTGTGTATGCATGACCAATCAGCAGCAGCAACCTTGTCTCTGCTCTGCAGAGCTGTATTCTTTTCTCACTTCCAGCAATCCACCTCAATTTCAGAACAAATTCTAAATGCTTAAGTGAAAAAAAACCTCCTTTTTTTCAAAGCCACCTTGATTGATCTTGAAAAAAAACTAAACAAGGTTGGACAGGGTTGGTGCATAGATGCAAATCCATCTGAAATCCACAATTCTCTGCAATAGACTAGCAAGTGAATATAAAAGAGTTTTAGAAAAAACACAAGGCAAGAAAATCTAGGTGTATGGTTACTAATAATTTGTTTATTAATTTTGGGACGTTTCAACTTTACCTCTATCACATAAACAGTGATTCTGCCTCATTGTATAGTAAGAATGAGTTACTTCCCTTGCCCTAAAAACTAGAGCTACATGTGGAACATTTAAGAGAGGTACCATTTAACAGAGGCATCTCACTAAAGTGCATTTTTTTTGAGAGAACACTAATTTCACAAGCTTAAATCCAATTTTGATTGTTCGATTATGTGACATCAAGTCAGTATGGACTCTTAAAGACCACATAGATAGGTATTCTCCAACACAAATATTACTTATTAATAATTGTGAAGATTAAGTAATACCATCAAAGCATAATAATACTGGGCACCTGTTCCTAACTGATGTTCTGGAGGTGTGGGGGATCTGAAGAAGAAACAATTTGGGAAGTGTGTTTGGAAAGATGAGCCTGTGGGAAGCATGGAATGACAGCCTACGAATGTATTATCAAATTAAGGGACTGTCAGTATTAAAACAATATTTGGGAGGTAAATTCATAGCATAGCAAATTACAATAATAAGAAATACTAGGAACCACTGCAGGATCAAGATACAATGACATTAGTATTTGAATGCTAATAACTTTAATCTCCTTAAATCAACTATGTTAACAATCTTACCATAGTCAGTGCATTTATTACTGGGTATTATAATGCTTTAATACCTGAATCTCTTAGTTTGGAAAATATATGACAACCTAATCAGGGACACCATTTCAGTGAGGCAAATAAAACATTTAAAAATAAAAGTCCATCATAAAGCATAAAGGCCACATTGTATTTCTATATACATTCTCAATATAAGGTCGCAAAACATAAGATTGTCTTAAAGAATCTCTGTAGTAAAGTACTATAGGTACCTGATTCTTCAGACAATATAAAGAATATAACTTTAGTTACATTTGGAAATGTTTTATCCCTATTATTTATCAATAACAAATGTGCAGTTTTGAGAGCCATGTACATTTTCATTAAGCTGCCATATCCAGTTCTCCACCTATTTTTTTTTCCTGCATATTGTAAGGACATAGGAAACATGGCCAAAACTAGGTTTTGTGCAGAATTTCACATGGAATATCATAGATCAGAAACCATATACATTTTAAAGTAATCATTTGATCCATTCTACCTTGGTGATGCTTATTTCCATTGAAATCAATGGAAAAATTTACATATATATTATATCCTTTATTTTGACTTATAGAACCCATAATTTCTAAAAATAGAAATATGTATGTGAGTAACAATGTTTGATTTGGGAGAAGAAGACCCGAATTATTTCATTCAGTAACATATGGTCTTCTAATTGCCTGTGGCTGCTGGAAGAAAGAATAGAACTGCATAAATGCTTAGCTTCAAATGATTAACTTTTATTTCTATATAGACCTTTCTAACCGCAGTGTATGTTGGGGAAATATTTCACAAATTTTATAGGCATCTGCTGTTGTCACCATTATACCAATGCCTGCTTTGACAGCATGAAATAGTGACATTATTCTATGGGAGTAACACATATATTTATGCTTGTGTTGAGCAAAGAGCCACTCAGCTGAAAGCTGCAGAGCATGATGAAAACAGAAAGACACCCCGCCCTTCTAATGTAAAATGGAGACAGCATTTCATTCCTTAAATACAAGTTAATAACTTCCACAATACAACTATATCATCAATAGTAAAAAAAAATGCTCATAGTTTTTAAAGTGGTATAAAAATATAGACTCAGGAAGATTTTTGAGTAATAATTTAAAAGATTATTGTCAGCCCAGCCTTAAATGGCAAATCATGTGTATAAAAATTGCCGTAGGAAATTGATAAAAGCCCTGTCTACATTCTTCCAATCAAAAAGTCAAAATATATTTTTCTTTAAAATCATTTCAGGCTTTCAGAACTGATTCTTGCTGAATGTTTGCATTTGGCCAGTATAGCATCTTTCAAGGAGTTATTTTCAGTTACCTTTGAGGAAGTTACAGTACACAGTTCCTTTATAGCCATTGTGATCACTTCCAAATGGTCACTGTTCCCATAAACATTTCTGTCAAGTTTCTTGACACTGAATCAATGTAGCTTGAGACAGTCCATTTTCATTTAGAGTTCTGTGCAATGAATGTCAGCAGTTTCACACATGTCAAATCTTAGGCTCTCCCTGTCTTTTTCAGATATTATGGAAAAAGCATGAAAGCTTTTACATGCAAAACATATGCCTTACCATATGACAGACAGTCCTCATTTCTATTTTCTATTACTACTGCAAAAATTGTTTGAAAATCAAGAGTCTGTTCGTTTATTTATTAAATTTTTATGCTGCCCATCTCGCCTGCAAGCTTACTGTGGAGTGAATCTGTTGATCTGGAGTTTCCTACCTATAGTTCAGCAGTATAACTCCTGTGGAACAGAGAAGCAGTGCAAACAAATAAATAAAAGATCAGGAGCCACAGTTTATAGACTGTGGGCTAACAATATTTTAAAAAATGTGTGAGTCATTTATATTCTTTTCTTTCAATAACTTATTTTGCTACTTCCAAGGTCAGTTTTCCAGGAACTGAGGATATGTGGATCTAGTCCATGCTTGGAGAAGAAAACACGTGGAACCCTCCTTAATGATAAAATGGGTCCGGGATAGAAGGAAGGCAGGATATGCATGTATCAAACTTATCAATTCAACTCCCAGAATTCCCCAGCCAGCCAAAATAAAATCAATAAATATCTTCTCAGATTAGGCTGTGATATCAAATAAAGCATAATAGATTCACAGTAGTTATAGATACTTGGTTTCAATACGTACTACCAAGTTAAGAAGTATTTTTCAATGAGCAAATAATATGTGGACTTCCATTAGAAATTACAGCCCCCCCTCCCCTATATCACTTGAGTGAATTCATTTTGGAAAAAGAGTTCTAAAGCATCAAAAGCCTGACCCTACACATGTTTACCTGGAAGTAAGCTTTGCTGAATTTGGCAAAGGTTGGCACCTGAGGCTCTGTTTCTAAGTATCTTCACGAATTCTCTTGAAATAAGCCCTGAGTTATTTACTGGGTAAATATGTTTATGATTAGGCTGCAGAGATCAATTTACAAAGTTACTGCTTTAATCCAGAATTAATCCAGTCTCACTGTCACTGTTTCTTTGCCTCACTCCTTGTATAATCACAGAACAAATGCAATGTGATTTGGGTGCTTCGTTAGGAATGAACCTTTTCCAGCTACGTTCTGTTTTCTCTGTATTAAAGTGAGGCTGCAAAATAAGATCTAAACCAGTTCATGGTGGACTGCCTTTGCGCAAACCTCAGCCAGTAATGGAAATGATGCAGCTCCCTTCCTAACTCGAGCAGCATTTGTTACACTTCCGTAGCTGTAGTGAAGCAATTCAGTGGAGGGAAGGGGGAACCCTAGAGAATCTCCTTATTTCTGAGGCTCTTCCTCTTGGTTAAAGGTGGTTCAACAAGCCGGGCAGTTGTCAAGTAAAGCAGCCAGTTGCACTCACAAGACTGTTACACTCCCGGGGGCCACCTGTTGGGGTCAGGGATGAAGATGAGGTGAGTTTCAAGTTCTTCTTATGGCAACTTTGTCTTTAAAGCAGTCTGTAACAGAAAGGGGGAATCTTGCCCTCCATGGGAAAACGTTGGTACAAGAGTCAAATCTCACTGCCGTTAGCCCACTCTCCGGAAGACATGTCTACTGTGGTTCTGTGGAAGCAGCAGCAAGAACTGTCACTGCCCTGCTGGTTGGCATTGCAAATTGCATCAGGTTATATCCCGTGGGAGGGCGAATTTTTAAAAAGACGGAGATCAAAAGGGAACTGTTACTTTGGACCAGTCCTCAAAGGTTTAGATCTTACTTTGCAGTCCCCCCCACCCCCGTTTTTTGCTCAGAGAAATCTGTGATGTGTAGCCACCTGAAGTGATAAATGCTCTGTTGGATGTGGAACAGTCACCGCTCTGTTCTTGCACAGGAAGCACATTGGAGAAGCGGGGTGGAAAAGAATTCCTGGAGGCTGTTGTTGAACTTCGCAAAAAGAACGGGCCATTGGACACAGCAGGAGGTGCAGTTTAAATCCTTGGAAAATGGGGGACATTTTATCTATGTGTACCATAGATGGCAGTTCAATTTAGCTTGGATTCTGTTAAATAACCATAATGTCAGCATATCATTGATGAGGATTGTGTCAAAAAGGCTTTCGGACCTGGGTTTATAAGAAGGTATTAATACTACATTGAAAATAATAAAACAAGAGAAATGGGGAAAAAAAATAAACTATGCATACATTCAATTTTAAAACGCTACTAGCATATACACTAATTCAAACTGCTATATTTGTAAAATTTAAAAAAATTAGAGGCATATAATCTTATGCAAGTCAACTGCATTTGGAAGTGTGAATGATTGAAGGATATAGAATCCTAGATAATCAAAAATTAAAAACTAAGTAAGTACATAGAGCTTACTTACTTATAAAGCAGTGGTTCTCAACCTTTTTAATGCCACGACCCCCAACCGGTCGTAAGTCGAGGACTACTCAACCTGTCGTAAGTTGAGGACTACTCAACTGGTGCAGCACCGTTTGCAGAATGGGACTTTTGGCAGGCTCAGCAGGGCAGAGACAGCCTGGACAATTCCTATTGGCTTTTGAAAGCCAATAGAATTAGACTCTATTCAAGACACTCTATTCTATTGGCTTTCATAAGCCAATAGAATAAAAGGGAGTAGCACAGCTAAGGAAAAGGGGAAAAAAATGGTGGACTGCGTTTTTTGGCGACCCCCGTGAAATGGTCGTTCGACCCCAAATGGGGTCCCGACCCACAGGTTGAGAACCACTGTTATAAAGTATTACCTATATATTAATGGTAAGCATTATGCCATTTGAGGGGGAAATCGGTGTGAATTTGTAATGAATTTGTATTTCACTACTGACCTAACTCATGTGAGTACAACCAAAGATTATGGGTTTGTAGAGTACAAGGCATGCCAGCACCAAATTATAGTTTAATGTTATGTCTAAATTTAGTACTGGGCATAAATATAGTCACATTCAGTATGCAGAATAGGTGATCCATTGGAGTAAAGAACTATGTATCCTTCATTGCTGAATTATACTGTTCCAATTGTATTTTCCAAAATGTTAAATACAGTCTTATTTTTTTCCTCAACCAGCTGTTGTCAGTTCAGGACATGGATTGCCTGCAAAATTCGTGATCCATTGCAATAGCCCCAGTTGGGGTTCAGACAAATGTGAGGAGTTGTTGGAAAAGACAGTGAAAAACTGCTTAGCACTAGCAGATGAAAAGAAGCTGAAGTCAATTGCATTTCCTTCCATTGGAAGTGGCAGGTAAACCTGGAATTCATCCAGTTTGTCCCCAAATCTATATTCACACAACATGCTAGACAATAAAGTGATTATTTTTTGTGGCTTGGCAACATTGTGCTTTATAATCCAAGGTTTATGTTTTGGCATGATAAATTACTTACTATAAACCATGATTTAGTGTTAATATGATCCCTGACAGTTCTGCTTGCTTCTTATTACTAACCACTGTGGATTATATTAAGCAACCATTTCCTTCTATTGATTTAAGATGAAGTCTTTATAATTTCCAAACTTAGAGCTGAAAGGTATTTTTCTTTTCTATAAAACCTAAAACATACAAATGTGCCATAGCCTAAATTACTGCATAATACTGGCTTCTGTATCTCAAAAAATACTATGTTGCACAATGATTAAATCCTTGCAGTTTATATGTTACAGCTTGCTATACACCATGGGTGTCAAATTCGTCACGTAACGTGTAGCGATGTGTGGCAACTCTTTTTGCATTGCTGGCAGCGGGATGGGTGCAGCTTCGGTATGATGAAACCAGTCTGTGGGCCAGCAGTTTGACACCCCTGCTATACACTGTTCTTTAATATTGGCTTATTGCTTCGCCATGTTTCTGAACAGCCACTTAGTGAGACAAATGATTAAGCTGGGTGACTCAGCAGTGCCTTTTTATCTTTAGTGGTGCAAACAATAATGATGACATTCGTTTCTGTCTACAATCTTTAGTGAAGTCAGACCTATAACCTTGGTAACATTTTAGCCATGGCTAGAACGATTAAATGTTAGGAAATGTGTAGTTAGAGGAGCCAATATTATGAAAAGCATTTTTGTAGGTAAAATGTTTATAAAACAATGTTACACTGTTTCCTTGATGAATTGAGTTTTCTCTCTCTCATCTCTGAAAGTGTTATATTTTAAGGAATTGTCCCAAATAACCAGGAATAGGAATGTCTTAATATTTTAAATATTAATTACAACATGAAAAAAATGTTTACTATATGATAAAGTTATCTTGTGTGGGGCTGTGTGTGTATATAGAGGGAAGTTTAATAGTATTGAATCAGATTGACATTCCAAGTGAAAATGTGTCCCTTTAAAGAATAGCATACTCATCTTGTCAGTTCAGTTCAACAAATCTGAAGAATGGTAAATAAAAATCTTAAAACATAAAAAAGTTTTTTAAGAGCAGCATTTTCTCTCAGTCCCAACACATGTACACAGCTGTTCCAGGACAGACATCTGTCAAGCAGACATTACTCGTTAAATCTATATAAACAGTTCTGTCCAATTTTATGGATAAAACATGAGTTTACATGGGGTGATTCATTATAAGTATGTGTATTTCAAGAAAAGAGGGAAAGGGGGAGGAGGCACAATGGGCAATATATAATTGTTATGCCAGATGTTCTACAGTGTCTGATTTCAGCAAACCAAATTTGTAGAATGGCATTTTAAAAGTTCAAAGTTCTATATACTCTTCTCTAAAGTAACAAGTACGGTTGTTTAAATGTAGATTTCAGAGCATATCTTCAAAGTCCTTTAAAAGCTTGCATTATTCAACTGCTGTTATTGGAACTGATCAAGAATCCCCTTTGTTCACTGTTTGTTTCTTAGGATTTACAATCACTTGGTTAGTTAAGCATTCCCTGAAAATATGAAAAAATTTATATGAGTTGTTTCCAGCCATAAGTTCAACATTACTGTAGCATAGCGGTACATAACATTTTTAGGTCAAGAGGATAAGGACATACTGTAGATCCAGCAACCACAAAAATAAATCCAGCAAAATGATAATTTGTTTCAAATTAACGCACATGTTCAATTTAACATGACATTAAATACAATTAATTAAAATTTAATTTGTAATATTTCCCATTATGTCACATTAAAAATTAAGATTCATTCAGGACATTTGGAATAGGTTTGGAGGGGGGTTGACAATAAATTTCTAGGGATCCACTGATTATATATTGCTGCCTAAGCTGAACTGAGCCAACTTTTACAAGCTCTTCCATAGCTTATGTTTGGTTATTAGCAATGAGTGCTTAACAAGCCATGGTGGTTTAAGAAATCAGTCTACAAAGAGAAGGTGGGGCTTGTCAAGAAGGAAAGAGCTACCATTAATTCCTGCTTTCTGTTTTTGTCTCTGCTCTTCAGATAAGTGAAAAAAGAACAAGGGTCTCCCTCATTTCCTTTTGAATCTCATCCCATATATTCCTCCTTCAAGCTTCTGCAAGCTGCACATCACATTCCTATACAGAGAGAGAGAGAGAGAGGGAGGGAGAGGGAGAGAGAGGGGGAGAGAGATTTCAGTGGTTGTACTCCCAGGCATGTAGATACAGGAATTCATTATAAACATCATTATAAAATTCCTTTGTACTAGGAAACCACATTTTGTTGCAAGCCTCATTAGGATTTTGTGACATTTCTTTAAACATATATTGAGATTCCTATGCATCTTTCAACTTTTTTAAAACAAATTTTAATTATTTTTTCTCTCCAAAATTCTGTGAATAGGAATGGTTTCCCAAAGCAGACTGCTGCTCAGCTGATCCTGAAAGCCATTTCCAGCTATTTTGTATCAACGATGTCCTCTTCAATCAAGACAGTCTATTTTGTTCTCTTTGATAGTGAGAGTATAGGGATTTATGTGCAAGAAATGGCCAAGTTAGATGCCAACTAAGCCTAGAAAGCAAACGATACTTGCCTCTTTGCCCAGACCCATCTCCTTAAATTCCTCATTGTAAAACAGAGAGCCCCTTATTTTAAAGTTCATTCATCTAGGGAATAAAGATGGGCTTTTTTTTTACTTTCAAAAATATTTTATGTTGGCACTGATAGTTGACATTACTGCTGTTTAATGCCCTGTATTCCAGGCATTGTCTGAATTTAGTGTAATCTAGGAGATTTTATAGTTTTATTTTAATGAATTATGCATTGATTGGAAAGTTGTTAGCAGTCCATAGTCTTTTTATTTGTGAAAGAAGAAACCGGCAGATCCTATTTTGTAATAGTGTTGTGGTGCTTTTATCAGGTGGCATTCCTTTCTCATCTTTTTAAAGAAGAAAAAAATGCTACATATCTATTTTGTGTTTATTTCATGTCTTAATGATGAATCCAAGGAGAAAAGTACCCCATTGACCTTAATTATATTTGCAATTTGGAATTTGTGTGAATTGATTTAGTAAAAGGATTGAAATGGTCTTGGTGTCGTCTGAATTAATGATTTGTAAGTCTTAGATAAAAATGGTGGTTGGAGCAATGTCTCAGCAGTTAAAGATGCAGAGCGTGTCAGCTTCAGACCCAAGCACCACACCACAGAGTAAGCTCCCATTACTTGCCTCAGCTCCTGCCCACCTAGCAGTTGGATAGCATGCATATGCAAGTAGATAAATAGGTACCACTTTGATGGGGAAGTAACAGCATTCCAACAGCAAGGCCTGGAGACTAAAGTATATGAAGAATGGCTGCAGGACTTGGGTTTGACTTGTCTAAAGAAAAGATGAAATAGGGGTGGCATGATAGCAGTATTCTAGTATTTGAGAGGCTGCCACAAAGAAGAGGGGTTCAAATTATTCTCCAATAATGGTTGGAAACTGATCAAAGAGAGAAGCAACCTGGAATTAAAGAGAAAGTTCCTAACAGTGAGGACAATTAACAACCAGTGGAACAGCTTGCCTTCAGAAATCGTGGGCACTCCATCACTGGAGTTTTAAGGAGAGACGAGACCAGTGGTGGCGAACCTATGGCACACGTGCCAGAGGCAGCACTCAGAGCCCTCTCTGTGGGCACACGGGCCGTTGCCCCAGCCCCACCTCCTCCTGCAGCCCCCTCTTCACCAGCAGCCCCCCTGGAGGAGAGTCGTCCCCGGGTGTGGCCCTCACGGAGCAGCACAGCCAAGGATATTGTGGGGCAGCAGGGACAAGATTCCGCCCTCATGCCCCATAGCGTGCAGATGATGTTGCAGGGTGTGGGCGGAGGGCGCGGCTGCCATGGCACTGTAGGGCTGCCTGGGCGATCTGCGGTGGGCCATGGAGACGGTGTGTGGCCCTGCGGGCGGGTGGGGCGGAGCAGGCAGGGCGGGAGGGGGGGCAGGGGGTGGTTTTTGGGCACTTGGTCTCTAAAAGGTTCACCATCACTGGACTAGACAGTCACTTGTCTGAGATGGCATAGGTTCTGCTTGAGCGGGGGGCTGGACTAGAAGATCTCCAAGGTCCCTTCCAACATTATTATTATTATTATTATTATTATTATTATTATTATTATTATTATTATTATTATTATTATTATATTCTATTCTCTCCTCGGTGTATAGTCATGCTGGCCACATGACCACAGAAATGTTCAGACACAGTCTATTGATATTCTCAGTCATCCAGGTCATATTTATCCCAAAGATGCTTTTTCAAGAGGCAACTGGACTTTCTTGTTTTTCTTTGAAGATGTTTCGCTTCTCATCTAAGAAGCTTCTTCAGCTCTGACTGGATGGTGGGGAGTGGAAGGATTTATATTGCTTTCAGACAGATGGTCATTTGCATTCCTTTGGAGAGTTGTTGAAATCATTTTGGAGGTTTATCTGTGTTTCAAGGACTCTAAAGGAATGTCTGCAAGCAATATAAATCCTTCCACTCCCCACCATCTAGTCAGAGCTGAAGAAGCTTCTTGGATGAGAAGCGAAATGTCTTCAAAGAAAAACAAGAAAGTCCAGTTACCGTGGGAAATAAAGCATATTTGGGATCTTCAGACAAAGATGGCTGGCTCCCTTGGCTAAGAAACTGAGATGAGCATTTCCCCCTAGAGCAGTGGTTCTCAACCTGTGGGTCGGGACCCCATTTGGGGTCGAACGACCATTTCACGGGGGTCGCCAAACAAGGCTGTCCGCCATTTTTTTCCCTTTTTCCTTAGCTGTGCTACTCCCTTTTATTCTATTGGCTTTTGAAAGCCAATAGAATAGAGTCTCTTGAATAGAGTCTAATTCTATTGGCTTTCAAAAGCCAATAGGAATTGTCCAGGCTGTCTCTGCCCTGCTGAGCCCGCCAAAAGTCCCATTCTGCAAACGGTGCTGCACCAGTTGAGTAGTCCTCGACTTACGACTGGTTGAGTAGTCCTCGACCTACGACCGGTTGGGGGGTCGCTGCATTAAAAAGGTTGAGAACCACTGCCCTAGAGTCAGACATGACTAGACAGGGGAAACTGCCTTTATCTTTAGTTAAAAATGAAGCAGTCTGTTTGGATGTTACCAAACAATGACCAAGTGATAAGTTATATTTCAGTAAAATACTCATATTAATTTTCATAGCTTATGGAAACAATGGAAGTTTCTGCTGAGTAATCACATTTTCAATCCTGCCAGGATAATGCATGTGTGACACACGTAGAAAGGGGCAAAAGTTTTGATTATGTGATTATGGCTATCATCTATCTATCTTTCCTTCCTTCCTTCCTTCCTTCCTTCCTTCCTTCCTTCCTTCCTTCCTTCCTTCCTTCCTTCCTTCTTTCTTTCTTTCTTTCTTTCTTTCTTTCTTTCTTCTTTCGTCTTTCTTACAGACACACACAAAGTGAGACCACTTTTCTTCTGTTTTTTTCTGTCAGTTGCTTCCAAAGAGTTCTTTGGTTAGTAGAATTCTAAAAGAAGAGCCCATTAGTTGAGATCCTGATTCCAAGACAAAGCAGAATAATTTGAATAAAGTGTCCATCTGGAATGTCCACTGCAGAGTTAATAAATGGGTTTTAGGTATCATACAAGAATATCTAATTCAATTAGTCTTTCCAATTCATGCAATAACTCTCTATATCTTTTCAAATTTTACACTTGAAATAGTGGTACCCTATTATTTGTCCCTCGCATCCGGTATTCTCACAAATAAGCATTTGTTTTTATTATTACAAAATTATAGCCTATTATTCAAAATGTTCTCAATGGTATTAATATTATCAATTTACTAGCAATTGAAGCCATTTGGGAGTCAGTTGGCCTGAATTTATTTGATGCCTACATATTTCAAAATTCAGAAAAATCAATAAAAACAATATGGAATGGAATGCAGCCCTTTTCTGTTTAGAATGATTGAATCAAGTAGATCAAATTGATCTAACATTGCTTGTTAGCAGTTTTCTCCTATATGAGCAATTGTGGCTCCAATCTTCAGACACATGGCTAATTGAAACAAATATTCAAGTCAGGGGAGCTGCTTAAAAACTGGATCCAGCCCATAGATCAGAACTGGAGATCTATGGCTCATACAATCTTTAGCTAGCCCAGCCCATTAGACTTAATGACAGGATATATAGTGCCATTGTTTTGACAAGAAAGCACTAATGTTCAGAGTGGGCCAGGTTCTCTTATCTCAAAAATAATTCATAACAATTTATTAAATTTATATAGCCGCCCATCTCACAAAAAGTGACCCTGGGCTACGTACAACAATCCAATAATCCAATAAATCAATTCCTATTAATATAAAACAATCATTACTTAAAACCATTATATAATATTTAAAAAACTATAAAAGCAGAAACAAAAAAGGAATAGATGAACGGGTGCTGATGATAATGGAGCCACCTCACAAGTTGGCACATAACCAGGTCTTGTTTCCTTTTAAACTGCCTCTTAAATTACCTTTTAATTTTGGCTACGTTACACTATTGTGAAAGTTTTCCCATGTAATAGAATAGTTTATCATTAGTTGAGATTTTAATTATATCACTCTTTTTAATAGTCAAAATGTCATTATATGTTAAAAATCTATTTAAAAGTAGAGGATTATTAAACAAATAATAATCTGCTAGCATGTCATATATGTGCTTGTGTTTGATCCTCTAATGTCCACTAAGTGTCACTAGAGGGATTGTAAGAATCTGGAAAACATCCATTACTGCTTTGGAATATTTCCTGTAAGAGGCCAAATTTAGTTTGTCAGTAGCTTTCCGATGAACATTATATTTGCAATATCCCAAACACAAATGGAGAATTAGATGCCTTATATGCTATTTGTGAAGAAAATGCTGTGGGTGTGAGAATTTGAAACTATAATATTGGGTGTCAGAATTGTGAAATGACTGGATGCTGTCTTACATCATTTTCAGCCAGTAAATGAAAAGCAAATGTTCTTCCTTCAGCCCAGCCTCATTGCACAATTCAAATGCAATAAAGAACAAAATACAGTTTATAATATCCTTCAACCTGAATAAATTCTTGATACATATGTGTATTTCTCCAGTTACAATGACTATGAGCATATTGAGAACTCTCAAGCCATTTTGAAGCAGACATTTGGCTGAAGTTAAAAATACTTACAAAATATGTCAAGATACTTGTGTGGCATTCTATCTCTAACAGAGAGATGCCTGTGCTATTTCTTTCATGTACACCATGTAATGTAGTTGAGTCCAAACCTATATGTAACTAAAGGTGAAAGCCTAGCTCTCAGGAGTGGGCTTCCACCAGTTTGCACCAAGTTGTCTTTAGAGATCACAAATACAATGAATGTGAAGCTGTGGGACAAATATTATGGGGTTACCTCCTCCTTTTCACCATTTGTAAAATGTGGCTTCAGTTCATTGCTTTAATTTTGTACATTACCCCCCAAAGGATATGTGAGACGGGTGACTATATAAATTTATCAAACAAACAAATAAAACTCAAACTAAGCTGTATTTATTTTGGCCACTCCTATTTTTAACTCGTACCCAATGTCAGATAAAGCAGGTTCAGTGCAAAAGAAATCAAGATGTTGCCACAGTTTCTGTAGGAGGACAGATTTGCATTGGGCTTTGTACTGTAGAAGAATGACAGTTCACAGAAACACCCAGGGCCACGTAGTTAAAAAAACTTGCAATATGCTCAAGTTGCCTTACGCAAGGCCGGTTTATGGCCGCTCTTGTGGAAATTAAGGAAGGGTGGCTTTCTTAACACCTATTAACTGGAGAGACTAATGGATTCAGCATAATTCTCATACTATATGCCACCATAAAAAAGAGATGAAAGCCTTTCCCTGCAAAGGTTACTAAGCAGAGGCGTTTGTCTTAATGAGGTTGGAAATGAGATGCTGAGTCAGACTGATGTTGGTTGGATCTAGTAAAAACAAGCCTTGTGGTCTTGGATTGTAACCAATCTTACTAGTGGGAAATACATGAGGTAAGAATTATCTGCTAGTGTTTGCACAAACACTGGAAGTCCAACTGGCACAGGCCACACCCAGCCCAAAGAATGAGTGAGTAATGAAGTAGTTTGTGCATGTAAAATCAAAGTATTGGGACTTAATAGCTACACAAGGGTAAAATGAGGTTTGCATAAAATCTAGGAGCTTTGTGGTTGCTGGATTCTTCTGTTGATTTATACTCTCAAGATAAAGGTTGGCTGTTGTTTTTACATGTCTTTATTGGCCATGGTAAAAGTTGAGGATGTCTTTCCACATATCCCACCTTCCAAAATGTTATATGCAACATACTAATAACATACAAACTCATTCAAACAGATTAATTGGCTTGATCACATAGCTGACAACATTCCCTCCAATATAAACACATACGAATATTTTGAATGCTGTTTACTCCCTACTTCACCCAGTGATTGAGAATTAACTGGGAGGATAATCCAAGCAGATTTATTGCTGTGACCTTAGGCCCATTCCAGCATTGCCTTTGCATGTTCCGTCCCACGTGTTGGATTGAATACCCAGAAGCTATGCCTAAACAGGCAACTGAGTTTTTGCCTAATAAGCAGGTTATCAATATCCACTGATACACTCAGGAGCTGAAGTAGGAGAATGTGCTTTGTAAGAACAAAGATGATAGGATTTCCTTCTATGAAATTGTAGGCAAAATCAAAGCCTTTTTTTCAGAGCTAGAATACACATGAAGTACAGACAGTACTTCACAGAGCTAGAATACACATGAAGTACAGACAGCGATGCAATCATACTTCAAATCCTATTCAGTATCCTATTTAGTATGTTATGACAAAGGGAAACTGGCTGTTTGAATTCTGCCATTATATTTCCTACAATTCTAAAATTAAAACGTTACATTCAACTTTTTCTCCCTTTGGGAGATACTTTAGTTTAATACAAAGTCCACTCCTGAGTAAGAATTGAATAAATCTGACTAATTCACAATTTTGTGGATTCCAGTAAGGCATCCTGCATCCTATAACTGTTTTGTTTTTGTTTTTAATCCAATGCGCCAGTATAACAAAAGTCAATGTAACTTCAAAGCTTTGTTTATGTGGCTATTTTCCTTGTAAGATCACGACGCAGACAAATTATTCTTTCTCATATACTGGGAACTGAGTGATGTTAAGTCTGATCCAGCAGAACTCTCTTATGTCCAAGAATTTGAAGATAACGTACTCAACAGAGCCAACTGATGCCATAAGCACAGCCCAACCATGATGCCCCTCACTCTTTCTATTGCTTGACTGACAGGATATTAAACCTCAGTAAAACTAAGTGTAAGAATGGAAAAGTTAACAGCATGATAGCTGTGGTGCCCCTCTTCCATTGGTGCCCTAAATCAGACTTTCCCAACCTTTCTGATTTGGTGACCCGGAGGGGGAAAAGAGGGAATGGTTGTGTGGGAGGGGCAAGTATATGCGTGAGCATGAGCACCTGTTGCTCACGCGAGTGGGACCAAGAGTATCCATGATGCTCATGCAAGTGAGGCCTTGAGCACCTGCGACACTCACGCAAATGGGGCCACAAGCCCCTGCAACGATCGCACAAGTGCACGAGCATCCATGATACTTGCGTGAGTGGTTCTGTGCATGCACATGCGCATGCACCAGCTAGCCACTTACATGACCCGGTTGCAAATAGGCCATGGACTGGTAATGGGTCATGGCCCACAAGTTGGGACCCCTGCCCTAAATATTAAGCCTTTCCTTAAAGGTTCATCCAAGGCTGGTCCTCTGTAAGAATGCTTTGGCCTTGCTGAGGACACTGAATAAGCCAACAAGGACTTAATTACACATAGATAATTGAAGAGATGTAATAGATTCAGCAGAACCAGGGCACTGGAGATTTTACTGCACAAACTGTACAGAGTAAGTTAGCATTCAGGAAGACAGCTGTTGTTTGCGCTCTTATCTGTGATCAGCTGAGATCTTAAGTAAAAGTCCAAGTAATGTTTCATCTCCAATGTTGCCATTAGAAGAAAAAGGCCTTGGTCCTTTCTAAGTTCAGGTTCCTGAGAAACCTCAGAAGAAATATGGAAGAACCCTTGCCTAAGCAATCAGATAATACGAAGACTACATACTGAAGTTGCAGGACAAAAGAGGTGAAAGCAGTGATGGAATTCACCCAGTTCATACCACTTCGGCAGAACTAGTAGCTAATTTTTTGTTGCCCAGGCCCAGAATGGACTTCTGGAAGTGGCATCTACACAGAGAACCGGTTGTTTACATATTTGAATCCCACCATTGGGTGAATCCTTGTATTCAGGATCCTACTATAGGTGAGTTGTTTTTCATTCTCCTGAGTGGGGGGAAAACTTCTAATTTGTTCTTATGCTCATGATATTTTTTTCATAATACTATGTCAATATATGCAGTTGCTTTTTCTTCAAGACTTTTTACTATCTTATTTAGCTTTGTGTGAAACCTTATTTATCAATATGAACCTTTGCATACAATTTATGTGTGTGTGTATATATACACACACACACATATATGCAAGCTCTGTAATTTCCATTCTCATGTATAGTTTTGAATAAATATATTGAAACTTTGCATTTAAAGAATTTAATAAGAAACATAGGCAAATATTAAATGAATTTATAACTATTCAAAACAAAAAAACAAAGTAATAAATTAAGCTTGGCACCAGGATCAGATGGGTTTATCAGTCAATGTAATAAAGAACTGGAGGATGAACTACTAGAATCCCTGCAAAATGAATGAAATCTCAGAGATAACGGCAGTACCACATTCATGGTAAGAAGGAAATATAACTTTGGTTCGTAAGGAAGAGAAACCAATAAGATGGACCAATCTTCTTACTGAATGTTGATTTCAAAATTTTCACTATAGTGTTAGCAACCACTTAAAGAAGTGGTACAATAGAGATGCATCAGGCAGGTTATATTCTCAAGAGGACCAGCCAGGACAACAGTGGATTCATAAAAAAACGCAATAGGTTATCAATAAAATGATGGAAACAAATAACAATATTTTTTCTGGATGCAGAAAAGCCTTTGAGAATTTGGAATGGCCATTTTTACTTGCAGTATTGAGTAATAAATGCCACCATACAGTTTAAAGCTCTAGTTAAAAACATACATCAGTGACACAGAGAAAAGATTATAGCTAATGGAACATTATTAATTTTTTCAATCAATAAAGGTACCAGATAAAGATGTCCTCTATTTTCTCGTATATTTTTAGACATATTAGCAAATATTGGGGAAAAAATACACAGCGTTATTCAAAATTTAAATAAAACAAGCATTTGAATTGACAACCCCCTCCAATTTTTCCTACTAGAATCTTTCCAGAATAAAGAAACAGAAAATATCATAGCTAATTTAAGATCACACTGATTGCTTCAAAGACAAATTTGATTGTACATTGGAAAATGTACAAGCTTGTTGACAATATCAGACTCAGAAAGTAAACTTGAGGAATACGCTGCAATGGCTAAATTAATGGTCTGACTAAATTTAAGCAAGAGCTTCCAAATATATTACATATCATCCAATAAGGCAATTTCAAACATTTAGACTACAGGTCTTAAGGAAGAAATATTCAATGTAAAGGTGACAGCCAGAAGCAATTTTAACATTTCTAAATATTCAATATAATCATCAGTCAAGCAGAGTAGAATGCAATTTAGAATTTAAAATTGTTTTTATCAATTCTTTATCACTTATTCATTTTTCTTTTCTTTTCAATAAGGTCATGTGCATTTATTTTATAAATAAAGATAAATAGTGGTGATATCTATATAAATATTAATACAGTCTCCTAATGATTTTCAATTATTTATTAAGGTGATATAGTGAGTAGCTATAAATATTCAGTTCATTATCAATAAAATAATGAATTTTAAATATTTCAACAACTGTAAATTCTTGTTCATTTACTGATATTTTATTTTCTATCCATTATGTTTGTGATATTTCTTCTTTTTTTCTTTGTATGTAGTCATTTGTTTGCTTCCTTAAATGTTTATATATATATATATATATATATATATATATATATATATGAAGATACTGTGTCTGGTATATAAAGTCATTCACTGAGTTTTGTGGCTGAAAAAGGACTTGAATTTTGATGTCCTATGTGCCAGTTCAAATGTTGGAGATTTAAAACTAATTTCATATTTTATACCAAAACTTTATATTCTATAATTCCAAGTAAGCAAAGATGAAATGATTGCTTTGCTCCAGAGAATCTTGTTTTGTTTTAGAAAAAAAAATCACAATTTTCCAGCTGTTATAGATGCAAAAAGAGATGTTTTGAATTGTGGAGCCTCTATCAAGAAGACAAAAAGGAAAAAAAACCCAATTGCATGGAAAAAAAAATTAGTTTCTAAAGTTCCTCAGAGTGTTCTGAACTTGTATTGGCCAAGCATGACGAGATCAGCTTCACCATGACTTGAATGGAATGCTTTTCTGTTGTTTTAATAATTGCTGAATGAGTCTATTGATTCTCAAGGAGTGTGCTGAACAAAATGTAATTCAATCAAAACAGAGTATTGATTTGTTTATTCATTGAGACATTTTTCTCTGAAAAGACAATTTATGTTACAGTGCATTTGGGACCTTGGAATCCTGCTGGTCAATAAATCTTTCTTGCACCAAATCATTTGCCTTCTCATCATTGTTCTAAATCTTGTTTCCCAAACATTGGTAGCTCAGATGCGATGAGGCCCAATATCGTCTACAACTCTACATCTATATAGCTATATAAATATATCAATATCTATTTATCATCTATCTATCATTTATCTATATCTCTTTTCCACCTCTTATGTTAAAGAAAGAAAACAGAAAAAAAACATATATCCAACAGTAACAAAACAACAACAAAAATGTATACAGAAAAAAGAAAAAAGAAAAAAAGGACTCAAGCATCCAATATTAAATGTTAAAAAAAACACCCACCTTGACTGGATGCTGAAAAGAAAAAAAAAACCCTGATAAATTCTCCTCCTCTTACATAATGGGTCTGTAAATAGTTATAAATTTTTTCATCCTTATTTAATAAGAAAATATATAAACAAATATTTCAGATGAGGAGGTCTCTATCTAATAGTCAAACTGGTATCTGTCTGTCTGTATATAGAGATACACACACATACACATACATTATTTGTAAGTTTTATCTCTCAGTTTATTTCTGTATTATTTATTGGCATAGGGAGAACATTTGGCAGGCACTTCAGTATGTGTAAAGCATTGGGGAATTAAAACCAAAGGGTTGTGCCAATCTTCAAAACATATTTGGACAATGAAAATTTGATTGAAATTCCAAAGTGAAGAGATTCACGAACTGAAGGACAGATATACTTCAAAAAAACTAATCAAATCAGGGGGTTCCAAAGCACTATGTAGTCTTTTGAAGTCCTTTGTAGATTCAGTGGCTTTTTTACTGTTTTTGGAATTGCTATTAACATTATATCTGATGCTGTCATTAAGCAAATGCCACTGTTAGTACTTGCATCCCGGCACTGACCTAGGTACACATGATGACCCCCATCACAGGTGCCATTGTTTGATCCTCAGTTGGCCATTACAGGAGTTAGCTAGAGCATGGTAAGACTACTTGACAAGGCCTCTAATTTTCTGCTAATCTATTTATCCCATCATGTCAACCTATTTCTGCAACCAACCTGCTTTTATTGATTATCTAAATAACATAGAGCATTGGCAGCATGCTGCAACCTTGCAGATGTCTTATATTCTGCCAGTGAGGAGGAGACTCATCCCCCAAAAAGCAATCAGCTTGCCAACCAGCTGTGCCAATTGTCCTTGCACCCCAGAAATGATGATCACATTCAAGAAAACAAGCAGGTCCACTAGATAAACCAGTGATCCTTCTTTTGTGTCATGTCAAATCCAGTATCTGAGAAAAAGCAGTGGAAAAGCAAGAACTTAACTTTAAAACAGTTTTTTCCCTAGTATTTTATTTAAATTGGAATAGGAAACTTGCTGCATTGGTTCAGTATAATTTGATCTCTTTATTGGACAGTTTGGATGCTGATCAATCATTTCTAGCCCAGCATTCAAAGGTGTATTATGGTGAATTCCTTGAAAACATCCAGCTGAATCAAGGCAGGGTTATTGTCATCTAAGTGGTCAATCTTCCCTGCTATTTTCATTCCAATCTGTCCAAAGTGAAACAAGCCTTTATTGCTTCCCCACTGTAGACCACAGATCTTTTTATTCAGGTTAACTTTAACACAACTTAACATCACTTTGCTGCTGAATCAGAACCTCATACTGCATCATTCCCTTTTTAATCATGTCATGTCAAGGTCTGCAGGGGAGACAAAAAAGTCAACATGGAGGTTGTGATTGCAGCCCTGCCCTTTTGTGTGTTTGTGTAACATCAGCACATACAGGAGAAGATGTTCCTCAGTCACAACCAGGGCCTTGCTTTTTGTGAACTCTCCCTGGATGCTCAGGGTTAAATCAGGCTAAAAAAAACTAGCAAAATTATTAAAATCAAAACAAAGAATTTAGAGAAGAGGAACATGAAAAATACTGCTTTCCACTGACTTATCAGCTTCTAAAATTGTGAGTTGTGAACTAATATAGCTTGTTCATTAGAAAGAATGGCTCTCTTAATTTTTTTTAATTTTATTTTATTTTTGCTAAATGTAAGGTAGATGAATTCTACGGAAATGGGTTAATATCTTCTTAAAGTATGATACTTCCTCCAATTCTTCCCACACAAGACTTTTTATCAGCCCTTCATGGTAGGCCAGGGAAGGAAATATACTCCACAAATTCTGTAAATCTGCTTTTTTGTTGCAGGGTGTAATAATAGAATCTTAAAAGTATGGCATACTCTCTCTCTCTCTCTCTCTCTCTCTCTCTCTCTCTCTCTCTCTCTCTCTCTCTCTCTCTCATCAAAGCAGAGCATCTTGAGATTTTTCCTCATTCTCTCCTCCCTTTTAGAGCTCTGCTGTTGAATTCCTTCTTCAAGGCCATTTCTATACTCCTGTATAATATTGTATTTTGCAATTCATTGAATAAAAATGTGAGTGGGATCTCTCACTTCGTGTAACTCTATCAAATGTCTAGCTCACAACACAGATTTATCATTAGACAATTATAAGCTTAAGCGCAGATAAAATAGTGGCTCATCTCAGTTTAATACAAGACATGAAATTTGGATATTATCTCAGGCAGATATATGTATCAGAAGAAAAGCACTAAAATGCAATGTGCTAATGTGGGAAGAGGGAACCCCATCATTAGTATTGAGGCAACCTGTGTAGCATCAATCGTATCAATGCCACTTGAATTTTTACTTGTGCTTGAATTTTTTTCCTCAAAATGTCTATTAAACAATACAAAAAGTATGGAAGAAAATTAAAATTGATGCATTTGTAGAATATGTATTTACTGAATTGTGAAAAAATAACAACATTAAATCCATTAGATAACAATATAATGAAAATATTTTTTCATGAAATATATATTTTAGTAAAAAAAATTAGAATGCAAAGAGTGACATTGTTTTAAATTTTTGCAAATATCTTCGATCGCTGGCTAATAATTTTGATTTTGCAGAGCCCTGAAAAGTCCTTGAAGGGAGGCATGGGTCCTTGGACCACACTTTAAGAAGACTGATCTGATGGTTTAGACAAGGGGATTAAGGATGTCTGTGAATGGAGAGAAAGGCCACTAGGTGAATAGAACTACTATCATCTGAAGATGACTGAAGGTGAAAACAGATATAGTCCTATCTGTGTAGAAGGTTAGAAAGTAGCAATCTTATTGCTAGTGCAAACTTATAGACTGGCTCTTGTAGATAAATGAGATTTTCCAGTTGATAAATGTCAGGAACCCTGTGAATCTCAAGCCATCACAGTCTTGATAATCTGCTGAATTTGCCACAGCCTACTCTGTTGATAATTCATCAACAAACTCTGTAACATGAATACATTATACTGCAGAACTTAATTGCTTCAGTGAGCCTAAAGGGAGTCCCTCTTTTTTTGTTTCAGACTTGCAAGTTGACAACACTTATTTGATACGAATGTGATCATTTTAGTCTGGATATTAGTTACATTCAAGAATCAGTCTTCCCCTCTGCCTAACTAGCTGTATACTTTGTTCTGTATGTCCTTTGCAGACAGCCCTAATACCTAAAGCTGGAACTGCAACTCAGAAGCAACAGCAGCATAATTGATAGGCCTGAAGAGTGCAGGTAAGTAGAAGGACTGTATTTACATCCCTGCTCTGAACTCCACAGGGAACAAGACTGGTGCGCAATGGCTACAAAACTTGAAAATTGCCACAACTTCCTTTCTGTGTTTTGCTCTTCAGAGATTTAGTTCATTCCTCCATAGAATCCAACTTAATGCCTTCACAGCTCATGTTTAACCATTATCACTGCAACCAGTTCATAAGTGTCTTTGCTTTGGGCTGGATCTCACAAATAGGAATCAAGGGGAGATGATATTTGCTGTTTTTTAATAGCAAATGAATCGTGACAACATCTCCAAGCGTAGCCTATGAAATCCCAGCTCTACCGCATGTGTTTTTCTGCCGACTTTGGTTAACACAGGAAAGTTGATATTTCTGTACCTTGAAATGACTAGGCTTCTTAGGCTTAGGAGAATAAATTAAAGTTGAGTCAAAGTATGCCTCAGCTGCAGTGGATGGGCAGATTGATTTGCTTTCCATCTGGGAGATTAAATTCTACTGCCAAAAAAATGGCACCAGCATAATTAGCTGTCAGTCAAGTTGCAAAGAGACAGACTATGTGGGATAATTGAAAGCCCTGTAGCTTCTCATTACTTACTACAGTAGCTCTATTTGCAAATTTCCACCTTGAGGTGGTTCTCAGAATGTTGTCAGAAATTATAGTCATCCCTGCTGGCACATTCTTCCCAGTGCAAAAGAGGAATATCAGTCAAGGTGTGGATTAATGTTAAATACATTTTTTCACTTAACCTAACTTCATTGTAATATATTTGTCAACAGCTGTTGACAGCTCCACTAGGCTTGAATTACAGTCTTATCCACACAGCTAGAAGGAAATTATAGGTTCTCCACTCCTTTGCATCCTATAGAGATGTTTTGCAGGCACAAAAATCTCCTTCGTGATTGGACAGTGGACAAAATAGCATGACCTCATGTAAACATTTCCTGAAGGATCATTGTTACAACAAAACTCACAAAAAGTTTTGTGTGGCATCTTGGAGATATACAAAATATGATGGTGTAAAAATTTGGGGTTTCTAAAGCATTCCATCAGATGCAAATGAGATGTGGAGTTTGACAGGTGTTGATGGAATAACTCATAGCTTCGAGAAACGCTCATTAACCTGGGTGAGCTGATGACAATAATATTGAAAACAAGACCATTACATTCCTGTCTTGGAAAGGTGCTAGAGAAGAAATCACAGACTAGAAGGCTTATGACTTGATCTGGAAGCCCCACCCTCATTAAGCATTAGGTGATATGTGGATTGTGGATTTGATCCAGTTCAATGATTTAGATCAATTAGGAGAACAAAGCCAATTCAATTCAAGGCTTCAACACAAAATGTTATAACAATATGTGTGAGGGGGCGGTGGAAGCAAATTGGACTTTCTTTGGGAAAAAATGAAGAAAAAAATGAAAGAAATAAAAAACTGAGGAGAACATTGCCTGGTCTGTCATTAACTACTATCCATCCATTCTCAAAATGTATTTATCCAGACAACTGCTATGACTCCTCTCCTGAAGAATTATAGCTTCCCACAGAAGAGGGAGCCCTGAGAAGACTGTCCCCTCCACCACCTCTCACTCTACTACACTGTTAATTTCTAAATTAATCATTTGTTTTAAGAGACTTTTTATGAAAACTGTACTTGGATACTATTCCTTGCTTTTTTGGTACAGCAAACCAAGTCAGATGTTCAATGTTCCTATTTATCATGTTCTCTTCGAAATCTGGATTTTGGTACTGAAGATTTTTATATTGAAAACAAGTCAATCGTGAGAATCTCCTTTCCCAATCTGAAGTGGTACAACCCAAAAACAGGTGTAGCTACTCTTTCTCTTCATCTGGAATTTGTCAAATTATTGTATCACTGCAATGAATGTTTTCCATAAAAGTAGGATGTAGCGATCAGGAGAAAATGGGAAATAAAATGAATTGGCTTAATATCAAAATGTTGTAACATGCACTGATCTTATGATATTCAGATATGACTCTGGTTCTTCAGCCTGATTGCAACAGATTGTTAGCCTTGGAATAAACAGACTAGAGACAAACACAAGGAACACAATTGGTTTTCTCCATTACACATTATACACAGTTCCCATTCTTATCTATACCCTACCAGAGATGTGTGTGTGTGTGTGAGAGAGAGGGGGGGGGGAGAGAGAGAGAGAGAGAGAGAGAGAGAAGAGAGGGGGTTGATATAGATATAGATTATAGATATAGATAGATGGTACAGAGAGAGAAATAATTTGCATGCATACAGTGTATGTGTATGTATACATGTATATATGTATATGTGTGTGTGTGTGTATATATATATATATATATATATATATATATATATATATATATATATAATAAAATATAAAAATGAACACTAGGGTAATAAAAACTAAGGAAGTTTTTAATAGGTTAAAACTATAAAAGTTTTAAAAAGCGCCAAGCTTTCGCCGTCACCTGCCGGCATCCTCAGGGCTGGCGTGCCAGAGAATGAGAAGGTCTTTTTATAGGCGTGCCGAGGTTTGCGCTCGGCTCCTTGATCTTGTTATGGGGCCTGATTGGTTCAGCCGTATGTAGTTGGCCTGCACTTTTTTTTCTCTTCTTAGTTGTATTTTTATCCTCGTCCGTCTCCAGTTCTCCCAACCTCAGATTAGCTGAATGGCAATTCCAGTTATTTCGGTTGCTTTCATGTTCCGATCTCCCCTCAGGCTTGGGTGGTGGTGGACGTTCCAAGTTCCTTTCTCCACCCCGTTCTGTCCGGTTGCTACTTTTAGGGTCCCATATATTTCCGGTCTCAATGCTTTCGGTTTTAATATGTTTATCATCCTGGTAATCACGTAAATTGTTACGAGTCTGGTGTAGCATGGGGGGGTATTCCGCATGGTGGAGGGGTCGTCTCTTGTTCGTTGTCATGCCCAGCTGTCTCGCACGTGTCTTACTCCGAGTGCTCAATCCTGGGGGTGTGTGCACAGCCATCGGGGCGCGTCCCTCCTGGTTACAGTGTTCTTCCTCAGTTCTCCCCTTTTTTACCTTGTTGGAAGCGCTCGCGTATGTTCTATGGGAGTCCTCAGGATCGTCAGGTAGGGGGTATGACAGCTCGATCTCTCGCCCCCTGCCGCTCTCCGACTTTCCTTCCTCCTCTCTAACGGTATGCAGGGGTTCATCATCAACCACCTCCCGTGGTTTGTCCTCGTAGGAGCTGATCGTTCCAGCTGCATGGGGGGGCCTTCTCCTCCTTTCCCGACCAGCTGCGATGTTTCTTTTGGTGTGTGGGCAGGCCATTGCGTTTGGTGATTCCTCCGCATTTCCACCTGCCGTATCTTCCCTCATCTCCTCTTTGTAGCCGGGGGTCCGGACCTTGGTTCCTGTCCCTCCCCTGATCTTCTGGGATTGCGGCAGTCCCGCGGGGATGGTCGAGGTGCCTCGCGTTTGTTTCCCTTCTTTCGAATTGCACCTGATTCGTTGGGCAGTGCGGGTGCTACCCAGATTGTTATCAGGCCGTCGGGGGTGTTGCCGCTGATTATTGGCACTCCATGATCTTAAGGCTAGATAGGATGGGCATAGGTCAATGTGCCTATTAATAGACTTACTGTCTGAGAGCCATGCCTCTCTAAGAAGGCGGCCCCCTTTGGTGTTATCATTTGCCAATACACTGACGTCACTAAAGTTAAAGGCTTTAAAGATAAAATTGAATTAAAAAATCAAGGAGTATACGAAATCCCATGCACCACTTGTCCCACCACATACATCGGACAAACCAACAGAAGAATAAGTGCACGCATTGAAGAACATAAGAACTCAGTCAAAAAAGAGGAACCAATATCTTCCCTGGTCCAACACCTTAAAGCCACAGGACATGAAATTGACTTTAAAAATACCAGAACCATTGCCAAAAGTGAACATTTTAATAACAGAATAATCAGAGAAGCCATCGAGATAGAAAAACGCCCACACAGCATGAACAAGCGAGATGACCTCCCACCTACCAGCCATTTGGAAACCCGCCCTTATTGACAAACGACTCCCTAACACAAAAAATGATACCAGACCCACATTCACAAAAACCACACAGGATGGCACCACCACACATCCACGCAAAAAACAAACCCAAAGCCACACCGATGACGAGGCATGACCACAAACCAGAAGCCAGACCACAGCTGCATCATTAGCCACTTTAAACCCCTCCAATCCATACATGAAGCAAACTGACACCCTCCATGAAGATGAGGCACGACCACGAACGCGAAGCCAAAAATAGCAAGGCAGCCCAAAATCTTAAACCCCCTTGCAACTCAGACTAACCTGAGCACAACCAAACAGAACACTCCCCCAGCCAATCAGAGCACAGCCAAGCCCCTAACCATTCAAAACACACCTCCACCCAATCAGAACACAGCCAAGCTCCCACCCAATCAGTTTATACCCCCACTGGCAGTTAAAAGGAAGAAACAGCTAAGACCACACATTGCTGCTCGAGGCACGAAGCTGAAAGCACCAGCCTGAAGATGACGAATGGGACTTCGTCGAAACGTCGCCAAGACACTTCCAATTTTACGTGGGAGAAAACCCGAACCACCAAAGACCTACATATATATATATATATATATATATATATATATATATATATATATATATATATATATATATGTACATATAATGAAGTCCAAGATAGAGTTGGATGTTCTTTAGTTTTAAGAAAACATTACATTTCCCTATATTATGTCATAATGATTTTCAGTATTTATTATTTCATTTTTAATACATGTAACTTTTTTTTCTTTGTGCATGTACTTATCAGGAGCTTTGCCTGGTCATTTATTTTTAACTCTCATAGAAATATATTTGTGCAACTTGTCAGAAGGCAATAAGACCACAAAATGGTTAGCAGGGTTCAAATTCCACAAAAATGAACGTGCCAATGTTGTAGTTGGCATTTCACATTTCTAGAAATATATTGTAGAAAATACTACAATTGGCCAGACTATTTTTTTTAAAAAAAATGACAAAAGCATACTGTCATGGTTCCGATAGATGAAACCAGTAAAAGAACTTCAAGGCAAGAATTCTTCCTTAAAGAACATTTTATTAGGATAAAAAGTATCGGCACTTACATAGCTGAACCCAAGACTGAGCTTCCCTCCCCCCAGATACAAAGGAACGTTGCAATTCCCACCCCACAAAAGCTGTCATAAATCACGTTCACCAATTAGTGCAAACTGCGGGCTTTTCTCTCTGGCTCCTCAGCCTGCCAAAAACTTATCAGACCATGTCCTTGAGTTCCCACACTTCTACATTGTTATGGCTAGCTAAACCCTCAAGCATTTACCCCATCCTCCCTTCTACATCTGAACTCTAAAAGAATAAAAAAGGCACATTAAAAGCAAAAGTAAAATGGTTGCTGATTCTCAGTTGTCAGAGTGCTGACATCCATTGTCACAGCATTGACACATACATTTGGTTAAGTGGGCTAAAGGGGACAATAATAATATTTTCTTGAGGAAGTTGCCTGAAGGATTGGAGAATATAAACTGTAGAAATGGCTTTGTTACTCTATTTTGCCTTCCTGATATGAATGGTGTTGGAGATTGCAAAACCTTCTTTTGTGGCGAGAGCCCTTAGAGCATGGGTGTCAAACACACCATGTCACATGACGAGTCACGATGTATCATGACTTTTTTTGCACTGCTGGAGCTGGGGTGGGCACGGCCTCCGTATGAGGCAACTGGCCCATGGGCCAGCAGTTTGTCAGCCCTGCACAGGAGTTGCTCCAGTGGTGCTTGGTTTCATGAAGTAAAACCTCTCCCTTTCCTAACCATCTTATAGTTAGCAGAACATCAAATAAGATGCTTCCACAAGGAGATTAAGCTTCTGCATTTATTTCTTTCTGATCTCCTCTTAAGTAGACTCCATGATTTTTAGAGGGGTTCTTTTGTTGTCAGAAAATGGCTGCAGCAGATGCTTCAGCTTGAGTTTCAAGTACCACACAGCTGTTCCACAAGCAATTAGTCTTCCTATGTGCACATGAAACTCCATCATTTTCCTCTTTCCTGTCTCCGCCTGAAGTTTGTTCAGTCTAGCGACCTGTCTAAACTCAACATCTGCACATGTCTTCCATAAATCCACCAAATGCACCTTGTGATAACATTATCCTAACAGCTTGGTAAGTACAAAACAACTAGGCTGTATTGGATTCTGGCTCATCGTTCCAAAGGTTTATTTGCCCTTTTCTCTTAATGAACCTTCAGGCATGAGCTCATTTCTTGCAATAGAGGAGGAATAGCTTCATGGAAGCTGACAGAAATTATGTAAACAGAAACACAATGAGTGGTAAAGTCTGACCTTTTCACATATGCTTTAAATGCGACACTAGTAATTCTTAATTGGCAATCTCTTCTGATTTTCTTTGTATATGTACCTCATAGATTTTGGCTCCTTCTGCTGAGCCTCGAGAACCAGCATGATTATATTTATGCTTGGTAATTTCATTTAATTTGTTATCAGCAAGCACACGTTTATACTAAGTCAAGGAATATTGCTATATGTTTTACATACTTAACAATGTCAGTAATTTTAAAATATGTGATTTTTTTTTAATGTTAACCTTTAGCAAAATAAAATATGTCAATATATTTTTAGTGACTGTCCTAATTGAAGGATCTCAATAATGTATCCCAGATTGTGGGTTGTTTTCCATCATGATCATGAAGATGGCAAGTTTCATCACATTTTCTTCAATGGTCACCTGTAAAATCTCAATAGCTTTCTTTAGCTTTTGAAAATTCCTTTTTTTGAAAGAACTTTTTTATTGCAAGCAGAATATGCTTTGGTAAGGATCAAACCAGACATTATTTATAAATGGGCCTGTATGTAAAATACTTTTTTAAAAAATGCAAATACAATTTTTTTTGTTATAACTGCAAATATGAAAAAGAACTTGAAGTTTTCCTTTACTCTAGTGTGATTAAGAAGACATAATTCGCTTTAGAACAGGGGTCCTCAACTTTGGCAACTTTAAGACTTGTAGACTTCAACTCTCAGAATTCCTCAGCCAGCAAAGCTGGCTGAGGAATTCTGGGAGTTGAAGTCACAAGTCTTAAAGTTGCCAAGGTTGAGGACCCCTGCTTTAGAAGAAATTATTGTGTGGCATCAATAAGCAATTGTCTCTTGGAGGGGAGTTTTCTCAGAATGAAAGCAGATATGGAAAGGTTAAATAATAACAACTCATCAAAATTATTGTTATTATTGTAGTTGATCACCCAATCAGCCAGATGTTTAGACTGAATTTTGGCATTTTTTCTACCCAACAAGTCCTTCCCGAGGGTCTGGGATAGGCAGATGTTGTTGTTTAATAATATAAAAGGTATTATCACAGGACATGAACTGTTTCAAATAAGCTGCCTTTTGCAATTGAGTGGTGATAATTTTGTCAAGGCTGATGGTGCTGTTCTAGATATTTTTGGATTGCACCCAAGGCACCTATTACTATTGGTGCTATCTTGCTTTCTTTTGTCCCAGTTGTTCTACTTCTATTTGCAGGTCTTTGTATGTGATTTTCTCCAATTCTTTGTCTTCTTTTCTGCTGACCCCGGGTACTGCCACATCCACTATCCAGACTTTTGTCTATCTTATCAACAATTGCTAAGTCTGGGGTACATTCATCAGTTTTAATCGCACCATCACTACAATCACCACTAAAATGGCTCATTTCTTTCATTAAAACTGAGGTGTGATAAAATGGATTTAGCAGAGCCACTGAGAAAGAAAGCAGGAGAGAGAAGATTTTACTCCCATCGCAACTCATGCTTTTGGCATTTCCAGGTTGGAGGAAGCCAATACAAAATAAAGGCAGAATTACTTGTCTTTATTTTAATTAAAATGCAATATAGTCAACATGATTATTTGTCTCTGGCCACATATATAACCACTGTCCCTCTTCTGCAATGTCCCACATTACAGCATAGAACAAGATCTCCATGGTCACATACAACTGTAGGACTTCAGCTTATTCCCCTCTGCCTTAGTTAAAGCGGGACACAGCTAATAGGTTTATTTTATTTATTTAATTAGAGCCCAAGACCACTCATAAAAAGGAAATTCAGCAATATAGTAAATAACAAGATAAGACTATGAACGTCCTGAAACAGCCCAATAGAAAGAATGAGATACCAGATGTTTCAGAAAGCTATGACTATCAAAAGGAATTTTGCAACCTTCTTAGAGATTTCTGAGGATGGGTGCCATAAAAGAAGAGCAGAAACCTCTTAATCCTAGGAGCAATTAGAATTACTGAGAAATGGAACAAAGAGTTTCGATTGCTGTTGGGTATATAATGGACATTTGAATAGCATGTGATATAGATTCAGCCTTTCTATCTCAGCATAGATAAGTGCAGCTTTCAGAAGGGAGGTCAATGTGGCTACTGGTCAGACTAATGAGTGGCACCCCAGATTGTGCCATGTGAGGACCATGTAAAGAAATATCTAGGCAAAGTCCAATGAAGAGTGGCAATTACATTGTAGAAAAAATGGGAAACACTGCCTTGATTGGTCTGCATATCTACGTCCCCAGTCCTCTGCTTCAATTCAGCCAAAGTTTTATGAGAGCCAAAGGCAAAAAATATTAGTAAGGAAATGCCATATTATGTCAAATCATTAATTTGTTTCCTTGAGGTAGATCTAAACCTGTGGTGGGGTGAGATGGACCGAGGAGATTACCAAGATACTTGCTTCAGCCAGAATTTAAGTCAGCAGATTCTTAGTCTAGCCCCAGAGGAGGTGAAGCCTAGCCTAACAATTTTAAAGAATTAGAAATCAAGTAAAGTTTTTATGAAACTTGATTATAATTTCTATGCTTGGCTTTCTGTTATAGATACACAGCTGAGCTCCATATATTATTAAACCCCAAATTTTGGCTTTAAATAATTTGATGGTTGCCAGGACATAATTATTTCCATAATTATTTGATTTGTAGCATTAATGTGTTACGACAAATTTCTTCTTGACCACTAGAAGGTAGTATCAAAGTAACATGGCCAAATGAAATGAAAAAAGTCAAGTCTTTCAATTCCCTCAACAGAAAAGTTACAGAGAGACCTGTTTGCTCTAAGGAATGGATAGGACAAGAGCAAACAACTTGCTGAGCAGTGACCATCCAATTTCCCCCAATTGCCACCAGAAATCATCTAGTACAAGGCAATCCATGATCCAATGAGGTGCTCTTCTGATTTATGATTGCTGATGATTTGACCCACCAGATTACAGTTATAGGACCTGTAACATGTCTTCTCTGCAGTTGGATGGGGAGATGTAACTAAGGATAGGCTGTCTTCTCTCAGATAACCTAGTCCCATGCCATGAAGGGCTTTAAAGTTTAAACCAGCACCCAGAAGCAAACAGGCAACCAACACAGCTCGCGGAGAAGAGGTGTGATACATGTTGTTCTAGAAACAGACATAACTGTCCATACCACTTTATTCTACACCATCTGAAGTTTCTGGTTACTCTTAAAAGCAGCATTACAGTAATCACATCTGGAGGTGACTAGGACATGAGTGACTGTGAGCAGAGCTTCCTGATTTTAAATCTATATTATCCCTACCTCTTACAAAATCATACTTATGCCCTAGAAGCACCTTCTGGTATTCATGATTGTGTCATGACTTTAACTGATGCTTAAATATCAAAGTGCATGTTCTCAAGAGATTTTACTTTTTAAAATCAAATCTGGAGAAGAAAGAGTGAGGTGTTGGGGATCACTGGGATCTAATTGTCAGGATTGCAAGTGGTACAACTAGGTTGGGGAGGAAAAAAAAATTATTACTCATGGATATAGAGAAAGCACATAAGAACAATACATTCAAGATCTAAAGTTACTGAGTTGTATGTAATTCCTACATAGCTTTGCTTGTGAGTTTTACATTCTCCCTCCGCTGAAAATCTTTTGGACAAGATAACTGAAAAGCCAGATGGGAATCTCTGGCACTCTGCCTTTCATTCTGTTGTTGCTGTTGTTGTTTTGTTTCATTTGTATTAATGTCATTTTCCTACAGATGTCAGATTCAGAAACAGCTCTTTGCAGAACTCCTCATAAATCTTTAAAAAATCCTATAATCTAGATAATTAATACTTTATATTTTTAAATGTTCAAAACATTGTACAATATTTTTTTAAAAAAAAAAATCTGCCTAGTATGCAAATCAATTTGCTTTGGAGTCTGGACTATATTGTAGATAAGGGAGGAAGCATCACTATTAAGGAAGGGTTTACAGGAAAAGTGATTTAGATTAGATATTAAGAAAGGGCTCCTAACCGTAAATGCAATTGGGCAATGGATGAGATTGGCTGGAGTATTTCTGGAATCTACTATCATAAAGGTTTCAAAGAAAATATGGAGCATTCAGGCATTAACTTAAAGTCTTTTATTGAAGGACCATTCAGATATTATCAAAAAAGGGGAGAGGGACATAGGAATATTTTTGCTCGAAAATCCTGTCTCCAGCTGCTTTGTGAATTTTTCTTGTCTCTTTTCCGGACCCTTCACCTTTTCATTCCCTGAAAAGTGAATCATAGAGAAGTGAAGGTCCCATAAAGTAAACAATGTTGTCCATTTCTAGTTCCAAAGCCAGTCACAGTCATCCTATCTGATTATATCTATTGCTATACTAGCTTTGTCTGTCTTTGTTTCTTGATTGTATAACTATATTTATATAATAGAGAAGTACAGTATTCAGGTCTGAAGTATGCCAAGGGGCTGCAGATGTGGCACAAGCACCTTTTTGTTATCTGTCAGGTGCTCCTTAAAGAAGCTTGAGTTTTTTCAAGAGTCAAGCAATAATAATGTAGACCAGTGTTTCTCATCTTGGCAACTTATGACATATGGGCCTCAACTCCTAGAATTCTATGAGTTCAAATCCACATCTCTTAAAGTTGCCAAGGTTGAGAAACACCAGTGTAGATTAAAGAAAATATGGTATTGAATTAAGGAGGCATTATGAAGGTAGCAAGAGAAGCAACCAATATTCCCTAAAAGTATTTGTGGGGGTGGAGGAAATCAGTGTTTTAGCATTCCTAGTGGGAGGATATGGGTGAAAAAGTAAGTTCAACAGATGCCAAAAATATGTTAGGGTAAATGCTTCCTTAAGTTTGGGTGAATATATTCCAATGCATAAATAACCCACCCAGAAAGTTTATCTATAGAATGCTGACAGATGATAACCCTGCTATTAAAGTATGTGGCCAGAACACTTCAGACGTTCTCAGAGGCTGAAGATTATCTGACAAGTATCCTGATTCCAAATTTTTCATGGCCTTGCATTTGTAGGTTTGTTTGATATTATTATTTTCACATATTTTATTATACACCACACAGAGTCTGTATGGGTTGGGGCAATCCATAAATGTTGTTAAATAAATAAATAAATAACCAAAACCTGAACCTGACTCAGTAGTTAACTGAGAAGAATCTTTGAAAAACTTACTTTCTAGCAAGGGCAAAGTTGTGATCAAACCTACTCCTTGTTCAACAGAGCTTGATCAAGCTAAGTCTTATAAATGAAGACGTTATTGATTGTCTGAAGTATATTTTGGATTTCTTAGTCGTAATGTAACAACAGTAAGTGTTGTATTGATGGAAGGTTGATTTTTTTTAAAAGGGCCCATTGCTTTCAAATGCTTTATTTCTATTTTCATGTGAGACTAGTTCTTTCAGGCATACTTTTGCAAGCCACTTTGATTGGGTCATTATCATAATTACGTGGCAACCTTTAGAACCTGAGGACCTTAGTAAATGTATCCCCAGGTAGAATCCAAGTTCCAGGAAATAATCCCAATTAATGCTTTCTAGCTGTCTCTTTCTTCATGGCTGGAGGCACACGATACTTTGGCATTATTTCTGGCTGGAGGCATGAAAGCTGAGTGACTTCTTTTAATTGAATTACCATTTGTGGATTACTACCACGTAGGTGGCTAATACCTATGAAAAGGCTCATTTGTCTCTGAGAAACCCTCTGACTCCAATTGAACAGCTTTTTTTTATAGATTTGTGTAACCTGGAAAGTGAACTTGTAATATGTTTGCACTTCATTGACTTAACAGATTTAAAGAGAAGCAGAAGTAATTTCATGCCTAACCAACCTTGGAAAGCAAAAAGGTACTTCATTAAGGACGAGGGTTTGAATCGGTTATCCTTTTGTCATTGTTAAGGAACGGTGTTATGTCAAAGCAGTGATCCAGTAAAGATTTGCGAAACAGGCTATTTGGAGTTTTCTCTTGTTTGTGTTTCCCAGAAAATAAACTTGCAAGTAGATTTTTTTAAAATTTGGTTATTGATATCTCACTTTAGACAATTGGGTATGAATAAATCAGCAACTAAAATGGGAAGCTAAACTGAAGAGTAACCATCGGTATTAAAAAAAAAAAGAGTTTGTAACATATGCACAAAAGAAGCAGAAGAAACAAGTATAAAATAATTATCCAAAGTTAAAAAAAAATTCCTCATCCACCCAGAAGGATTGGTGGATGGGAGTAAAACAGTATGTGGAAAAAAAACAAGGATTTGGTTTATATAGGAGATTCTGAACTATATGTCAGAAACCTCCCCATTTGAGCTGTGCTGGTTCCTTCATAGTTCACCAGCTTCCTCCATGGAAGATTCCATTTTCTCTCCTTTACTGGAAAAGTGGAAACCAAATGGGCCAATTCACTATGGCCAACTTGCCATGGGGCAACTCGCTATGGCACAACTCAACAATTCAATTTAATTATTTAAAATAATTTTAAAAATATTTTAATTTGTGTCATTCACATTTCATTTTGTCCCTCCTTTGGTATCCTTACTTTAATGATCCTATTCAACCTTTTTTTTTTCAATATTAGTGTAACTCTTGTCTTGTGGCAAGTTATCCTATGGTGAGTTGACCATGACAAGTTGGCCATGGCAAGTTGTCCTAGACCCCTGTGAAAACTACTGCGGCTGCTGCTAATTATAATGAAATCCCCTTATTAGAATGCTTGCTAGGAAAAAAAATATGATAAGCTTGGAACATTAAGAAATATCTATTCACTATTTTAATGTATTGGTTTGCCTTGTTTTTATTTTGATTAAATTAGCAGTCCCTAAAGATGATTGCACAATCTCAAGGGGAAAGTAGATTATTAAATCTATGGCAGTTTTCCCCCAACTTGGGAAATTCTGGATGATTACAATACTGGGTAGCATGGGAAAAGATCATTCTGTCTGTGGATTGCAAAATGTGAAAGCCAACCGTGGAAGGCATGAGGATGGCTCATGGCAAAATATCTTGGCACATAAATGGTCCCTGTGAGAAAGATAAATGAAGAAAGCATAAAAAGAAAATAAGGGGTCAAATAAGGCACAGATCCACTAAGACCCTGTGATTATGGAGGGAACTCAGAAATTGCAGAAGAAAAGAGATTAACTAATCTGAAAGAAGAAGAAAAGAAGAGGGCTTCCTATTTCATTGAAAAAGAAATGGGGTTGCACAAATCTAGCCCTCTAAAGGGAAAATCCATTTGTGTCTTCTAAGAACACAGAAGAAGAATTAGCTGTGTTTCTCAAAAAGTAGGACTTGGATGGAATTTCTTCTGGTTGTCTTATTTTTGGGGATCTGAAACATGCACACATTGGACTCCAATCTCTCTGAAGTGAAAACCATTGAATCCCCAGCCAGGATCCTAAATGCCAGTTTAGCTGCTTTAATTCAACACTCAGGTTTTCCTTCATAGTATTGCTCTGATCTGCTAATTTGTTGGGCTAGAAAGCCAAGAAGACATTTAGACTGGTGGGAACTACTTATTAAAGAAACCTTCTATTGAGAAATGGTCCCAAAATTAGCTCTCTGAATTGTTCTTAGATTTGTTCAGCAATTTCCCACTAAGTGATTGAAGTTATGTACTCTGGCATCTTGTACTAAGAACAACTTAAGTCCTTCTACAATGAGGAGTTCAGATCTTTCCATGTGCTTAATTAGTATGGTGTTTTATGGACATCTTTGGGTATGAACTTACATAAGAAAGTAGAAGAACTGCAATTGGATGTCTATGACTTCAGCCGGTTCAATTCTGTTTGAAGCAGCTCTCTCTTTATCTGAAGGGTTTTATTGGCACATATTTTCAGGCTATTAAGATAGCCAGTTTGGTCTGGTAGTTAAGCATCAGGCTAGAAACCAGGAGACTATGAGTTCTAGTCTCACTTTTTTTTAATTTAAAAGTTTTATAAATTTATTACAATATAAACCCCGCCCATCCCTTCCCTCCTCCCCCACTTCCCAGAGCTGATTACAGGATAAAAAATAAAATAAACAAACATAATCTAACTAACATTAATCAACTATGCTATCAATCAAAACCATAACACACTTTAACTCCTCCCAACAAATATTAACAAATTAAGTCAAAAATAATAAAATAATTAAAACTAATAATAATTATCTAAAATCTACTCAAAAGTAAGATAATACTTTTCAATCTCATATTTCTTCTGAATGTAATCAATCCAGTTCTAGTCTCACTTTAACCTGAACAATGGATGTTGTTGGGCCAGTCACTCTCACTCAGTCTATGACATCACACTCAGGTGACAAGCCAGTCAGTAAATTCCTGTCACAATCAATGGATCAACACTTGATTAACTGAAACAAACAAACAAAAAAAAAGCAAATTCTACATTTGCAGGAAAATGCTAGGAAGAAAAAATGTATTTTCAATCTATTGCTAGCAATTTATGTCCTAAAGATCATGCAGTCTCTGTGATGCTCTGTGATTTTTCTCTAGCGTCACATATTGAGGGCAGTAAATTAGTATGAGCTGCCATTGCTTTGTGGACAATCACCATCTTCCCTGATTCCACAAACACAAACGAAACCTCTTACAAAGTGAAAACTGATGGAATGAAGGGGACAGAATTCAAATGTTTTCAGTTACCATGGACTTAATTCTGAGCATTAATAATATTTTATATTATCTCCCCCAGCCCAACCCTAACCATTCTTCTATTTTCCCGGCATGCAAAAAAAAAAAAAAACCCACTATGTGGTTAAGAAATACAGAAGATATACTTTGATGAAATGATCCTTTTGATGCTATTTCAGCATTCCCACTGATTCAGTTCCAAGAGATTGACCATGTACTAAATTGCATTATTCTGCTATTAGTAAAATATTGCTTCATCTTACAGTCTGTTTTACCAGAATAGCTGTAGTACCAGTGAAAAGAAGCCTGGAGAATTATTAATCTAATTTTATTTCCTGTATACTGTAAATACATTGCCAGGGTTGGAACCTCACTTTCACATTATTTCTTTGATCTTTGGTGAAGTAACTCTTTTGGATATTCATGAATATCTGTTCATAATTGAACAGATCAACTTGCAGTTCTCTATTCTTCCCAAAAACATAAGGATTTAGGTGCACAGTTTGTTTCTTGCTCTGTCATATTGCACAGAATTGTTGTATGCTGGGTATGCCTTTTAAGTTTAGAAGTATGAGTGGGACTAATGTGTACTTTCTTTGACTAAAATGTTCACAGACTAATTATTTATAGTCTAATAGATTAATTACTTATTGCAATCTTATTAAAATGTCCAGGAAGGATTTTTGAAGAGCATTGTGATTTTTTTTTTATTGCTGGAATCCAGGTACAAAAAAAAATCAAGATAGCAAGCCCAATTGTCCAATTAAAGTCCTAACCCATTTTTAATGTCTGTTGCTGAATCCTGGATGAATGCAGTGAAATCAAAAATTGCCAGACTTGTCTTTCTTGCTGCAAAAGTTCATCAAATTATTCAGTTTAAATGATGTTGCAATATATGCCCTAGACCCAAGGCTGATGAAATGTTAGTGGCTAATCATCATACTTGGTCTTATATGGCCAAGAGTTACTTTCAAAAAGTAAGCAAGGCTATGATACAATTTTGAGTAGGGATAAAGGATATATTTATACAAATAAAATACAATTCAGAAATGTTTTTAAAATGTTTAAACTTTCCCTTCTCCTAATTTATTGTTATTCCAAACAGTTTAGAATAAGCAGCAGACTAGGATTGGGAGATTCTAACAATAATTTAGTAATTTAATATTTTGAAGGAATATAAATTAACAGAATATGAGTATATACATAAAACATATGAAAACAACAAATAAAGTACAGATATCCTTATTAAATTTTAAACTGAACTACTTGGTTAACACCATGTAGATCACTATCAAAACTGTAAAATATAAGCAATATTTATAAATCAAATTAAAGTATAATTACATCCAGTAGATAGGGGAAACCAAAATTTCTGATGTGGCACAACTCTATCTAATATTAAAATCCAAGAATGGTTTCCAATTAGAATTAAATTCTGCATCAGATTTATGCACATTTTTATGTACAAAGTCATTCTTAACATTGAAGCATTTTCTTATAATTGAATTAGGCTATTCTTCTAAAGAGATCCCCATCCCCCTCCTGACCTTCCGTAAAGCCTGGAGCCCCAATGGGGGTGCAGCATGCTGGAGGGGACTGATGGATGAAGACATCTTTTAATTGTAAATTATTGCTATTTGATTATTTATTGTTTTAATATTTTATTGGGTTTTAATTTTGTAAGCTGCCCGAAGTCTCCTCTTGTTGAGATGCATGAGAAAGGAAAGGAAAGGAAAGGGAAAGAAAGAAAGAAAGAAAGAAAGAAAGAAAGAAAGAAAGAAAGAAAGAAAGAAAGAAAGAAAGAAAGAAAGAAAGAATATTTTCCAATATATAAATTTAAAATATTGAATCCTTGCAACCATTATTATATACCAGTGGTGGTGAACCTATGGCACGTGTGCCAGAGGCGGCACTCGGAGCCCTCTCTGTGGGCACACATGACATTACCCCAGCCTCACCTCCCCCCGCAATCTTCTCCTTTCCAGCAGCCCCCCGAAGGAGAGTCACCCTGAGCATGGCCCACGTGGAGCAGCGCAGCCAAGGACATGGCCGCAGGCAGCATAGACAAGACTCTGCCCTCACACCCCATTGTGCACAGCTGATGCTGCAGGGCGCGGGCAGAGGGCATGACTGCCCTAGCGCTACTAGGCTGCCTGGGTGATCGGTGGGCTCTCGACGCAGTGAGTGGCCCTGCAGACAGGCAGGACAGGGGATGGGGGGCAGATTGGGGGCGGGGCAGGGGGTGGAGCAGGGGCAGGGGCAGTTTTTGGGCACTCGGTCTCTAAAAGGTTCGCCATCACTGTCATATACAATGTTAGAACTTTGATATATTTTGAATGAATGCATGTTATGGTGAAGTTTAATAAAAAATATCTCAAGTTGTAATGGAATTACAATCCTCAAAATCTATTTCATTCTACTATGAATTATTTTCCAGTATTTGGGGGCTATAAAATATTGTATCATATATAAATAAAGAATCCACCTATTTGTTACACTTCACTGCACTCTTTAGAAAAAAAGAATTAGTTGTTTTTGCAGTCAAGACTGGAATAACATACCAACCCTAGAACATCTTATACTTAGGATATGTTCTAAGTGTGTTGTTCAGAATAAAATTAATATTGTTATTCCATTGCAATTCCCACTATTCAAGTCCTAAAGTCATTGAATCATACAATTGTCAACTTGTTCAGATTCTGAATCATACTTTAATAGTAATTTATAAATTATAGCTAACAGATGTTCAGTATTATGATTGACTTACCACATGGTAGAAAACAAATATAAGATTTTCAAATTTGGTCAAAGGTCTCAATGTTTCTGCTTGTTTCTGTTGTTCTTTATTTGTAGCGCGACTTACTTTGAAATAGGGAAGCTAATCAGGCAGAGCAGTAAGAGATTCAGATGTTTTCATCTTTGTCCTATTAAGAATAAAATCTTGCAGTCTAAACAAGTTGCCTTTCCACTGACTGAATTTCTTCATATATTCATCTCCATGAAAGTAAACATTAAATTCTAGCAACTATTGACCATCCCTGTTTCACTCCGATTATTTGCTTTTTGAAGAAGTCTGGGAATGTATAATAAATCCCTCATTGTAATCATTAGTGCTGTGTTGCACTCCAAATCTGAAAGGGAAAAAGGTAGTTGAAATATGTGGGGATGCCCACATTGGGAGCTGAGACTATATGGCTTATCAATTTTCCTGGAAATTCTCCAGCAGGGGAAAAAAAACCCCCGTACTAATTGCTTAAGGAGAGGAAATTTCCACAGCAGATGTAATAATACCTATGTTGAGAACCTAACCCTGCCCCCCTCTTGTACAAAAAGGGTTTTTTTTTACATTTAGGGTTTTTTTCCAGTCTTTGAAGATAAATTTGTATATATTTTCACAGTATTGATGAATTGTACTAATGGCCTAAATCAAATTGGCATAATGTTTCCCAAGTCTACCAAAGGCTGGTGCCATTTTTTAATTGTGAAAATGGCCCAGACTATTGAGAACAGTTTTGAGATGCAAAGGCACTTAGATTGCCACAAATTTGTGTTACCTCTAACCCGGAATATTATTGGAAGTCGCTTAGGCAAGTGAGTACTGATCCATTCTGCAACTTTAAAATGTGGTAATTTGAACTTGGAAAGCCATTCCTTGTGACAATGGGTCAGAAGTAACCGAGTTATCAGTGAGTTCTAGTAAGGTGACCAACTTTTTTACAATGAAAAGGAGGACACAAATAAATTGAAGAAAAAAATATTGTAAATAAAAAAAACATTTTATTCATTGCAACAATAATACAGAATACACTATAATATGATAAATGCATAATAAAAACATTTGTAACAATAACATTTTATATTATAATTATGCTTACATGCCATGCCCCCAGGGGGCAGCCCGCCATCGACACACCCTGCCTGCAGCTGCCCTGCCAGCACAACCACCCACTCTGAGCAGCCCCATGTAGAGCAGGCCCCTTGGCTTCTACAGCACGGGGGGCAGCTGGCCACAGCCGCCCCTCACACCCCCGCCCGCAGCAGCCCCACCACCCCTGCCTCTTGCGCCTGCAGCCATTATTGCCCTAGCAGGGCCGAAGATTAAGAGAAAGTTACCATGGCATTGCCGCTCCTGTCTCCTCCAGGTATCTTCGGGACTAACTAGGAGCTGGTGTAGTTGAGTAGCAGGGAGGGGTGCAAAGTTCCTGCCAATTCGCCTTTGCTGCAGACAACTTACATGTGCGAAGTTTGCTGCCCGGGTGTTTTGGCACGCTCAGCAGCAATTCCCATTGGCTTTCGAAAGCCAATAGGGGGAGTAGCATAGCTCATGCAAAAGTTGAAAAAAAAACCATCAAAAAAGGTGCCAGAATGCCGTTCTGAGCATTCTATGAGAAAAAAAAATCCTTATCTTCTTTTTAGTCTCCAAATATCGAAAAGGAGGACATGTAGGAGGACACTTTTTGAGGGAGGGCAGAACTCACAAAAGGAGGACTGTCCTCCCTAAAGGAGGACGGTTGGTCACCTTGGTTCTAGTAACCTGGTTGCAGGAGAATAGATCCTGGAAAACAAAATGAATTTCCTTAGATGCAGTTTATATATGGGAATTAAAATTTCTTATTAGTCTTTTGTCTGTGTTCCCTGTAATAGAAACTCCTGTCTAGACTGAATGGCTACCCCACATAATCCCAGTTAATATCCAGTAAAATCACTCTGAAATGCAATAGCCATAGTTATCAGTGAGAGGCAGGATTAAGTTGATTGATTGAACAATGGACTTCTGGTTTTTTAACATCGATATGAGTCTCCAGACATAAAGTTATATATGCACACACATTTATGTCAGGGGAGGAGGGAGAAATATTTGATTGCAAAATAAGTTGTCATAATCAGTAAATGTACATGACCTAGGAAGGGAGGACTCGGCAATATTGCCAAAGAAGATAAATGGAGAACAGGCAGAAATAAATGCTTTCTCTTTCAAAACTGAGCAGTCATGTAAGGCATTCAGCATGAAGGCATTCCTGGTGGCTACTTCTGCTCTTTCTTCACAATAGAAAGCTGGCACACTCCATAAACTCCACCAAGCCCCAAGGCCTAGAAAAAAATGTTCTGAAACCTGTAATTTCATCTAATAAAAGCAGGCCATGTTGACATATAAGGTGACCTTCTGCAACACTCCATTTAGCACATCCCTTCAAACCATATTTGTAAACAGTCAAATATCCCAAAGGTGCTTTTTTAAAATTCTCCTTGAAGACATTTCACTTCTCATCCAAGAAGTTTCTTTGGGTCTTCTTCAGTTCAGAAGTTCTGAAGCTTCTTGGATGAGAAGAAAAAAGTCTACAAGGAAAAAACAAAGAAAAATCCAGTTGTCTTTTGAAAAAGCACCTTTGGGACAACTATGACATGGATAACTGAGAATCTGCTTAGACATAAATAGTCAAAATATCATATATCTTCTTTTTAGATGATCTCTTTCAATCTAACAGTACCATGTGGTTTCTTAATGCCACCCCCACCCCCAATCTGCTCCTTTGTGCAATGCACATTTCACACACTGGATTCTGGTGTCCCCGAGTCAAAGAATATTGACCCTATTATTGTTTGTCATTCAGCCAAAATGAGGAAAGAAGCTTCATAATAGCAATGGTGCCCATGTTTTAATGTTCTGGAATGGCTGCTTGGACAAGGGACGCATGGCATCTCGGAAGGGGGAAAAAAGCATTCTAGTGGCCCTGTGTCAGTTTCCAGTTGTTTCCTGCAACTACATTAATAGAATTGCCTTTCTCATGTACAAACAGAGGAAAAAACAAGCTTATACATTTGCCTTCAAATCCTTTTAATCAAATTTTTCCAACAATAAGAAAATTAACCCATCTTAACAAAAACCCTTCAGTGTGGGATGCTTTCACCTCCAAATGCATTAGTATACTGTGGAATCTTTCATGGTTTTCTTCTATAAATCACTCTCTGTTCAGTCAATTAGTTCAAATTTAATTGAATTAAATTCTTACAGAAATGTTGGGTTCATTTTAAGAACCCTCAGTAGTTTAACTCTAGCCCAGAGTCATAGCTAGATTTTTGCTATTTGCCAGTACCCTATTCAATGTCATGATATCCTACTATGAAACTTCATTCTTCTTCTGACCAATCTTCATTCTTTTTCTGACCACTCCAAGTGATGCCCATTAGGTGATCAGTCATCTGAGTCCAAAAGTGAAATTTCCCCATTGTGCTTAGGACTAAATCCTGCATCAAGGATTTTCCCAAATGTTGCAGGATAAAAACAAAGAGGCGAAATGTTAGTTCTCCATTTTTGAAACTATAAAAAGCACTTGAAAAACCATCTAATCTTTGGATGAGAAGCGCAGATCCTTCATTAGAAAGAACATGATTATACTGGTAGATCTTATTTTAATATTAATTTAAATGCTTTGGTATGATTAGATGATGTCTAAACAATCATTAGGAGCCAAATCTGATTATCTCACAGGAAGAGAATGCATGCTATCAAATCACAGTATTCATTACATCTTTTTCTACAACATGAAATCTCACTTTTGACCCTGTAATTGAGAGCAAGCATGCCTTAAACACCAGCCACAATTTCCATTCACAACTTCATTTTTCCTTTTTCCCCCTCCTCACTATCTTGTCAAAGCTGAAGCCACACTCCCTGCCTTGTAAACCTTGAGATCCCATAATAAAAGTATTAGCTCAAGGCAGATTGCAGTTTTTTGTTTTGTTCTTTCATAGTCAAAATGGCTTCTTTGCTTTTCCTGGGTTTTTTGTTTTTTGCTTTTTTTGGTAAAGAATTGTTTTGACCCTAGGTTAGTTGTGGTGGATGGTGCAAGAAGGTCTCCAAAATAAGAAGATAAAACAGGAAATACATCTGTGTTTCCCAGGTGGGTGGGTGTTACCTGTGATTAGGGTTATTGTTAAAAAACAAAAACAAAAAGAAGTGAGCACAAACTTGTATATGACATCATCTGACTTATTTGCTGGCTTACTTTCTGAACATTTGAAAGCATACCCATGTGGCACAGATGTCAACAAAGCACAATGCTTTGAGCTGATTTAACTTGTGAGGAGCTCTTGAGAGATCATTAAGAAGACCACCCATGGCTGCAACCCAGGAGGCATGGTAGATGTTTAACTGCATATGAAAAATCCACCTCAGTCCCACCTCTGATCTGTGGTATCTACAGCAATTTATCCCTGTAGACTGCTATGAGTTGCTTTTTTCTCAGCATTGCTATAATAGGGCATAACTATGAATCAAATACAGGGATGTTGGGTGACATGCATGATTCTTTCTCTATTTCTCACTTTCAGCTCAATCGAAATCTTAGGAAACATTAGGAAAAATCTGTGAGTCTGATCTTCAAGCTCAGTTATCAAAAGGGCAAAGCAGCAGTCCCTGCCAATTTACACTACAGAGAAAAGGGGGCATTTGGACTGCCTTTTTCATTTAGCAGGGATTTTTTTTTAGAGTTCTCAGAAAAGAATTGAGTTAAAAAGAGGAGAAATTATTCATCCTATTCTTTTGTTTCAAGGTGGAGGAGGAAAAATGAGCAAAATGCTGCCCCGTCCCAGTCATATAAACCAGGGGACTCCAACCCCTGGTCTGTGGACCAGCTCCAGTCCACAGCATGCCAGAAACTGGGATGCACAAACAAGGAAAGCCCCATCCACGGGATGCAGGCAGCACACGAAACCACGCCCTCTCCGGTCTGCGGAAAAACCTCTCTCTACGAAACCGGTCCCCGATGCCCAAAAGGTTGGGGATCACTGATATAAACCAGTGTTTCTCAACCTTGGCAGCCTTAAAATGGGTGGACTTCAGTTCCCAGAATTCCCCAGCAGGCTGGCTGGGAAATTCTAGAAGTTGAAGTCCACACATCTTAAAGCTGTCAAGGTTGAGAAATCCTGATATAAACAAATGGATTTTACTCGTGATTTCTTTCAGCTACTCTGAACTTGGATCTCTGTGGATATTTAAAAGAGTTTTACACTGTGAACCAGGAAATGCTGTATTTATAAATGATAATATTCTCCTTTTTTCTTTTCATTCCTTCCCTTTTTCTTATCAGTCTGGTTGTCAGGGTTTTTTGTTTGTTTGTTTTTCAACTTGTTTTTTTTCAAATATCTTAACATTGTAGGCCATGAATAGTTACAAGATGTTAGCCTTTGATATTTTCCCTACTGTGTTTGTGCCTGACTTGAGTGATATTTTGTTAACATATAATTTGTTAACATATAATTATGCCTACTGCAACAATTGGTATAACAGTTACTAGGATTAGTGCAGGAATAGCAGAAAGGAATATATTATTATATGTATGTATGTATAGTTTATATATTTTAATATTTTATTTTGTATACAATCATTTTTAGTTTTTATGTTTTTTTCAATTCTAGCTTTTCTGAATATGTTGCATTTTTCATACTTTATAATTTCAGTTTTTGAGGAATAGATCTACTTCTTCTAGAAATCACTAGACTGAACACATAATGTTGGGTCAATGATAAATTATACGTCCCTCCACTCTTCTCAATCTATAGACTGTGAATTATATTAGTTGCGGGTACCAGTTGTTCAAGACCCACAGCTGCTACCACCCTTCTTCATATGAGCTTCCCATGGGCATCTGGAAACAGAATACTAATCCAGAGAAACCTTTCATCTAATCTAACATAGCTCTTCTTACATTCTATCTGCTATTACAAACATAATTGCTCCTTTCATGTTATAATACAATGGTCAGCATATCCTATTCTGTCAGAATCATAAAGGACTCTCCTTAAGGTTTGCAATGAAAATAACACAAAAAAGCCTCATTTAGTTATGAATCTAATTTTCCATATAGTTATTTTTGCTTTGGGTAGAATTTTTGCTGTGGAGTTCCTTTGTCAAGAGCTTTTTGTAAAAAAATTATTTTTTTCCAAATGATTTCCTGTTGTATCACATTATATCTCTTAGTTTGTAGATAAATGATAGAAAGAAATAGGTAGGTAGGTAGGTAGGTAGGCAGGCAGGCAGGCAGGCAGGCAGGCAGGCAGGCAGACTATAAATAGAACTTTTTTATAGTCACAAGAGTGCAGTTAAATGCTATTCTTAGATTACAGTAAATCAAAACCATTATGGGAACAAAAATATTGAAAATGTTATAGCCAATGTCTAATTCTGTCCCCTCCCATATCAACTAATGCTATTGAATGTTAGATCTGTCTTTAACTTCACATGTCTAACTGAGGCCTGAATAGATGAAGATGGGACTCCCTCCCTGGAGATCTGGCTGGCTGAGTTTTGAATACATCAGCCAGACTCAGGAAAGAGGAGATCAGCATTTGCTTTCTAGGAGATCCTGGCAATCATAAGAAGCACTGTTCTACAGATGGCTACATGAAGTGTTATTTGTAAAGATAAATTAAAAGAACAAACTAAGGAACTTGCTTGTTCGTAGTCCTCCCATATATGCTGCAGTATGATCTGTGATTTCTTCAATGTAATGGTTGGGAATTCACAATGAGACTATTGATTCTGGGTGACCTCATCATCTCTCCATGGGTTTGGAGGTGGCTCATTCTTTTATGACAACCATGCCCTTTGTCTAAAATAATGGCTAATTGACCCATGCCACATATTGGATCTGATCTCAGGGCAGATAAACCATAAACTGAAATTAATATGCTCTGTGTCAATGCTGCAAATATTGTATATTCTTGCTTTTGACAATATGCAGAATTGTCTGGTAAATATGGGGTTAATAAAGAGCAGAAGGGGCGTTGGGGGTAAAGCCCGGGAAAGAAAGAGGAAGAAAACATTTGACCTTCACACTAATTGAATAATGTGAGATATGACGGCTAATTTAGGGAGGGAACATGCTGATAATTTAACTGCTCAGAGGAAGAGAACTTAGATCCTAGCATCCCTCTGTTGTGCCTGTGCCGACATTTTGTAACAATAAAAGACTTTTAGGAAAATCAATTCCTGGAAGTTCTTTGGAATGTTTCATTAGCCGGAACCACAACACTCTGATCTTGTGCATCTGCATGGAAGGCCACACTGGAGACATACTGTAGTTAGCTTCTGAAATGAAATTCTCAAGGTTCTCTTCTAGATTGTCTCATACCTGGTTAATACAGAATGTGAGCCATGTTAATTGATGGATTGATTATGTGCCATCAAATTGGAGTTGACTTTTAGCAACTGCCTAGACAGATCTTCTCCATGAATATTTGTCCCAAATTTGATCTTTCAGTTCTTCCAGTGGTGTACCCATTGCCACTAGCACCACTATATCACATAGTCTAAACCAGGTAGGGATTAGTAAAAAAGACTTAATTGCAAGTGGGATATAATGTTCTTCAAATAATTGACATGATACTGTAACTACCAACTATCCACAGGCATTCTGTGTAGAATTCAACATTAACTGATGTCATTTTATGACCTTGTGTTTGAGCAATGTAGTGGCCTAGTGGTGAAGATGTTCACCTCTCTCAGAAAGTTGAGAGTTAAATCGTAGGTAATGGCAGATGTTTCTCTCCTAGGATGGAAAGAAAAAAAATATCTGCTTCAAACTCTGCATGGCATCAGGATGGGCATCTAGCCAGTAAATGCTCAGCTCCATCCAGTTGTCCCGACTCTACCCTGAATAGGGACTACAGGATCATAAAAAGCTGGGATTTTTTTTAATGATCTTGTGTTTGTGTTTCTTTACTGAAAAGTAGTCCAACATCTAGAAAGGCTTTCCTAACACAGTATAACCATGCCTACAGTTAGCTTTGGTTGATATTGCTTGCAGCACAATCTCTTTCTTCCACCCATCCCTACTTCCTCACCTTCATGAGATTATCATGATCCATCTCAGCAAGTCTCACCATCCAATTTATGGGCCTTTCTGACATCTACAGTATCCTTGGTATGTAGTGACCCAGTCTGCCGTAAGGACTTTTGTTTTCATTGCATTAACTGCTGGATCAGTGGCAGTAGAAAAACTATAATCCTGTAGGATTAAATGTCATTGAAACAACTGCAAGGTTTTCTCACCCAAATATCTCAGTAATCCCAGTTCTCATGGTAAGTGCAAAAGCCCAGTTCAAAGACATGGACAAAGATTCAATTTCATGTAATTGCTGAGTGCATGGCAGTACTTGAGATGAGATATATGATGTTTCCATTACAGCAATAATGTTTCCTAGATCCTTTGTGTTGTCACTGTGTATGCTTTATTAGAACCATGTAAGCCAAAACATTTATTAATTCCAAGGAGAGAAATATGAGATGGCAATATATCACAAATCTAATGAACAGGCACAAACTTCGTATGTCTGTAAATAACAGCAACTGTTATCCAGGTTTTATATTTTGGTTTGGCCTCATTGGATGGCAACTTTTAAAACATTTTGTCCTTAATAGAAAAAGGAGGTATAACTGAGAAAAGTATATTCTTACAATGGCTTATACATTAAATGAATTAATAAATAAACAATTGAATAAACTATGTGAGAAAGTGATAGAAGAATCCTTGTGAGTGTAGAATAGATCAGGGCTTTTCAACTGATGATATGCATACCACTGAGGTACATTGGCACCTGGAAGGTGGTACGTGGCCATGTCCAGCCTAGCCAAGTTAGTGGGGAAGGGAACAAACCAAAGTGGCGCAGCACAGGACTTGCCGTGAGAGAGTCATCAGGAGCGGCAGAGTGGCTGGGGTGAGGCAAAGACCTCAGGGTCAGCACTTCTGGCTCACCCAGAAGAGAAAGGAGGAGGAGGGGGGCAGAGACAGGAGAGGCTATAAGTTTGGGTGGGAGAGGGAGAGAGAGAAAAAAGATGCAGCCTTGGGAAGAGGACTACCTGTACTTTATCATTTTTTTCCTTTTTTTTGGTTATCAAGTTTTTGACACCTTGCTAGGTGGTACTCGAATATTGCCATATCTTGAAAGTGGTACAATCAATGAAAAGGTTGAAAAGCCCTAGAATAGATAATATAGTCAAAAACTAAGAGGTAGAAACCAATATGTTCCTACTACATGTCAATTTTACAAATATTATTTACTTTTCAGAAGGATTGCCAGAAATATTTAAAACTCTCTCTCAGGAACTGAGCCTAAGACCTTTTGCATACTAACTTGTTATGAACATACAATTATTTTTTTAAAAGCACTTCTTCCCAAGAGCTCTGTATAAACATAAAGAAAATAAAATAAAATAATTTTTGGTATAAAATTATTTTTTGGGATTTACTATCATAGGACATGTTGCGTCCTTCGCAAAATGGCAAGACATGAGAAGCAGTTGTAGTTCTCAGGAAACTCTTTATTCTTAGTTCAGCTTTACAGTTAGAAGAACTGGCAACGCCCAAAACTCCTGGCCTCTTATATAGGCCATCCCCGGGTCAATCTGCAACTTTTGGCGCGCCAGCACTTGCGCATGCGCACAAGTACTGGCGACAGCCTGTCTGGTCCCGGGCAACTTGCACCTGCCCGGGGCCGTTTGCAATGCCCCGAGCCTGCTTGCACAGGCTCAGGACATAACACCCCTTCCCCCTGGGCTAAAACTATTCCCCATACCATAATAACACATAACTCATTTCTTTAGTGTAGTGCCATGCTCCCCAATACCAGGTATTCCCCGTTTTCCATCAGCCTCAGTGCTCTACTTTTCTACTAGCTCTGTTTTGCCAAGAGAGTTACAAAATCCTCCAAATACTTAGGAGATTTCCTTGCTCTCTGTGACCTCCTAAGTTCTGGGTACTTGCCAAGTACCCTTTGACTGAGGGGTGATGTGTGCCTGTCCCCCCTATTTTGCCTTGGGTGTTCCCAAGGGCTGTGCTCCACTGCCTGGCCTGCTTGCTTGCCCACCGGGCTCGTCAGGCCAGGGCTTCTTTCTCTGTGTGACCTGGTTGTCCCACCTAGCTGTAGGCTCTCTGGCCCTTCTAAGTGGCTATCACTGTCGGGCGTTCCTGTAGAACCTCCTAGGTCTGTCCAAGACCTGTCAGGAGGCTGTCTGTCCCCTGAATCCCGTTCAGTGTCCGGGCTTGTGTGGTTTTCAGTACTGTCCCAAAACTCAGTTGTCCCCTGAGTGAAGTCAGAGGTGTTGTAGTCGGGATTTGGTTCCTCGACCACCTCCCTGTGTGTTTGCCCCCTTCTGGGGACAGGGGTAGTGTTGGGCCAACTAGAAGGAGTGTGTGCCAGCTCTCTTGCAGGGTATGGATTGTTGGGATGCTCCCGGGTATTCTCCCTGACTGGAGTACTGAGTGATGCGGGTGAGTAGTGATTATGCCCCTGGGGTGACTCCCTGGCTGGAGTAGGCGTTGATGCCTGGTATCTAGTTGGGCTTCTTGAATTCCTGTTTGGAGCACTCGCGGAATCTTGAGATGGGCTGTTTGTAGCTTCCCCATTGATAATGGGCATCATTCCATGCCCGTCCCTTTGCCCAAAGGGTTCCCCCTCCCCCCTGGAAAAGACCCAGGAGTCTCAGCGGGAAGGTCCCGTCGAGGGCGAAGTTGGTCAATGTGCCGAAGCAGGACATGACCGTTGTCCAGGGACACCTTGTAGGACAGAGGACCCGTGACCCTGGATATAGAAGCGGGGACCCATGTATGACCAGGCCCGTAATTACGAGTCCAAACCGGGGCACCCACAAGTAGTTGCCTAGGTGCCCTGGGGTGGGAGACAGAAGGAGGCAGTCTGTCCGGATGCAACCGGTCAAGCTTGGTAGTCAGTTTGCGCCCCCAACGAAGTTCAGCTGGGCTTCTCCCTGTAGAAGTGGACGGTGTGGTGCGATAAGAAAGGAGGAAGTCAGCCAACCTGTGATGCCAGTCTCCGTAGGTGAGTTTCTTCAAAGCGTCCTTGGTGATGCGAACCATGCATTCAGCCATACCGTTGGTGGACGGGTGGAAAGGCGCAGAGGTGGCATGACGAATCAGGTTAGCCTGCAAGAAAGCTTGAAATTCGGAGGAAGTGAATTGTGGGCCGTTGTCAGACACAATGACGTCTGGGAGCCCGTGTGCAGCAAAAATCCCTCTCAGTACCTGAATGGTCTTTGCAGTGGTGGTGGATGAGACAGGTACAACCTCAAGCCATTTTGAATGGCTGTCAACGAGGACCAAGAAGAATTGACCCTGAAAGGGCCCAGCGTAGTCAATGTGCACCCTAGACCATGGAGACTGTTGTTTCCTCCCATCTATGTACAGGAGCTTGGGGCATTTCAGGGCGCGAGCGTTGACAAAGGTGGCATGCGTGCACCTTAGCTTCAATGTCTTTGTCTAGGCCCGGCCACCACAAATGGCTGCGCGCAAGAGCCTTCATTCGTACAATGCCAGGATGACCCTTGTGGAGGGAACCTAAGACCCTAGTCCTCATTGAGGTAGGAATGACAACTCTGCTTCCCCAAAGCAGACAACCCTGAGAGGTGGACAACTCGTTCCTTTTAGACCAGAAACTCTGAAACTCAGGACCAGGACAGTGCTCAGGCCATCCAGACAAAACCCAAGAAAGGACACGTGAAAGTGCGTGATCTGTGCCTGATTCAGCAGCTACATCCCTGGCATTCAGAGGGGACTTGGGCAAGGCTTGGATAGAAAGAAGATTGATGGCTGGCGCGGGGTCAGCTTCTATTACCGGCAGGGGTAATCTACTGAGGCCATCAGCATGGCCCATTTCCTTCCCAGGCTTGTGAAGTAGGGAAAAATCATTTGCAGACAAAAAGATAGACCACCTGAGCATCCTGGGGGAGATGATTTGGGGGGTTTGCTTATGTGTGGTAAACAGTCCCAGCAAAGGCTTATGGTCAGTGAAGACCGTGAAATGCCTACCATATAAAAAATCATGGAATTTTTTAATCCCAGCAACAACAGCTAAGGCCTCTCTGTCTATTTGAGCATAATTACGCTCAGCAGAAGACAATGTTCTGGAGTAATATGCAACAGGAACCTGAGTTCCATCAGACCTGAGGTGGCTCAGTACAGCTCCTACCCCATAAGGGGAAGCATCACAAGCGATGCACACAGGAAGGGATTCATTGAAATGTGCAAGTACACTGTTAGAAGTGAGTAAGGCCTTGACCTCATTGAAACTTGCCTCATGTGTTTGTGACCACTGCCACACTGCCTGTTTATCTAATAGCCTGTGAAGAGGCTCAGCTACACTAGCCTTATGTGGAAGAAAGGAATTGTAGAAATTCAGAAGGCCCAGAAAGGCCTGTAGTTCGGCCTTAGACTTTGGCCTGGGGGCATGCATAATAGCTTTTAGTTTGGATTCAGCAGGGTGAATCCCAGCAGCATCAATTTTGAACCCCAGGAAATCAGTAGAAGGCACCCCAATTTTGCATTTCTCCTTTTTAAGTTTGAGGCCTGTCTTCCTGAACCTTGACAGGACAGCCCTCAGCCTTTCAGCTAAATTGTGTGTGGAGTCTCCTGCAATTAAGACATCATCAAAGTAGGGGCAAACCCCTGGTATACCCCGTAGTGTGTTTCCCATTACGCTTTGGAAAATCCCAGGAGCGACATTTATTCCAAATTGTAGCCTCTTTACCTTGAAGGTCCCTCTGTGGGTCACAATGGTCTGAGCTATAGCAGCATCATCATCAACAGGCAGCTGTTGATATGCTTGAGCTAGGTCAAGCTTTGCAAAAACACGCCCCCCCTTGAGGGAGGCCAGAATATGACTGACCACAGGAACAGGATAGGCATGTTGCTGCAATGCCTTATTCAGAGTGCATTTGTAATCAGCACAGATGCGAATGTCCCCATTTGCCTTGAGAGGCGTGACAATGGGGGTCTCCCAGGGACTGGAGTCAACAGGTTCTAGAATTCCTTGTTGGATCAGTTTATCCAACTCAGTGTCAATTTTACTCTTTAAAGCAAAAGGGACCCTTCTTGCTTTAATTCTAATGGGAGTGACAGTGGGGTCTAGCTTTAATGACACAGCGGGTCCTTTGAATGTGCCCAGCTGGGGGCTGAAAACATCTGCAAATTCTTTGTAGACTTCCTGTAGGTCGAGTATTTGTAGGCTGTTGAGCCCTGTGACGTGTATCCCCAAGGCCTCAAACCAATCGAGTCCTATGAGACTCGTTCGTTCACCCCCTACTACTAATAGGTCTAATGGACCCTCAAAATCCTTATATTGCACGTTAAGGGGGAGGCCTCCCCCTTAACACACACTCTGGAGTTTTGAAAGTCTGTTAGCACAATGTCAGAAGGCCTCAACTTGGCCTGGATTCCGCTGCCGGAACAAATCTTCCTAAATGTATGCATAGAAATGATTGAAAGTGCAGATCGCGTGTCCAGTTCCATAGTTAATGGAACCCCTTGTAGCTTTACCTTAAGTGACAGCTTTTTCTTAATAGGCTTGTGTGTGCCTGTCATATAGATGCTTCTTTGCGAAGCGCAAAACCCCACCCTATTCTGGCTGGGACCCCTGGTACCTTTCAGGCGCAATTCTTCCTGAGGTTGTACCTTCTGACGGCCCAGGCACACAGCTGCAATGTGTCCTTGTTTTCCGCACGCCCTGCAGATAGCGGAGCGGAACTTGCAGTCGGTTCTCTTGTGGCGACCTCCACAGCCGATGCACTTGGGGAGCATTGAAGAGCTTCCTTTTTGTTTCCCTTCCTTTGTCTGTTGGAGACGGTCCACTTCCTCATCAGGATCCTCCTCAGAGTTTCTTTGGACTTCTTCCTGGTGCACGGATGCAGCATCTGGACTGTTTCTGATTGGCCGCATGTTTTTGATGGCGCCGCCCGCTGCTTCTTCTGCAGTGACCTCTCTCAAGGCATCTTGGAAAGACAAGTCCTCCTTGGCAAAAAGTCTCTGTTGTAACTCTCTATGCCTTAGTCCGCATACAAATCTGTCCCTCAGTCGTTCTTCAAGGTCCTTGAACTCGCAATGTTTGGCGGCCTTCCTCAATGCGGCGATGTACTCCTTGGCCGATTTTCCGGGTCGTTGATCTCTCTGCTCGAAGGTGTGGCGCCACGCGATGACGGACATCTTGGGCTGGAAGTGCTCCTTCAGTAGCTTTTTTAGATCTGCGTAGCTGACAGAATCTAGAGGGACAGGTGCTGCAAGGTTCTCAGTGATTTCGAATGCGTTTTGACCGCAAACGCACAGCAGGGTGGCAGCCTTTAAACTATCTTCCCTTACTTGGTTCACCTTGAGGTAGTTCTCCACCCTGGCTACGTAGGACTCCCACCTCTCTGGATGTGAGACGTCAAATTCCGAAAGCCTTCCAATCTTTGCCATTTTTGTAGAAGGAAGGGTCTATCAGCCAGCCTATCCCCGAATGCACGCTGGATTGGCGGGTAGCTGCCGAGTCAACGCCGTTACTGCCGCTCCGGACTCACTCGGGTAAGCTTACACCTTTTCTTCTTCGATGTAAGGCATCCCACCTTCGTCGCCAGTGTTGTGTCCTTCGCGAAATGGCAAGACATGAGAAGCAGTTGTAGTTCTCAGGAAACTCTTTATTCTTAGTTCAGCTTTACAGTTAGAAGACACCGGCAACGCCCAAAACTCCTGGTCTCTTATGTAGGCCATCCCCGGGTCAATCTGCAACTTTTGGCACGCCAGCACTTCCGCATGTGCACAAGTACTGGCAACAGCCTGTCTGGTCCCGGGCAACTTGCACCTGCCCGGGACCATTTGCAATGCCCCGAGCCTGCCTGCACAGGTTCAGGACATAACAGGACATGACAGTAATCATTATCTCAGAGTCAATCTGGAGTTGGGCAGTGCTGTAAATGAATAAATAAATATTGAAGCAAGGGTGAGTAAACTACAGAGAATATGTCCAACACTGAATATTGGCTCACAGTACTAAATATAAACTCCAGATTTACACCAGTAGATCTCTAAGTCCAATCATTTGAGAGACTCAGATGCAACTAGCAATTCTACCTTTTGTTTAGTAAGAATCCATTATCATTTGAGTGATACAATGGCGTTGGTTGGCCAGTATCACATGGAAGGTCTACATATTCTGTCTAACAGAGGGCAGTTTCTCTTTGAAGGGCTGTCCTGTCAAGTCCCATTTAATCTTCCAGAATTATTAGAAGGAAGCAATTTGCAATAAACTAAGCAGTCACTAGGTTGCAATTTTTCCCAACATAGGGAATTTATGATAATTTTAGAATTGAAAGGATAAATAAGTGCATACAAATATCTTCATCTTATATGACTTTAAATGTATTTACCATTCAAAGTCAGAAAGTAATTTCAAAAAGTCTGTACTCGTATTTTACTATACCTATATTTTATTATCACCTAATATTAATGATCCAGCAAAATGGTTTTGGAAGCAGAAAAATATTAATTTTAATTGCATTAATGATCATACATAAAAGCATAAGAAAAATAAAAATCCAAGGCAGTCTGAATACAGTGCAACAGAAGAAACGTTTACCAGTTTTAAGGAATTTAGAAGAACTAGAGAGGGGGAAAAAAGGCCATTTGAAATTTAAACTTCATGGGCATGAAGAGCCAGCTGTCATGTTTAACTCTGGTATAGCTGATGGCATTAAACCCGTTTCCAAAGGAAATGGCTATTTTATTATATGAGGCTCAGAGGGAATGTTGATTTAGTTTTAAATTTCATAAAAGAAGAACACGGTAATTACATAGAAGCTACAAGAAGTATTCCTTCTTTCATTCAAATAAAAAGATGTTTAAATTGTTCCTGAGAGCTAGAAGAGGATTTACTGACAGCATGGAAATCCTCATTCCTCTCTGCGAAGTCTGGATTCAATATACAAAGACAAAGAACCAGGAAAGGTTCAGTGAGGGCAAAGTTAACTTGTCAAGGTCTGAAACGGAATAGGGGGAAAAGTGAAGCTCATACGCTGGACACATATAATCCCAGCATTTCCATGGGATTATTTTTTTCTCCAAGAAGGGACAGGTGAGCCACGTTCATCGGAAAAGGAAGCAGCTGCCTACGTCAAGGTTTTTTTTGAAGGTTCAGGTCAAGAAGATGTTGTTGGATCATGGCACCCACAATTAGCAATTTGGATAGCAAGTTGAATAAGCAAGAACACATCTCAGCTGATGATTTTCTTCTTTATTATAGAAAGACACATCTCCCATTTCTATTTAAATATTTGAAATTTACATCTAAGAGAAGTAAATTTTATTGAAATATGCATCTTTTTTATGTTTTCCTCTTTTGATATAACAGATAGCCACTCCAATGGATGCCAAATATTTCTTTAAAAAAACATTATTATTATAAAACATTATCTTCAGCTGTGGCACTAATTTTTTTTCTGTTTTAATTGGTTTCCAAGTGCAGGGGGCCATACCAAAAAAAAAAAAAAAACACAACCCTCAACCAGATGTGTCTTCAAAGGATAAGTAAAGGACATAATATTTATTTATTTATTTATTTATTTATGAGACTTATATACCGCTTTAAGTGCAAGCACTCTCTAAGCGGTGTACACCAGTAAGCAATGTATATATATATTTACATTGCCCCAACAATCTGGGTCCTCATTTTACCTACCTCGGAAGGATGGAAGGCTGAGTCAACCTTGAGCCGGTGAGATTTGAACCGCTGACCTGCTGAACACAGTCAGCTAAAGTGGCCTGCAGTTCTGTATCCTAACTGCTGCGCCACCTCATAGTGGAAGAAGAAATCCATGTAGATAAAGAAAGACTGAATTAGAGAATATTTACTAACTTTGCATCAATGTCTGAATTTTAGGTAAAAGCAAGTTTTCTTCATTTTGCAAACTGGTCTATCTTTGACCTACAGTAGGGGTGTCAAACTCGCAACGTCACGTGATGTGTTGCGACATATCATGACTTTTTTTCCCCATTGCTGGCAATGGGGTGGGCATGGTTTTGGCATGATGTATCTGGCCCGTGGGCTGGCAGGTTGACACCCCTGACCTAGAGCATTTGTAATTATAACTTATTTAATTTATCACCCTATAAAAAGATGTAATGTATGTGTCTGTATTAATTAGTGAATATGACTATATTTGTGTGTGAGTGTGTAAATGTATGAGTGTGAGTGTGTTTGCCTGTGCCTGTTCTTGTGGAGGAGGTACATATATAATCAAAAGCTCTTGCTTATTCCTTGCTTTCTAGAGAAAGCTTCACATCCCTTTGTCAATCATGTGGCCTAGAGCACAGGTGTCAAACCTGATCGCATCACATGACACATCGTGATGTATTGCAATTTTTTTTTTGCCTTTGTGGATCTGGGGTAGGCATGGCCTGTGTGTGATGCATCCAGCCCATTTGACACCTAGAGTATTAAAGAATGATTGGGCCAGTTCTTGCAACTTCTCTTTGGGATTTAATGAATTGAAAATAAAAGACAACATTTAAATCACAAAGTAAGATTTTCTGTCCAATGGAAACCTGGTTTGCTACAGTCTTTAATGGACTTCTGAAGTATTGTTTGACACAAGCTGTGATCTATTGCTCTGGCATAATCAGCCAGTCTAACATCTATCCCTTAGTGCAGTATTTAGCATGTTTGCATGGGAGATTTTGTATCATTGCTGCAATTGAAACTCTACTCAGGAATGCAAACTCTGCAGAAACATTTGCTCAGAATATACCTGTCATTCACATAAGCCAATGTAGTTTGAACACATCCAGTAAATGGTGAGAAGCCAAGTCACTTTTCCACCAAAAGAACTACTTAAAGCTCATGGAAGGGTTTCTCCAAATGGCTTTCTAGTTTTCCTTGTTAAGTTGTTAAACAAAAAAGCATCTGTGTTATTTTTTTTTTTTTTTTGTAAGTACTTTGGAACAAATCCTGTAAATGATGTCATCAGCAGGACACCCAACCAAACCAATTCCCGGAAATCCAATTTAAACAATGAGATGCATCCATATATCTCATTAAATTCTCATTTATTTAGATGTTTGAATCAGATTCTTCTGAATTTGACGGTTGCTATAAATTGTATTTTCTCCAGAGTAGAAATGTGCATGGTTACAAAGTACAAGGAAAACAGACAATGGTTTAAGGTTGCCAATTTTTAATTTAAATGTGCTGTATATCTGGAAAGGACTAAAGATGACGTCCAACTGAGTGGGGTGAGTAAAACCAGGAATGATATGCTGGATCAGAGAGAACCGGGGAAGGATGAAAAATCCTTGTCATGCCAGCTCTCAGTTTTATTGCCATTTTTTTTAAAAAAAGCAGTTTTGACATGATAGAGAGGTTCTGGCAAGTTGTATTGTGTGGACATGATCCTTTATTCTGAAAGAATTCCCCTTCAATACACCAATTCGATTCAAGATTTAAAAATGTTAAATAGGTAATATGTATCTTGTTGCATTCTATTTTCATTTTATTTACTCTTTAGTAAGTTAGGTAAATGTAAAAGAGTCCCTGTGGTTTTTACTCTGCTAGTCATTTCCAGCTATATCTCGAGTGGTACCTATTTATCTACTCATATTTGCCTGCTTTCCAACTGTTAGGTTGGCAGGAGTGGGAAGACAGGAGCTCACCTGACATGCGGTGAGCTCAGATCTTAAACTGGGCTACTGGCTTCCCAGCCAACAAACCCAGCATCTTAAGCTGAGCCACCACACCACCCCAGTAGGAAGATAAGAAAGGGTTTTTTTAGTTTTAATTTTCATTGGATGTTTGAATAGGTTAAGCACTGGTCTCAACATTTCTGATTCAAACTGGGACACAATGCACGTATTCTAGAGTTTAAAAAGAAAGAGCGGGACATACATAATTCATGTAATATAATCTTATATTATTGCTTAGGATGAGGTGAACGTTATATGTGTCTCCTTCAGCATTTTAAATATTGTGATCTTTCCACTGTAGAATATTCCTGTTAGCAATACATCAAAATGCAAACATATGGAAGTTGCAGATTCTAAAGCTTTGTTAGATTCAGTCATTCATAAACAATCTCCACCCCAAATTAATAATTAAAGATGCCTGCATGTCTAAAGTAGCTCTGCTATAAATGCAGACCAATGGCTTTTAAAAAAAGATATTATTTCTTAACATGACATGCCTTACTTCCTGGAAGTTGCAAGTGGTTAAACAAATCCTGTTTGTAGAACTGCTGAGAATTTCAACTTCGTTTGTTGTGAGCCAGTTGCTAGATGTAATTGCAGATTCTCATAGCTAAATAGCAGCAGCGACCTGGTCATTTGAATCAATGATGCTGAGACGAAGAGAAACCTAGATTGCAATGATGCAGAATGGAAGCGTGTGAGTATGTGTGTAGGTGCAGATGTGATTTCCACCACCCCCACCCCCAAGTCAGCAATGAATAACCTATGTGAACCCAAGATTCAGAAGGCTGCCCACTGAGTTCAGAGCTGAGGACCCTACAAATAACACTTGCAGAGATGGGTGATTATGGATGGCCGCCCCTCTTCTTCTCATTGCCTTATATCTAGTGTTAGACAATTGAAAAGAGTGGATAACTTGTTTATAGTAGCAGCAACTCCACACAACAAATGACAATAGTTCACGTGAATTCCATGGATTAATTGGACTTGCTGATACAATTAGCTGGTTCTCACTGCATGTCTGGCTTTCAAAATCTGCAGCCAGGGAAACAATGATGATGATGATGATGATGATGATGGTGATGATGATAGACAGATACATGATAGATAGATGATAGATAATACACTTGTAGATACACATATACCCAAAGGCATGCATGCATGCACACACACACACACAAACACACACACATAAATGCATACACACAAACACATAGCTTATCATGTCCAGAGATTCAAAATAAGATTTTAGTGGATTCAGATCTGTTTAAGTACCAGTGACCACTTTTCTCTGTTCACTTCCCATGACTAGAGTAGGTTATGCTATTGGCTCTTTAGGTACATAGGAGTAAATATGGAGGCTAGGTTACACATTGCAAAAAAGGTTAATCACGTTCCTATTATTTAAGTGATTAGTGCAATACAGAAAGAGATTGGTGCAAGACAGCAGTACACAGTCCCAATTTAGTGTTAATTCCAGCCCCCATCACATGTTGTTTCACTCTTCTAAAGTTTTTTGAAGCACTAATCAAGGTAGGATTAACAGAAAGTATATGTTTATAAAGCGTAGGAAATTTGCTGCAGTGCCTAAAACTAATTTGGGTAGCCAGCTGATATACAGATCCTTGGGTGTAAAATAGCAACTTAAGATTTCAACTGACATCTAAACTGGAAGAGAGACAGAAAACTTTTTAAAGCCAAAGATTTCATTGCAAACATCCCCATGCAATGAAGCGTTTTGATTTAAAAAGTCAGAGGTAATTAGCTCAGAGTGATTAAAGTAGCAAAACAGTCCTGTTTAGAAAATCATTAAAATCAAATCTCTGCAAATGTAATTATTTAGAATGTTGGGAATGTTGTTTTAAATCAATATTTGAAACAGAGTGAAGTCTCCTACTGTCTATTAATGGGACTGAAATACTCTTTCTTCAAAACATTCAGCATTCTATACTTTGACCAATCAACCAGTGTATGCTACCTTAAACCTATTCTAATGCTCCTCCAATTATTGTTTATATAGTCCCAAGAGAGAAGTAGTGTTGACTAAAACATGCTAACCAAAGACTCAGATTCTGGACCATATGTAAATATGTCACTTTCTTTCAGACTGATGAGATTCTCCCATTATTATATAGATCAGAACAATATAGTCCTTTTTATACTGCATTGACTGTTGCACATTACTGCTCTAGTGGCCTGCTTCCACATGATTGCAAGCAAATTTACTATATGGAACATCACCATGTGGTCCAACAAGCAATGGGAAAGTTGCCAAGGTTCTGAAAATGATTCCAGGAACCAAATCACTTCTGTGTGCATCTTTGTCTACTCAACAGTGCTGTGCTATCTATACTGTTCTATCTATGTTTGTAGAACTGCTATTGGTTAGTGGTTCCTCTCTCAGATTCATTCCAAGATAGTTGGGCTTATACTTGTTTTAGAGCCCACAACCCTTCTTGCCCCCAGCTGGAGATCTGAAGAATGCCTTCCAATGGATGGATTTGGATCATCTCTTCTATTTGCTCCCATTTCTGCCTTGAAATTATTTGAGATCCTCTTCAAATTGCCCGAAAATTGTGCCACTGAGAGAAGACATCTTTTTCTGTTGACAGATGATTTAAGGCAATCGTTGATCAACCACATAAAAAACAAAGCATGTAAGATAGGCATACACACATTCGCTCATTAGCCCTTGCCAAGTTTTACAGAAGATATGGCAGATTCCGGCAAAGTTTATAGAAATGATGTATTTCTTTTGGAGAATAAATAATTTTTAATAAATCTAAGTGCCCTGGCAATGTTATTATTAAAAGTAAATTGTAGGCTGTGATTTCAATGGTACCAGTATTGCAAAGACAAAGATTAACCATATAAGGAATTCTCTTACATTTCTTCTGCATAACCAATCTGTTGAGTGTGTTAAAATGAGCTAAGGGTAAGGCCCTCTTGAATTTTGGAATTTGTAACTTGATTCAATTCATTTGATAAAAATATTAAACTGGTCTTAGGTCTGCAACCTAATGATTCACAAAAACAGGCAGGGAGATGTGATCCATTGTATCTTCCATATCTAACATGTGATGCTGAAGTGTATTCTTGGTGTTTTTGGAACCTTATTTTTTTGAAATGCAATCCCATTGTGGTTCAGCATATCTTATAATTTGATTGAGAGAAAATAAAGAAGCAGACTTCAAGTCAAACCAAGATAATTCCTGTTATGATCTACCTGTGGCTATTTCCAGGGCATGAAAAGAAATGCAGAATAATTTCCCTGGCTTTTCTTTTGGGGATGATGGATAAACAGCTGGGGGAAAAAACGAATGGAACTGTTTTTTTTATCCATAACTACAACAACAGTATTATATGCACAAAGATGGAAAGATTCAGTGCTACACATAATGGAGAGATAGATGGTGAAGATGATGGAACTTGCTTAGATGACCAAATTCAATTCTTCAATCAGACCTTTTCAATGTTTATTGTTGACTCTTACTGACATTTTGCATGAGAAAAAAATGAACTTTTGATTATTACAAAAAATAGATGTATAGAAAAAAATAGAATTATGTTGTATCCATAGAATAAGAGTCATATATACTTATTGTTGTGTCCTGAGCCCGCAAAAGCAGGCTCAGGACATTGCATTGGTCCTGGGCATTCCAAAAGCTGCCCGGGACCAGACAGAGTGTGCCAGCCTTGTGTGCATGCACAAGGCGCGAAAATGCTCTGTTCCTATTGGTTGACACTGTCTGGGTTTCTGGCCACATAAAAAGGCCTGTGTGCCTTTTGCTTTTGCTTGGTTATTGTAGAAGGAGAATAAAGTATTTGTTCATCATCGCCATGTGTCTTCATCATTCGCATGCGAACAAAGAACACTGGCAACGAAGGTGGGATCCTTTGCAAGCTGAAACAAAAGATTTAAGGATTTACCCAGGAAGTCCTGAAGAGGGGAAGACGGCATCTGAATCAGCATCCCAGCCTGCCAGTACAACATCGCTGGAGGGTGAGCTCAGCTAAAGGACACTTTCCCCAAACAGCAGCTTGCAGAGGAAGCAAGTGGCGAAGGTCGTAAACTTTACGATGTAAAAGATTGGCCGCTTGACTGATTTTGATGTCTCCCACCCAGAGAGATGGAATTCCTACGTAGCACGGGTGGAGAACTACTTCAGAGTAAATCAAATTAGAGAAGACAGCCTGAAGGCAGAAACTCTTTTGTGTGCCTGTGGACAAGAAGCTTTTGACATCGCAGAAAATCAGGTGGCCCCTGCATCTCTGGAGTCAGTAACATATACTGACTTGAAGAAAATATTGAAAGAACACTTCCAGCCGAAGTTATCCATCATTGCCTGGAGGCACGCGTTTGAGCAGAGAGACCAGATGCCGGGTGAATCTCCTGCGGACTTTATTGCGGCCTTAAGGCAAGCAGCCAGACCTTGTGAGTTCAAGGATCTGGAAGAGAGGCTGCGAGATTGCTTTGTCTGTGGCTTAAGGAGCAGAGACTTACAACAAAAGATTTTTGCAAAAGAAGATATCTCCTTCCAAGATGCGTTGCGAGAGGTGGCAGCTGAGGAAGCAGCAGGCAGGGCTGTGAAGGCCTTGTGCCTCGCCAGGAATCCTCCAGACACAGCTACCATCCATTAAGAGGACGCTCGAGAAGGATCAGAAGTGGATCCTGAAGAGGAGGTCGACAGACTTCACCAGCTAGCTGAGAGGAGGCAGAAGGGCCGTCCAGCCAAGGCCCCAGCATCTCTTCAATGCTTCGGGTGCGGAGGATGCCACAAGCGAGCTGACTGCAGGTTTCGCTCCGCCATTTGCAGAGCGTGTGGCAGGCAGGGCCACATTGCATCTGTCTGTTTGGGTCACCAGAAGGTTCAATCTCAGAAAGAATTGCTTCAGAAAGGTACCAGGGTCTCCGGCCAACACAGGATGGGTTTCTGCGTATCGCGCAGGAGCATTCTAACAACAGGGACACACAAGCCCCTTAAGAAGAAACTTTCCATTAACGTAAGGTTGCAAGGGGTTCCCTTACTGATGGAGTTGGACTCAGAGGGTCCAGCCTGTCAGCAGCTGGGTGGGTCAACCGGGTACTTGGGGCAGCAAAGTCCTGGCCTGCCTAGCCTGGTAGGCAAGCAAGTAGGCCAGGCACCCTCATCAGGGTCACCGGGATATTTAGGGCAGCAACGTCCTGGCCTGCCTAGCCTGGTAGGTGAGCAGGTGGGCCAGGGAATCTCTCCGGGCCTTAGAAGGTCGCAGTGGGCCAAGTGCCCACCCAAACATCTGAGAGATTTTGTGAGGTTGCTGTCAAATCATGAGGAACCTTCTTAGGAGGCCCCGGAATGAAGGGAGCAATTCGGGGTTAGATTATTTTGCATTATTTTGATTTCGGATACATTTATTTGTGTTAATAAATATTAAAGGGGTTTGCCTGTGTGCAGGCTCGAGTATTCCACACTTTTTGGCATTTGAATAATGCAGCTGTATGTCACTCTTCCCAGTGCATGATGTACCTGTGTGTACGTGAAGTATGTTCCCTTCTAGGGGGGAGGGATGTTGTGTCCGGAGCCTGCAAAAGCAGGCTTGGGATGTTGCATTGGTCCCGGGCATTCCAAAAGCTGCCCAGGACCAGACAGAGCGGCGCCAGCCTTGTGTGCATGCGCAAGGCGCAAAAACGTTCTATTCCTATTCGTTGACACTGGCCAGGTTTCTGGCCATATAAAAAGGCCTGTGTGCCTTTTGCTTTTGCTTGGTTGTTGTAGAAGGAGAATAAAGTGTTTGTTCATCATCGCCATGTGTCTTCATCATTCGCACGCGAACAAAGAACTTAACACTTATAATTGCTGTAAAGAAAATATATCTTCTTTTTGTTTTTCTCCATTTTGACTTTGTCTTTCTTTTCTTTCTTTCTTTCTTTTTTCTTTTCTTTATTCATATTAGTTTCTGTCAATTCTTATCTTTCTTTTTAAAAATTTTTAAATAAAAATTATATGAAAAAAGAAAACTTTCCACACTCTATTAGAAATTCCTCGAACAGTTCTTGAGTAATATATCTACCTAATAATAGCAAATTTCTCCAGGTTTATGTTTGCTAATATAATGAGCACCTGGCACTCTCAAATTCAAAGCAGCTGTCTTTTCTACAAGAAAGAACCACCATGTATAAAGACTCTTAAGATTGCATGTAAAAAGAGTTTGAAACACAAAAAGTGATAGCTACTGTTCTGGTAAGCTAAACAATTTTATTTTTTAGATCTCATGTTTGCAGAATTTAGATAACAAGAAAGAGTTGAAAAGCAGTTCACCAATCTTTCCATTTTATTCTTTATATTAATGACCCTGTTTTTCAAACTTTGCTGCAGATGAGAGAGCACGGAGTGCTTTGTGTGACCCATTTGCTATTCAGTTTCTGAGAAACCTTTTTTCTTTTTTGCACCGTCCTCTGCCACTGTAATGCATCCTTCAGTAGTAAGTGATGATAACAGGTCATTTCTCCAGGGTCACAACAAACTGGTTCATAATATCCTTTCCATTTGGCTCCTAATGTCAAGGTTGCGTGTTAAAATAAAGCACAAAACAAAACCTTAACCTGTCATAGCGACTCTCTCCCAATTACTCTGACAAAAGTCAGTCACTGAAGGAAGTCCTTGATGTCATGAGTTTTATCAGGGTGAACTAATGAATACTGCTGCAGTCAACTTGTCTTCGTAGGTCTTTGCACCTTGCCAAAAAAACTCACTTGAACCTTAAGTGGCCATTTCATCTCACTCTCTTTATTTTCTCTGAAAGAAATGCAGGACACAGATGTGAGAACTTGCCCCATTCTTTTTCAGTCTATCGCCTGCCAACAGTTTCTTTTTTCTGACACCTACAGCTTTGCTTACAGCTAGATAAAACAATCCCAGAAGCCTAAAGACTGGTTCATACTAACAGCATAGATCTGATGCCCTCTGCTTGTAGTTTACCATTTTTAGACAGGGAAGTCAAGTCAAATATTTTTATTGCTAGTTGTTTTGTCACAATGGGAAGCATAAATGCAACAAAGAGATAGAGGATCAGACCTATTTTTTTTTAAGTGCTTTGCAAAGTTCTGGGTGCCAACAATGACATCAGGCTGTGATGCATTAAATTAAGGCATAAAAAAAGCAATGGCAAATACTGACTGTAATTAGCCTTGAACTAATACTACACCCACTGAAGCAGTAGGTGTGAACTTAAATGGACTCCAGAAGATGGTAGAGGACAGGAAGACCTGGAGGAACGTTGCTCATGGGGTCGCGATGGGTCGGACACGACTTCACAATTAACAACAACAACAAATACTACACCATTATAAGGCTTTCTCTTTCGCTGGGATATAGCTTTGGAAGGGAAGGAAGGAAGGAAGGAAGGGAGGGAGGGAGGGAGGGAGGGAGGGAGGAAGGACTAAACATACTCATGGCCCTAGGTGTCAGATTAATTCTCCTTATAGAATTTGGCTCCTTTGATCACCCTCTTAATCTGGGTCAATATCCCTGGTTCCCTCTCCCACACATATGTGTAATGATCATGTGTTGTAGAGAGTTCACTTGCACAAATCCATAAATGTTGCCTTTAAGGACACCTGTCTTTTTAAAGTATTGTGAAAAGACCCAGTTCTAAAAGCAATCAGGCTGTTGCCCTAGTAATGGGATACTTTGCCTTGTACAAATACACATTTTCTGAGTTGACATATACTTTTCTGCAGTTCCCGCAGGCTTCTCTTGCAGCACTTGTGGTTGAACTTTCTCTGCAGCCATCCTGGGTCTCTGCTTGCCACAATGAAGGGTTCAACCTCCTTCCTGGCTTTCTTCAAAATATTTAGAAGCCACCTCTTTTAACATGTTATACTATAATTTTACTTCTGATTTTAATTTTCAGTTTAATTCTCCATGTGAGCATCTATTAATTTATTAGCTTTATATCCTGCCTTTATTTTATACAAGACAGCCTACAATGCTCCTCTTCTTATTTTCTCCACAATAACAACTCTGTGAGGTGAATTGGGCTTAGAGGTTGTTCTGACCCAAAGTTACCCAACCAGTTTCTGTACCTAAGGTAGGATTAACCAGTCTCCTGGTTTCTAGTCTGGCATTTGAAACAATACACCAAACTGGCATTCACTCATTTAAACCACTAAGAGACATTGATAGTGTTAACATTCCAATGAATAAAACAAATACCTGGTAGCATAGTGGTAATTAAAGTCTATTTTAAAGTTGATGAATCTTTTTTCCAAGAATCTCTTTTTGTGGTATATAAAGATCTACAAAATAATCTTTTAGTGGACTAAAACACTGAAGAAACATTTCAATCATTCAGGAACTTTTGAGGCACATTAAACTCTCCTCTGAGCAGATTATCTCAATCTAATAAATAATTCCTAAATAACTCCATTTAAAAAAACAATAATCCCAAACTCCTATGCCACTATTGTATCAAAATGCATCAAAAAAGTTTAATATGAACCTTAAAATTCAGGTTGCTTGTTTTCAACGAGAAACTTTCACATACTGCATAAACGCTGAAATGACACAAATCCCATTTTGAACATTTACAAATACATCAACTGAACTTAAGTTTATAAAAATAAAAGACTAGCCCTGATTCTTTACTGACTGAAAACGGTAGCAGCTCATTGAATAGTGTATTCCTTAACTGAAAATTACTTTATAAAAATAGGATTGTGTTAAACCATTTTTGTTTTGATTGGCCTGAAAGTGAATACTCAGTTCCAGATTTCTTTATTATTTGGGCTTCATCCTTTTGTAATATGGTTACTTTATTTTAGTTTCCAAATATTTGAGGTTAAAGTGAATAGTTCATCTTTATTTAATGGGATTATTTCTCTCTTTCAGTGTTTGCTTTCATTATAGTTTAAATCACTCTGAGCCTGAGAATCTAACCTCACTGGAAGCATGTTTTTTCAATTTGATGCAACTTAAATTTAACCTTTGACCAAAAGCAATAAAGATACTACTTTTTCATCCACTGAAGGACAGAGCTTTTTTAAAAACCACCATTTTTCCATTTCCAGGTTTCTAACCTTCCCATTAACTGAATTCTGGATGCTTACAGAGCAAAAAGTTTATTCTCAATGCAGTGGAAGTTATTTAAGAAAGAAATGTGCAAATCATAAAATCTTCCCTAAAATATATTGCCAGTTCTAAATCTAGTGTTTGAAACATTAGCTCTGGTTTCCAATGTGTTTGGGTGTGTTTTACAGATAAAAGTTCCATTTCGTTTCTTTATTTTTCATTTTTTGGAACATTATTTTTTTAATGAACTATTGCAATTGTCTGTCAGAATGTTGGTGATCCTAATGTCTCCATCTAGTTACAATTATAGATGAATGAACCTTAAATGAACATTCTTTGTCCCTTTCAGAATTGTAAGTTATGTCTGTGGACCAATTCCAGGAATGTTCCAATTGTTTTGTAATTGAGAAGCCCCCACATCTCCCCTAGATGGGATTCTGAATGCAGGTGTTGAAGAAAGATACAGAAACTAACTCAGTTGCACATCAACTGTAGGCTCTGCCTTAGTGGTTCAGTAGAAAAACAGTTGTGCAGTTGTCACTTTAGTTTCACCCTAATGTGTTTAACTAAGCAAGCAATGTTCTTGGATTCTTTTCCTGTGTACAATGCTCCCTCTGTCTCCAAAAGTGTTCATGGATCTGCAAGAGAATCTCTCCTTTTATTTTTCCTCCTGGCTTTGATCAATGATCTTTCAATTTCAAACTAAGTTCTGATCTAATCAGAACTGTGGTTTCGGTCAAACCACAGAAACACTAACTAACATTGGTTGGCTGGTCAAACACATGCAGGTCAAGCATATTTGCACACATTCACCAACTCCATATATCTTTATTAAAGTGGAATGTTTCTGATTAATATTTTCAAACATTTCCTTTGATGTTCATATAGCACAGGATATCTGGAGTGACAAAAATGTTAGACCTGGAAACTGCCCTCCCTTCCAGCTTAAATGTAGCCTTTGGAGAAAGATAAAGCAAACTTAAATTTTCAAATAGTAATACATACTGTGTTAATAAATGGACAGCTTAGAAGCATTTCCTGTTTATACAGTTGGTTAATAAGCATCCATCACTCGTGTCACCCATGCTGGACACCAAATTCAAATGTCAAACAAAATGTAAGAGGTCACACATTTTCCTTTGCTAACTAAAAGTGTAATTCATAAATATTATTGCTACCAAACTCTCCATCTTCGACTGTTGTTTAAAAATATGCACATGTAATATAAATTGTGATTAAATTTAAATTGGCATATTATTTCCTGTTTTAAGAATGAAAAGCGGTAAGAATTATGTTTTACTCAATAGGCATTTTTATTGAAAAATGAAAATATGAGCTGGCAGGCACTGTCTAGAAAGTTCAACTTCATGAAAGGGAAGATTTTTTTATGAGCTGCCACCCGTGTTTAATATCGCTTCTCCATCTGCTGTTCCCCCAGATACACTAAAATAGCTTTTCATCTACTGAAATTAAATACATTTGGTTAAATAGTTCAACTTACAAAACTGTCACATAATCCATGAGCCAAGTTCTTTCTATGCCAGCTTCACTTTCAAATATTATTTTAGGAAATTGTCCCATGAAGTTATTTATAGAAGTAGCAGCAAGTGGTTCATTTCATTTCAACATTTTAAACAAAGTTACTACCGTTTGGTCAAGAGCTGGAAAAATAATTGGATGTATGGAAATAATTAAATGTAAATGTAAAAAAAATGGTGTGGAATTTTGTGATGATGGCTACCCTGTACATATTTTTCCATGTTGTTGAAAAGGCTTCCTGATTGCTTTTGCAGTTATGTTTTAGTCTAATCATCATTTATTGTAGTCCATGGACCAAAAATAAAAGCAAATACAAATTAAACATACGGTAGATATTATATAATGAAGATAAAATAAAATTCAGCAGAATAAAGAGTGTTGTTCTTACTGCCACTGGAAAGAAAACCCCTAAACTATCGTTAATGGTTTTCCTGATTTCATTGCTCAATAAGTATTTGGCATACAATATTTTCAAGCAGAAACCCAGTAGCTGTCAAGCACTGGAGAAATCAGGAAATTCAGGTAGTTCAAATGAGTATAAAGGTTTATTGCAAATTTAAGCTCTCTACAAGAATCTGAGCTACTAGCAGTCAAGGGAAATTAGCGGGAATTAAGAAGGCATTCAAGGTGGCCTGGACTTAGACCTCTTGTGGGCACGCAGGATTGACTGATGATGTATTTGACCCCCTCCCTCATGCTCAATCTGGTCATCTCCTACAATCGCTTCTAATACATCTACTGAGAGTTTTTTGCTTTGGATTCCTGCTATGAGCTAAGATTTGGACACCTTGGCCTAAATTTCTCTTTCCAACATTATAAGCCTAACATAAAATGTTAATAGGTTTTTTTAAAAAAGGCTGTCCTAACATAAATAACCACTGAGCAATCTTCTGACAAATTCCAGCATAAGAATTACACTACTAAATACTATATTTCACTGTGTTCACCTCTTAGCTATTTTATGGAGAGCTCAAAAGATCATGCCTTACTTTCACCAGAATATCTCTAAATATAGTATCTTAAATATTATATATAACTAGTGGGAATGGATTTTCATAAGAAATACTTAAGATATAAGATGAACTAATGATCTGAGAAGTACTATCAATTTCTGAAAATAAATATCCCTAACTACTTATTAGTTTTATAAGAGAGTTTGACAGACATGAAATGGGATATGATTTTATTCTGACAATATCCTTACTCCAGCTCTCCATAGAAAGCCCCTGAATAACCTTTCATTAGCAGTTATACAGCAATTTTCAGAATGTGTGTGGGATAGTACCAAAGCTTGAAGGCCACAGTTACACCTCCCTGAGCTAGAATATCGGAACAGCCATTAACTTAGTGCAACATGAAAATACCTATTCCCTTATTTTAAAGGATACAGAAACTTTAAATAAAAATGGAAATTATAACAATATAATAAAGTAATAAAGCATATTACAGCAATCAAAACACATTATCAAGGAATGAATAACTTGCTATATCCAATTTTTTTTTCAAAAATTTATTTATAATACAATTATACAATACAATAAACATTGGATATAACTTGACATTCCAGTATATACATTCTTATCAAATTATTCCACATTTTACAATCGATTCTTCATCTCTGAATATACATCTAAATTTTATATACAATACTTATTCTAAAATTACATATATTTCTATCTTAACTCTAGCCTATAATCCCAACTGTCCTCCTCGAATCCCTCCAGCAGTAAAATTTATCCCAGGTTTCAAAATAAACTGATCTACATTTGTCATTCAATACCATTGTGAGCTTGTCCATTTCCGCACATGATAATATTTTATATAGTGTCTCTTCCTCTGTGGGAATTTCTTTGCTCTTCCATTTTTGCACAAACGCTAGCCTAGGTGCAGTCAAGATATGTAACAGCAAATACCGTATATGCCGGCGTATTAGGTGACCCGGCATATAAGACGACCCCCGTCTTTATTGCTGAGCCGCATTCCTAGAACGTCATCTTATACGCCGGAAACTACCAGTATTTCCAGCGTATAAGACGACTTGGCGTATAAGACAACCCCTGTCTTTGGCGCCAAGTTAGCGCTTCCGGAAGTCATCTTATATGCCAGCATATACGGTAGATTGTTCCCTTATTGTACTTCTCTGTAGTTATTCCCAACAGGAAAAGTTCAGATTTTAACTCTAAGTCCAACATTAATATATCTTTCAGCCATCTTCGTATCCTATTCCAATACTCACAAGCCTTTGAGCATTCCCACCACATATGATAATATGATCCTATTGCTGTTTTACATTTCCAGCATAAAGGTGAGACATTTGGACCCATTTTGGCTAACCTTATGGGTGGAAAGTGCCATCTATAAAACATCTTATAGAGATTTTCCTTGTACGAGGTAGCTAGAGTGAGTTTCCTATTTCTTACCCACATTTCTTGCCAAATATGCTGATCGATACTGAAACCAAAATCCCTACTCCAAATTGGCATAGTCTCCTTGACCTGTTCTTCATATATTGCCTGATCTAAAAGAAAGTGAGCTATATCCAAATTTCTTAAAGAGGTCATAGTTGGGATACTGTAATTGTGCAAATATGCTCTTTGCATTTGCATATGAAATCCAGTCACAGTAGGATTCAAGGGATACCTGTAGACAATGGACTTGATCTTCCTGGGAGAGTGGAGCACAATTCAGAACAAATTTTAATCCCAATCCTAGATCCATCTTTCTCCTTGCCAACTGCATCTCTACTTCATTTGGCTTTAATTTCAACGTATTCAGTTTTACCCCAAGATTATCAAATTTAGACTGTGATAATGGCAATGAACAATCAGTATAATGCTTGATTGATTGATTATTTGCCATTAATTCAATTCAACCTCTGACATAGACTTTCTCCAGGATGAAATATATCAGCATATGTGACTATATAAATGCAAACATGTTTCTCAGATAGGCGTCTCCTATCATTATTTGTCGTGAACAACTGTTTACAAAGCCCAGCAGTAAATATTCTTGAATCATATCAAAGTCTTTTCAAGAATATAAGAATGCCACACATTCCCATATTATCTACTGTTGTGGAACTTTGGGGGGGGGAGATTTAAAAAGCCACTGGGGTCTGGAGTTCTCTTCAAAGCTTGTAAAAATGTAAGTCTGAATATTTTGTTTTATTAGTCAAAGTATGGCGAATAGCAAAGGCCCATAAGATTACTGAAAGGAAAAGGGTGCTAAGTCCTTTAAGATAGTATAGGGGGAAAAAACAAATTCCATGTTCTACATATCACAGACAAACATTGACATTATAAACAGATTGAACTGTAATACAACACAGACTATTTTGTGTTCTTTGATGTGGCTGATATTATGCAGCGCTGGAGACAGAGAAAGATTAATCCAAATGATACTATGTGATACTAGGCAAACAATGTCCCCACCACTACCGCCACCTGAATGTGACAGAAGAAACCTTTTTACCCCATTGTAGTTCAGTACAATCAGGTTCTTGAATGAATAGGTCTGCAGGCCACTTCAGGTTAGAAACGTGTTATTTACCAGTCTAGTTTGTCCATTTCTCTCCTATTTTCCCCACCTTCATATCTAAAACATGCCAGTGTCATTCTAATTTTTCTGTGTACAACAGAAACAATGGCAATTATAAAAGAGCACCTTTTTTATAGGTGAATACGTCTTATATGGATAGTAAGTGAGAACAAGAGTTAGGGAGATATCAAAAGATAACAATAACATGTACAGTATATTGTAATGCCATAAAAGGGTCTGCAAAAGTTGAGATTCAACTCCAACGTAATTCCAGATATGTTTAATATCCTTTTGGATTGAATTGAATTGCAAGGGAGATTTAATTGTCAGATAGTAATAACTCTCTTCTTTTTCTCTATTTTTTGATGAACTCATAATTTTTATTTATTTTTCTGGCTATGAGCGCCATGGTTTTCTTTTGTGCCTGCATCTCAACTGGAACTCTTTTGAAAAAGAACAAAATAAATAAAAAGCAAATGGTAGAATTGCCAAAAGATAGGGGAAATATGGATCAAAGTTTTGTTTCTGTTCTCTCTCTCTCTCTCTCTCTCTCTCTCTCTCTCTCTCTCTCTCTCTCACACACACACACACACACACACACACATCTTTAGTTTCACTCACATCAAACTTAATTCCTATCATTTCATAGACACTTCTATTTAACTTTCTTGCAGTAATAGCAAAGTGGTTAACTATTGTCTAGTTTTTACCCCTCTCATTCTAGACTATACTCTAGTATCTTCTGGTGGTTGCCATCCAAATTCTAATGCAATCTTCTCCCTGTGGGGCTTTTTTCAAAATCAGCCAATATCTCTTACTGTATGCCCCAATGAGTTTTCTGAGATATCTGCATAGCTCTAAGGAACTGCAGATGTTTTTCTTGAAAATTTATAATATCCAATAAAATGAAAGGAATGCAGCAAATATTATTTCCTTTAATTGGCAGTGGCTAACAAGTCTGTTGGGTAAAGGCCAGCTGCTACAGGATACCAAGAATGTGGGCAACCATCGACCTGTATCTATGTTAACAAAGACTCTTCAAATGACAGAGCCAATGGCTGTCGGTAGAGCCTTTAGAATTAAAGCTACTGTATGTGTGAAATTCTCCTTATTACTGTATAGTTCCCCCCATTAAGGCACACACTCTATATTCCAGAGTACCAAAATATTATTTTTTAAAAAAATATCACATCAAAACAGAAATTGAAATTAAATATTCTTGTAAATAACTTCAAGTAAAGTTATTTTTTAACCAGGGAATTATCACAATAATCCAGGTGCTACAGATTTGATCATATTAACAGATGGTATGACCAATGCTTCATATTCATAAAATAGTTTTTTAAAGACCTAATTAAATAGCTTGAGTCACTAATACACTCTGACCGGTCATCAAGGCAAGGAATTTTCCCATAATCACATCACACTTGTTCTGAAAGAGTCACTATGACATCTATCCAATCAAATATAGAGATGGCAAAAGTGAAGAAATAGTCATAGCCACCAATTAATGGTTTTTAGGAGCACCCAATCAGTAGGATGCTATAGCAAGGTGGACAGGATCACATTATATCCCAGGCAAGAGCCAGGAATTTCCATTAGGAATGGAATAATGTTGCTTCTTGCCCTAGTTCAGCATCAGTGCCACACTCTGCATCCATCTCTGGGCAAAAATGAGCAGTTACTCTTTCCCATAGCAAATACTTGCATTTTTCTATATGCATCCTAGAACTATAGTTGAACTAGTATCTGGCTATTAATGAAGGTGTCTTGCAATTATTACAACTTTCAGAATTTATATACCCAAAAATGAAGACTTGAGAGTGAAACAGTTTATTCTCATATCTACAGTTCAGATAATTTGGACAATACTCAGAAACTCAAAGAAGTAGTGCAAGATTAGAAGAGATACAGAGACATCGTCATAGAATTGCCAAGAGTCAGACACAACTGAATGGATAACATCACCATCATTCAGCGAAATGAACACCATTTCCCCTATACTGAAAACAGGATGCTAGCATTTTCTTTTTTCCTCTTTCTCTTTCTATGGGAAGTGGGGGGTGAGTAATTTGTGTAATTCCAGGAGCTACTGTAGTTCTAGGAGCAGAACAGAAGAAAAATGATGATTAGGGCACTTTTCTGTTGGTTAAACCATTGATTCATGGTGATCTCTGCTGGGTTTCCAGGTTCCAATATGGCAGAAATCAAGACAACCACATGGATGATTTGGAGGGGGTTAGAAATAGGGTCATTTATAAGTACCCAATATTAGAAGCTAACCCTATCATCTCTCTCTCTCTCTCTCTCTCTCTCTCTCTCTCTCTCTCTCTCTCTCTCTCTCTCTCTCTCTCTGTGTGTGTGTGTGTGTGTGTGTGTCTTCCATTTCAAAATGGAGAAAATTGATGTAACCAGGGTTCAACAGTTCTGCAACTGATGTATAATGGGATAGTCAGGGGAGGAGTCTAAGGACTGCAAAAAAAGACTTAATAGTCTACATTTATTCCTTGTGTTTTCCATCCTGTAATACATTAAGACTGTAATGTAGTACCATGTCTTGAACCTAAAGGCAGGCTTACTTCTGTACAGTCATGTCCAAGACTGCAGTATAATATCAGGAAAAAAAATAACAGAATTCAAACACATTTGAGTTTAAGATTAGTTCAATATAAAAGAAATCAAAGCCACTCCATTCTAACAGAATTTAAGCATATGAACCCCTGGATAGTATCCCCTTCCAAGAAAGTTAATAAACTATGGTGCTTCACATATGGCTGAACTACAATTTGAAGTGCCCGTCCCCTTTTGTTGCCTTCAAAGTAGTTTGACAACAGATGTTGAAATATATCAGTTTTGAAAGCTTTATGACTTATCCATTTGTTTTCAGGACAATTCTCAGGCAAGGTTAGTGTTAGGATGACCTGCCTTCAGCCTTTCTTATCTGTTCTTGAACTGAAGGTCATCCTAAAGCTCCCCATTTCAAAACCAAAAGTTCTTCTAATTAGATTAGGATTACAGTAGTCACTTGAAATCTGCTTTCTGTCGTCATCCAAAGGTATTATTCTTCCTCAGTTTCCTTGTATCTAGCCATAGAATCCTAAATATGTTATAGTTCCTGATATCTTGTTTCATGGGGAGATTACATCAATACATGGTCATGGAAATCATAACAGACACTGGTAATAAAGAGGAGCCAATGTGACACAACCTTTAGGGAAGGCTTTTTAGGGAGCCCTCCACAAATACAACAGCTGGCATCTAAATTTCATTGACCTTCAGCTGGAGGTGAGCTTCTAAATGCCATGTTCTCCTTGGAAAATCTAAACAAGGCATTAAAATCAGCTCCAACAGTTTATCAAAACATGCAGGTCAGTCTTAATCATCCAATACTAAGATTTTGTTTTAAAAATATCAGACAGGCCTTTCCTCCATAGTTTAGTTTTAGTTTGTACAAGATGCGTTTTCATTGCACTGAGTAAATCAAAATATTGTTTCTGTAAGCATGCACCGGCTCTGTCACTTCATTTAATTGTTTTTAGTGAAAAGCACAAACTCATTGCAATAATCCACTCCAGTAACAATAGCATACATTTGGGGAAACAAAGAAAAAGAAAAGAACAAGGAAAAACAGGGAGGGGAAGAGAGGCAAAAGAAGATAAATTCTTTACTGTCAACTTGTTTTTTAAGTCTATAAAGGTTCAGAGAGCAGATCACCCACCAAAAATTGGCTCCATACATGAAAAATGTTTCATGCTGACAGGAGATTATACATGCATATTTACAGAATATATTCATGCTACACAATAAACCAGAACAGATGGAAAAATAGGATTTATGTTCCACAGACTAATTCAGTTAATGGTATCCAAATGATATCCAAATGAACCAGGACTCCTATACAATATTTGCAATGGAAAGCTCTATTTTTCCTCCCTCTAACTCACTGGTGCTTGTCTGTACAACGATGTTACCAATTGCACAATCAATTTGTAAAGTCAGATGTTTTCCATGTTATGCAATTCATGTTACATCCCAGTTGTGTGTGAATAAAACATCAAGGCACAGAGAGAAGCACACTAAGCATATCTGTTCTAAGATGCCCTAATGTTTCAGGCCTATATAAAGGAAATCAGGACATTTATACAACATAATAAACCCTTGCAAACTAGAAATGACTTTAAAAACTGAAGGGAGGTGCATTAAAAACGCTGCTTCTATGATTCCAGATTTTGAAGAAAAGTAAATATCATGTTCTGTGTCACCTAAGCAGATACAATAGTTTAGCCAAACATATTTATGGTGATAAGAATGTACTTTTTACAAATCAAAAGTCGGTAGAATTCCTAATATACTTAATGAGCAAAAGTTGTACAGTTTAAAGTTATATTATGATCAGACCTCATATCCCCGTTACTTACAATGACAATCCTGGCTCAGTTTCCATTTAGAAATTTCAAGAAAGCAATAATATATTATTTGGTTTCAGAAAGGCTTAGCTTCTCTAATATTTATTCTATTGTGTGGCAAGAAGTTATATTATTCAGGCATGTCCTTGTAGGACCCCTATATTTGTCGATCTATAGCCAAGAAAGGCGAATTTATTATGCTTATTCTGAATATTTTTTTAATCTGTCTAGTACTACCTGGATTAGGTGGTAGCAATAAGAAACTTACCATCTAGAGGCCACAGCATCCTTAGTTCTCCCTCAGCTCATGAAATTGAATCTGATCTATGTTACCACAAGCAGGTAAATAAGAATTTGTATTTATTTATTTATTTTTGAGGTATATATGCTGTGTCAATTACAAAGGACTCTAAGCAGTGTACAAGAGAGACAGCAACCCACACTGTTGCAAAAACAATGAACTAGTTTTTTAAAAAAAAACAAAAACAATGCTTAACTTCATAATCCAAATAACATATCTGATGTTGTATTTTTGTAAGCATACTTTTGTATGCATACTTTTGAGATTATGCTTTTAAAAAAAATCAAAATGAAATTTCAAAGTGGACCCTTTGCCAATGAGATTTTGGTTTTATGCCTTGGAATCAGATGCAAAAGATGTTCAGAGCACAGAAGGCAACCATCTGTAACTCTGAGATGGAAAGGCCTGATTTTTTTTTCCTCAGTGGCAGAGCTATTAAGAATATTGCTCCAGCAATGGGTTGCCCAGCCTTTTGCCAGGGAAATTCACCTGAATAACTAAGGGCATTCATATCATGTCTAGATTCCATGCCTATTACAGAAAGAGGATTACTTTTGTCCATACCAATTGAGGGAAAGTGGTATATACTTTCAGTCCAAATTCTGCCATGATCTAACTTCCAAGTAAAATCAAGATTTTGGAGTCAGCATTTTAAGAAAACATATTTTTTTAAAAAAGGCAACCAGGATTACTTTCTTGGTGGCAATCATCCAGTACAGAACAGACATTTGTGTAACAATCATACAGTATTTCTGGTTTTTATCTGATCTTATTCTTTTTCCCTACATCTCTTTTTTTCTCTCTCTCTCTTTATCAAAATGTACAAAGAACTTTCAAAAAGTACAAAGGAATAGGTTGGGAAATTAATGGCACATGTTCTTGAATACACCAGATATTGAATACCTTTAGATTTTTCTAGATAAACATGACTTAACCACAGAAATCTACAAAAAATAATTCTAATTTTTATCCTATAGAATCCCCTTGTAAGACTGTACAAGCTATAAAAATGAAATTTCCATGGCCTCTTCAAAAGCCACACTTTATTATGACAATCCATTTGATGATTTTATCAGCTGTTGTAGATCAAGACATAAGCTTTTCATTCTGACATTGCTGGCTATGCCTTACACCTTCTTCTCTTTCTCAAACATTTCCATAACTCAAATGATCTCCTGATAAAATGTAACCAGTTATTAGTTAAACTAATTACATTTGCATTAGCTATTAATTACTAAGCTTTTGACCATCCTGAGCTGAAACTCTGTAATAATAAGGTGACCAACCGTCCTCCTTTAGGGAGGACAGTCCTCCTTTTGTAAGTTCTGTCCTCCCTCAAAAAGTGTCCTCCTACATGTCCTCCTTTTCGATATTTGAAGACTAATCTGCAAGGCTTTTTTTTTTCTCACAGAATGCTCAGTATGGTGTTCCGGCACCTTTATTTGATGGGGTTTTTTTTCAACTTTTGCATGAGCTGTGCTACTCCCATTATTGGCTTTTGAAAGCCAATAGGAATTGCTGCTGAGCGCGCCAGAACACCCAGCTGGCAAACTTTGCACATGCAAGTTGTCTGTATTATTGTTGCAATGAATAAAATGTTTCTTTTATTTACAATATTTTTTTCTTCAATTTATTTGTGTCCTCCTTTTCATTGTAAAAAAGTTGGTCATCTTAGTAATAATGTTTGTCAGTTTTGAATCTTTACTCATGTAAATATTGTCCCTTACCTGACACAATCAGAGATAGATAACATTCTCTTGGTAACATTCTCTAAATCTACTTGAAAATTCAGTTTTCAGAATTTGCTTCTTACACTTTGCTTCCATGAATATATAAATATGCTAGCCCCTCTATTTTGTGGAGAAACTGCAAATGGGAATGGGGATTAACTGGAGTTCTTAGTATCCCTGGTTCTCATAGCATGAGGCCTTCAATTTAGGTCAAGTCAGAAAACAGACACTCCGTGGATTATAGGAGTTGTAATGTACTGCTGTATGGTATAGTAATAGAATTTTGAATGACAGAAATTTTCTCTGTTGCAACTTATACCTAATAAAATCAAGGTAGGGTTATCTTGAGATTTTTTCTTACGCATTCTGCTTTCCCTGGGATTGAATTGCTATTTTCTGTCCCTTAACAGCTCGTCCATTTCTTCAGCAAGATTATTTCTACATTCCTTTACTAGCTGTAAAGCAAATTTTAATCTTTATTGACCTTGGAGACAAACTACTGACAAGAACAGGAGTACTTTGGACTCTTCATTCTCCACCTTTACAAAACAGCCAACCGTCAAAAACAACTTGGTAGGGAGAAAAAAAGGATAGAAGTATAAACTTCTGCCTTTATTTTGCCATTTACATCTCCCTTTCGTCCATCATGGAACAGAAGGCAACCCACATGGGATGACCTATTATAGTTTCTGTTCATGCTATGTGGCACATTTTGCTTCATAAATATCAGAGTTTAGAACCCACTGTTAAAAAATAAACTCCACCTGATACAGTTAGGTTGCTAATTATCTGTGATAAGCTTCAGTCAGCATACAAGAATGTTCATTGTGTTATTCTCTGGAACATTTCTATGCATTCCTTTGAACAGGTTAACTCTAAAGATAATGATGTTTTTATTTGACACATCAACTCTCTTAGAAACCTTCCATCTCAGCTGGAATGCAGTGAGATAGTATTTCAAATTTCTGAAGTAGTGATTCCCACATTTCAGGATATGGACAAACTCCTTGAGTCCAGACAGAATAAAACCGAATTCCTGAGATGAATTTCATTTATGGGATGTCAACTAGAAAGTGACAGACTTAATAGAAAACCTTCTACACCTCACAATGTACTTATGAGGTAATAGGTATAGTCTTCTATATACAGTAGGTTTTGTCTTTGGAATTTTAATATTTCCTAATGTTTGAAAAATTGCTTTATCATTGTTTCTTTGTTTGTTTCTATCTAATACAGGGAGGAATATAGGATATATTCTAAGATCCAAGAGATGCTGCAACATAGAAAGAAGAAAAATGGAAATTTGGAGAGCAGTGTAGAAAATACACAAAATGGAAAACAATGACTTTTTTGTGGCTATAACTGTTACACAACAAGAGTTTAAGCTGTGATTTCCCCTGACATTTGTCTTGTGAATCCGAGACTCTTTAAGAAAAAAGCACAACAAATATTACAGTGGCCAGACAGAATGGTTTCTGTAGATGGCATTTCTAGAAAGAAACAACCAATTGGAAGGAAGGTACTCCTAGCCAAATTGATGATATGGTTTGGCTATCTCATCTTTCCTTTGATACAGTGAAGGGATGTTGATGGAAGCAGTTCTGGAGGAGAAATCAATCTAAGTTTGACTTCAATGAAATTGAAGTAAAACATGATAAGAGGAGAGGGGGATAAAATGCTTAGAAGTGTATCAAAAGATGAACAGGAAGTGTGATTAGAGTGAAAGCAACACTTTGTGAATGTCTATTATAAAGAATAGACAACATTCAAAGTAGACCTCTGGCCTGCCTGACGATATGAGAGTTCTGCAATGTGGCCATGCAATCCATAAATATCATTAACTGGTTTATAAAGCTCATTACAAAAAAGGCCAAAGAAAAAAAATGAGATCATTATTATAACACTAAGCTTCAGATTTGTTTTAAGACCAGATTTGGTTCTTTCGTCCTCCTCAGCTCCATATATCTTGCTTAATAGTTCTAGTTCATACTAAATATTATTCTCATGCTAATGCAGAGCATCTGGCCGTGTCTTTCTCCACTTCATATGAGCCAGATTCCTTGTTAAATGCAGCATTACTAGAAAGGGTTATTTATCAGCACAAATCTACAAGGTTGGTTTCCATCAGGCAATATTAATAATTATGTTTCTGTAGCACCCCTCCAACCCCACCCCACCCTTTGCAAAAAAAAAAAAAGCATGAAGGAGGTGGAAGCCCACACAATGTTTTCATGTCAAGCAGAAACTAAATGGGTTGTAGCTAAGTCTTTCTTTTAAAAATGAATTTATTTAATGTATTCTTTGGTACTCTGTTAGCTCACTAGAATATTATACTGTATATCAAACTTATTTCTCTGGTGACCCCCAGAAATCCATGGATCAAGAGAATTACTTGCAATTCCTAATTAAACTCAGTGCTGTGTAGAGAGAAAAGTTATAAGTTAAATAAACTAAGTTTTAAATCAGTAAAATCTGCAAAGTGACAATCCAAAGAAAGACTGGCCAAGGGCTATCTACACTGGTTTCATAAAGCCTTAATGAAAAATATCAACTATCTCGCAGGATTCCAGGACAGAGATGGGCTATCTTTTAAAAAAAAATATTCTGAAATATAGATAACCAGTTTACACAGGGTCTCAAAAATGTAACTATTGCTTGGATTCCTGAAAAGGTATTAGGAAGCAGTTTTATGCTAAATGAGGGTTGGGATATATGAAACATTACAGACATAAAGAATTTCATGATTTAAAAGGGAATTTAGAGAGAATATTTATGTTTCAAATAGAGGGGGAAATGCAAGCCTATTAAATGCAGAACATTTTTTACAACCCTTTAACCCTTTTATTTGGGGTGGAGTCGGGGCAACTGAATGGAGCTGAGCATCTACTGCCTAGATGGCCTTCCCAACACCTATGCGGGGTTCACAGCAGATATTTTCTCTTTGAGCCCTGATAGAGAAACATTAAATGCAAAATATTATAACAATGAAAATACTGATAGAGATTTTGAAGAATGTAGTCAGAAATCAGTAGCCACAATTCAACAATGCCAGTAATGGTGTCTGCTTCTGTGGATAGACTATGCAGAAATCACAGTTATAGAACAAATTTTATCTGACAAGATAGATAAAGTACTGTAGATTTACAAATGACATGCCAAGAAAATGAGTTGGAAAAGGATATTTTCATTGGGTCTACAAAAAAAAATTGTCTGATGTTTTGAAATTCAAAATACAACACAAATAATAATTCAAGAGAGTGACCTGGACAATTTTTTTCCTACTGTATTTTAAAAAGAAACTTATTAAAGCCTGGAAGAACTCTATGCCATGCAACAAAGAAGAAATTAAAAGAAATTAAACCCTATGACAATATTTGAATGAATTACAATCCTCAAATTATGGCCATTCTTTCAGCAACTGTTTGAAGCTACATTGGCACTGAACAAAGAGACTTATGACCAGGGTCCAAAGTTACAGCCACAGCAGCCCCTCAGTCACATGATCAAAATTTGGGTATTTGATAACTGGCCTGAACTTACGACCGAAGAAGTTCTTCAGTGCCTCTCACCTGTGTATCTCCTCCCTCTCTAGGCCCCCTGTGGCCCCCTGCCAACCTCCATTCCACTATTCCAGATGATCTTTGCCATTTTCTTGCTCCCACTGTTGTTGAGGCTTGTCGTAAGCCTCTTCTTTATATACCTCTTTTCTCTTTCTTTATAATAGTCTTACTTCTTTCTTTCTTCTCTCCTTTATCTTTTACCTTGCAATTTTTTATTATTTCTTTCTTTCCCTTCTCTTCTCTTTAGTTTAATTTGTATAGTATTTTACTACTATAATCAGAATTCTTAAAAACGTTGCATTAAAAAATAAAATAGACTGACACCTCTAAAAAATTAACTTGTAACATTGTTTAAGTCCAAGTTGGTAAAATTTATCATAAACATATTTTGGAAGATGATTTGTTTGCATCACAATTCTGCACAGTCTATTTGATATGCCTATAATTCAGATAAAAATGTATAATCTCCCAAATGTTGTTCCGTAACTATTTCAACTCCTGAGTGGCCTTAACTTGCGTTGATTAGGAGTTTAAAGGAATTCTAAAAACCTCAAAGGGGTAAATTTAAGAACTTCAAACATTTTTTACAAAACAGATTATCAATTTTCAAAGTTATGCTAAATATAGAAATTATATTTTAAAGACTTGCCCTAGGCATTATTTTTTTTAAATGTTGATAACTTGTATAAATGGTCTAATATAATATTTATTATATTGAATGGTAGTTTTAGTAATCTGTTGGTTAGAAAATCCAGTTTCCTAGTATCATAATATAATTTCGTGGTGAGGTGATAAACTTGGATGCCCAGATAATAATAAGAAAGAACTAGGACAGATAATATGCAATAAATCTGACATATGCAGTGGTGGGATTCAGTTGGTTCGCACCAGTTCGGCAGAACTGGTAGCTAAATTTTGTTGAGTTCGGAGAACCAGCTGAATACACATTGCTTCCGAAGGCCTCAGAGGCCTGGAGGAGGCCTCTCAGGCCTAGAACGGCCTGCCGGAAGTGCGTGGATACCACTTCCGGAAGTCTGTTTTAGGCCTCAGAGGCCAAGACTGCATCCACACAGAGAACTGGTTGTTCAGATATTTGAATCCCACCACTGAGCATATGCCATAGTGGATCAGGCAGTTGAACTGAACTGAACTGGGAATCCATTCATAATCTGCACAGCTTGTGTCATTAGTTTAATCAGATGTCCACATGGAGGCCTTTGCAATGTTACTGGCAATCTGAAACAGTGTAGCTGACATCCCATCTGGGAGTCCTATGGCAACACCTCTGAACTCTACGGTATAAGTGAGAAGTACAGATGGATGAATAGAATGGTAGATAAATTGTTTAATGTAAAACTTCCGCACACAGTGCAAAAGTTGCTGCCAAATTATGATTTTTAATGTCACAAACATTAATTTTTAATGTTCATTGAAGAGGCCTTCATCCTGAATTGGATTTTTTCAAATTGTTGTATTTGTTATTGTTATTATTAATGAGTAATTAAATTTTGGGGAACCACATTGGCTGTTCTTAGTGTAATGTACTTTATATTTTAATTTAAATTAATTCAAATAAAATTCTATACTGCCATACTCCAATTCTTTTTTTTTTTATATACCCTACACACTTGGTGGAGACTGGCCTCCAACATGGGTCTAAAATCCAAGTGTAGGTTCTCTAGTTGCATATCCAGTGGTGGGATTCAGCTGGTTCACACCAGTTCGGCAGAACCAATACTTAATTTTTTGTTGAATTTGGCAAACTGGGGAATGTCTTTTTTTTCCCCTGACACCTGCCTCACCTCATGGCAGAGATACCAACAGCCCTGTCCAAGAACCACATGGCTCTGCCCCACTTCTGTGTCATGCCAGTGCGGCTGCCACGAGATGAGGAAAGTTGGGAGGGGGAGTTACCCCACATGCCCCACAACCGCTTATCATGCTGTAGGGCCCCTGCAGCCAGGCCTACCATGCCCCAACATCTGTCGCGCCTTGTCTGTTCAGTGGTGGCTTCTCCCACTTTCTCCTTCTTGCTCCTCCTTTGAGCAGCCCTTCACTCCCATTGCTGCTTTTTCAGTCCTGGATCTCGGTTTGTCTGGAGCCTGTGCAGAGGGTCTTTGGAACTAAAGCCCTGCAGTGATCAGGCTGGGTGGGAACCATTCCCTTCCCTTTTGGATTGGCTCTGAAATGGGCTGGAAAGAGCAGCCCTAGAGCCAATAGCCAACCTGACTCGTATCGTGTCTGCACGATTCAAAACATTGAGAGTAGCAAGGAACTTGAGTTTTGACACTTAAAGACACTATAGTAACATTTTTTGTATCCAAGCTCTTTTCACAATTGCTCAAATGGTTGTAGGCTGCAGTGTAGAATGACTGTGTGTCGGACTAGAATTGCCCTAAATCTGGCTGATACAATGAAACAAGAATTCAATCCATGGTATTTATTCAAGAGGCATGGACAGTTTTTTTATATGGATCATTAAACTGGAAGATTGGATTTGCTAATTAGGTAACCTGTGTTCTGAATAGCATAAATACTGCGCAAGAACTACATTATGTCCAAGACCTAGGAAGTAAAAAAAAAAAAAGTGTACAGGAAGTCCTCAACTTATAACTACAATTGAGCTCAAATTTTATGTTGCAAAGCGAGACAGTTAAGTGAGTTTTGCCCCATTTTCCAATCTTTCTTGCCACAGTTGTTAAGTGAATCACTGCAATTGTTAATAAAATGGTTATTAAGTGAATCTGGCTTCTCCACTGACTTTGCTTAACAGAAGGACACAAAAAGTGGTCACATGACACATAATAAATGTAAGCCAGTTGCCAAGCATCTGAATTTTGATCACATGACCAACACTTGTGTGAAACATGATCATATGTCACTTTTTTCAGTGCCGTTATAACTTCAGACGGCCACTAAACAAACTGTTGTTAAGTCGAGGATTACCTGTAGAAGAACAGCTGTAGTACACTCAGACACACAAAACAACTTCCGGTTTTACTCTGTTTTCTCTAGTCCTCAGAATAAGAAAAATCCAGGCAAGGTATATTTTGTAAGGCCACCAGAGCTTTCCTTTGTAGTCAATGACACTCTGTGAAATTCCACCACATCCTTCCCTCTCTCACTGTTCTCCTATTTCTGTCTCTCTTCAAGAGTGAAATAGAAAAGAAACTTACGAAAGCGTCCCTTGAACACTCAAAATAATATTGAAAGAGAGTAACTTACTTCAACAGATGACTCTGTGGTAAATTTAGTCCATGGTCTAGCTTGATAATGGGATTAGCATTTTAATCCTTTAGAGACACCTTTGCTTATTCTGTTCTTAAGACAGAAAGGTAGGTTGTTATCGTCACATTCCCTGCATAGGTCTGGAACTAGGCTAGGAATGGCACAAACAACATGTTAAGACATGCATTTTACTTAGAGTCCTCTGAAATGTACATTTATTGCTTCAAGTGTATAAAACCCTTGTTTTCATTTTATGAGAATATAAGAATACTGTAACTCCGGTGCATTAAATCAACTCTCCTCTTAGTCCACACTGTTTCACCCGGTGATTAGATCACTCTTTGACATAATCTACAGCATGAAATAGAAGTCAAACCTTCTGCCATTGTACCCATCACTGTCAGCAGTATAGATATAACATTGAGTCATAAAGACTTATCATTTTTAATAACCCTCTCCTTGATGGATTTAAACAACCCTCCTTTAAAGCTGTCCAGATGAGTGGCCATTGCCATATCTTGTAAAACTACTATAAACTGCACAGGTTATTTATGCAGCTTTTGAAGAAATGCTTTCTGTTGTTGGGTTATAAATCTCTTTCCATTTATCTAAACTGAAAAATGTCTGCTCCTAGCATGGGGCAAGGGATGGAGAACATAAACTATTGTCCATATTTTCCATGTTATTGTGAGCATCTAGTCATGTCTCTCTCGAATGACTTTTCTCCAAGCGAAGGAGTCCCAGACAGTCCATCTTTTCTCATAGGGAGGATGTTTACACACCAATGCTCATGCTAGTTTCCTTCTTCTATAATTTTTCCACTTGCACTGTATATAATTCAGCTCCCAACTACTAGCAGCCACTGTAAGTAAGGAAACTGATTATGCTTCTGGACTTTTTTCTTTCTCCCAAGAAGATTAGTTTGATATCAAGGATGTTCTCATGGTTCTACCTTGGCAGCAGAAATAAGTTTTATGTCTTGCATCAGGCTGAATCGTACAAATTATAGTCTAGCTAGCATGAGCACCAGCTGGGGTGAGCTGCTCCATCTTGTGAAATCACCAAACTGGATTAAATAAAAGCAGAACTATTTTCTCAAGTCTTGATCAGTTTTTCCAACTATGAAGTTTAGAATCTCTTCTTGAAATTCCTGTCTGCTTGTAAGAACTTATGACACTACCACACAACTCACGTTTCTCTAAGTACATTTTTAAAAGCAAGATTGTAACTCACAATTTCTTAGTAATGAAACTGAGGAAAGAGTGGAATGTAATGCCCAGGCAAATCTATTATAATCTTAACTGAAAAGCGAGTTTTATGTGTTGCTAGAAAAATATTACTTTACTCCTTATTTTTCTTTAATGCTGTATGAATAACTGAAGCCAGGTCATTAGAATCTGGTAACGTATTTTCCCTAAAGTTCTGATATTAAGCAGCAAGTTGCCTACTACTTACAAATATTGTAAAGTTCAGTTACTGCTACACACAAGATTTTTTTATCAGCTGAGTTTAGAAATGGCCAAATGAAAACCTTGTGAACTCATGCCGCACTAACCATGGTGATTTTGAGCTAGAAGAATGCCCAGTTATCCTGTGTTATATTTTATTGTTCTTCACTATGAACTGAAATGGCAATTAATTTCATCAGATGTAAGAAGGCTGTGGTTCCAGGCATAATTTTACTCAACATTTAAGACTCATTCACTCTAACCTGATTCATTGTGGGTTGCCCATTCTCCAGAAACCAGTAGATAGCAATGGGTTTCATACATCATTCTTACTAAAACAATAATAAAAACTAACCCAAGACAAGACTGGATAAAAATAATGCAGGAAAAAGCTGTATTTTTGCATTGGATTAATGTTTTCCACCACTCACGCCACCATAATAATAATAATGATAAAGTTGGAAGGGACCTTGGAGGTCATCTAGTCCAACCCCCTGCTCAGGCAGGAAACCCTATACCATTTCGGACAAATGGCTGTCCAGTTTCTTCTTTAAAACTTCCAGTGTTGGCACATTCACCAGGAGGCAGGTTGTTCCACTGGTTAATTGTTCTAACTGTCAGGAAGTTTCTCCTTAGTTCTAGGTTAGTTTCCACCCATTGCTCCTTGTCCTGCCTTCAGGCGCTTTGGAAAATAGCTTGACTCCCTCTTTTTTGTGGCAGCCCCTGAGATATTGGAACACTGCTATCATATCCCCCCTCGTCCTTCTCTTTGTTAAACTAGACATACCCAATTCCAGCAACCGTTCCTTATATGTTTTAGCCTCCAGTCCCCTAATCATCTTTGTTGCTCTTCTCTGTACTCTTTCTAGAGTCTCAACATCTTTTTTACATCGTGTGACCAAAACTGGATGCAGTATTCCAAGTGTGGCCTTACCAAGGCATTGTAAAGTGGTATTAATACTTCACGTGATCTTGATTCTATCCCTCTGTTAATGCAGCCTAGCACTGTGTTGGCTTTTTTGGCAGCTGCAGCACACTGCTGGCTCATACCTGCTTTAATTTTCAGAATCAACACCCTCCACTACTCACTCACATATACATGCAAACTTTCATTCTGTGATATTGTGTGTAAAAAGAAAAGTCCTCTCTGGTAGGACTTGGTTCTCTTTAGCGAGAAGTCACCAATACCTGTTGGTATTTTCTAAGACCTGGGGTATCTGCGTGGCTGCCAGTTTATAAAGTTTATACAACAAAGGTTTAATTATAATAAAAGGCTACAGGGTACAAAAGCCAGTGATATCAATCCATTTTTACAGGATTGTGGTCGGGGAAAAAAATAGAAGGGAGCATTATGTATGTCCCTTTGAGTTGTACATAATATGAGAGAACAGGCTGCCTACAAAATGTGTTGTTGTCCTGTCCCTTTAAAGCCTCTCCCTAGTCAGCACAGCAACTGTTGGCTATAAAAACTGAGCATAGAGATAGCTAGGTGTGGTGTTGTGATGTGTGGAAAAATGAGAAGGAGGTGTATGTTTATCTGTGGAAATAAAGCAGCATGAGCAGATAGAAAAAGACACTATTCTTCGGCAGTCGGGCTCATAAGGAGTAGTAGTTGGAAGAACAGTGGAGGAGATGTAATAGTGGGAAAGAGTGGAGTAATGACCTGTGAGTAGTAACCTTTGAGTGCTTGTGTATCGCCTAGGGACCTGTATGGTTTTACTGGCTTTCTTGAGTTTTAGAACTCATTGCCTTGGTGTACGTAAAAGAACCTATGACACATAGGTATGAGAGGGAGAGGGAGAGGGAAGGAGGGAGGGAGAAAGAAAAAGAAAGAAAGAGGGGCAAAGTGACCACTGCCCAATCTTTTATAGGGGAAGAAAATGAAGGAATTATACAGAGAGGATATATTTATAAATCCATGTGTTGTATAGTTATATTTGTTAGTTAGGATTGATAGCGGTATTCACTGTTATCTGAAATTTGTTGCTACATAAAGTACATAACCACTCTGCAATTGAATAAAAAATATTTTTGTACATATTCATGTATGTTTTCCAGTCTGAAAATCTAAGGCAAAGTAAAGTATATGGATGCAGGTATTTAGCTATGGTTTGATGTTCTTATTAAGGTAGAATCAATTCATTAATAAACCAAACAAGCATCACCAAACAAGAGTTTAATAATGTGCACTTGACTTCACATTTACATCAGAACAAGATTAATAGCCATGCATAGTTAGCAGTGAAAAATAAGCATGCACAAAAAAGTGCCAGTGTCTTACAGACATTCAACAAAGACAAAAGCAAAGGACAAAAGGAAAAAAAAAGAAAAAATAATAAAAAAGAAAAAAATCTCCAAGAACCAGAGCAAACATTATTAAAAATATTAGGTTGCTTTTCTCTCTTTCTCGCTCATCTCATAGTATATTTTAGAAGCCTAAACAAGATTACAGCTGGCTCCACAATCCTTCCCTACCCTGATAAGAAAGTTTCTACAGCACCTCATAAATTCTGAGGCTTAATGACAGATCCCAAGAGTAACAAGACTGGCCTTGAAATGTTTGCCTTGACTGAACCTATGAAGCAAAGGACTCTCTTTGGCCATTGTCTCATGTGCCATACAGTGTATGTGCTCAAAAATTCTACTAAAGAATGCAATAACAATTCATATGGAAAAAAACATAAATGATGTATGATTAAAAAGATATTGGCTGAGGAGGAGCAGAATGTAAAACAGTAAAATGTCCTCCTGGATACATCCATCAGATTTTCTTGTCAAAGTTAGTCTTCTGCAATTAATGGTTGTTCCATAATTAGATATAATATTCAGAATCACAGGGCTGGAAGAAACCTTAGATGTCTTCTAGTAGTCCACCCCTGCTCAAGGTGGAGACTTTATACCATTCCAGACAAATAATTGTCCAATAGTAGCTATACCGAACTGATTGATACACAGCAGAATCAGATTATGGGCACCATGTTTGGTACATTAAGGCCTACCCCCGCTTCCTAGTAAGTTTTGAGGCATATTCCTCCACCACATCTATGAAGGGACAAAGCTCTACTGTGAGAGTATAAGAAAATAATATTTACCTGTCAGTCAATGCAGATATCACTAATGCTATCAACAACAGGCTTAACTCCAGATATCCACCTATTAGGACAGTCAGAAACTTGCTGGATAATAACTTTAATCTGCCTCAGGCCTGGGATACAAGGATGGTCCTCTATTGCTCCTCCAGGGGTCTCAACACTCCTGCTATACAGCTGAATCAAAAGGATTTAATCTATCCCATTAAGACCTGATCAACCCGCAAGGGGATTAAGATTCAACATGACAGGTGCACTCTGGGGAAAGCTCGCTTCTTCTGACTGCATCTGTGATGCTCCAAAGCGGACAATGCAACATATTGTGGGACCTCTGGGCCCATTTCCCTAATATGGGAAAATCAGGGACTTTCTGTATGCAACTTCCTCATGTATTGACTGTATAAATAGTCTAACTTTAAATTTGTAAATTGAGTAAATTGTTTCATATTTTTTCATTGAGAATGTAATTGTGATGTGCTTTTTAACATTTTTGCCATATGCTAAATAAATAATCATTAACCAAGATCTTTTTTTAAAAAAAAGAAAACAGTCTGAATATATGCTTTGTGCATTATAAAATATATTTTTGCTTGTTTAAATTTAATGTTGCCATATATATATAGATTCAAGTTCCCAAGTGTAGGCATAAAGGCATTCTAAGTCTGGGGAATCCTTATTTTCATGAAATGTATTTATTTGCTTGCTTTAGTTTCTGTGCTGCTCAGTTCCAAAGGAACTTACAGAACTAACATACATAAGATTAAAAATAAAGTAAAACCAGATAAACCCTGACAATATTTGATCCTATTTCAAACAACTAAGGGATCCTAAATTAAATTAAAACCTCTAACCACAACTTGTAACCCCAAAATATTTGCAAAGTCAGGTTTGTTTGGATCACACTAATTTATGAAGCCCATTCAGCAATCTCCATTTTTAATCACCAAGAACCTGTAATGTCTTTCGGGAACCAAATTTATTTATTTTATTGCAAAAAATAGAGAACTACTTAATTAAAATCACTATTTTTTTTGACAGAATTCAAATTTCTATTTATATAAATTTGACTCACTAGGCTTTTAGCCAAAATATATTTTTCAACAGGGAAAATTTGAGTTTCTTGCAAAGGAAAAAAAACCTTCAAACTTCATCATATTTAAGTTCTGGGAAAAAAACCTTTCTCTAGCCCATAATTCCTTTCAACCATTCTGCATTCCTTCAAACAAATATTATTTCCATTTAACAAAATCAACAATATTATATCTATGTTATTCCCAGGAATTGAGGTAGAACTAGATCCCAGGTGCTGACTAAATGTAACTATCCAAAATTTATAAAATTAAAAACTATATCAACAAACTTTTGGGGAGAACAGCATACTAGTAGAATAGAATATTATAAAAGCACATAATAATACATCAAGATGTTTAAAGACACACTTCAACAACCCACAGACTAACACAGCCAGTTGTTATTTCATCAAAATGTTGAAATCCAGTTATGATGTCATTTCACAAGCTCTGTCCCTTATAAATTTCTAAGACAATGTCAGTCACCATCTAAATACAAATAGGATGTTTCATGTTTTATCTCTTGTCTCCTGTGGATGCCTAGGAAACAAAAGAAAAGAAAAAGAAAACACACAAAATAGAACAACTAGCTAAAACAAAATTTAGAAATACTAAGGACTCTTTGGTGGGACCTGCCAATGTCATTGACATTTCTTTTGCCTTCTGCCTTGGCTGCAAATATTTTTAAAAGAAGGAAGGACTCACCTGGTCCCTTCTATTAAATATATTTGTAGAAAATCTGTCCAATTAACTCTCCAATCAAATGAATACATTTTTCAATGGACTGCTGTTCCTTTGACAATCTGAGTGTCCATGCTTTGTTTAAAATAGTTAGCAGCCATTTCAGCTTCTTCATAGTCATACGATTTTCTTTCACCAGTATAAGGAATAAGCCAAACATTGCAGAACACAAGAAAAGGGTCTTCATTCCCTGATGCCTGACCATGAGGTGTGGCTGATGACATTTTTGTACTGCCCTTAGAGGCAAGTCTGGAAACCATATTAGATTATATTTCCAATTCTACAGTGTTTGAATTCCCGTCTGTTTGTAATGTTTTATCACAATCAGAGCCCCAATCCCCCAAACACAACAGAATAAAGTGGTTGGAACTTCAAAAAGATGTATACTCAGAAGAGACATAGAACATGTATTTAAAGTAACAAGGTCTCACTGAAACAGCTTTGAAAGCATGTATACTATGGCAACAACTCTATTTTTTAAATCATCTAGATAAGGGAAATTAAGATATACAGTAAGTATATTTTCATTCTGGGTGCCTGGATCTGTTGCAGTTCATCTTGGCAAGCCACCAGCTATTTGAAAGGGTTTTTGTAAATCTTCTTCTTATACAACTTGTTCTTAGCTCTTGCTCTTCAAATCTTTCCATGATATCATTATATTTTCTTTAAAAAACAAAAACAATCCAGTTCAGCAGCATCTTCTGAGAGGTGTCAATTAATTGCTTATAACATCACAAATAGCTCCGGGTTGTAACATTCCTTGTTGAAATGTCTGAAGAAATTTTTGACATTAGAATCAATCTCTATATATCTTCCAATTGAATTAGGGTTGTCAGCACAAATCTCCACCTGATGTGAGGATAAATCATTTCTACTCAAAGCCCAGCTCCCCAGATCTATAACAGCTTCTCCTGAAGCCAAAATGTCAGCTATGGGACAAGGGAAGAAGGGGGCTTTCTCCTTTTTCCAAAGTATAATTATCATTCGAATTCCAAGTGCAATACAAAACAATATTTGATTTATTTATTTATAACATTATTGGCTGTCCATCTTACCTTGGAGTAAATATAATTTGTATGCATAGTTCTCTTTGTTGACAGACAGACAAACGTATATTGCAAATAACTATCTTGTCAAAACCTTCAAAAAAAAAACCTTACTTCTCCTCTGATTTATACAGCATCCTGGATCAGTTCATAGCAATTGTTGACTCATATATTGGTAGCTATTGTTTATTTAACTATAAAATAACTGTTTTGTTTGGTAAGTTAAGCATTGTTGCCTCTGTCAGTCTGATCGTTCTGTACAGAAGGGAAATAGCACGTCAAAGAGGTGGAAGGAAAAACAGAAAGGGAGAACAAGAGAGAAGCTTTTCTGCAATCTGTCAAATGGTGAACATTCCAAGATTTTTAGAGTACAAAAGCACACGTCAGGTATGTTTGCTGATAGGTCTTTCCATCCTCCCCCAATGACTGTGACGTAAGTACAAAGAGATATTGTATTTTTTAGAGCAAAATGAGACATTTCTCTTGGTGACTGATAGAAACTTATATAATAAAAGTTGCTGTCTCAATTGGAGACTGGTTGGGTTTGTATGAAGGCCAAGTTCATACTTCAACTTCTTCCTAGTATTCTGAAAGATGGTTTTTCAAAAGGCAACTGGAAGAAGAAGACGTTCTGCTTCTCATCCAAAAAGCTTCATCAGTGATGATCACTGGTGAAGTTTCTTGGATGAGAAGTGAAACATCTTCCTCAAGGAAAAACAGTCCAGGTGCCTATGACTTGGACAACTGAGAATTTCCACAGACATTCTTCTTAGTATGTTTCTGACTTAGCATGATTATGGGTTCAGACTTTATGGACTATGAACCAGGCTTTGTGGCTTAGTGTGCTGTGCAAATCCAGACATTTGCAATTATTTATATGTTTACTGCATGTAGATTGCATCTCTGGTAGCCCAAGAGATGTTTCTGTGGGTTTCTCCTAGTTTCCCTGAACATGAAAATAGCCTATGAAGATGCCCTAGACCAGGGTCCCCAACCCCCGGTCCAGGGACCAGCACCAGTCTGCGGCATGTCAGAAACCAGTCCACGCAAACAATGCTCCATCCACGGGATGCAGGCAGCATATGAAACCACGCCCTCTCCAGTCCACAGAAAAATATTCTCCACAGAGCTTGTCCCTGGTGCCCAAAAGGTTTGGGGGCCACTGCCCTAGAGGATTTAATTGCCCAGTTCAAAAAGAAATGGACAGCTATCTTTGCATTTACAAACTGGTATTGCTACAACTGTCTTAAGTTCCCTTATAAATATAATACAAATCACGTCTAAATTCTCATTTTGCTATTCTCAGAATATCTGAAAAAAATGATAGCAAACAGAAATCTAGATGGGAACAATGCATAAAATGCAGAAAGCCTGGCCATGCTAAAACTTGAGAAGGAGGGAGATTCATCCAAGAAAGAATATTTTAAAAATCAGGGAGGCTAAAGCCCACAAAGTTGAAGTGCTCATCTGCTCTGAAGGCCTGGCTCATACTGTATCCAAACTGCTTCCTTATGTCTCTATTTCTATATAAAGAAGAAACTCCTGGAACCTCCATGGCCCTGCCTGCTTCAGTTAGGCATTGGAACCCATAGCTGGGCCCAGATGGCAATGCTAACTGAGCAAATACTTAGTAAAACACGAAGGAAACAAAGAAAAGAAATGTAGAAAAAATACATTACGTATTTTCAAATTAGTTTACCTGGCAAAGGAGACAATACTCAGGCTCACATGCTATGGTTTCTTGAACCAATCCTAACGACCGGGTGCACACCTAGCTCTGAACTTTGGATTTATACTTTAAATAAATTAAACAAATCACATTATGGTTTAATTCAACTGTGCCTTTAAAAACAAGTTTTGGAAATATATCCCCTATTTAAAAAGATGTTATTTGCTTCATTCTAGACCTAATTTGTTTTTATCAAAGACAAAAGTAAACTAGAAATCATAGTTCTGTAATTTATACAATTGATTGCTTAGGCAATCAAAATAAACAATACGTGAAATTAAAACTCCACTTGTACACATTGAACAATTGATGATTTATGTAAGTTACTGTATAAGACAACAATAGGGCTAACCATGGAGAAGGTTAAGCTCCTTCTCCTCCCCAGTTTCCTTTTTACTGAAGCATGTTCCTCAAAGTTGTTTCCTTTCCAACTGGGATTAAATGAGGACCCTTTGTAGCTCAATGGTACAATCTTGAAATAGATATTTGTTTATGTTCAGGAAACTTAACATTCCACGTTGAAGTATGTGAAAATGTCCCTTAAAGGAAAACCAGCAGGCCAATTCTTGGCTATAAAGTGTAATATGAGTTGAAGTTCAAATATTTTGGCCACCAATGAGAAGAGAGGATTCATTGGAAAAGACCTTGATGGTTGGGAAAGATTGAAGGCAAAAAGAGAATGGGATGGCAGAGGATGAGTTAGTATCCTCAATGCTATGAACATGAATTTGGGCAAACTGCAGGAGACAGTGGTGGACAGGGGTGCCTGATGTGCTATGGTCCATGGGTTCATGAAGACACAACTTAGCAACTGAACAACAAATAACATAAGCCCTATAAACTCAGAAAGCTGCTCAGAAATGACATGTGAACAACTTAAGATCCAGCATTGCATTGTTTAAAGGGCTTCTTCGGTTCTTCAGCCATATAACTTGGGTCTGTTCTTAAGTATTAAAGATTGGGAGACAGGGAGCATAATAGGCTTTCATCTGTTTCTGAATTTTCAAAAGCACAAATAAAAACAGACATTTTAACAATAAATGGAATTCCCAAATGATAACATTTCTCTTCCCATGAGGGAACTAATGAGGGAACAACTCACCTCAGACTCAGAACTGGTTAGCCATTACAAGCCACATGACGAATACTAGATTGGGGGGAGGAATGGGAGAAAGAATTCTAACTTGAATCAAAATGTCACTTGTACCATGTTACACTGCTCTGACATTTTCTCTCATGCTTATCCTGACAGTAAACATAGGAGAGCTAAAGCAAATGAACCTCCCCCACCCACACCTGTCCAGGTAGGGTGCATTTGTTTTAACAGTAAGTTTCTGGGGGGGGAAAATACTTTTGATTTTACAGAAGCCACAAAATCAAGGCAGGCTAAGGTGAAGAGCTAACAAAAATATATGAAAAGCTTTGCATAATAGACTGTAGGTATTCTTACCTGGGGGTAAAAACCATTAAGCATGAGACGTTGAACTGTTAAATCTGAATTTGATTATAGCCCTTGTTCAGCCCCTATTCTTCAATGCACATCATATCTTACCCTTGCAAATAAGAGATATTCAGAACCAAATCACGATGGTTGGGAATGATGAGAGCTGTTATATGTCATATTTTGGGAGTGGTAAATGGGAAATGTTGCTCTTTTAATATACACACAAATCGGCAAAACAGTGATTTTAAAAAAAACCTACTTAGGAATCAATTGTCATGAAGGAATCAAGTCACATGTTATCTTAATTATCTGTTAAAGTTACCAAAACGACAATTGTAAAGCATTGGAATTACCAAAATGGCAATTATAAATCATTGGAATATGCCTCATTTTGTATTTTGAGGATGGAAGACATCAGGCAACTATACACCCAAGGATATTGCTATTGTAACCTTTGGACATACAGTATATTATTATTGTACAATTAAATTGGCAGGTATGGTTTGTGATTCACAAACCTTCTTTTAACCGAGCTGGGGCTCAAAGCTTCCCAGTGATGGCCCCCACCACCACCCTCTCTGTCCTGACCTTGCTAGAGTCACCTCCCTCCCAATTGATCTGAGGAGCAACTTTGCTCCTTCCTACATGTTGGGTGGGTTTCCTGCATGTTGGGTGGGTTCCCCCCCCTCTCAGCCACAATATCAAATGCAGAAGAAAGAGTAAAGGTGATTTCCAGTTGTTGTATAATGTTTTTTTATAGTCTGGCATGGCCAGCTTAGGGAAATACCTGTGTCTGGACAGAGCTGCCTGGGTAAAGTAAAATGGGTGCAATTGTTAGCAAGTTGGAAAGGGCAAAAACAGCAGCTGTATGGAAGTATCCTCAGTATATTCCCTATTTCCAGAGATCCTGAAAATGATCTGATAGGCTTTATGTATCAACAGAGGTTACCCACCATACCAATAATCATGATAAGATCACAGTCTCTTGTCCAAAAACAACGCATCATCACAGTTTTTCAGCAACTACTTATCAGAAGAATCAGGATTTTTTTTCACTATGGTTATATCATTTTGGTCGTTGCTCAGAATCTACCTAGTCTAAGAATATCTACATGTTAAAAATAAAATTCTTTTTTGGTGGTGGGGGTGATGATGATGATGATGATGATTAGTCTTCTCACTCAGCAGTAGCCGTGAAATATTAATTCTCACTTCACCAGGTCACTATAAACAATATCCATTAAGAGCAGATTGAGTGAAATCTTGGACACTTGATCAGAAATATTCCTCCAAGAGGAGTTCCCAGATGAGAACTCAGACAAGATGAATTCATTTGTAATGCGAGGGAGAATAAGAATCGGAAGAATATCAACATCAGAGGGCGACATGAATTGGAGAAGGAGCAAATAACAAGGAACAAGGGATTTGAACTTTCTAGGTACCTGAGCCAGTGAATGGAAAATTAAGACTAATGTAGAGAAACATGAAATAATAAGTCTGAGGCCAGCAAACTAAATCAGGGGGATATTATTCAGTCTGGCAAGGCAGCATGCTGATCGGGAAAGGGATTTGTAGGTCACTGCTACAAAATCCTTCAAGCTTTAAACTCAGTGTTGGCTAAGCTGCAAATGGCTAAAAGAAAACCGGCATTCATCAGTGAAGCCCCAAGAATACAAATGAGGAGGAGTCCTCAGGTGGCTTTGGGAGGTTGATGTTGCTCAGAATAGGCTTTCCATTTGCAAAGCTGTATAATCAGGTTGACACTTTTAGTTGTTTTCAGATACAAAGTAGGTGTGCGGAGTCCTGATACAACAGGCAACATGACATTATTAAGGCAAATATAGCAAAAGGAATACCTTGATTACATACAAGAACAGGAGAGCAAGTCAAGCTGTAAACTATGACAGAGGCAAGGACAATGAAATGTCAGTGTCTCCAGTAAAAAGTATTCTTCAGTTGTCTCTTTTTCCCAGTTGTTAAATTCTATTTGTGTGACTAAACAAAGAAAGTGACAAGTAATCTTCCTAAATGCATTTCATGAAGCTGTCTGAAGCTGCTTTTAAGAACAAGTTGTGGCTGTATTATTATCATTTTCCTTACAATTCACCTCTTTGTTTTGCATTTGGTCAAGACTAAATATTGAGTTGCTCAGACCAATGTGGTCATCCCACTTGCTGGTTAAAAAGTTATACATACAGTAGTTCTAAAAGAGTAAAAGACTCAGCACTGTAATTTTAAGGGCTTAAGGTTGAATCTGACTGGTAAGAACTGAATGGAAAGAAGGACTGAAATGCTACAGACTGTTTTTTTTACAAGCTAATATTGGCTAGCAGAAGAAGAAGGGGATGGCAGAGGACGAGATAGTTAGATAGTGTCATCAACACAGTGGGCAGGGTTTGGGCAGACTCAGGTAGACAGGAGAGAACAGGGGGCCTGGCATGCTATGGTTCATGGGGTCTTGGAGAGTCTGGCAAGAAGAGCCAACTGAACAACAAAAAGTAACAAAAAATATTAATCACTTGATTTTACATTGCGCTCTTGACTGTCTGCTCATTGATAGATTCCTGTTTTTTTCACATGTTGTGGAAAAATTATTTTTCAATAAAACTCAGTGTCATTGGAGTCAATGTTCAAGGTCATTTTCCATTAATCTGTGGAGGACAGTGTCACAGATTCTCCTGCCTGGCTATTTCATATTATTCTTAGACCAGTGCCCGAGCAGGGGGTTGGACTAGATGACCTCCAAGGTCCCTTCCAACTTTACTAATATGAATATGAATATGAATAAGACATGTGGACTTCAACTTCCAGAATTCCTCAGTCAGCCATGGGAGTTGAAGTCCACACATCTTAACGTTGCTGAGATTGAAACACTTTGTTAGACAGATAGTTCTGGGGGCAAAGACACTCATATAAATGTATTTACATGCCCAAAGAATGGAACAATGTTTTCATAAAGTCTTCTTATCTTTGCTTGAATTTTACTTCAGCACAAACAACGACAATAATACATTTGTTAGAGTTTTTTATCCTGCCTTTATTATTTTTTATAAATAACTCAAGAGGGAGAATATGGATTGGAATTTGTCTGGGTATAGATGCATATTCACTAAGCAAACAGTAAGTTCAGCTTTCTCTCCATAAAAAGGCAAACTATTGTTTTAAGTAAGCAAAGTCACTAAACTGACTCCTAGACTGTTCATTGGGGTTTTTTTTGGTAACACTGAGGTTTTTTGCAATTGCTTTCTTCCATGTTTTGACTAAACAACTTGATGCCCAAATGAAGTGCGGATCACACAGACACACACAAACACACACACGCATGCCTTTTTTGCTGTTTTGTGGATTCATGGTCTATTGTCAACAGACTTTAAGGCAGCAGCCACCTGTGTTGTGTGTTTTAAGTTCATACTGGCCTCAGCCCAAGTGTGTCTACCATGTGAGTGACATTTGAGAAAGTTGCATTCAGGTGGCAATTAGTTTCTGACATGGAACACAAAAATTAAAAAGCACCTCTGTCAGAGCTGGTATTTGATCTACAGTCTGATTACCCAGCTGGCAGTTCAGCAACCTTTTGTTTTGCATATACAATCACTGGATAGGCATGCCTTTTACAAACCTTAAGGAGCAGATAAATTACTCTTTAAATAGCCAGTTTGCTGCTTTCTAAATTATTGGATAATGGCAAAGGTGGTTCCTTTTTTTAACACAATAGGCATACTGTGGTTTTCAATGTGTGAAGTTTCACTGTTTTGGTTATGTGTATATTATTTATCTTTTACACAACATATTTGTCACTTATTTTTATATAAATGAGACCTCTAAGCTAGGCTCAGATGGAACCATTGAAGACAGCAATGACATCTAGAAAAACATAAAATACCATATAACTTTCTATCCTGTATTTGCATTATGGATATACAGTAGGAATCAAATCTAGGCATCAATTCCACAAGGACTAGAAACTTGGTTGGCATCATATTTCAAAATAAAATGTTGGATGGTAATCTAAGATTAATTGAGGCAATCTGATCCCAGACATTGAACTCCATGGAAAGTTATGAAAAATGAAATAGGGATAGATCAGGAAAGTGGTCATTATTAAAAATAAAATAAAATTATGTCTTCTACAATGATATCTGATTCAAATAGATGGAAAAGAAGTTCTAGTAGTCAACAGATGTCAACACTTCACAGGAATGGTGATTGTAGCCACAAAATTTCCCAGCTGTAATATGATTTTGAAAACTGGATCATCGGAAAGATTGAATGAAGAAAAAGAAAGACTTTGAATTAAGGTCCTTAAGAAAATTGATGAGAATACCTTGAGCTCGAGGAAAATTAATTTAATACTAGATGGAGAAAAACCAGACTGCTTACTAGAAGAACTAAAAATAATAATAAAGTTTAAATATTTTGGACAACTAATTATTGAAACAGCGATGTCTATGTTGGCTTGGGCGTGTCATGAGAATGGCTGATGGTTGGATTCCGAAAGATCTCCTGTACAGAGAACTAGTGCAGGGAAAGTGTCCCAGAGGGAGACCTGAGCTGCGATATAAGGATATCTGCAAGAGGGATCTAAAGGCCTTGGGAATGGACATTAACAGCTGGGAATCCTTGACCTCTGATCGTTCAGCCTGGAGGATAAAGATGCAGCATGGCCTTCTCCAATTCAAAGAGACACTTGTGCGGCAGGCTGAGGCAAAGAGGCAGTCCCGGAACCTGCGAAATCTGGGGGCTGGAAGGGGATAGATTGTACCTGCCCTCAGTGTGGAAGGGACTGCCACTCTCGAATTGGCCTTTTTAGCCATACCAGATGCTGCTTTAGGACCTCTTTCCAGAGCACGATACCATAGTCTCTCGAGACTGAAGGATGCCAATGATGAATATGAAGGCATGAATTTGGAGACGATTCCGATGCTTGGGGAATATTTTTTTTTATAAACATCTTTATTAAGTTTCAAAAACTTCACTGCAGGAGGGTGCATTTTCAGGATATTTTAAGGAGGCCCCTCCTTAAAAAAAAAAACCTCTGTTGAACCCACCTGTCTGGATAATTCCCTTCAAATTCCCTTTTTAGGAAAAATGATAGAGAAGGTGGTTGCTTGGCAGCTTCAAAGACTCTTGGATGAAATAAATTATCTAGACTCCTTCCAGGCAGGTTTTGTGCCTTTTATGGGATATAGACAGCATTGGCCAGTTGGCTTTGGGCTCCAGTCCAATGGAGATGGTTGATTGAGTAACAACAGATCCCACCTCCCCCACCCAACCAACCACTCTCCCTCCACTCCCCCTATGTGTTTTTGTTTTTAATGTTTGTTTTTAACTTTTTATGTTTTAGATTTTATGTACTTTTATGAAGGCCACCCAGAGTTACCCTAGGGTAGGATGGGTGCCCAACAAATTTTTATAAATAAATAAATTGGTTGCACTTGTTGAACATCTTTGTCAAAAGCAGGAAGGGCTGATGCATCCATCCTTGCTTTCTTTGACCTCTCAGCAGTTTTCCATACGATTGACCACGATTGAGCCAGCTGCAAAGTTTGGACTATGTGGTGCAGTCTTACATTGGTTTGATTCCTTTTTTCAAGGCTGGTCCCAATCGGTGTTGATAGGGAATATGAGGCCCAGTCTACGGCCGCTTCTTTCTGGTGTGCCCTAGGACTTGGTACTCTCTCCACTCCTTTTTAACATCTACATGAAGCCGCTGAATGAGATCATCTGCCATCATAAAATGTACACTGATGATACTCAAGTTTACATCTCCATCCCAGGTGACCCAAGTGATGCTGTATGTGGAGGCTGTGGTGATCTGGATGGTAGACAACAGACAGCTGAACCCTGGTTTAAGTGTGTGGAGCGTCCAGTTCCAGGATTTCAACATCTTCAGTTCTGGATCGGGTTGCACTACCTCAGACAAACCTGGTGCATAAACAGGAAGTTCTTCTAGACTCACAATTCCTGTTCAATGAGCAGGTGATGGTGATGGCTAGAAGAGCTTGGCACAACCTCTTGTTGCATGCCACTTACACCCTTTCTTGGATCAGAAGTCCCTGCACTCGGTCAGTCAAGTGCTGGGCATCTCACTACTGCAATGCATTCTGCATGGAGCTACTGTTGAAGAATATCTGAAAGCTTCAGCTTGGTAAAAATGCAGCTGTTCGGTCAGTTCTTGGGCTCTTAGGTTGTTCTATGTTACATCACTGTTCTGCAAGCTGCACTGGCTGACACTTTGCTTCCAGGTCCAATTCAATGCATGAGTCCAGGTTATTTGAGGAATTAGCTCATCCCAATGGACTAGTCTGCCCCATCCAAGCAGGCAGAAGTGGCATGCTGTGGATCCCTTTTGGCCAAGGATTTTCTTCTGGTGAGGTCCAAAAGAAGAAGAAGAGTCTTTTCTGCTGTGGCCCCGACACTCTAGAACAGGGGTGTCAAACTGCCAGCCCGTGGGCCAGACATGTTATGCAGAAGCTGCACCCACCCCATTGCCAGCAATGGCAAAACAGTCTCGATACATTGTGCGACGTCACATGATGTCGCAAGTTTGACATGTCTGCTTTAGAACATCATTCCCCTCCAAGGGAGATCAGCATCCAGACTTAGGGCCTTCCAAAAGGTCTTAAAAACATGGCTATGCCAGCTACCCTAGGTCTCCAATGGAGATGTGGCATTTTGGAGATGGCTAATGCAGGAGATAATACCCCACCTCCTCCCCATGTACATTTTGCTGCATCCCTCTCTATCCAAGAGATGAATTTAAATTTAAGATCCCTATTTACTGTTGTAATGTTTTACAGTGTATTTTAACTATATGTCTGCAAGCTGCCTAGAGTTGCCTCCAGCGGGTTGAGCTGCATACAAGTTAAATAAACAAACAAACAAACAAACAAACAAAACACATTAAAATACAGGCTAACATAAAGATATTTGGAGCTTGGAAAAAAATGAAGACACTTGAAAATAAGATTGACAGAAGAGAAGGCAGCTAGATAATATCACTGATTATAGAAGCACAGAATTGCAAGGGATATCTAGATCTGGTCTTTTCCCTGCTCAAGTAGGATTCGTTAAAGCATTTCAGACAGATGTCTATCCAGTCTCAACTAGAAGACCTCCAGCAAAGAAGCACTTACTGCTCCAGGAGGAAACCTATTTCATCAACTGATAGCTCTTGCCACCAGCAAGCTTTAATATCCAATACAAAGCTACTTTCTTATCATTTCAACCCATTGATTCTGGTTTTGTCCTCAGGGCTGAGGGGGAACCAGTCCACTCCTTCCTCTATGTGACAATCATTTAGATATCTAAGAATGCCATCCTAGATCACCCTCAGTCTTTTCTTCTGCAGGCAAAGCATATCCAGTTCCTATATGGTTGCTTGTATTACTATTAGCCCTGAGCCACATGATGGTGGGCAATCATATAAACTGAATAAACAAATAAATTTGTTCAAAGTAATGAAAGAAATTACAAACTTGGCAGCCTGAGATCTATATTGGGCAAAGTACTCAAACAGATTATTAAACAATGAGTTTGCAAGCACTTGGATTTCCACCCAACAGCTAACAGAACCTCATGGGTTTGTGACAAACAGGTCACAATAGACTAGCCCCTTCTGTTTTTTTAATCAAGTGTCTAGCTCAATCAAGTACTGTGGATCTAGGATGCCTGAACCATAATTAAGCGCTTGGCCATTGCGTCACAATGGTCTTCAGTAACATGGTAAAATATAGGCTAGATGATTCGACTGTAGGATAAACTCAGCTGGCTGATTGACTGAACCCAGAAAGTGGTCATAATATCAGAGAAAGACAGTGAATGTTACCTCTTCATCACTTCCATTATTTTAGGTCAGTTACATTAGAAATTTAGTTTTTCTTTCCCTTTGACAAGAATACTAAGACTGCTGTTCTTCCAGCATGCTGTATAACTCTGTAATAAAATAAAACAATGATAATGGTCAAACAGTGTCTGTGTATTGATGCTGGCGTGGGTGGGCTAATAGGACACCAAAGGCTTCCCGAGGTCTCTGACTTGCAGAAGTTCAACTGATTGTTTTTTCCCCAGAGGATGGGGGTTCCAGTAATGAGTCAACTGAATCACTGTTTTAACATGCAGCTGTTTTTAGAGACCTAGAAAGGCGGCCAGAAAAAAAAGAGAGAATTAACCTGGTTATATATTATATGTTTGGTCATTCCTTTCCAAATCTTATCTTCTTGAAACTTTTGGCTGTAGAACAAACTAAAAATCAGTGAGTGTATAAATGCAGATAGAAGTACTTTACCGAGCTGCCATTTTGTACGGCACCCAGCTATGCTTTACACTCTATGAAAGAGGGAGGAGTAGTTTTATGTCTCTTTTGTAAAGCATGGAAGAATGCCTTTAAAATCTCACATTAAAAAAAGATGGTTGCAAGGCAGCTTAGCAAATCCAAATGACCACTGGTTACATGGGCATTCAATGAACCGCTTCAGGTTATAAACATCTATATAAAGAACGCTGTCATGTTGCGAACACATAATCACATCTTAAATTTAACCCAAATGATATGTGATTAGATGTTCTTGCCTTCCTTGAATACTTAAAACTATAAGTAGCCAGCCCTCTCTCATAAAATGTGAGCAAAATTTCTTGGGTCTCTTTCTTTTCCTATACTTTCACATTCCTATTCTGTACGCACACAAAAAGAGCACAGGGGAATTTAAGATTCAACATCCCATCATTTCCCAAAAAAGTTAATGAACTACTCCCCACTAATGCCTTTCTTTCTTTCCTATGCAAAACCCCTAAAACCAGGCAAATATCAGTTGTTCAGAATTGGAGGAACTGTACCACAAGAATTTGCTTACATGTCAACATGAAAAAGTGAATTTCTAAATTCAAGGATAGAGAGATGTGTGTGTGGGGGTGAGTGGGTGGGTATGTTTATTTACTGAGGAAAATCAGAAAGGACTTTTCATTTACATACAGATAGTATGTTTCTCTTCCAACACAATCCATTTGCACTTGCAAATAGCAAAGTGTCTAATGTATATAATTGGAACTATTTGTCTTAATCAAAAGCAATAGGGAAAAAAAAAACATTTAACATCCTCCCTCCCCATAAAATACACAACATTCTTAGTTTTGTGTTTCACAAGCCTCATTTTGCCAACAGGTGGCAGAGCAGACTACTAGTTTATTTGCAGATGCACCAAACAAGTTTTATCTGAGGCTATTAGTGATCTATATAATTACATATATTTTTGTTTTACTTTTTGTGGAATTCTAGATCTCTCAATACCCACTGGAAAAAAATGACAAAAAAGACATCAGAAATGCAAGCATAGACTTTCAAAAATAAACGTTCAAAAGCAAAGCAAGTAAGGTATTTTCATGCATTATAATTTCAGGCATTACACTTGTTTTGCCTAAGCCATTTTACTCATTTAAATCCCACTCCTCAGCTGAAACAGCTCCAGACAACTTACAAAATTTAATATGGCAAGTAAAATGGAACAAGGTGAAAGCAAGTCACAAGCAAACCTTGATTAGCCAAAATCGTTAGTCTGCACTTCTTAATATATTATTAAGCTTATTATACAACAACTACTTCTATTTGCCAATTTATAAAAATGCACAAGTTGAAAGCAGAGATACGAAAATTAATTTAAAACAACAATTAAAAATAACTAAACGCAACCATTAAAATAGGTTTTTAATTTTTTTTCCAACCAATAAAAAGTTGGGGGGAAAAGGAGTCTTGCCTGTCTGTCTGTCCATCAGCAGGATACTCCTCCAAAAACAGAACAGAAGGGGGATGAATCTAGGGTTGGGGGGAAAACCAGAAAGAAAGACTGAATTTAAATGAGATTTGTATCTTCGTGGGGGGGGGGGGAGATGTAGACAAAAGTATTCCAAAAGAAATTCCAGAAGATTTCCAGAAGAAATCCATCTCTCCCAAAGCTTCTCTATGAGAAAGACTGTGAAAAAGAACTCCACGCTGAGTAACATGAGTGGGAAGAAGGCTTGGAACAGAGCAGCTGGCGCAACATTCAGCTGCCCATCAGTCTTTCCCATAGGGAAGCATTGGGATGGGGGGGGGGATTTCTTCTGAAACATTCTTCTCTACATCTCCCCAACCAGATCCAAACCCTATTTAAATTCAGTCTTTCTGTTGCTAGTTACTTCCCCAACGCCAAATTCCAGAAGCTGTGCTTCTCAGGTTTTTCTCTACCTTCCCAGGATCTTTTAAATAAATTAGGCTCTCAGCTCAGCAAGAAAGGATTCTTCTATAAAAAAAAGAGGTTGGAACTCTGGGGAACAATGTCTTAGCTCCTTTTTCAAGGACATTTGTTTCCAAGTGATGCCATTTGGAATCTATCAAGAGGCAGAATCACTTCAAAAGTGGGCCTCTAGTTCTCAAATTCCTCAGAAGGATTCTATGGTTGACGGTATTGAAAGCTGTTAAAATACCAAAAATTCCAAATATCCTGCTATCAATCTCCAGATAAAGATCATCCATTTGAGCCTATAATCCTGTCTAAAGCCAGTTGGAAATAGGTCAAGTGGATTGTTTCATTTGTCTCTGAATAATACTTTAAGCTGCCTCTGTTCATAAGAAGACCAGTTCTAGAGTATGTGAAATCCAAGGATGATTATGAGGAGGAGAAGGTTTAAACATTTATTTAGTGCAAAGTGTTGTACAAAATACAGAATCAATTCAATAGTTATGTTTGGACATATAATGTTAAATTATGATATGTAGTATAATGCCATAGAAATGAACCCATAAAATCTTTGGATTTTTGTCTGTACAGAGAAGAAAGTTTAGCTTAAGAAATCTGCCAAGATCAGTAGCCAACATTTGATGTTGTTTTGTTTCTCTAAAATCATTCTTATTTTTACCTGATGCTTCATAAGGAGTATTTGAAAATTACATAAATCCTCCCGAACTTCTTATGGCAGTCAACCAATACTTTTAGGGTTCATATTTGGAAAGGATAAAAAAATAGCATATGAAATAAAGTGTTCCATCCAATGTAGATTTAGAAAAATGGAATCAAAATCTTCAACAATTGAAATATAATTATAAACCCTTAACCATCTCTTTTTAAGGAATTGCAGTTATATACAATTCACATTTAATAAATAAAATATTTTTCTTTCCTAACTCCTTTACAGGTTAATGTAGCTATTTCATGAACATGGTGTGTGTTTAAAGAAATGGATATTTTTAATAAATTTTACATAAAATGGCAATCATTAATATGGTATTTTTCAAGAAAATTGGAAACATCACAATTAGAATTTAAATGCTATTCAGCTTGATTTTATTTGACATGATTTCCCAGACAGCTATGATTTGGGTTATAGTGTAATAGTCCATATTTTTCTTTTTTAAAAAAAAAAAACTGCAATCCTCTACCAATTTATCTAGTAATAAATCTCAAAAACTCAGTGGGATTTTCTTCTAAGAGGAAATATAAAGAACTGTGTAACAAGGCTGTATTTCATTTTTAAGCATTCCTGGAAGGCACTTCCAAGGAAAAAGCCAGTTAACTTCACATGCATCTATTTAGGATTAACTGTATTAATCATTGCAGGCAGTGATGACCTTCCTGTTCCTTAATTTTTGGATGAAATCATAAAGGTGGTTTTGGCAAAGAATTCAGCTTCATTTTCTGAAGACCACCCTCCACAACTTCAGGAAACTCAACCCCCTAAGGGCTTCATAAAGGAAGTAGCATGCCTGCTGTTAAAAAACAGCTAAAGAGTCCCACTGTTCATTTATAAAATACTGGATGCAAATGCAGACATACTAGCACGTTACTCTTGGCCTCCATGCCTAGTAGATATAATTTCAAAGAACAGTCATAACATTTGTAGGGACATATAAGCCAAGACATTTTAAGTTTTAAAAACTGGTTTGCCATCCATAGATTTTTTTTTCTTTTGGAGTCATAAAAAATCAAACTGGTGGGAAACTGCAGTTCAATGTTCCTTTGTAACTTTAATTCTCCTGTCCAGACAAAAATAATAAAGAAAACACAAAATAGAGAACATCCTAAAGATCTAGAAGAAATATTGGGAAACAATATTTCTTGTTTGATGTTTAGAAAATAGGTATTATCTAACTGGTTATCCTGATCATTGCAGCCATTTTGGAAAATCTTTCCAGGTCAGCCATTTTATGACATAACACATAACTCTTTGTCAAGTTTATAAATGGACCTATCAGACTTAAAAAATTGCCTGCTGCAGATCTATATCCATGGATAATAAGTAAATTGGCAAATGTTAAAAATAAAATGTGCTACGATCATATTTAAAGGCAGATATTTTTAAATTTAGATGCAAAGTTAGGAAACATCTTAGGTTCACAAAGCAGAAAGTTACAGAAAAGTCAGAAACTTACAGAAAGGGAAACATTAAAGGAGAGAAAGTAGAAAAGTAAGTAGAAAGTAAGCTTTGCACATATGCAGGTTCTAAGGTGACTCTTGGGCCAGCAGAGGGGAATTTACATAGTAATTGCTATGCAAGGAGGATGACACAACTTGCAGATATCCTGAGGAGAAAGATGTCCTGAAGATACAAGACAAAAGATCCAGTTTTTTATTAGCAGTGAAAAGGTAGCCAGCTAAATGTTAGCTGAACTCTTTAATTCACTCTTCAGAGAATTTAATAACAGCTATATTTTAAGATAAACACAGTATCATTTTAGCAGACATGTTACCATTACTAATGGGAAGCTGAGTAATCTTGGAAGGGTAGAACAAGAAGAGATTGGACAGACATTTCTCCAAAATGATATAAGGTCTTCTGCTTGGACAGGGGGTTAGAGTAGAAGACCTCCAAGGTCCTTTCCAACTTAGTTGTTTTGTATTCTGGCTATATTGTATGTGCCATCAGAACAAGACAAAGGGGAAGAGTTGTAAATTACTTTGCATATATCTGCTGAATTCCACTTGCATAGTTATCCGACTGGAAAGTCATCATTTCAAACAAATTGTTGTATTTCTAGCCTTGCTATTGTAGAAATTTTTAAAATCATATAGTTTAGAAGAATAACAATGAAACTCTCAATGCTGTAATAATCACATTCGGTAATAAATCTCTTTGCCACTGTTTATGCTTGGATCATGTTCATCTATGTTCTTGGATGGTGTCAAAATACAATAAACAAATAAATGTACACCCCCCATACATTGAAAACAGACATATTAGAACTGGTATTAGGACCAAATCAATCAATCAGAATAGAGCTAGAAGAGACCTTGAAGGTATTATTCTATTCTAGTCTAGTCTAGTCTAGTCTAGTCTAGTCTAGTCCAACCCCCTGCTCAAGTAGGAAATAAAGCATCATTTTGTGCTTCTACTCCATGCTTTTAAAACACAGCTCAGTATCATTCTGTGTTTTTAAAAAACAAGCCAAATGCCAACACTTAAAGCAAAATTTCTTTGAATTATGTTTCAATCATTTTAATTTTTATATTTTACATGTAAAAAATATAAAATATAATAAGTGTTGACTTTTACTGACTTTATCATATCTAGAAAAAGTTGCTTTTTAATAGCTGTTGTGCTTGCAAAAGGGACTATTGTTGTCTCCTATCTCAATTTCTGTGATATTTGGCAATACAAAAAGTTGTGGGTGGGAAGTTGCATTAATTGTATTTTAATCTGCATTACGCTGAGCAGAAAAGATGATCGCTTAGATTTGTACCAAAAAAATGATATTGTAGTTATTGCAAGGAATATAATGGAGGCTGTGCCCTCAGTTAATTGATAATCAGCAGGACAGGACATTGTGCTTGTGCATGATATGGAGTGGAGTTTGAACATTGACCTGAAATGCAGTAATTAGCGGGTTGTTTGTGTTATGTGTTGTGTTTATCAATCTTCTTTCAGCAACTCTTTGTTTTACAATCCATCCTGTTTTGTATCTTCTTTGGAGACAAAATTAAGTATAAGCTTAGCTGAAAGCAAAAGCAAATGCCCAATAGTTTTACTGAATAGAAAAGAGAAATAAACAAAATGAAATGAGGGGAGAAAATTCCCTAGGAAATGCAAAAAAAAATACAGATAATTTTTTTATCTTTTTCCCCCACCTGTTTTTATTTTAGAATAGCCGTTAGAAACGTTTGTTTTCAAATGTTTTGTCTGTTTGCTGGTTCGCTAGAGCCCAGAACTCAAAATTATTTTGCTAAAACTGAGATAGGCAATGAGTAGCCAACCTGATATTGTTGAACCTCCAGCCAACAAAGCCAAGGATGAGCAATGCTGATAATTTTAGTCCAGCATGTAGTCCTCCAGGACAAGCCATGATAATATGAGGTAGGTCATTGCCTTTCAAATTATATATTTTATGCAATTTGTTGATGTGATGTTGCTGGCTTTTCCCTCATCATGCATTAATAACTAGAAGGCCACAAGTTGAACCAATGCAGGGATCCAATATTAATTTTTTGCAGAAATTTTTATTTGATTTCTCTGCATTTCCCCAACAAATGCCTGCCTCCCACTATATAAAACAGCGTGTATACTGAAATTTTCTTTTTTTTTAAAAAAAAAAAAAGCCAAGCTGCCCAGTTGATTATGGATTGGAAATCCAGACAATAGATAACATGGGTTATGCCAGTGCAGGCAGAAATGGCCTTTGTCTGTCTTTACTCAGGATAAAAATCTATGCATAGAATATAGAATAATAGGGCTGGAAGGGACCTTGAAGCTTTTCTAGTCCAATCCGCTGCCCATGGCAGCAGATTCTATATCATTCCAGACAAATAGCTACCCACAATTTCCAGCTATTCCACTGATTAATTATTCTCCTTGTCAGGAAATTTCTTAGTTCTAGATTGGGTCTCTCTGGAATGAACTTCCACCCATTACTTCTTGTCCTGCCTGTGGGTGCTTTGAAAAATAAGTTGACCCTAGTGGTGGGATTCAAATATGTGAACAACTGGTTCTCTGTGTGCATGCCACTTCCCGAAGTCCATTCTAGGCAAGTGGTGCGAACTGGTTGAATCCCACCACTGGCTGCTCCTCTCTTCTCTGTGACAGTCTCGCAAATCTTAGAAGATATCACCCCAATCCCTTTTTTATTAGAATAGACCTATCTAGTTCCTTCAGTTGTTCATCATATCATTTTACCCTCTTATCATCCTCGTTGCTCTTCTCAGCACTCTTTCTAGGGTCTCAACATCATTTTTGTATCTTGTGATCAGAACTGGACCTATTATTCCAAGTGTAATCTCACCAGTGTAGTATAAAATGGTGTTATCACTTCACATGAAGGTGAAAGGGTGAAAGGAAAAGATTTTCCATTGCTGCCATTGGAGGTTTTTTTTTTTTCTTCTTGTAATTTTGGCAGACAGACATTCTTGGAACAAATCAGTTGACAGGGGAAGATATAACTCTCCCCAACTTATCCCCTCACGTGTGATGCCATGCATTTGCCATAGGGTTAAAGGAAAAGAACCAAGGGTTATCACATACCCTTAGGTAGAAAAAGGAGGGTGGTTCACAAGTTCTGTTTGCATGTTAATTGTTCTATACAGAGAACATAATGCTTAGATTTCTGTGCTTCACTTTCAGTTTTCTCTCATTACCTCAGAAACAAGAAGGGAGTTTTTGTATTTCATTTCAACTAAATTGGATGAATCCAACCCAATCAAATTAATAATATTAACTATAGTTTGCAGAAGGAAGACAATATCAAACATTGGTTACCAAAACACCTCTTGTCTATGAGATTCTTAGTCATCCAGGTCTGAAAAAGCATCTTTGGGACAAAACTCATCTTGTTCTTTAAACCAGTTCTTTAAGCGCAGTCAACATTCTCATGAACTCAGGAAGAGATTCCAACCTCAAACTGGTATGCTAAAGGTCATCCTGGACAAATAGTAACCAGTTCAAAGAAGATCAAATAAAGGAAGGAATCTACTGATATACTCTTCAGTAGAGATGTCAACATTCAAGTTATCTTGTAAGATATTTCTTACTTACAAGAACCTGTAGTAGTAGAGGATGAAGTTAGATCACCACTCCAGTCATTATCAAATCAGAAGGCTACAGGAACTAATGCAATACCCACTGAAATGCAGTTAGCAACAGAAGAAGAATCAGTCAAACTTCTAACTGAACTACACAGTAAATCCAGAAAACAACATAGTAGCCACCTGACTGGAAGAGGTCAATCTACATTCAAATACCAAAAAATAGAGCATGGAAACTATTGTACAACATCCTTAATTTCACTTGCTAGCAAAATAATGCTTAGGATTATCCAACACTGATTACAGAGCTCCAGGGGAAAAGAGATGCCAGATTTTCATGTTGGCTTTAGAAAAGGTCGAGTAATATGAGAGATTATTGTTGATGTTACTGGATAACTGAGAAAGTCAAAGTATACTAAGAAGTCCATGTCTGCTTCATTGATTATAGAAAGCCCCTTTGATTATATCAATTATATAATGATAGAATATGCTTGAAAAAATGGGAATACTAGAACATTTTATTGACCTAATGCAAAACCTATATACAGATCAAAAAGTCACAGTATGAATAGAAGATGGTGAAACAGACTGGCTTGGGGTCAGTGATGGGATGAAACAATGTATACTCAAGGGAAGTTGGACTAGAAGAAGATGAATAAGGTTTTAAAATTGGAGTAAGAAACATCAATAGCCTGTGCTGTGCTGATGATTATTCTGATAACAAAAAATGCAAAGAATCTGCAAGCTCTAGTAAAAGTCAAAGAGCAAAATGAAAAAAAATAGGACTATTTTTAATAAAGGTAAAGGTGACCAAACTTATGACAACAGGCAGAACAACCAATCTTAGAATTGGCAACTAAGTTATTAAAATGGTGGATAGCTTGTCTTTAAGGATCAATCACCTACAGTAAAGAAACAAAATGTCGAGAAATATGCCATAGATTAGCACTTGGTACAGCAATCACAAAAGTGTTATAAAAAAATGTTCAGATGCCATAATGTGTCTATGCCTACAACAACCAGAATAATGCAAACAATAATACAAACTTGTGACACTCTATGGAAGCAAAAGTTGCCCTTTTAATAGGCATAATAGGAGTATTAGTGCTTTTGAACTTTGTTTTCTCAGGAGCCTTCTTCATCAAACAAATGGATCCTCAAACCAATCAACCCAGAGTTTTCACTGGAGGCAAAAATGACCAGGCTCAAATTATCCTACTTTATCTACGTTATGTAAAGGCATAGCTCTCAGTAAAAGGCTCTAATGTTGGGAAAGCAAGTAGCAGCATGGATGGATTCAGTAACAATAGTCAAGGATGCACCTGAAACACCAGGTTAGGGTCATTGTGGATGCTCCATCACTAGAAGTTTTTAAGAAGAAATGAGACAACCATTTGTCTGAAATGGAATAGGATAGGGCAGTGTTTCTCAACCTTGACAATTTTAAGGCATGTGGACTTCAACTGAAACTGCCACAACTGTCATCAGAAGACAACATGGTCATATAACATCACATTCTAAGTGTGATGTCACTATCACTTAGTGAAAGAATTGCTGATTTCAACCCTTATGGAGTTGACATTTACCCAATATCAGGGTGTATTTTCTTAGTTAAACAATCACACTAATTATTGTGTGAAGAGCACTTCTAACAGATTGGGGCAGCCCATTATGAGTAACTGCTGCCAAGTGAAAACAGTAATGCCAAAGGAACAGTCCTATAATATGATAGCAGTGTTCCAATATCTCAGAGGCTGCCACAAAGAAGAGGGAGTCAAGCTATTTTCCAAAGCACCTGAAGGCAGGACAAGAAGCAATGGATGGAAACTAATCAAGGAGAGAAGCAACTAAGGAGAAACTTCCTTACAGTTAGAACAATTAACCAGTGGAACAACCTGCCTCCAGGAGCGGTGAATGCTCCAACACTGGAAGTTTTTAAGAAGAGACTGGACAGCCATTTGTCCGAAATGGTATAGGGTTTCCTGTCTGAGCAGGGGGTTAGACTAGATTACCTCCAAGGTCCCTTCCAACTTTTATTACTATTATTATTATTATTATTATTATTATTATTATTATTAGCTGCTTCTCATACATAAAAAAGAAATAATTTAAATTGAATGAAATATAATTTAAGCATAAAAGTGATAATTTCTCACAAATTTTATATAGGACCAGCATGTTTATTTTGCCCTGCTGTTGCTATAGGAAAAGCTTTCTTTGAGAATGCAGGTCTTTCTTTTTCTCTAAATGTTTTCTTCTCCAAATATGATACATGCCATCATCTGCCATCCATGCCCCTCTGATTTCTAAGCAAGTCAAACTTTGCACACAAAAAATAAGTTTGACATCAAAACAAGGACAAGGTACTATCAGAGCATTTCAGCTTTCCAGAATATTCCATTACAGATCTCAAAAATATCCATCTTGGGAAAAAATAAATTTCCCCAGCATGATTGATTGAAAGATTGCTAAACACGCATCAAAAAGTTTCAGGCTACGCCAGGCATATCCAGAGTTCTTTGTAAACCCTTTGTACTGTCTAAGAAGCAAGCTGTTCCATATTTGAGAATCTATTTTAAATCTAAAGCTAAAAGAGCAGTTATCGTTTAAGCCATGCCTGCAGTTGTTTATGTACTTAGGATGTACGAAGATGGGCAAATAAACGTTTCGGCGTATGAAATGTTATGTTAGCATGCATGCCTGAATTCTCTGCCATTAGGAAATATTCAAACAAATGAAGCAGAGCTTACCTCAAGGCTCAGGTTGATTATTCTTATGGCAGTTTTTCACATGTGCTAGCAATTACGATATTGCTTGGTCAGTCCATTCTCTGATAGTGGATGGTTGCAATGAACTGATATACTGCTGTCAGGAGCTAAGCTAATACATGGCACACACCATAAATTAGAGTAATATGGAATGCAATGAAAGCAAATAAAACTACTTGTTGCTTGATGGAAGTAATTCATAGAATGTATAAGCAAAAATTTACAATAATACTGTATTTATATTGAAGACTATTTACCAGGAAAATTGGTTCATTAGGATATTTATGAAAGGCTATAATTATATAGCTCCATTCCTTAATGGGCATTTTTCCCCCTTTGGCTCACATAATTAAAAGGACAGCACTTCTATTCACCATCCCTAACAAAATTAAAATGATCAACAGGGAATACTAGCTGTGAAAAAGGATGATCAAGTAAATTATTAGTTTAGGGGATTATATTCCAAACTCTCAATGAAAAAATCCTGATATTGGATAAACAGTTCTTAGATCTATTTACCTGTATCCTCAGATTTGTTGATGTGTAAAAAAAATTTTTAAAAAGCATTTAAGCTTGCACAGTTACTTACAGAATAGTACAATCAACATAGTGCCTGTTCTCACATTTATAATCTAAAAAGGCACAGCGCAGATGGAAAAAGTACAAGAGGAGAACTCAGAGACCTCTAGTTAATGTTTCTTGATTCTCATAATGCCTATCTAGGGTGGAAATCTACTTAGGTAGCCAGATGTCACCATTGCCCCCAGAGCATAGTTAGTGTTCCAATGGCTTCTGTGATGAGACCATAGGGTCTTAAGTCCAGCTGATAAAGAGCAATAGAAAGCAGAGATAAGAAAAGAGGGAAAATCTTGCCCTGCATAGATCAAGCATGCTGTTCCTGCAATGGTCAACCAGATGTCTACCGCACTTGTCATTGTGTCTTTATCATTAGTCTTCAGAAGTATACTGTTTAGCTATTGACATCACAACCAGTGTCCTTTACTAGCTTTATTCTCTCCCATATTTTTTCAATACACTCTGAAACAATCTTGCATGAAGTCAACCTTTTCAATGAATGTTGAAAACATTTATATTGTTTATGGTCAGTCCCCGTCTGCTCAGACCCTATGGGCTCAGACTCCACGGGCAAAGAAGCACTGCTAAATTTGTGACAAGCACTGCTAAAATGTATTATTACTAGTATTGCCCCTCTGTGCCTCATTTTACATTTGTTAACTCTGAAATGAATCAATTCTGACTCCTGGGTTTGGAGAGATTTTCCTGCACTTAGCAGTTAGACCACTGCCCCATTTTGTTTTAAACATGCTGAGTAATTTGAGCACTAACTGGCCATCCTGAGCTGAATTATGAAGGTAACTCAAATTAGGAATGCCATAGAGCTCTAGTAATGCTTCTGCTTGTGGCAAACTAAATATTATTTGCAGAGTCATGGGAGAAAGCTTTGAAAACTGACCTAGAAGGCTGCAAAACTGGAAAGAAGAACAGGAAACATTTATTTAACTCTTTCTGACAACTATTTTACTACCATAATCAATCCCAAAAGCCTCTGCACTGGAAATTTTAGTGAAGAGAATTTCTGGCAAATATAGTGATACGTATCCTAATCAACCTAAAAGCAGGAGTATAAGACAGATAAGAAATTGTTAAATATATTTCTCAAAAATAGCATGTGGAACAACTTAGGTTGGGCTCTTTGTGCAGAGGGGAGGATTAACTATTTTTCCTATGCAAATAATGCAATGTCTTCCCAATCAAATAATAGCCATAAGTGGAAAAATATTAATTTGCATCACACAATACAATAGAATCTCCTGTTTAATGACTTAACTGTAAGAAATTAGGTACACAGCCCAAACAATATGAAAAACACAGTAATTATATGTATTCATTTATTTATATCCCACCTTTATTTTTACAAATAACTCAAGGCTGTGAACATATCCAACACACTTTCCTCCTTCTATTTTTCCCCACAACAACAACTGTCAGGTGGGTTTGGCTGAGAAAAAGTGACTGGCCCAAAGTCACCCACTTGGCTTTTGTGGCTAAGGTGAGACAAACTTAGTCTTCTGCTTTCGAGCCTGGTATCTTAACCATGTTGACGTAAAAAGAAAAAAAAAATCTTCGTTCAAATTAATGTAGCAAAATTGTTCCTGAGTGGACTTCCTGACTCCAGCTTAATGTGCTCATCATAATAAAATGGATAGATTCGAGGACTGTTGAAATTAAAAAACATACCAGCTTTTTTAACACTGTAATGCACCAAATATGTAAGCATTTTGCACAGAGTTATAAGCCAAGTAGTTGAGGAAGTTATATCAAAACCAACTCAAAAGGCTTTGTTGTGGCATTACATTTTTGATCAATATTTTGGTTCTTCACTTGATTATATTTTGATATAAGCCAGTTTTACTGGTGTTATTTTTCTGCTTTCTTTTGCTAAGGATTCAATCCCTTTAAAGTTTCTTATGTGCTATAGAGTAAGTTTAGAAACAAAATACAAAAATATTAATTAAATATACTTTTTATTCTCACTATGGGCTGCAAAGCAATCAGTATGAATATGCCTTTATATTAGATCTTGCAAATAGGGAAATATTTTAAATAGCATAAAACTCTTTCTGAACTTCATCTGAAATGTTGATTTGCTTTTTTCTATTTCTTTTGCTCCATGTTGGCCCCTCTTGACACGAAAAATTGTTCCTGTTTTTTTGCTCAGTAGCAAATGGTGATTTGCAATTCTTAGGAATATACAATTTTTGACCTTTTGTATTACTCATGAACTTTTGGGGATGACAGCAACCTGGTTTGCCAGATTTATAACTAATGATATATTTTGATCCAGAGTTCCCCCAAAAAAACCACCTCAAACAAAAAAACAAAATGGTGTTTTTCCAGTTACATTTTAATGGGTCATGAGAAATGGTCTTGGCGTCTTCTATATTTTTTGCTTACAATGTTTCTGATATAATTATGCTTTTCAAGAATAATTGAATTGCTTTCTGTCAGTATATAAACATCTAAAAGGTCCATATATCATTCTGACGCCATTTGAGAAACTGTGTGCTAGATCTGCATACCAAGTTCCAATCATCAGCATAAGACAACAAAGCAAATATAAATAAAGAAGTTGAAGTCCCTTTTATAGCAATATTAGAATTTCCATTGTTTATTCTAAAGGAAAAGACCTCCCAAAAAGACAATGGTGGAAAGCAGGTGGTTGCCAAAGGGGTTCAGTACTTAGCTTTGGAGGCTAGGGAGAGAGGGGGGATGGGGGCTAAACCACATTTTCTAAACTGCCAAGCAAAATATTTTCATTCATGAGTTCACCCAGTTAAACATGTATCTAATCCTCTAAAACTGACAGCAGTTCAAAAAACCAGCCATTCACTTCAAAGGAAAAAGAACCTGGGGATTATTAGCATTATCACTTATCAAGAAATGACCATTGGCTTTAGGGGCAAAAAGCTCCACCCATCCACTTAGCAAACCAAGGAATTGACTCTATGTAACACTGTTAAAAGGATGGAAAATCCGACTCACCCAGTTCTGTCTCATTCAGTGTCAAGGATTCAACAAAAGGACTGTCAAAAAGCCATCATTATAATATGCAGGAAAAGTATTGTAGTCCACATAAGATAACTATAAACATTTTCAAAATTAACAATTAGGGGAAATATTATTTGTAATGTGTAAATCCCCATCCTCAAGTAAGATCTTTAGAACAGTATGGCCATTAGAAAAAAATCAAGGCATTTTTTTTCCAGTATTCTGATGAACATATAAAAAACACTGATATGTCGGACCACAGTCTTGTTTTCCTACAGCCACAAATGCACAAAATTCTTCCAAGAATTTGGCCAAAGTATCATCTTTACAGTCAAAAGCAAGAGAACTACCCTTTTCAGTTGTGGCTGGCTTTTAAGACTGGGAGTTCTTAGAGGAATTGGGAATTCAATTAACATAAGTATAAAATGCAATGGCCTTTAGTAAGTAACAAAAAAGAGAAGGGGGGAGGAGGAGGAGGAGGTATTTTTGGTCCAAGATTAGGGCTGCAAAAAGAAAACATTACAAGCGCAACAACAAACAATGAAATAAAATTATGCAATATAAACTGCAACAGCAATATTGGTGTCAAATCTATGGTTCCCCAAAGTGGTCAATATCAATTACAAATGTCAATAGGACTATTCTTTATTTTTGTTTCATATTATTGTTGTTGCTACTGCAGTACTATTAGTTTAAGCAATACTTATTATTGCTATATAATACATGGGGAGCAATGAACAATGAACAATCTGGAATTTCATGCAACAGCTGATGAGCTGAAGAGTTTGGGGAGGCTTGCAGTGCACTTTCTTAATAAGAACATTTGCCATCCTCTAGGTAATGTTCAGATTTGAAGTAGGGTCAAATGTCATAAAATGCATCTTATCTGTCCAATTATTAATATTATTAATAATACTAAAAGAGATACTCCTAATAATTTTGTAGAAACATAGTAATTATTTTTTCATGATATTTGAACAGAGTTATGAAGTTAGGAAAACATTCTTTCCTAAACATAAGTCCTTTCTTATATTTTGCTTTAAACTGTGGCAGCAGCATCTCCACAAGAAAAGCAACGCAAAATGTGAATTACAAAATAAATCCATTTGTTTCCTCTGAATCACTAGAAATGTGAAATTAATTCAGCAGACATTTGCAGCGCAGTTGGGTCCATCTGCTTCTGAACAATGCTTGAACCTTGAATAAGTCTACTTAACAGATAATTGTTTCAGTGAGGCTATTGCCCAAGAAGTTGCACATAGACTTAATAACTTCTGACTATGCAGCACCAATTGCTGGAAATAAAACATGAATGGATTTAGAATCCAGGAAAGATAGGATCTAGGAAATAAAGATCTAAATGCAATACTACAACAAGAACGAGTTAAAAGGTGTTTCCCAACTAAGCTTTCCCTAACTTCACCTAAAAATCACCTAGCTTCATTGGCAGAATGTTAAAGAAAAGTTTCAGTGTTTATAGTAATATTTCAATCTTTTCAACTATTTCAACTAGTTTTTCAGCTACCATAGAAAAAGTATTAAAGGGCTGCTTCTATTTTTACCATAAAGCTTTCTGAACAATAGGGAACGTTTATGCTAAAATTATGAAATATCAGAAAAGTGTCTTCCTCCCTGAAACTAACAGTTATCTACTCAATGGATAACTACACTGAGTATTAAAAAAAATCTGAACTCATAAAATGGAATTCATTTACCTATGTATGGATTTGTTCTATTTTATTTACACATGAAGAATAGTCATCGTATCAACTTCCAGTCCAATAACTTATATTATGGAAAGACAATTTGTAATGTTTAAGGTTATCATTTGTAATATGTTTGTGTTTATTTCCATGATACATTGATTGATCTGCTTTAATCTATTTTGCCTTAAAATGTTTAAAAAAATAGAAAGAGGTAATAACAGTAAAAGCTGAATCATGTCTCTGGATTCAATGTATGAGGAGCCATCCAACTAGAAATATAGTCAGTGTTTAAGGACTCTCCATAACAGGCACTGTAACTCATTTTCTGTTATCTCTTGACATATTATATAATTTTATTTTTAAATACAGTATATCTAAATTGTACCTGCAAATTTAACTTATCGATACTTACATTTTCTTGCATTCTACAATTTATGCAAAGTAAACAACACTTTCTCCCCACCCCTCATTAGTGGGAATATGATTTAAAGTTTCATCAGAATTGAAATGGAATTTCTTATTGAACAACCTGATAATTACAAATTGTCTTTAAATAAAAAAAACACTATAATATGCTCACCAGAAAGGTGTCTTCATAATGATTTTCTTTTATATAAATCCCTTCTATAATCTCTAGAAATAACTAATCCTATATTTGTTCAAAATGGTATAGGGTTTCCTCCCTGGACTAGATGACCTCCAAGGTCCCTTCCAACTTTATTACTACTACTACTACTACTACTACTACTGTTACTACTACTACTATTATTATTATTATATCCAAGAATCATTATTTTTGTTAGTGTCATACTTAATATTCTGATTTCAGTAAAAGGAAACTACACTATTATTTAAATTTACCCAATAAATGGGTTTCTATTATTAATCTTATCCCATGTGAGTCTTGATTTTACATTCATTATAAATTATTAATTGCCAGAAACTGACAAAGTTATATTTCTTCGCAGTAAGATCTGAATTTTGATATATAAAAGATAACGAGTTTGTTTAGTTTTTAATATTGTTCAATAGAAATAGAAATATTTAATCATGAAAAGCCATTTCCCTTCTTTTTTTAGATAAAATCCTAAATTGAATTTCCCCTAGTTTCACCATTTGGATGTTATTGGGATTTTTTGGGGCTGTGCGATATACAATATATATTGTTCTATCCCAATATGGCTCCATTCTTGGTTGTCCTGGTGGGAATGAGATGGCCTCAGGCTTAGGGGAAATCAAACACGGTTTACTGGCCTTTGCATCTTTGTAATTTTGCTGACCATTGATCATCAATAAAGATTTCCATAGAAAAAAAGAGGAGGAGGCTATATCAATGCCCCATCCAAACTCAGCCTTCACTCCACTACCTTGTCTTTGAACTATGCTGAAATCATAGAGAAAATATTAGTTTTCAAAACTTCAAAACAAAGATAATACATTCATTAAAACAATGGCTGCTAGAAGCCCTGAGTGGTTCAGTCATTAATTTCAAAAGACCAAGGCCTTAGATTAGTTTTACTGGTTAGCTTATCAATTAAATTATTCCGGAAGAGGGAGCTCTGTTCCCACATCGTAATTCCTTTTTAAGATTCAGTTGGGTGGTAAAATATAGAAATTTATCCACTGAATGTCTTGCCATTCATGAGCTGTTGGCCAAATGCCTTTTCAACAAGCCTATATAGATTGTTCTTACAAACACTAGTTTTCAGAAGACAAACACAGAAAGGAGATGTCAACGCCCAATAGTCCTTTGCCCACTTCTTTCTTCATTGGCTGACTTACCTTCCTGTCCAAACAAACATATAGCACTCTACAATCTACATGCAATTTTTAAGAAATCCACCCATCTGTGAAAAAAGGAAGGGAAGCTACACATCAATAATTGCCTTATTGTTTTCATTGCCAAAAAGCAGCATCTTCTATAATGCAGAATTCATGAGTCACAAGGCTTTATTGAAATAAATGCCAATTCTCAAGCATACAGTTTAGAGAACCACTACAATACAATTTATTTGTCCAATGTCAGGAATGTGTATTATGATTACCATTGCAAACAGGATATTTTGAAGCTGAAGCTGCTTCATGAGATACTGTGTTCCTGTATTCTGGTCAGATACTTGGCTCAGATGAAACTGTATAAACGGTGTCATGTGCTTGACATTTTGCCAAAAGACAGATGCCAACCAAGAGCCTTCTGTTGTACTTCAGGATGTATTTTCCCATTAGTAATACGTGAAAGAAAGTTTTCTTAATTTTTGAGGGAAGAGGAGGTACTGAGCCTTACCATAGTGACTGGAGATTATTTAATGAAATTGATTAAATCTCTTCTCATTTTCTGATCCATTTTTATTCATTAAATGCTTATAACAATTGTATATTTTACTATATTGTCCTTTTGCATGCTTAATTCAGAACTCTGTTTTGACATTGCCACTAAGCATTATAACAGCACAATATATAAATCCAAGTGGCTGAAAACATTGCATGACAATTATAAAAAGCAATGCAAATTAAAAAAGCAACCCAGTACTGAAAAAAATGCAGAGCAATAACTAGAATTTTGCTGTCCACAAATCATACTAATGCTCTAAAATTTGGCAGAGAAATGTATATCTCAACTGTTAAAAATCATCATTTTTATTACTCTTTAGCAGTCAGCATAATTTAGAGATCCTATCTCGTGCTGCTAGAATGTTATGTAGGGAAAAATTGAGAAATTGGGGCTTGACAGATGCATGCACCCAACATTTTGTTTTATTTATTTTTGTGCTATGATAGAATAATATTCCCTGTCTTTCCAACAATGTGAATCTAAATTCTAGGGATTTCAGCAACCAATTGGCATTATAGATGCCAATTATAAAAAAAGACAGTAACAAAATCTTAAACAGGAGAATGAAAATTTGATTTGCCATTCCTGCATTATTTTGTAAACAATTCTAAAATTCCCCTTCTAGTAGTTTTATATAAATCTGAGGTGATTAACATCAATCTCTTTTCACAAACCTGACAAAGATAATTACTCTAAATTATCAGAACTGACAGAAGTTTCAAGGAACAGCAGTTAACTTATATACGGGACATGTTTTTAAAAAATCTCTTTAAAAAAGAAAAATAAAAATGAGAGGATGCCAGAAAGGAAGACTGAAAAATTCAGTTTTAAGAAAATAAAGCATAAATATCAATACTATTTCATTTGGCCAACAGGATTTAAAAGATTCAGGTGTAGGACTTTCTAATTCCATATTTTTAAATGTTTGTACTCATGCCCTTAAATATATCTTCAGTTTTAGGGAAACGTATCTCCTAAGTTTCTAAATAAGCAACCACTAGCTTTTAGGAAAAAATCAAGGTAGCACATGATTCAGAAATAAAGTTTCAGTCCTGTTCCACCCATAGGTAAGAATTATTCATTCTAAGCTGGGTATAGATATAATATTTATTATTTACATACTATATATGGGAACACATCAACCAAGTACATAAAATTCAACACATATAGTCCCATATTTCTGGATTTTATTACACTCACACATAGATATGCAGTAAAAGAGAGTCATTATCGATACAGAGTCAACCCTTACAGAATTGTAGAAAACGAGTATCTTATTTGCAACACTTATTAAATGGAGATGTGATTGTTCTTATAGAAAAGTCTGCCAGTTACCTACCATAGGAACAGTTTGATAGTATAACCAATTACTAGGCTTTCTTTCACTGGATTTGTTTAAGCAAAAGACAGACAGTCATGTGTCGAACAGGCTCTAATTTCAATTCCTGTTCTGAGCCAAGGGGCTAAATTTGTTGGTTGTTTGTAGATTTCTCGATTCCTTCCAGCTGTTTGCTCTTGAGGCTCTTGTGCTCAGTCAGATGCAGGTGTGTGAGTCATAAGCACAATCACTCAAAGCAGGAAGGCTCCAAGATTACAGAAATGTAGAAAGTGACACTATATATATATATATATATATATATATATATATATATATGGTTAGCTATATGGGTGAAAATCCGACTCTTGGGTATATCCATACTATATAAAACAAATAAATAGTGATCACCAAGAGAATAAATAGAAAAATATATTTAATAAACCTAGCTTTCGTCGGGCACTCCCGACATCGTCAGGGTTAAAAGCAGTCATAGGGAGAAAGCTTATATACGATCGCTAACTGCCTGCATCTGGCTTCTAGACCGCATCACCGGTCCCAGCTGATCATGCTATGTTCTGAGTGTATCTCTTACGTCAGCATGTGGTTTCTTCCTATCACCTCTCCGTACTCCGCTGCGCACACCTCCATCATTAACTCTGGGGCTGAGTGGGGTCCTTTCATCTCCTTTTCGGGTGTTAATTACCTGGGACATGCAATGGGGCTAGGAGAAAATTGAAAATTTGTTTCCCTGGTGCTCACTTTTATTTATTTATTTTGATTTATTTATTTATTTATTTTCTGAGGTTTTCGCGGGTGTTTGTATGTAGGTCTTTGGTTATTCGGGTTTTCTCCCGTGTAAAATTGGAAATGTCTTGGCGACGTTTCGACGAAGTCCCATTCGTCATCTTCAGGCTGGTATTTTCAGCTTCGTGCTTCGAGGAGCAATGTGTGGTCTTAGCTGTTTCTTCCTTTTAACTGCCAGTGGGGGTATGAACTGATTGGGTGGGAGCTTGGCTGTGTTCTGATTGGGTGGAGGTGTGTTCTGATTGGTTAAGGGTTTGGCTGTGCTCTGATTGGATGGGGGGTTGGCTGTGCTCTGATTGGATGGGGGGTTGGCTGTGCTCTGATTGGATGGGGGAGTGTTCTGTTTGGGTGGGGGCTTTGTTGTGCTCAGGTTAGTCTGATTGCAGGGGGATTTAAGATGGTGGGCTGCCTTGCTATTTTTTGGCTTTGCGTTCGTGGTCGTGCCTCATTTTCATGGTGGGTGTCAGTGTGCTTCATGTATGGATTGGAGGGTTTTAAAGTGGCTAATGATGCAGCTGTGGTCTGGCTTCTGGTTTGTGATCATGCCTCATCATCGGTGTGGCTTTGGGTTTGCTTTTTGCATAGATGTGTGGTGGTGACATCCTGTGTGGTTTTAGTGAGTGTGGGTCTGGTGTCATTCTTTGTGTTAGGGAGTCATTTGTCAATAAGGGCGGGTTTCCAAATGGCTGGTAGGCAGGAGGTATCATCTCGTTTGTTCATGCTGTGTGGGCATTTTTCTATCTCGATGGCTTCTCTGATTATTCTGTTATTAAAATGTTCAGTTTTGGCGATAGTTCTGGTATTTTTAAAGTCAATTTCATGTCCTGTGGCTTTAAGGGAAGGTGTTGGTTCCTCTTTTTTGACTGAGTTCTTATGTTCTTCAATGCGTGCACTTATTCTTCTGTCGGTTTGTCCAATGTATGTATTGGGACAAGTGGTGCATGGGATTTCATATACTCCTTGATTTTCTAACTCAATTTTGTCTTTGGGGTTTCTTAGGATGGTGGATATTTTTCTGTTTGTGCAGAATGCTGTTTTGATGTTGTGTTTATCGAGGATCTTGCTGATTCTGTCTGTGGTGCCTTTTATGTATGGGAGGAGGGCTTTGCTGTTTTCTTGTTCTCTGTCCTGGATTTTAGTGGGGGTTTCTTTTTGGATTAGGTTTGTAATCTTATTTCTTTGGAATCCATTGGATGTTAGTACATTTGTGAGAGTGTGTAGTTCGGTTTTTAGGTGTTGTTCGTCAGCTAAGCGTTTTGTTCTGGAGATGAGTGTCTTGGCTACGGAGTTGATCTGTGCTGGGTGGTGATGTGAGAGAGCGTGCAGATAGCGGTTTGTGTGTGTTTTCTTCTGGTAGATGGTGTGTCCTAGGGAGCTATTGGATTTCTTGTAGACTAAGACATCCAGGAAGGGAAGTTGGTTATTAGCTTCTGTTTCCATAGTGAACTGTATTTTGGGGTGTAGGCTGTTTTATTATATATATATATATATATATATATATATATATATATATATATATATATATAATAAAAAATAAATAGAATACGACCACCAGGAGAATTTAAGGATATATATATGTTTTCGTAGATTTTCATGGGTACAGGTATGCAGGTCTTGGCGTATTCGGGTCTTTTCCCATGTAAGATTGAGAGTATCTTGGTGACGTTTTGATGAGGTCCCACTCGTCCCACCCAGCCTGAACATGACGAGTGGGACCTCATCGAAACGTCGCCAAGATACTCTCAATCTTACATGGGAAAAGACCCAAATACGCCAAGACCTGCATATATATACAGAAAGCTGACTTTGTGGACACACTTAACTCAGTGTGCGTGGATTTGCAATTTACGGAAGAAGAAGAACACCAGGGTAAACTAGCATTTCTTGATGTTCTGGTTCACCGTCAACCAGACGGAACCCTGAGGACTCGAGTTTATCACAAACCCACACACACTGACAGAATTCTACATTATGATAGTAATCATCCAGTGTCCCACAAGGTCAGCTGTATTAGGACCCTCTTCAAGAGGGTAGACTCCCACTGCAGCATGGCTAAGGCTAGGATGGATGAGCGAAAACACCTCCTTAAGGTGTGCAGACACAATGGATATCCTATGAAATTCATCAGGCACCATAGCCTACCACTTAGACCCCCTGTTAGGTCTCAAATGGAGGAGCCAACACCACAGATTGCCTGGGTTACTCTCCCTTATATTAGTAATGTCTCAGAAGCCACAGCTAGGTTATTGGCACCCTACAATGTGAGGGTGGCACATAACCCGAACCAGACGTTACGATCTAAGGTGATGAGACCAAAGGATCCACTTCCCATCACACAGAGGTCAGGCATCATTTATAAGATTAATTGTAAAGATTGCTCCGCGAATTACATGGGAGAGACGTCCAAACGGGTTAGAACCAGGATCCACGAGCACAAGCTGGCTGTAAGGAGAGGCGAACAATACTCCCAGATCGGAGCACATATGCTGGAGTCAGGACATTTGACAACGTCCAGATGATGGCTAATGACAACACGAAGGGGGGTCGGCTCCTTAAGGAAGCTTGGCTCTCTAATGATGAGTCTATCAACGGGCATATAGACTTATGTCCTGCGCACATAACGTTAAGAGCATGGGCCAGGAAAGAAACGATTTAATACCACAACATGCCTTCTGGGAGGAGGGTTGGTGGAGAAAAAGAGCCCCGAAAGTGCCCAGATAGGGAATAGCCTGCAACTGAGCAACCCTCCGAGTGTGGAGGCATGTACTGACCCCCAACGAGTGGAAAAATGTATCAACAGCTGTGAGCCTACTGCCGATGGGTCTGAGGTCTCTCCGTGCCGTATGAGCAATTGGGTAATGACGCAGTCCCATACCAACACACGGATGCGGAGTGGTCGTGAATGGAAGGGCTGTAACATCGCCCCCACCCCCATCAGCGATTCCGCGATTAATCCCACTCACGATATTATTTCAATAGCGTGCTTTCGCTTTGGTAATGTGAGTGAGCCATGGGAGGGCAATAAGGCGATCATTCACAACGCTATAGCCTCCGCATGCTCCAGGAAACACCTAAGAGGGGTGACTCACCCTGGAAACATGCAACGAGTGAGAAACCGAGAATTGAAAAACCCACCCCCTTCCCTCCCTCTGAAGACGATAGAGGGGACGACCACCATTCCAAGGACTCTATGTGGAGGGGAGAGTGGCAGTCAACCTAAACATGTTACGAGCCCTTGCAATGCCGTTGGAAACACTCCCATTGATAAGAAAATGAAAGTTAGTGGGGCAACATTGGAGAACGGGGGTTACGATAAGATAACTGCAATGAAATCTTGTGACGTAGGAGAAAGCAATGAGATGGCAACTGTGAAAAAGGACTATGGAAAGAGGGAAAGTGGGAGGAGAATGAGGAGGGGGAGTATCAGGAAGGAGGATGAGGAAAACAAACAGCGAAAACATACAGGCTCCCCCAATCCATGACCACATGAGGAGGGGGGTGGGGACATAGATACAAACAAGGAAAGCAAGAAAATAATGATCAGCAACAGGGAAACTACGATCAGAGTGCAAGTGGATTGGCTGGGACCTGTAACTAGGTCCAGGAGCCGGGCGCAAAGAACGCCATATCCATAAATAGCCTCTCCCATCGACTGGAAGCTACCCTGACGATGCTGGCAGTTGCCGTGGAATGGAGCAGAAAAATGATTCCATTGCCAGCTCTCAAATCCTGCAACAAGAAAGAATGAGAATCAAAGGTATAAACTGGCCATAAAGACAGAACCAGAGGGGTAAAAACAGGATATAAAAAATTGGGCACCAGCCCAACCGACAAACAGAAGCCTGAACCAGCAGTAAGTAGGGTGAGCCTACCTGAGAGTTTAGACCTCAAAGGAAGGAGGACTTTAAACCACAACATTTTAAAAATGAGGAAACAGATTATCAGGTTTTGCAATCAACTGATTACCAGGACTTGCCAAATCCTTTAAAAGCATTCCCAGCCCACCAAAACTGTTTCAGGGGAGCGACATTTGCAATTTGGATTTTGAGAGGACTCTGAGTTTACAAGGGAGTGTTATGTCTTCCAAAGGGAGCATCCTCCCCGTCTATTAGAAGGGATTGAGCATCCCTTAGCAATTTTAACAGAAATGATGGGGGTTGGCTACATTCTTTCCATAAATACCGATCTACGCAGAGTTTCATGTTTTGTAAATGTTAAGCTGGATTCCAAGCTGAATAGATCTATCTCCCTCTCCATTTTGTTTTTTTAAACTGTCCAGCAAATAGCAGTCCTTTTAAAAAGCTGCCGAAACAGCTTCAAATCAAAGGACTTCTTTGAAGTTATTTAACTTTTGTGAAGTGTCTGCAATCTTCTTCAGCAAGCTAATTCTTCCAACCCCCCCCCCCCAATTCCATATAACATATCCTTGTGCTCTCACCTGCACATCTATATCACAGAACTTCACACATTCCTTGATCATTCATCCCATTAATTTACTGTTATATCCACTCGTGTATAATTACCCCTTTTGTGTGTGTGTCATTTTTAAAAGCCTACTAAAGACATATACCATTGATTCATAATCTTGTAAATGTTTACTTAGCTACACTGTATTCTAACAGGTAATCCAATGTAGCAATGGAATCTGCCTCTATATTATTTTTAATAAGTATGAGGTGTGACTGCACATTTGGAGGATGCAGTTTGATAACATGTGTTTTTCAAATATTAGTGGATACCTTACCAAATGGAAAGCACAAATGGTGCAGATTCTGAAATCCGCAGCTTTAGGGCCCCCAAGAGTCACAACAGTAGGGTCCAATTACAGCAGCAAATTGGTCCATTACTGCTTGAAGAAAATGACTGCCGCTAGTAATTATTGCTAATCCACTAATGAGCAATTGTTTGCTGCAAGTTCTTAGAGTGAGCCTAATAATGTGAGTACAGTACAATAGAGTAGCTTCCCATCTCCATCAAAAGACCCTCACTTCTGCTAAATCAACTTAATTGAATGGATGCTTACTTAGCAAATGTATTGTGAATGTGCTTTATATAGGCCTGTTTTAATAGGAACATGATCTTCTGCAATTCAGGTTTTCTTCACCTTAAGGCAACTCTGAAAGACAAGAAATCAGGTGCTGATTAATTTGTTATTTTAGGGCCATTGTATGCATTGGGGCTTTTCTTCCCTGAGAATGGCTTGCAAGATTTAAAAAAAAAAAATCCAATAGTTTTGAAAACAGTAAGACCAAAGTAGATTAAGCCCAGTAAAGAATTAGGATATGCTTAATTCTGACTGTGCTGAATAATATCCTCTTTTTTCCCCCTCTTTAAGTTTGCATTATACATGCTGACTCGAAATGACTCCAAATACAATTTGGTTTGACAACAAAAATAATAAACCCATAACCTCATAAAATCAGAAATATTTCTTTTGGGCTTGAACTGAGATCTGGTGTTGGAACTTTACAGTACCCTAAAAGGGAGTCAGATGGAAATGGAATGACTGTCAGGGAGAAATCTGGTATAAAGTTAAATAAGTCACTTCAAGTGCTTTAGTTCTTTTGCAAATAAAATTAGAGCATGTCGCACGCTTCTGTAGTTTTACTTCCATGACTCATCTTCATAGATTGTTGAGCCTACAAAAACACAAAATTCCTCTCTATTTATTTTCAGCTTAAGTACATATTTTAAAATGTGGATAAATTAATCCATGTTCCTAGGGAAGAAAGAAAAAAATAATCATCATTCCATCTTTTAAAAAACAAATGGCTATTTATTGTGATCCTGTTACAGTTATGCAGAGTCTGCATCCTAATAAGAATTGTCTATTCCTTGGAGATAAAGTTGCCACATTTTCTTTGAAAGTGAGATGAATGTCCAATGCTACTTAACAGAACTGTTCATGCTTCGAAAATTGTTTGGAAGAAATGCTTCTGACTTTATGCAAATACAGCGTGTCTCTGTTATTCCACTATAATCTGTTATAAAATGTTGTGTCTGCTTTAAGGGTTATATTAACTTGAGTCACTAGCTTGAAGAAACAAAAGGATGGTTTAAGGAACTGCAAAGATTTGCTATGTTTGAAAGAACATTTGAAGCACTTCTGAATTATTTTTTTCAATAGTGAACAGCCTATTACTCAAGTGACAGGAGCACTATAAAGATTCATATTCTCTGACAATAATAGCAGCAAACATTTAAAAAGAGACAATGGCTACATCATTAATCTCAGAAATCTGATGTAGTTTTACTAATTTGCATTTGTGTGCCTATCTGAAATAAGTTGTTTTTAAACTTTTAGGGTTTTTTTTTCACAACCAGCTTTCTCTTAACAAAAGGAAGTAGCAAATTTCAAGTTTTCCATTTCTGGCAAGATGCCTAGACATTTAACAATCACACAATAGGCAGAAAATCAGCTAACTAGACTAACCTGGGTTACTACTCAAAGTACAATATGTCAATATTTAAGACTCAAATGTTTTTTTTTTCAATAATTTTATTATGGATTATATTATACAACTACAAAAATAAGGAGATACTTTTAAAACAAATTAAAAATGGAGAAAAGGAAAAAGAAAGAGAAATAGAAAAATAGGAAAAAAAAGAAATCTCTTCTTTATCCCCAGCAAGTATAAACATCCTTAGGCCAGTCACTCTCTCTGCACCCTAGGAAGGAGGCAATGGCAATCCACTTCTAAAGTCTTGCCAAAAAAAACCTTCAGGAACTTATCCAGGTAATCGCCAGAATTCAATACTGACCTGAAGGAACAAAAAAATCAACATAAAAGGAACAAACTTAATGTATCATATAAAGTGCTTGATGTTATATTATGCTTTTTATGGTGATATTATTCCTATTAAGTTAAATTTATGTTGATAGTTATTGATACCACTGATAATTTTTTTAAAAAATATATATTCTGTATACTGCTGGAGGCTACTGAGAGTCATATAACTAAAACCATCTAGAAACATTGAAAATAAATATATAAACCCTTTCCTCAGTAATTTAGGCCTATTCTGCCATGACTAATTGGGAGAGGTTATGCTATTACAAATTTATTTTCTCTTGTTGGCTAAAGCAATACGCATGCTACTTCCAGGATAATGCTGTACTTATTATTACCAAAATAGTATGACTTCTGAGATTGATCATGAGCAAAGGAAGGGTGGAGTTATTTATGCAGATTGCTAAATTTATGCTGCTAATATATCCATGTATTTGATTCCCCCCCCCAATAAATAAGCTCTGATTCCCAAGATGCATGATAGTAGTAAATCAATTGATTTAAATAAGTGCAAAAACAATCTAACTTGTGTTTTATTCCCAACCTTTTCAGGGCCCATTACCCTTTTTTTGTTTAACAAAATGTCAGAGACTCTTGCTTTGAGCATGACAAACAATTTCAATGCTCTAAAATGAGTAGTGCAACAACCGAGTCCAATATTTTTAAGCTCTCTTCCTTAAGATCTGTTTTCTTGCATTGATATCTGAGTATGTGTTAATGATAATAACGTATCATAATGAACTGCATGGAAATGTACAGGAAATCATAGCATAGCATGGAAATTCATTTGGCATGACTTACACCATGGAGTAGAATTATGATACAGACCTCTACAAAATATATGGCCAGGATTAAATACTTTTAAACAAAAAATCCATTCTGATCTGATTCCAGCAGCTGCTTAGAAGAGACACTGTGTAATCTTATTGACCACAGTCTTTGAAGCTAAGCAACTTTTGCAACATCTAGAACATGAACAGAAGAAATTAAAAGTAGAAGTAAACAAAGAAAAAGGAAGTCTTACTGAATCTACTTTACACCAATACTATTCACTATGTCTCTTGTAACTTCCTATCCTTGCAAACTGTCCATATATCAATTCCTTTACTGCCTTTTGTTCTTTAAACTTCTTACTTCTCTCTTTTTATGGACTTCATCAAGTCCATCCAACCATGACTTTCTGGGGCTTCCCCATGGTCTCAAGACATTCACCCTTCTTTTTTGTATTGGCTTTGCAATTTGATCCTCATTAATTTGCTATGATCAAGCCACTTCAATGTACTTTTTCATACTAGTCATATTTGTATTCAATTTGCATTCACTCTGCACCCATTCATTTTTGACAGTGTCTCTTCCTGTTTTATAAAACAAACTTTTTAAGTTAATACATTCCCACCTCGTGCAGTTTCCACATTTCATTTAACATACTCAATTCTCAGAATCAGAATACAGCTGGATGTCTTCTAGGGTGTCAAAGTCGCGACGTTACGTGACGTGCTGTAATGTATCGCAACTTTTTTCCCATTGCCAGTAACGGGATGGGTGCGGTTTTGGCGTGACGCATCCAGCCCACGGGCTGGCAGTTTGACACCCCTGCCCTATGCCATTTCAGACAAGTGGCTGTCTAGTCTCTTCTTAAAGACCTCCAGTGATGAAGCACCCACAACTTCTGAAGGCAAGTTTTACCACTGGTTAATTGCCCTCACTGTTGAAAGTTTCTCCTGAATTCCAGATTGGTTCTCTCCTTGATTAGTTTCCAACCATTGTTTCTTGTCTTGCCTTCTGGTGCTTTGGGAAATAAGCTGACCCTCTCTTCTTTGTAGCAGCCTCTCAAATGCTATCATGTCACCCCTGGTCCTTCTTTCCTCTAGACTAGCCATACCCAATTCCTGCAACCGTTCTTTATATGTTTTAATCTCCAGGCCCCTAATTATCTTAGCTGCCCTTCTCTGCACTTTTTGCAAAGTCTCAACATCATCTCACTACATATAATAAAGTGGGCAGAAACCTACACAATCATTTTCTTATTTTGACCCACCATCATTCTTCACAGCCAATCACAGCTTAAACTTATTTCAAGTCACTTTCAAAGCAAGCATTGATATTGTAAGGAGAAATCAAGAGATATTTCTCTGTGGTAAGAAGATGTGCAGGATAATGAAAATGAATGAGATACTTTCAAGCTTACCCCTTAATTATCAAAAATTGATTAATCTACTTTTGCAGCTGCTATAATAATTAATATCAATTATTGCAAATGTTGCAATTGTCTGATTTAAAGATAAATCCTTCTATCTGATCAAGCATGGATAAACTCTAAGCACAGTGCTTAAATATGAAAGAATCATCAGTTGTTACCTGTTGCATTTGGTTCTAAAACATAAATCTTTGCCAAATGTTCTGGATATTTGCAAAAAATTATAGATCGCAAGGGATACAAAAACTGAGCAATTCCAAGCCACAAAGCAGGAACAAAAGGCACATCTTGTGTGTTTTGAAGCAGACACTTTCACAAAGAAAGAATACATTTCAAAATTGAATTGCATACTACAATTAGGGACAGAGGTCAATTCTGATACCATTCCTAGCAATTGCCTTTTGCTGCAGCTAGTTTTGAGTTCACATGTTCCTAACTTGATATGTTGAAAGAATGGATAAAAACAATTGTTATTCATGATTTCCAGTGATGCATGACTATGGTTGCATTTTATGTTGAAAAAAGAGAGCACGTGTTTGTCACAGCTGTAGCAATGGCCTTTTTAAAGATGAGAGCAATAATAGCTGCCAAATGTTTTCTAAGTGAAAAAATAAAGATTGATAAGAGCAGGAGAAGAGATGAATTACACAATAAAGACTGCTTTGACTTAGAAATACACACCTTTCTTTGGCACATGTATCATATCACATTTCCCAGGCGTAAGATTGACGTCAGATCAGATTCTAATTGAGAGTGCAATTTACACTTCTCTGGTCCTTAAAATTCTTCTCAAATCCCCCAGATAAGCTTAAAACGTTTTTGGAATAAAAGAGGGCCATCCACAATTTATACACATTGAAACATTCCATACAATAATAAATCTGTCTTACTGAGACAAATATATGGGTAAACAAATTATTCTCTATTCATATAGTATAAATGTTTAGATTTTGACATTGCCCTCCTCCCCACTCCCTAGATTTGGTTTCTACAAATATGGAAACAAAGAAACCAGTGAAATATTTTTGTTTCTGTATTGTGTTTATGCTATATGTGTATTTAAAGTTGTGTTGTTTTTTTTTATCATTCTTTCCAGAATTAAAACAAAAATATCTCGGGGGGGGGGGATGGAGCTGTTCAAGCTAGAATATCAGTCTTAATTATGATAAATGCAAAATTACATCTAGGAGCTCCATATAGCTTTCCATTTGAGGCATATTCAATTCACACCACAATTCTGATGGTGTGGACCATTCCATGAGTTTTGTTTCTTTGTTTTTCTTCAGCCCAGATATTGGTGTTAGAATTTGAAGTTAAAATGGATGTTAACATCTGGGTTTGGCAAATTTCCAAATGTTAATGGGTTATTCCAGGAGCCAGTTTATAGCAAAGGCAATGCAAATACAAATCTGAAAACATTTGCTAGAGAAACGGAAACATATAAGCAGGCTCCTATGAACATGCCATGGCTCTCATTCAAAACTCTCTGTGTGGTCTGATCCACATACATGGAACTCTTGAAGGAGATGAACTGGTCTGCATTGGTTTCAATGAACTGCATTGGCTCTTTCATTTCATTTCATTTCAATTGCAGCCAATTTTGGTCACCATATCACAAAAAAGATGTTGAGAGTTTGAGAAAAAATTCAGAGAAGAGCAACTAAGATGATCAAAGGCCTGGAGACTAAAATATATGAAGAATGGCTGTGGGACTTGGGTTTGGCTAGTCTAAAAAAAAGAAGAGATAGGGGAGACATGATAGCAGTGTTCCACTATCTGAGGGGGCTGCCACAAGGCAGAGGGAGACAGGTTGTTCACCAGAGCATCAGAGGGAAGGATGAGAAACAATGGTTGGAAACTGATCAAAGAGAGAAGCAACCTGGAATTAAGGGGAAACTTCCTGACAGTGAGGACAATCAACCAGTGGAACAGCTTTCCTCCAGAAATCGTGGGTGCTCCATCACTGGAGATTTTTAAGAAGAGACTAAACAGTCACCTGTCTGAGATGGTATAGGTTCTCCTGCTTGAGCAGAGGGCTGGACTAGAAGACCTCCAAGGTCTATTCTATTCTATTCTATTCTATTCTATTCTATTCTATTCCATTCCATTCCATTCCATTCTATTCTATTCCAGTTTTATATTTTATGGCTTGGAAGATGACCATGTTAGTTATTAGGTAGCATTTTGGACATTATTAAATAAATGTAGAATATCATGCACAGTGCCAAGGGACTGGGTAAAAAGCTGATATCAGGTAGCTAATGTAATGATGGGTAGAAGAAACTGCTCTCCGATGAGTCAGACTACTAGATCACCTCACCCACTTTCATCAACACTGACCAGCAACATCTCCTTCAGCTTTTAGGCAAGAATTTTTCCAGCTCCATTTAAGGAAAGTAGAATAAAAGCTAAGGCCTTCCAAAGATAAATTGTTAGCAGTACCCATGAACCTCTGTTTTTTCATACAATTACATTTTTCTGGAATGATATATCATTTTAGGGACTTTTTAAACTGAGAAAACAGGAATAAGAATTATGAACATACTTTTCTACACAAGTTGTCGTAACGTCTAATGATGCACTAGTAATATATCCATCCTAGCTTCCATCCAGTGTAATGAATTTTTAAGATTGCAAAGTTATCAGTAGATATACATACAGTAGTATCATATGCAGTAAAACTCTGATTTAGCAGAGAAACACTTGATTTAAATGGAGAAGTTCAAACAGAAAAAAAACATTCATTGTAGCTGAAGTTAGTAGGTGTTTGGCATTAAATGAAGGGTTTACTGTACTTATGAAATTTCATTTTATCAGATTGGCACATCACAATCTGGTACTTTTATGAGTAAAGGCAGCACTTTGCTCCTTGAAAGAAAGCTGGGGTGTAAAGGGAATGAATCATCATTTCGATCTGGAATATCACATGTCATCCTCTATTTCTCAAAGCAGTAACATAGCTGCATCTCTCAGATTCTTAAGACTCATTTATTATCTTAAGTGGTATCTATGAAACCAATTTCACTGTCCTTTCTTCTTCAGTTATTTTGAGTTCTCATTCAGAAGACTCCAGTGGTATGCTACATTAAACACAAATTCATTGCCCTGAGTCTTTGTCTTTTTTTCTTTCACATTTCTAGATTTGATTCTCTTTCAAGAAAGAATTCAGCTGTAATTTAGTCTTCCCAGCTATATTTGCAGAAAGTTATCAGCTATGTAAAATTATACTGTCTCTTGCTGGCTATTAGATAAAACATTATTTAACCACAGAAGCCTAAAGCTGCCCATGGAAATAAGGCAGAATATTGGTGATATTATTCCTATTACTGGGACCATTTTGAGAAGACAATGGAAAGTCAGTTGGATTTTGTATTGACCCACAAAATCCTACAGAAACATAAAAAATGATTTTGTGCTGGCATATACATGCTTAATACAATTATCATCTAATAAGTATTTTCCTCTCTAAAGTCTATGACTGTATGATATAATTTTCCAATAAATTAGAGTATCTATGCTCCATGCGTTAAAACAGATCTGGTTCTTATTACCTTTACATAGGGGAATTTATGAGATTTATGTTGATCTCAACCCTGTCTTCTATGTATGTGCTATGTTATCACCCAAGGAGCTGGAGTTCTGCACAAGACTTACAAGCAAGTTAGTTTCCATTTGGCACTGCTTCATAAAACCTTTGGCTTTGCAGATTGCAAGTGATGGTGGAATTTTATTTTATTTTTCATTTTCCTGGCTCAGATGCAGGAAAGTGCCGGTCTTAAATTATAAGAACTACTCAGAAGATACATTGCACCACAGAAGGCTATGATACCTCAGAAGGCTGTGAAGGAATCCTTCCAATGTTTAGGTCTATGTGAACACATGTAGTTTATTAGAGGGCATATTGCTGTATCTGACTGCATATTTATTTAATTCATAGTTTCATGTTACTTCTCCAATGAAGGTTACAATGCTGATCATTTGATTTTGTAAGTCTATATTAAATTTGTTTGTATGCATTGTATTATGCCTGTCACCATATGAGATGCTGGAATTCGTTTTATGAAGAAAAGCAGGTTCAGAATAGTAATCCAAGTTAGACTTTATGACTTTCAGTTCCATTTAAGTCACATTCAGTGTCCTGCCTCAGATATTCCTAGTAGCAGAATATCGGTGTGTTCAACCTTCAGAGAAGAATTCTAAAAGGAGACAAGATGGATATATTTACTATCAGAAAGGGGATCTGTTTGAGCTCCACTGAATCTGAGAGCTATGTTCCACTGCAGGTGTCCATTTCAAACTAGAATGATGCCAAAAATGACAAAACATGTGTCTTCACTTCACGCTGAAAGTTCTGCCCTTTGTAATTGTGCTATGACAGCACACACCAGGATGTACAGGGAAGAGAATGCATCACAATTGTTGCAATGCATGTTTCATCATTCCTTTCATCCTTTCCCTCTCAAGTGGATGTCAATAAGTTTAGTTATCGGATTCTAACAGCTTTCCATAATCTGCTACTCCAAGATTTCTTAAAAAAAATATTAATCAAACAAGTTGAACATAAGCTCTTTTGATGATGTTTATTCCAAACACTTATATATTTTATACAAACTAATTCCATATTCACCTAAGGACCTATATGTACCAGTAGAAATGGTGAAAAAGAGCATTCCTTTGGATCGACTATAAAAAAAAGCTCTTCTTCCACAGCCTGAAGAAAGAGAATCTCAGGGGGACAGACAGCTCTTGGGAAAGTAGAAGATGTCTACAAAGGGATTGAATTGAGGCTAAACAATATCCTCTTGGGATACTGCTCAGATAGATAAAGCTTCCTAGTAATCATTCAAAGACCAAACTGATGTCTGGGATGAGTTCTTAATTAGATAATCATTTACATAACATTGAGGAAATGGCATGATGTCATTCGGCACCAAGGAGACATGAACATAACACTGAAATTGTTGAGTAGGAAGTTGAAAGCCAGGATCAACCAAAATAGTTTTCTCTACCTTCAGGGCCAATTAGGCAATGCCTATCTTACCTCAGTATCAGACAAATATCCTTCGATTGTCAGTTGAAAGTGAAAACATCTAGTTTTATTTATTCTGAAGGCAATAATGCATATTGTCTTTCTGATACTACATCTAATGTTCCAGAATGCAACTGTGTCTCTTCAACAAAAATACAATCTTCAATACAATACAATACAGTACAAAACAAAACAAAACAATCTTCTCTACACATACAGTAGTGTGGATTGTTCCATGAATGCCATTCGGCATCATTTTGAATATACTTGCTACTCTTACTATGTTTTCATACTGCATATACATCTCCAAATGGTCAGTTCTATCAGGAATTGCCAATCAGGTATGTAGATAAAGGATTAATCCACACTCTTACGCCCAATGATTAACTTAATTTATTTCTGCTATTTTATAGCTGAGTATGGTGGCCATTAAGTTGACCTAGGTTGATGTCAGAAAGATAAATAGGGTTGGATGTGCTTAGTACCTAGATGAGAGACTAAAAAATAGATTAGACTAAGCAGCAGAACCTACAAGAAGGCAACATGTAATGACCTGTGAAAATGAGAGGAGGAGGAGGACGAAGACTTGGAGGATGAGGAGGAGGATTAGGCAACAGTTAGATATGAGGCAACTTAACTTACAGAAGCAATGGGTCATAGCAAACATCTCAGAAAGGACATCCCTATTTTCTTGGACTGTAAGGATGAGGGGAAAAATATATACTTTTAAACTTGCAAGATTCTGTTACTGTAAACTTAGATAAAGCTAGCGTTAGTACCCAGGGTTGGTGCTTCTTGTCTGGATGATCTCAAAGGGCTGACATGCAGCAAACCTCTTCATCCTAAATTCATCCTAAATTCACTACAAACTTAGTTCAGTGTAGAAACTGCTGTTGAAACAGAATGAGAAATAAAAACACTATAAATGACAAAGTAAATGAGACAATATAAATAAAGTCAATGTAAATAACTAAAACCTTGCATTACAGAGTACTGGGGATTAAATATGTGACTAAAGAGGATGCTCTACGCATGATATTTAAATATATGTAGTGACAGCACCAACTCGATACTCTTAGCAACTTTTCAATCTCACCTGCAAACATCAGGAACTGAACCCAAGACCACCTGCATGAAAAGCTGTCACTCAGCTGTAGCTTCTGCTCTTCCCACAACAGGTAGTCCTCAACTTATGACCACAACTGAGCCCAACATTTCTGTTGCTAAGTGAGATGGTTGATAAGTGAATTTTGCCCCATTTCATGACCTTTTTTTGCTACAGTTGTTAAGTGTATCACTGCAATTGTTAATTTAGTAACACAGTTGTTAAATGAAACTGGCTTACCCATTGACTTTCCTTGTCAGAAGATTGCAAAAGGGGATCACATGACCCCTATCATAAATATTAGTCAGTCACCAAGCTGACTAATATTTTGATCACATGACCATGGGGATGATGCAATGGTCATAAGTGTGAAAAATGGTCATAAGTCACTTTTTTCAGTGCAGTTGTAACTTTGAATGGTCACTAAAAGAACTGTTGTAAGTCAAGACTGCCTGCATACTGTTCAAAATTCTTTAATAATAAATACAGCAAATATAATTTCTTCTTTTTTTATAAAATGACTTAATATTAAAGACATTAAGCCACAGTTTCCTATTTCTGGCTTTGATGACCAGAGTGCTGGGGGGGGAGGGCATGATTCCGCATGAGCAGCCAGGAAGTGTGCACGCAGCTCCATTTGCACAAGTGGCGTGCACTTGTGCCCTGCTGCTCGCTTAAAGGGAGTAAGCACAAACATGCCTGCTGTTCACACAAGTGAGGATTTGCATGCACGCATGCCAGCCATTTCCATCACCCAGTTGCAAACCCCTCACAGGTTGGGGACTTCTTCATTAAGCTACTCTTCAACTCCAGAGATCTTTTTAAATATCCAAATAGTTCACTTATGTTATGGAGACACCTTCTCCCCAAAATACATTTTTGCATGATTGTGGCAATAGTTTCAACAGAGTTTAGGAAACATTTGAGAACATAATTTAACCAATTTCCAAAGTCACTTTGGAAATGCTTTTCTTCAACACCAGTTTTCAAGAACGACACTCCCTGGAGGACTTTTTTTTTTTTTTTGCAGGTGAGGAATAATAGCACAGCCATAAAAACAAATTTGGCATCTCCTAATAGCCTACTGTTTGAGGAGATACTGAAAGCTTTCTGGGAATAGCTTAGCTTATCCCTAATGTGTTTGCAGTGCAAATTTTAAAAAATTAGTTCTGCTAGTTTTTAAGGATGAATTGATCTACATAAACTTAAAATCCATTCACACCAGGCTCTGCATTGCTAAAAGCATATTTATGAAGCAACGTGGTCAGTGACCTGGAAAAGTACACAGTAAACAAGAATCTTGTCTATACAGGACCCTTGCATTGTATCATCAATCTGAGTTGCATGTGGATCACAATGAATGGGGAATTATTGACTTATTTCTGTACATAATTCCACCTAAGATGAGTCAACAGCCAGTGCAAACAAAAGTTTTATTGGTGCTTGTCACCAAAAAGGAGCAGCTTAAGCTGACAGTTGAAACTGGCAAGCAAACTATGCAGTTCACCATCCTCATTGAAAGGGACAATTTGGCACTTCAGAGCCATGCTATTTGAAAGTCACTGCTATAAAATCATGTACTATAAAGTTCTAAGGTTCCTATCTCATGACACAGCAGGAGGCCTCATAGTGTGACGTCATTGCCCGTAAGGAAGTCTTTTTCAAGCAAACCTGGACATTTTATGACCCATAAGCGGAACAATACTGTCTCTGTATCCTCCCATTCATATTCCTCAACAACTAATGTTAGGGGAGATAAAATATAGTCTTACACTCTATGAACAAATCTAGGCAATTTTATTAATTTGTAGCCCTGAATGTGGTGGTATTACTATGTGTTGTGCAAAGAAACTCTTCCTTTTGTTATTCCTGAAACTCCTGGTTTTTATTTGCATTATATGATCTGAGATTCTAGCATTGTGGTAAAGCTTTCTCTGAATCCTTTTTCCAAGCACTACAAATCATAGTTGTAGAGTTCAGTTATCACTGAAATGCGAGAGAGTTTATGATAAATTATAAACAAATTATAAACAAATGCTTTTTGATGTTGCAAGAAATGTATTTATTGTAAGGAAATATAGCTGCCAGTTCCACTTCACTGGAGTAGCCCAAATCTTTACATTCCTGCTAGAAGGAAAGGAGAAAGATTCTGAATATTCATTTCTATTTTTCCTGCTCTTCTGGAGCCAATAGAACAGTGGTTCTCAACCTGTGGGTCGGGACCCCATTTGGGGTCGAACGACCATTTCACGGGGGTCGCCAAACAACGCAGTCCGCCATTTTTTTCTTCTTTTCCTTAGCTTGAATAGAGTCTAATTCTATTGGCTTTCAAAAGCCAATAGGAATTGTCCAGGCTGTCTCTGCCCTGCTGAGCCCGCCAAAAGTCCCATTCTGCAAACGGTGCTGCACCAGTTGAGTAGTCCTCGACTTATGACCGGTTGAGTAGTCCTCAACTTACGACCAGTTGGGGGTCGCGGCATTAAAAAGGTTGAGAACCACTGCAATAGAAAGACAGATGCCCATCCAAACTCTCAGAAAGTTCTACCTTTATTTTTTTTAAGGATCCCCATCTTTTGCATTGAGTCAGAAATAAATCAGCTAATTTCCCAATCTCATCTAATGCCAAGGGACAGAGATCTCAAAGTCGTGGTGAAGATGCCCTAGGTGTGATCACAATGTAGATCTAGGTAGTCAGCTATGGTATTGGCTTTTTTTATTTTCATGAGAACCAGAACACAATATTTATTTTCTTCACCACTATATAAAACATATGATATTCACCACATTGAATCCATGATGCAGCAAATTTTTATTTATTTATTAATCAAATTTGTATAGCTGCCCATCTCACCAAAAACAATTCTGGGCGGAGCATTAAAATGTTTTTACATTGTGATGTTTTGTCCCAAAGGTGCTTTTTCAAGAGGCAGTTGGACTTCTTCAGCTCTGACTGGATGATGGGGAATGGAATGATTTATACTCCTTGCAGACAGCTGGATATTTGCATTCTTTTAGAGAGTCGTTGAGGCCACTTGGAGGTTTATCTGTGTCCTCAGGGTCGCCTGAGTAGTGCAAATGGATGTGGAGCCTTCTTAGAACTGCTGAAAGGACTGTATTATAGACTGGAGATACATGGTATTATATCCCTCCCCCTTTGTTGAGAGAGGGCTGTTCAATTTTGACACAGATGGCCTCTTTGACCCCTCTTTCAAACCAGCAGTCCCTCTCTGTCCAAAACGTGGATTTTGCTGTCTTCAAAAGAGTGGCCTTTTTCTTTTAAATGCAGATGGACTGCTGACACTTGTCCTGAAGGGTTTGTTCTCCTATGTTTTGCCATGCATTTGTAAGGCTGTCCAGAGTCACAGTGAGTAGACAGCTATATATAAATTGAGGAAATAAATAGTTACATAAAGTTATCCATGCTCTGAATACACACCACCATCAACACCAACACTAGTATCTGCAATGAAAGTTCTGCACTACAGCCCCTTCTGTTTTCTTTGTTTCTTTGTCTAGACCAGGCCTCCACAACATGTGGTACACCAAGCAGCCTTGTGTTGCCTGCCAGTGTTTTTTGAAGTCTCAATAGATCCACTGCCATCAAACATTTCTGCTGTCATGAAACACCTGCCACTGATGCCTCCCAAAAGGACATCCTGCTGAGCACCTCCAAAACCTCCAGGCCTCCTCCATTGCTGCTGCCATACCTTGGATCATGAAACAATTGATTGGTGCACCAGTTTTTCCTTTGTGGCCCTTGATTATTTCTTCTCGTCATTGAGTTGTGCAGGCCTGGTCTAGATCATATTCTCATCTGGGGGGGGAGCTCAAACTTGATGCATCTTGAAGAATGTGATTCAAAATTGCCTTTAAACATGGTACATGTCTCTGTCTCTCTGCCTCTTGATAAGAAGTAGATATAGGAGTTCTAAGAGGTACAGTCTCAGTAAAGATTGTACCTCTCAGATAATAAATATTTCTCCTGCTGCCATGTTCTGGTTATAAATCCTCCTTTCCCAAAGCTGCAATTAAATAAATTAAACATTAGGGCTTAAGCAGCTTAAGGGAGTATGATAGCACTTAAGATTTCAGTCAAAGCAGTTTGTAAAAATATGCTAATTACCAGTGAAAATGCATATACATGAGTGTTAACTATGCAGTTAAGATCAAAATTAAAATAAAGGCCTGGGAAGACTCTGATACGCAAAACAACTCCTCAAAATGTGCCTAAAATGCCTAAAAGCCCTCCTTTTGTGGGGGAGGTCAAAACATTAATTTGAATATTAGGAGACAATGTGTTTCAACAATCCTTGTCTGTAAACCAAGCGTACGTTTATTTTTACACGTTGTATAATAATTCTTTTGGCCATTCTACATCTTGATAAAGGTCCAAATAACTGATGATGTAATAAAGCAAAACATACATATTCTTAACATGCACTGTCTAAATCAGTGGTCCCCAAACTTTCTGGCTTGGCAGACCAGCGGGAGAGAGGGAGAGGGGATGGTTCTGTGTGCGTGGAAGGTATGCACGGGCACACATGCACAAATCCATTTGCATGAGCAATGGGCACACATGGTGCTTGCATAAATGGAGCTGCACATGTGTGCTCAACCACCACTTGCACAATTCTGATCCAAAAGGGCTGTGACCCAGGGGTTATGAACCCCTGGTCTAAATTGTCAATTATCCTGTGCATTTCAAGGCAACATCAAGTGATAATAAGATCAACTTTATGAAGAAATGTTGCCATTCACAATTTGCATCTCCAACAAAAAAATATATTTGTATCAACACTTACTACATAGTCTTTAGTATCTAATATATTCCAAATATTCTTTTTCTTCTTGTATTAGTGTCATTTTAAGATGAAAACAAATTAATACACTTTATATAAAACAATCTTCCTATCAGATTACAAGAATGGAAGTTTCACCTATTGTCTTAAAGGTAGCATATCTGAATTTTATTGGCTTCAACTATTTGCTTATAAAAATACCTTTGTCCATGTGTATATGTCTGCATTATAGTTCAGCTAAGGTTTTGGAAAATTATTCTCTCTAAATAATTGTTTCTGCTTTCGTTTTCCCCTGCCTTGTCGGCACCCCAGCACCACAAAAAGCTTTTGAAATACACAAATGTGTGCAGGAAGAAGAAATGCCACCCCCTTTATTCTAATGATGAAAATATTACTGTCAATGAAAACCAGTATTTAATTTTGCACAACATGTTATTCCATGGATATTTTCAATAAAATAGAGGAATATTTCTTTTTCTTTCTTTCTTTTTAAAGAAAAATAGTAAATTTGAGGTGCAGGTTTTTTTCATCTAAAATCACTATAATGCTGGGACAGTATATACATGAATTCTCTTCAGAACTGGAATCTAATAATATATATCTCAGTAATAACATATATGGGGATGGAGTGTGAAGGGTTTTTTCTTCCTCTCTCTTCAGTCAAATATTTACTGTACTGACTCTGAAGTATTGTTAGAATACATTTCTGGAAATGGGGCTTTCTAAGAGTTGCTTTGTCACTGAGCTGGAGTCCAGACAGATAAATGAAGTTGTGGTTTTCAGGATAAAGCATGTACAAGGAAGCAGAGCTGCATTTCGGTTAAGTTTGGTTTTAGTTGCATTTAAAATTCACCAAAGGCCAGATTATTGTGGCTACTTTTCAACTATTATTTGTGTTTGTGTGCATCTGTGTGCGTGCGCGCATGGACTGGGTAGGAAAAAGACACACCTCACTGGCTGGTTGCCACATAGCTCACCACACTAGAATAATGCATTTCATTGTACTTAAGTAATACAGTCCATACAACACCATCAACATTACTAGAAAATTAAGCAGCAGTAACACCTGATGGATTGCACTTTCAGCTGTCAAAAATGAAGATGTTAAGCTGAAATTGTGAAAACAAATTAAATTTAACAGAAAGTGTCATACTGAATCACTTAATCACAAAAAGTGCCAGTGCTAAGCAAACTGGAATATCTTTGCAAGGAAAATAATGTATCCAATATGAAGTTTAAAATTGAGGAAGTCATGGTAATGTTTTGTGTAACTTTTGTTTTTCTACCTTTTAGTGTTTTTTTTAAATTATTGTTTGTATCCCTTTTCCTTAGCTTAGTCTATGACTAATAAAGATTTGATTTGATATATTAATTGCAAAAAAGCAAGACTGAGATTTTTTTTCTCACTAACAAGCAGCAAAGTATCCTTCAATATTGGATTTAGTCAATCCACTTTCTGCACAAGAATCTTCACAAGGTTCTCTGATCTTGCCATATTTCTAGCTAATGCTCATAATAAGCCTTTTAAGACAAAAACATGTGCAACAAAATAGCTGCAGTTTAGAAATCTATTTGATTAAGGAAAGAAGCAACTGCGAAGCCATCTATGACATATGTCTTTGGATGCTGTCTTTGAGACTAACCAAAACGATAGAGAAGGAGATGGGAGATGAACTCCTTCAGCCACTCTTCAACCTTTTCACAGATTGTACCACTTTTAGGACATGACAATATTCGAGTACCACCAGTGCTTAGCAAGGTGTCAAAAACTTGATGACTAAAAAAGGGGGGGGATTTGGGGTAATAATAATAATAATAATAATAATAATAATAATAATAATAATAATAATAATAATAATAATAAAGTTGGAAGGGACCTTAGAGATAATCTAGTCCAACTCCCTGCTCAGACAGGAAACCCTATACCATTTCAGACAAATGATTGTCCAGAGTCTTCTTAAAAACTTCCAGTTTTAAGTTTTAAGTCTTCTTAAAAACTTAAGTTTCTCCTTAGTTCTAGGTTGCTTCTCTCTTTGGTTAGTTTCCATCCATTGCTTCTTGTCCTGCCTTCAGGTGCTTTGGAGAATAGCTTGTCTCCCTGTTCTTTGTGGCAACCCCTGAGATATTAGAACACTGCTATCATGTCCCCCCTTGTCCTGATTAGATTCATTTGTTGTTATAGAAATGGCTAGTTTATAATATTATGGAAAAGTAAAAAGTTGAGGTTCAATGTTAATGCTTCCTTCTACTGCAACAGAGGAAGTCTGTTCTTTTCCCTTCTCCCCCTCACTTTTTCCCCTTTTTACTCCCCACTGTGTCCTACTATTTGCTTTTGTATTTTTGTATTTTATTCTATAATCTAATAAAATATTACAAACTGTTAAAAAGGGGGGGGAGTACCAGTTTTAATTTCTTCGGTTGCTGTTCCTTTGCTGAATCACTTTCCCTTTGCACTGACAAATGTATGATGAATTTATCCATGTGTATTAATATGCACCACTACCAGCTAGCTCAGGGGTCTTCAAATTTGGCACTTAAGACTTGTGGACTTCAACTCCCAGAATTCCTCAGCCATCATGGCTGGTTGAGGAATTCTGGCAGTTGAAATCCACAGATCTTAAAGTTGCTAAGTTTGTAGACTCCTGAGCTAGTTGGTCGGCCCTTCTTCCTTTCTCCCTTCTCAGCAATCCTTCCATAGTGTAGTAAGAATGCACCCCCCAATCCCTTCCCTGTACTCTTAAAGACACAGGAATCAAATGCAAAGCAAGAAATGCTCACAAAATAAAGAAACACATAAACTCCATTTTTTTTTCTTTAAGCTGCCTCAGGCATGTCAGTGTCACAATGTTGCAACTGGGACTGAAAGGCTCTTGCAATTGCAAAAAGCTTTAGCCTTAAATTAAGCCTGTTTACCTTCAAAGAAAACTTTCTAAAAGCCATAGACAGACTTAAGATAAGGGGGTAAAACTAATTACATTTGTTTAAAGAGATTAAACCTACAGAAGTCAACACTTTGGACTCATTGCTAGCCTAAAATACCAACTAAAATATTCCAATAATCAAAGCACACAAACCGAGCCTCTGAATTACAAAACGCTGTAAAAACTGTACAAAAATCCTTATGGTAACCCAATCAAGCTGCCAGCTGATCCAGAACTAAATAAACCCACCTCCTTTCTGACATGCTCATCTCCCTGCTTTTCATTTCATCAGCGCTAATTGCATTCTCCTGGCTGGAGAAAATGAACCAGGGGATCTTTTCTTCCAGCAACAGTTGTCCCTGTTTCCTTCCTGCCTGCTGAGCTCTCCTTCTCTTTCCCTGTTGTCTTTTTTTCCCTTTCCCACCCAAACCACCTCCTTTTATAGCCTCTCCTTTCCTCCCCCTTCTTTTTTTCTTCAGTTCACCTCCAGCTCCACACTGCTTCTGGAAGCGCCAATCAGCTGGAGCCCTGCCAGCTTGTGGGGCTTCTGCCGAGCCCAGATAATCCTCAGGCTTGGATCACTTCAGCTCATTCCCCTCCCTACTACACTTCTCTAGGACGGTTGCATGCCACCTGCCACGTGGTAAAATACCACAGGTGATACGCTTACCATCGTTTGAAAAGCCCTGCTCTAGACAATCATTTGAAAACTGACTAGAAAAGAGATGCAACTCTCTATCACATTTTTGGGGTCAAAAATTTCAAATACAAGCCTTTTGTCCTGTTGTTCTGGCAAAGCAGTTATTCAGCTATAATTTATGCCAATACATACACTATTAAGGAAAGGCTAGTGTACACTGATCTCTCTTCTGTTTTTGTGTGTATCAACCATGCTCCTCTATCTCCAACTTTCCTAAATGGCAAAAAATGAAGGGGTTGAATTCAACTTGCATTCAGCAAATGGTTTTAAAGTCCTAGACATCTGAACTTTCCTAAACAAAGCTAATGCCTCCAATAAAATTACATTCAGAAATTACGACGAAGTGGTTTTTCACAGAGCTGTCAGGAAGATGTCTGTGATTTAAAATTATAAAATATTTTTGGAACAGAAGAAAAAAATGGTAAAGTATTTTTCTCCATCAGGATTGTGCATGGATCTGATCTATGCTTTCAGTAGAAGCCTGTTGGCCACTCCTTATTGAGGATGAATCTGGGAATCTTATTTTAATGTTGAAACTTCTTAGGGAAAATCTGGTCTGGGAATAAAAACAGAGCATCTGATAAAGATGCTCAGTCCTTTGCTCCTTCTTAGTGTCATCCCTTCTCATATTAAACTTCTTATGGTAGTCCATAATTCAGTTTATGATATCTGCTTCTGTCAAGTTCTGTGAAAACTTGAAATAGCCTGTTACTCTGCAAGTTGTCAATCAACATAATAGTGTTATGACAAGATATAATCTTGATTAGTTTGAGGAGAAGTCTTTCTCTTCAGACACTATCATAGGCCACCAAGAGGTCAAGAAAGACAGAGACATTTTTCATTTTCCTTTGGAATCTATTCTCTAGGTAGGAAGTTAGTGCAAGGATTTGATTACTACAATCACGTTTGGGGTGGAATCCAGCTTGTTCTACTTGAATTACAGATTCTACCGCTGTAGGTCTTCCTAAAATTTGTAAACGACACAGAGAAGAGCAATCAGCCAGTAACTTTGAGGAAGGTTTGGATCCTTTCCTGGTTTCAAAATTGCAATAATGTTGGTCTTCTTGAATATAGGAGGCAGTCATCCTGAGTATAGTAAAGGTAAAGGAATCCCTGCAGATTTTACTCTGTTAGTTGTTGCCGACTGTAGGGGGCAGCGCTCATCTCAGTTTCAAGGCCATTGAGCTAGCACTGTCCAAAGGCATTTCTGTGGTCATGTGGCAAGCATGACATCATGGAGCACTGTTACCTTCCCACCAAGGTGGTACCTATTTATCTACTCATACTTGCATGTTTTCAAACTGCTAGGTAGGCAGGAGCTGGGGCAAGTAACAGGAGCTCACCTCATCGTGTGGTGCTCAGCTATCAAACCTGGGCTGCTGGTTTCCAGCCAACAAACCCAGCATCTTAACTGCTGAGCCACCATGCTGCCTCTCAGTATAGTATGGAACTAAAAAAGGAAGTAAGCAAGCCAACATTTAGTTGCTGATCCACAGTTCTTCAATAGTTCTGAATGCATGCCATCAAACCCTGCAGCTTTACTGTTTTGTAAAGAATCCAGACCCTTCTGTACTTCTTCTAGAGTAAATAAGCATAAGTATAAAGTATGTATAAAACACTGCCGTGCTCCCATAGAAGTTTTTTATATAATTACATGGATTGTGTGTATATGTTTATTTCTCTTTGTCATATTCTCATCATAAACTAATTAAAACATTAAAGTTTCTTACTTCATCTAAAAAACTAACAGAGTACTGGTAGAACATGCCTTTGTGTCCTCTTTTCTTACCCTTAGGATTTCACAATGTTTTGAGTTTTGCTAATAGGTTTATTATCTTTTATTGTAGTTTATACAATAAAAATATTTGTTTTTTAAAGTATGTCAGCCTGAGAATGAGATTATAAAATGAATCCTAAAAGGAAGGAAGGAAGGAAGGAAGGAAGGAAGGAAGGAAGGAAGGAAGGAAGGAAGGAAGGAAGGAAGGAAGGAAGGAAGGAAGGAAAAGAGTAGCTTTCCTTAATGGTTTTCAGCATAGCTTCTTCTATTTCTTGGTAAAGCATAGAGTTTCACTCAATAATCCCGTTTTCCCTTTTTTTCCCTCAGACTGCCAGAGCAATTTCTCCTGAGGTAGCCTCTGCTGATAGACCTGTCTTATTGAAACAAATGAGTCTTACCTCAAATCACATATAATGACTTGCCCACAAATATATTGAATATATAGACATCACTTCAGCTGTGAGAAAATGAGGTGATAATGGGGAAAGGGGAAGTGTTTCTTTAATAGCAAAAGGGTTTAGAAGAGAAAACTGCCAAATACTTCATGATGCTGAGAGACCAGTCCATGCACATCAGCACTCATTCCCTCATTTAACCACACAGCCTTCTCTTATGACTACCCTTTTGTTCAATTTTCTTAAGTGATGGTAACATTGCCTTCTCAGTACAAATGACCCATCCATATTTTTGTAACTAAAGTTACCTAAACACACCACAGAAAGGAAGGGGAGACTTGCTGTGTTCAACTTGGCAACAGCAGAAGCATAGAGAGACAAATTTGAGCTGATAGGTCTTGACCAGGCCTTGATTCTATTTTACTTTAACCACCCACACTTGAGCCTAGCTAGCCTTCTGGGAATTGATTTTTTTTCTTCTCATTCATGGATGGGTCAAAGAGTCAGTGGAAAATCTTCGCTGTGGAAGGACAGGAGGCCATTTTTCTCACTTTGACTCATTTCTATGTACCCTCTCCATTATTCACTCCATTTTCCTTGTAAAGCACAACTAACTAGTTTTGATACATTAATTTGTAGTTCCATAGTCTTTCCTGCATCATTAAATCTATTTAATATTTGTTGCACATTGTGTGAACTTTCAACCAACAAAACAGCATAATCTGCTCAGGGAATACACTCACCAGAATGAGTAAACTAAACATAACGTGTATATAGAGGGATAGAATCAAGATCACATGAAATATTAATACCACTTTACAATGCCTTGGTAAGGCCACATTTGGAATACTGCATCCAGTTTTGGTCACCACAATGTAAAAAAGATGTTGAGACTCTAGAAAGAGTACAGAGAAGAGCAACAAAGATGATTAGGGGACTGGAGGCTAAAGCATATAAGGAAATGCTGCTGGAATTGGGTATGTCTAGTTTAATGAAGAGAAGGACGAGGGGGGACATGATAGCAGTGTTCCAATATCTCAGGGGCTGCCACAAAGAAGAGGGAGTCAAGCTATTTTCCAAGGTGCCTGGAGGCAGGACAAGAAGCAACGGATGGAAACTAATCAAGGAGAGAAGCAACCTAGAACTAAGGAGAAACTTCCTGACAGTTAGAACAATTAACCAGTGGAACAACCTGCCTCCAGAAGCGGTGAATGCTCCAACACTGGAAGTTTTTAAGAAGAGGCTGGACAGCCATTTGTCTGAAATGGTATAGGGTTTCCTGCCTGAGCAGGGGGTTGGACTAGATGACCTCCAAGGTCCTTTCCAACTTTGATGATGATGATGATGATGATGATGATGATGATGATATTTTATGGCATTTTCAAGATCTATTCTATCATAAGCAATGAGATGGGAGATTTGATATTCCACCTTACATGTCACAAATAAAGTCAGAGAGTGACTTTGATTAGTTCATCCTGTGGAACTCCAGTGCTCCCAAAAAAGTGCCCATACATTAATGTCCCAAATCAACATGGCTCAAAGATCACTTCAAGTGTTCCCTATACCAGAGTCTCTAACCTTTCCAGCTAGGCAGACCGACAGAAGCAGCAGAGGCAGGATTGGGGGAGGAGGGGATCTTAAGCAGGGGATTGGACTAGAAGACCTCGAAGTTTCCTTCCAGCTCTACTCTGATTCTGATTCTGAAATATAATGTTAATATTATTAATGTTATAGAAGAAGGGGCCCAAAAAGATCAAAGTTCCTAGGGCCCACATAAGTCATAATGTAGCCCTTCCCAACTTATTTAGTCTGCTTATACCTCAAGTTTCCTTCTTTAAGAATGTTTTTTCTCCTTTCTGCTCCCAGGCAGAACCTGTTACTTTTTCCAAGAAATGCACAGGAAAAGCCAGTGGGAAATAAAAAGCATATGTGCTTGTGTAATGAGGATAGTCTACTTCTCTCCAAAGCTATTTATATATTCTGTTTCTTTTCTCTGCAGGAGAACCTTATACTTGCTGAAATGTGAAAGTGTAGAACACACAAGAAAGAGAAGCAATCTCAATTTAAAGTTAATACTCATTAAGACATTCTCAGTGATATTCCTTATTTCACTGAACACTGGAATACCTACTTTCACAGGGTGCCCATCCCAGTTCTTTATCAAAGTTAAGAATAGCCTTCTAGATTAGTCCTATCTTAGTAGAGCATTTGGTTCCCACAATGACACACACACTATCCCCACCCTGAAAGTAACAATGAGACTTCAAAACTAATCAGCTTTGAAAGTCCTGACTTCCATGAATTGATCCAGACTGTTTAAAGTCATTTAAGTTAGTGATGAGCTCATCTTGTGGTAATGAACTCTTAATTATACATTTCAAAAATAGTTTCAAGATGTCTCAAGATGGATTGTTCTTCTTTATGATACCTTCTGAAAAGAAGCACTTCAGGAAATGGAATCATCGTCCAATATTCACCTTGTTTTCTTTTGACTCCTGGATCATTTACATAGGTTTTGTGTGTATGTGAGTGTGTGGGTGTGGGGGGGTGGGGGGGTGGGGGTGGGGGTGGGGGTGGGGGGGTGTAAAAGATAGGAAGGGAGATTATATCACCTCCTTAATCATAAGGAGATTTCTCTCATTGGGAATTGTCTCTATTATATTCTTAATTCTAACAACATTTCCAGCCACTGACATATTTTGAGTGTCTTTTGTAAATGAGTAGGCTTTCAGGTATCAATGATAAAATTAAGGTTCTTCTGTTTCAGTAACTTTACTCAAAATAAAATAAAGACTGAATCCAATCCAAATTATATTTTGTTATCACATAGTAGACCTTGTTATATAGAATAAAATAACAGAGTTGGAAGGGACCTTGGAGGTCTTCTAGTCCAACCCCCTGCTCAGGCAGGAAACCCTATACCATTTCAGACAAACAGTTGTCCAGACTCTTCTTAAAAACTTCCAGTGTTGGAGCATTCACAACTTTTGGAGGCAGGTTTTTCCACTGATTAATTGTTCTAACTGACAGGAAGTTAGTTCTCTTTAGTTCTAGGTTGCTTCTCTCTTTGATTAGTTTCCATCCATTGCTTCTTGTCCTGCCTTCAGGTGCTTTGGAGAATAGCTTTACTCCTCTTCTTTATGGCAACCCCTGAGATATTAGAACACTGCTATCATGTCACCCCTAGTTCTTCTCTTCGTTAAACTAGACATACCAATTCCAGCAACTGTTCTTTATATGTTTTAGCCTCCAGTCCCCTAATCATCTTTGTTGCTCTTCTCTGTACTCTTTCTAGAGTCTCAACATCTTTTTTACATCATGGTGATGAAAACTGGATGCAGTGTTCCAAGTGTGGCCTTACCAAACATTTCCTGTGATCTTGATTCTATCCTCTGTTAATGCAGCCTAGCACTGTGTTGGCTTTTTTGGCAGCTGAAGCACACTGCTGGCTCATATTTAAGTGATTGTCCACTAGGACTCCAAAATCCCTCTCACAGTTACTATTATTGAGCAAAGTACTACC